>NW_022095769.1:3214298-3900200 GCF_006542625.1 Nomascus leucogenys
TAAAATCACTGGAGCCAGGCATTGTGGTTCACACCTATAATCCCAGTTACTCAGGAGGCTGAGGCAGGAAAATCACTTGAGGCCAGAAGTTCAAGACCAGCTGGACAACATAGTGAGACCCCTGTCTCTTTAAAATAATTTTTTTTTTTTTTTAAGAAGGAGTTTCACTCTTGTTGCCCAGGCTGGAGTGCAATGGTGCGATCTCAGCTCACCGCAACCTCCACCTCCAGGGTTCAAGCGATTCTTCTGCCTCAACCTTCCAAGTAGCTGGGATTACAGGCGCCTGCCACCATGCCTGACTAATTTTGTTTTTTTGTTTGTTTTCTTTTTTTTTTGAGACGGAGTCTCACTCTGTCACTCAGACTGGAGTGCAGTGATGCAATCTCAGCTCACTGCAACCTCTGCTTCCTAGGCTCAAGCAATCCCTCTACCTCAGCCTCTGGAGTAGCTGGGACTACGGGCCCGTGCCACCATGCCCAGCTAATTTTTTGTATTTTTAATAGAGACAGGGTTTCTCCATGTTGGTCAGGCTGGTCTCAAACTCTTGGATCTGGTCTCAAGTGATCTGCTCACCTCGGCCTCCCAAAGTGCTGGGATTACAAGCATGAGCCACCTCTCTTGGCCTAAAAATTTTTTAAAATTAGCCAGGCATGGTGGCGTATGCCTATTGACCTACCTACTCAGGAGGCTGAAGCAGGAGAATCCCTTGAGCCTAGCAATTTGAGGCTGCACTGAATAAGCTGTGATTGTACCACTGCACTCCAGCCTGGGTGATAGAGCAATACCCCATCTCTAAAAGTAAAAATTTTAAAATAAAATATAAATCACCAGAGTTCTTAAACCTGGAGATTCCTCAAGCCTACCCTTAGTGAATTAGAATATTAGTGCAAGGGGGCCCTGACTCTGCATTATTAACAAGCTGCAGATGACAATTATTCATACTAAAATTGAGAATCACTAATAGAGACTATACAAAAGGAAAGATGGAATTGGAGCTAAAGAGTGATAAAAGAGCCCAGCACGGTGGCTTAGCCCTGTAATCCCAGCACTTTGGGAGGCCGAGGTGGGAGGATCACCTGAGAGGTCAGGAATTCGACAGCCTGGTCAAATGGTGAGACCCCACCTCTGCTAAAAATACAAAAATTAGCTAGGCACAGTGGCAGTTGCCTCTAATCCCAGCTACTCGGGAGGCTGAGGCAGGAGAATCACTTGAACCCGGGGAAGTGGAGATCGAGCCGAGATCATGCCACTGCACTCCAGCCTGGGTGACAGAGCAAGACTCCATCTCAAAAAAAAAAAAAAAAAAACAGTGATAAAAGTTTGGCATATATAGCCCTTGGGAAACAAGAAATGGAATCAAGCAAAGGATTTCTGAAGAATACTAAGAGTCCAGTGGAGGCTGAAAATTATAAATAAATTAAATATGTCAGTTACCTAAGCATTCTGCTTATTTCTGCTATGCTTGATGGCCTAGGAGGCACAGAAAGGAAATGTTCAGATTGATGCAAGATGTTGGGAACTGCAGGAGTGTAATAGATACCAAAGGGAAAGGGAATCGAGGATGGTTGATCCTGGAGTTCATGCTGATTAGGCAGAAAAGTGAAACGGCTCTAAATCGAGTAGAAATAAACATCTTTACATAGAGAAGCTCCATTCCCAGTAGGTTGGCTGGATTGAAGGAGACAACAAATTCTGAGCTGCTCTTTAAGAGTTTTAATGATCAAACCTGCTATACTTTATTCTTGTTGCCTTTCTATATTTAAACATATTTTAGTGCTGCAGAAGTCATTCTCAGTGTCCCAATGACTTGTCAACTCATGTTAAGACATTAACATTGAAATTTATGAAAATAAGATCCTCTTCAGCTGGGCACAGTGGCTCACACCTGTAATTCCAGTACTTTGGGAGGCTGAGGTGGGTGGATCGCTTGAACTCAGGAGTTCGAGACCAGCCTGGGCAACATGGTGAAACCCTGTCTCTACCAAAAATACGAAAACTTAGCCAGGAGTCATGGTGCATGTCTGTGGTCCCAGCTACTTGGGAGGCTAAGGCAGGAGGATCGCTTGAGCCCAATGGGCAGAGGTTGCAGTGAGCTGAGATCGCACCACTGCACTCCAACCTAGATGACAGAGTGAGACTCTTTCTCAAAAAATAAAAATAAATAAAAATTTAAAATAAGATCCTCTTTACTTAGATAGTTCTTTGTCCCTAGAATCTGGAACTGAAAAACAAGACTTATAATGACAATCCCAACAATTCCTAGGTCTTAGTTCCCAAATTAAAAAGGAAGAGGAACACGACGTCTCACGCCTGTAATCCCAGCACCCTGGGAGGCCAAGGCGGATGGATCACCTGAGGTCAGGAGTTCAAGAGCAGCCTGGCCAACATGGTGAAACCCCGTCTCTACTTAAAATACAAAAATTAGCCAGGCGTGGTGGCACACACCTGTAATCCCAGCTACTTGGGAGGCTAAGGCAGAAGAATTGCTTGAACTCAGTAGACAGATTGCACTGAGCTGAGATCGCACCACTGCACTCCAGCCTAGGTGATTGAGTGAGACATCATCTCAAAAAAAAAAAAGGAAGAGGACTTATTTTAAAAACATCTGAGAATCATTACTGCTTTTATAATATTTAAATTTTCTACATGAATTAAATAGCCAAAGTACATAGTTATCTATCATTCATTTATCCAGTAAAATGTTATATATTTATGACGCACAAGCATTATAACTAACTTTGAGATTCAGAAGAAGTATACCCTTCCATGTTTTTTTTAACAGGGGGATGTCAATTTAGTTAGGAAGTCAAAACATAAATTGATAAAGTAACAATAGATAAAAAGCAACACTTCTCAGACAAGAAGTAGAAGTGATATGGGAGGCATGTATCAGAATCCCCTAAGGAGATTTTTCGGAATATAAATGTCCTCACCCAAGTCAAATCAGAAGATTGGAGAAAGTATGCTTGGTTCGAAAAGTTCCAAAATTATTTTAATACAGTTCCCACCAGCTCTTAAAAATCACTAAACTAGAGAAAAAAATCAAGAAACAAGAATAGTCCAGGTGCAGTGGCTCATGCCTGTAATCCCAGCGCTTTGGGAGGCTGAGGCAGGAAGATTGCTTGAGGCCAGTAGTTCAAGATCAACCTGGGCAAAAAAGCCAGACCTCGTCTCTACAAATGATACTAAAAAAAATTAGTCAGGTGTGGTGACACACGCTGTGGTCCCAGCTACTCGAGAGGCTGAGGTATGAGGAACGCTGGAACCCAAGAGGCCAAGGCTGTAGTGAGCTGTGATTGTGCCACTGCACTCTGGCCTAGGCAGCAGAGTGAGACCCTGTCTCAAAAAAAAAAAAAAAAGAAACAAAGAAACAAAAATATTAATATCACTGTCAGGTTTATTGAATGATTATTGCTATTTTGTTGACTTTAAATATATATATATATGTAGTTTCCAATTTAAAAACTGTTGGTACTCATAATATGGTTATAATAGAAATAGTGTTTAGATTCTTAGGCCAGCCCAAAAAAGTGTATGTAATTGCTGATGTGGCTAATTATAGGTCACTAACCTTTTTTCTGGAGCTTAAAAATAGAGAGGTGTGTAATAGGAGTTTATTCCTACTTTCTAGGCACAAAGCCAGCTACAGGAAATGTTTAAAAAAAGAAACAAGCAAAATTTTCCTTGGTGCTCTCCTATCTCCTTTTGACACCTCTCTTCTTCTGCTCAGGTTCACCATATGTTCATGCACTGCCCCCCCACCCCCCTCCCCGCTTAAACCTGCACTACCTTTAAAAGCATTTCCATATTCATTTGTACGAAAATTGAATTCCAGCATTAATAATTATAATGAAAATTTGGAAACAACCTATGTATCCATCAGTGGGAGATTTGTTAAATAAATTACAATGTATCTGAATCATGAACAGTATGTCATAAACACAATGATAACAATCTATTTTTTTGGTAAAAAATAGCCTTGACCTTTTAGAAGGTGAAAAAGCATGCTACAAAACAGCATTAAAGACTTACTTGTTCACTTGACTAGCCTTAAAAAGATAAAAAATAAAAAATAGGGCCAGGCGCAGTGGCTCACACCTCTAACCCCAGCACTTTGGGAGGCCGAGGCCGGCAGATCACTAGGTCAGGAGATCGAGACCAGCCTGGCCAACATGGAGAAACCCCATCTCTACTAAAAATACAAAAATTAGCCGGGCGTGTGGTGTGCGCCTGTAATCCTAGCTACTCAGGAGGCTGAAGCAAGAGAATCGCTTGAACCCGGGAGGTGGAGGTTGCAGTGAGCCGATATTCCACCCCCGCACTCCAGCCTCAGTGACAGAGCGAGACTCTATCGCAAAAATAAATAAATAATAAAATTAAATTAATTTAAAAAAATTTTAAAGACTGACTTGATTTTGCTAAAATTAGGTGTGTATGTGTGAGCACATGCGTGTATGCAAAAACGTTATCCAAAAGAAAAGTCACAAATACTGAGATATTTTTTATGACGTTTATTTATTTATGTTTTCCATATCGCTTAAAATTTCACTGTGTTTTTCATATTTTAGGACTCAGAAAATATAATAAAGTTGTTTTCTCTTTTTTGAGACAGAGTTTCACTCTTGTTGCCCAGGCTGGAGTGCAGTGATGCTATCTCAGCTCACTGCAAACTCCGCCTCCCGGTTCAAGCGATTCTCCTGCCTCAGCCTCCTGAGTAGCTGGGATTACAGGCATACGCCACCTGGCGCGCCTGGCTAATGTATTTTTAGTAGATACGGGGTTTCTCCATGTTGGTCGGGCTGGTCGCGAACTCCAGACCTCAGGTGATCCTCCCGCCTCAGCCTCCCAAAGTGCTGGGATTACAGGCGTGAGCCACTGCACCCAGCCTCATTTTTTAATAATAAAAAATAAATTTTTTATTAAACTCCCAAATCACTTACTTTCCCTCCCCACTAGATAAAAGCTCTCTTTAGCTTAGTGCAGCTTATCACAGCTAGATGTAGAAGGAAGCTAAGCTAATTAATTTTGTGCCAATTTGTGAGTGATTGTTATCTCCATTATCCTTCAAAACATATTTGTGTTCTCAAAATATGAATGAATCTCTAAATGAAGGCATTTAAGGTGGAATAATGATGAAGCACAATAATTTGGGCAATGTAGGTTACATAATTTTGTACAAGCATATGACCTCATAGCAGGTTAACTCTGCCTGGAAATACAGGTCCCTCAGGGTCAGCTTCCTGAAGCCCTTCCCACTTATGCCACATTCTCTAGTCCTGGTGTAGACAGATATTAGTCTCTAGTGTTATCTAGTGGACTAGTGTAGATCTCTAGTCCTGGTGTAGACAGATACTTGTTACGCATAGAAGTTATTTTTGTTTTGTTTTCTTAACATGGTCAAATTTATTTATTTATTTTTATCACTTCAAACTTAAAATGTCCTTTCTTCTCTAGAGTTTTGTTCAACATTCAGTTCTTTTCTGGGTTTTCTGTAATTTGGCTTCCGTATATTTACCTTTAATTCAGGTGGAATTTATTTTGATTAGTGTGAGACAAGAATCTAAATTGATCTTGTTCCAAATTACTATTCTCTTCAAAATCATTTATTCAATCACCCTCTTCTACTTGTGGTGCATTATTTATTATATGTTAGTATATTACATCTAAAATGAGTTCTTTATCCTATTCTATTGAGCTATTTTTGTACCAGTACTAGGACTTACTGTAGCTCTAGAATGTTTTAAATATTGTTAGTGTCAGTCATGACTTTTCTCTCTCAAAATTTCAAAATGCTATTTTCACCCCTTTATTTTTCCTGTAAATTTCAGAGTTGTTTTATCAAGTACCTTAACAATCTTACTGTGGTTTTAGTTTGTATAGCATTATGGTTAAAAATTAACTTGAGGCCGGGTGCAGTGGCTCACACCTGCAATTCCAGCACTTTGGGAGGCTGAGGTGGGTAGATCATTTGAGATCAGGAGCTCAAGACCAGCCCCACCAACATGGTGAGACCCCATCTCTACTAAAAATACAAAATTAGCTGGGCATGGTGGCACCTGCCTGTAATTCCAACTACTCTGGAGGCTGAGGTCGGTGAATCACTTGAACCCGGGAGGCGGAGGTTGCAGTGAGCAGAGATCACGCCACTGCACTCCAACCTGGGCAACAGAGTGAGACTCTGTCTCAAAACAACAACAAAAAATTAACTTGAATCTCTCCACTTCATACCAACACATCCTTTTCAGTCTTCCAAGTATTTTCCACAGCGGCTCTGTGTCAAATGTGACAGCAATGAATACACATTATAGGTGGTAACTCAGGGGTTTGTAAGTCAGGATTGCCTGTACTCAAGTTTTAGAAAATTGTCATTTAGGACTTTTGACTAGTAAGCACAATATGTAACACAGGTATGGGTTGTTTTTTTTTTAAGTAGCCTTTTGTCATGTTATTATTTCAGGTCAGTATTTGGAGGGTTATCTACTGATTGTTTGGTTGCCCAGGAATGACATCTTTGCATCTTCCTCTCATTTTTATAATTGGCTTATTATATTGCATGAGGCCTCTGCAAGTTTTCTTTCTTTCTTTCTTTCTTTTTTTTTTTTGAAACTCTAGAGAGTAATGTCTGTCTTTCAAGGATTTGATGAGATTCATTTTGTAAAGCATTCCAAACCCTACACTGGATTATTATATTAACTATCTGTATGATCTCAGAGAAGTCATTTAAGTTCTCTGATTTTAGCTTTTCTCATCTGTAAAATGGGCATAATACAAATACGAGGTAATAATGTAAAAGTACCTATAAACAACCTCTGTATAATCACATGAGAAATGGTGTGCCTTTCCATCTCTCCCTTCCCTCCATTTATCTGTTGATATCTATTTTGTCAGGTCCTCCCCCACTTTGGTTCTGTAATTACCCTTCCTAATGGAGTTCCTAAATATCTCCCATGGCTCAATACTTAAGAGCAAGTGGTGAAAAGAACAGAAATATAGTAAATAATTTTGCAAGCAACCTAGTATTAAATTAATTGATATTAAATTAATCACAAATCATTTTAATAGTAGCAAATTAAACTAAGCAAGTGTTTTTGCTCTTTAGAAAAATATGGGTTTAGAAAATTATCATTTTCTAAGTTATTAATGATTAATATAGGGCAATAATTTGGGTGTTAACCTTAAGGACTTGTGTATAGAGTATCTATTAGTACCAAGTGGTAATTTGAAGTATAAATGCTGATTGTATCACCTTAGAGCCAAAATCATTGATTAAACAGGCATATTCAACATTAAAGTGTGTGTGTGTTTAATTAAAATTGATTTTGGAAGAATTCTCCAACTACTGTTCCTTTTGTTCAACATTATCTTTGATTGTGAGAACAAAGTAAAATTGAGGTATTGTTTAAGTTAAATCGTGTATGTTGAGAAGTATCTAATTTTGTGTTTTTTCTCTAAGGCCTAATAATTTATATATCTACTTCATGTCTTAATTTCACTTAAAGCTAAAAAAAGGCTTACTAGTGTTCATAATTCAAAAGTTGGAAATTTATCAGAAGATCCTAAATGCTGTAGGAACATTCAGAGCCCTGAGTATAGGGAAAGATGTGGAAAACAAATTTGAGGAAAATAATTATTTGCTTGGCATCACGTTTTTTTCACAATAAAATGATATTCTATGTGCTAATTCTGCCATCTGCTATGTTCTATGAAGGCTTTGCTTAAAGCAGTGAAAGCATTTTGTGTTGAGTGTTAGTCTAGTCACAGAAAGAAAGATAATTCGTGTATATTTGGACGTTTCCACTTCATTCACCCAATAATTCTCTCTAGTAATTGTAAAATAGAAATATCATTTTTAAATTTCAAAAAAGAGAAAAAGAGGAATAAGAAAAGGAAAACAGGGCCGGGCGCGGTGGCTCACGCCTGTAATCCCAGCACTTTGGGAGGCCAAAGTGGGCGGATTACGAGGTCAGGAGATCCAGACCATCCTGACCAACACGGTGAAACCCTGTCTCTACTAAAAATACAAAAAATTAGCCAGGCGTGGCGGCAGGTGCCTGTAGTCCCAGCTACTCTGGAGGCTGAGGCAGGAGAATGGCGTGAACCTGGGAGGCGGAGCTTGCAGTGAGCCAAGATTGCGCCACTGCACTCCAGCCTGGGTGACAGAGCAAGACTCTGTCTCAAAAAAAAAAGAAAAGAAAAGAAAAGAAAAACAGAATTTCTAAAATTAAGTTGCTTTCCAGCCACAGCCTTGATTTCTTGAACTAACAGTTTCAATAGTGTATTTATTGTTATGTAAAGTATAATTTGTATTCTACAAGCAACAACTATCCATCTGTTCTGATAGGTGGAAACTATCTTTAAATAATAAAGGAACTCCTTTCTGACACAAATGCTGTCTGCCTTTGAAGCAGAAATATGCAGGATGATGTTTGCACCAGCCTAACAATTTACATTAAGACCTATTTGATATAGCTTATAAAATCTATTATTTTTGCCAAATACTTCAGTTGAATAGACTAGGCTACTGTGTGTGTGTATGTGTGTGTGGGTGTGGGTAGGTATGGGTGTGTATTTAGATTGTCTCTAAAATATTTCCAGCTCACTCACAGGTTAATAATCATACAGTGATGTCAGCCAAACCAAGTGCTGACAAGGAAATGAGAGCCCTGTTCAGGAGAGAATGAGTAAATATCCCAAGAGAGGAATCAAACAGCAAGCAGTCATTTTTCATAAAGAGAAAAATCACTAAACTAAAGAAAAGAGGTTTTAAAAATAAGTTAAACTGAAAACTTGGACAACCTAAAAAGACATGCAGATGTGAAGATTCTAACAGGGGAGGCATTTGGAGCATGGCCAGCTCCCTGTTACACCTGCCACAGTTTGCCTTTGGGCAGATGCAGCTCCCAAAGGTGTTTTCTCCCAGTTTCATGGAGGGGGTGGGGGGGAGTGAAAGGTTACAGTTCGGTGTGTTAGACACACCTCTAGCCAGAGTGGTGTTCTGAGTTATTCACATTGTTGATGACAACAATACTAGAATAAAATAAAATGTGAAAACTGTGTGCTGATTTTTAAGTACCACGTCAATATGCTTAAAAAGTAATTTGAGGTTTTGTGTGTCTTTTCTGAATACACAGTAACCACACACCACAGTGTCATAGCTTGCTTGCTTGCTTGCTTTTTTTTTTTTTTTTTTTTTTTTTTTTGAGATAGGCCCAGGCTGGAGTGCGGTGGCGCAGTCTCAGCTCACTGCAACTTCCACCTCCCAGGTTCAAGCAATTCTCCTGCCTCAGCCTCCCAAGTAGCTGGGATTACAGGCACCTGCCACCATGCTGGGCTAATTTTTTGTATTTTTAGTAGAAATGGGGTATCACCATGTTGGCCAGGCTGGTCTCGAACTCCTGACCTTGTGATCCGCCTCCCTCAGCCTCCCAAAGTGCTGGGATTACAGGTGTAAGCCACCGCGCCCAGCCATAACTTTCTTACTAAGTAAAAATTCCCAGATTTAGAGTCTTTGGAGCTTCAGTATGAACTAACTTTCCGAATTAAAACTGGATTCAGGTACATCTGTTAACAGATTGGAATTCATTAAATCCCACCACAGACAAATCCTATAAAAAGTGTATATTGTTTCAAATAGCTGGAAAGGAGAGCAGCCTTCCCCATCACTCACCAGAGCTGTGGCTCACCCCAGTAGAGTCATGTTTTTAGCAAGGTTCCTGTGGGAGACCTGTTTATGAAAGTGGCATTTGTGATTCAGACTTCAGCTCCCCCTGCCAGCTTCGGAAAGTCAAACAGATGTTTCCTTGTTGACTGCAGCATAGCTCATCACTTATCCCAAGAGGAAAATCAGAAGAGGCTGGGGACAAGCACAGTTCTGTCAGCCACAACCACAAGAAAATGGAGATGGAGGGTGTGTGTGTGTGTGTGTGTGTGTGTGTGTGTGTGTTGTAGATTTGATTAAATGTAAGTTTAAATATGGCTTTATGTAAAGATAGAATGATTCATCATCTATAGAAAATTTTATCCTCTACCTAATTTCCTTTTCTACTCCCTTTTCCCTCCCCCTTTCCTGGCAAAGTTCAGTATCTTTATGGGTCTCTTTGGAGTACAATCTTTGTGCTTTTCAGTTTTGCCTTGGATTAATAGGTTGTCTGAAAGCAAAGCTTAGCTCCTGATTTGTTTTATAAGAATAATAAGACCAAAGTTACTTTTCATTCACACACCAAAACACATGCATACAAAAAAACAAATAAAATGTACATTGAATCTCATATACCACAGTGATGTGGCCTGGGAATTAAACTCATTAAATGGATTTCAAAGAACTGGGTAGTATGTAGTGGAAAACAATTTTGCAGTAAGCCTGAACTAACATTAGGTAGAACATAGTAAGACCTCTTTATTTCTGATCTGTGTGTGTGTGTGTGTATATACATATATATAAAGTATATATATATAAAGTATATATATAAAGTATATATAAAGTATACATATAAAGTATATATATAAAGTATATATAAAGTATATATATAAAGTATATATATAAAGTGTAAAGTATACATATATAAAGTATATATATAAAGTATATATAAAGTATATATATAAAGTATATATAAAGTATATATATAAAGTATATATAAAGTATATATATAAAGTATACATCTATAAAGTATATATATAAAGTATATATATGTAAAGTATATATAAAGTATATATGTAAAGTATATATATGTAAAGTATATATGTAAAGTATATATATGTAAAGTATATATGTAAAGCATATATGTAAAGTATATATGTAAAGTATATATGTAAAGTATATATGTAAAGTATATATAAAGTATATATATAAAGTATATATAAAGTATATATATAAAGTATATAAAGTATATATATAAAGTATATATATAAAGTATATATATAAAGTGTATATATAAAGTATATATATAAAGTATATATATAAAGTATATATATAAAGTATAAAGTATATATATAAAGTATATATATATAAAGTATATATATAAAGTATATATAAAGTATACATATAAAGTATATATATAAAGTATATATAAAGTATATATATAAAGTATATATATAAAGTGTAAAGTATACATATATAAAGTATACATATAAAGTATATATAAAGTATATATATAAAGTATATATAAAGTATATATATAAAGTATATATAAAGTATATATATAAAGTATACATCTATAAAGTATATATATAAAGTATATATATGTAAAGTATATATAAAGTATATATGTAAAGTATATATATGTAAAGTATATATGTAAAGTATATATATGTAAAGTATATATGTAAAGTATATATATGTAAAGCATATATGTAAAGTATATATGTAAAGTATATATGTAAAGTATATATGTAAAGTATATATAAAGTATATATATAAAGTATATATAAAGTATATATATAAAGTATATAAAGTATATATATAAAGTATATATATAAAGTGTATATATAAAGTATATATATAAAGTATATATATAAAGTATATATATAAAGTATAAAGTATATATATAAAGTATATATATAAAGTATATATATAAAATATATATATAAAGTATATATAAAGTATATATGTAAAGTATATATATAAAGTATATTTATAAAGTATATTTATAAAGTATAAAGTATATATGTATAAAGTATATATATAAAGTATATATATAAAGTATATATATAAAGTATATATATAAAGTATATATATAAAGTATATATAAAGTATATATATAAAGTATATATAAAGTATATATATAAAGTATTTATATAAAGTATATATATAAAGTATATATAAAGTATATATATATAAAGTATATATATAAAGTATATATAAAGTATATATATATAAAGTATATATATAAAGTATGTATATATAAAGTATATATATAAAGTATATATATATAAAGTAGTGTTGCTGATTTTTAAGCTAGATATCAAATGCTTTAGAAAATACAAAAAATCAATTTGAAGCATTTCCATGTTTTTGTTTTGGACATTTATTAGATATAATCTTGCCTAATTGTAGTCTAAAGTCAGATTTTTAAGTTAGATTTTTTAAAAAATGATCTGATATCTCTTTGCTTGGATTGAATTCCTCTAGTCCTAGGCCCTAGAACAGTAGAAGGGTTGCGGCTGGTTTAGGAGTTTCTCTGCAAATGTACGTCTCTGTCTCTCTCTTTCAGACACTCTCGTTTGCTCTCCTTTCTTGCTCTGTGCAAACGCAGAGTGGTGTCTGTGTTTCGGGAAAAGAATGTGTGTTAAAAGAACTAATGGTCCAACTGTCCGTCAGACTGGGCAGCAATGGAGGTCATCTGGCGGTCAAAACCAAATAATTTCAGCCTGTTCCTAAAGCCCCTGAAGCTGTTGACTCGATGACTGGAGTTCACCACCTCTTGTTGCTTCTGTATCCTCTGAAACCTGGGAGTTTTATTTTTGGAGACAAGAACAGACATATTTTCTCCATAGCAACTGTGTGCACAGTGCCCACCATTCAGCATTTGCTCAGGTTAGCTTGGCTAAAGTATACAGTCAGTGCTCCCTCTTGATACATGTCTGCCCTGAATAGAAGATAGATCAGATTCTAAACCCAGAGGCCCCCAAAATATTGGAAGAGTCTGGATACTTGTGCATGTTTGAAGCTCATTGTTATACAGAAAATTTAAATTAAAAAAATTAAAATAGAAAATATTTGTCTGCTTTTATAAAGAGACCCAATGTTCTTAATGCAAAACTATCTACAGGCACATATTTTAAGGTGACTTCCAAGTTTCCACATTCGTATGGAACAGATGGGAATGGAAGTAGTTTCAGTGTGCTGACAACTCCATTAAAAATGTTTTAAAATCCATAATCCATAAATCTGAACCACATATTTGTTATACTCATAGCCCTTTCAGTATTTTTTGTACCCTATTTGTGAATACCACCACCTGCTGGTAGTTAATGACAAGCTCTCACTTTGTTTACTGAAGAATCAACCTAAAAGTCAGTATTAAGTAAAATTTAAATGTTTTTAAGAGGTACAATTTTGAGGTGAAAATCTATTTACTGTGTTAGTTTGAAACATCCTAACCACAATTAATTGGCAAAAACTTTTAAACAGACATTTGAAAAAAATTGCACATGAAATACTGTTTTGAAATGAAAGCTATTCTTAAATGATAACAATTTTTATTATCTTTTAGCTTCTTTTTCCTTGCCGACAACATTTCAAAGTAATGTTACAGATATCCACACCTTCAGGTCTGAGTTTCATCTCTTCTACTTCTTTTGTTTGCCTGCTTTCTAAAAGAAGTGTGTGTGTGCAATGAAATACCAAGGAGGAGGGACAGGAAAGCATGGAAAATCTACAGGCTGAATAATTAAGTGTTGACTTCTAAAGATTATGTCTGTGATTGAGGGATTTACCACTCTTACTTTGGCATTGGCTCATAAAACATATGTTCACAAAATCTGTTTTATGGGCTTTTTAACAGGATAAGAAATTTAAAATGTACAACAGAATAGGAAAATCAAATCTTCATGCAATGAGATTACAATATACATTGTTTCTTTTAATTGTTCAAGTTTTTACTCATCAAACAGAAATATACTATAATACTTTACAATAAAATATAATGTCACATTGCCCAAAACAGTGAATGACAGAATTTTGTGGATTAAGGATATGGATTAAGGTAATCCAAAACTGCAGTTTATTAAACTTCCCCCCCAAAAAACCATGTGTTGTTCTTATTCTGAAGCTATGCTCTTAGGAGTTTTCTGGCTTTCTTAAAAATGCATTCCGGTCCAATTTTAATATATGCCTTTTCGTGAGTCATTTTATTATCTCTTTGCTATCTAGTGAGACTCTTAAAATGTACTGGTTTGAGGCCGAACTTGGACAGTGATTCCTTCTTCTTAAATATGGTCTTCTAGCCTGACTGGGGGCCTCCTGCAGGTGGATGATTCTCTCTGACCCTCCAATGTAAGAGGCTCTGCTGCCTCAGTTAGGCCCTCCATCTTCTTTGTAGGCAGCCACACTACTAATATTTTTAGATGTTTGCAGCATTCATGTCTCAATATGTTCAGTATTTCAGGCAATTCGAAGTTGCAGACCCTTGGCAGCAAGAAACAAACCCTCACTGAAACTTGTTGTACTTACATAGCCTGTGCTGAGTTTTATGTGTTATCTGGAGAAGAATGAAATTGATCCAATGCCTTTCCAAGAGGAAGAATGACTTCCAGAGGTTTTTGTCTCTCAGGGGAGCTTTTACAGAACTTTTTCAATATTCTTTCATTGTGGGTATGGTTTTTTCCCCCACCATAAAACAAAAGGAACCTGTAATGCCATAAGGAGGCAAGGAATAGAAAGGGTAGAAAACAACGACACCAAATACCTTTTGATAAGGGAAACCTAAGTAACAAACTCTATTAATTAGCCTAAGAAATTTCTTCCTTAATTTGAGAATTCTGGGTTCAGTATGGCCCTTGCTGTTGGAATTTTTACAGTTTGTTCCCCCATGACTCTGATCACTGCTACCAGGCCTGACTTAATGCTTCCTGCTGCTTACATTTAAAAGGTCACCAGGACAATGACTAGGTGATCGCCCATCACACAGTCTGTGAGCACATCCTCCAATAGCATCCTCAGCATAAAACGCCCCCTACTGCTTCCAGGATGCCAGTTCACTAATAATTCTCAGGCTTTACTCCTAGCAACCAAACTAACCCTGTAGCTCCCAAGGATTCCTGGGTATATAAGGAGAGGGTAAAAGTTGGTGCCACATTTTTTTAAGGCTTTATAAGGCTCTATTCAGAGTGAGCCACAGGCATGTCACTCTTCTGTTGTTCACCAAAGTATAGATTCTTTACTGTCCACAGCATCGAAGCATGGCGTATTTTGAGAGATGGTTTTAAGTCATCCTTTCAACTAATTCAGATAAATATCCTTGGAGAGCATGGCACCAGAAATTTTGCAAAAATTGTCAAGGACTGACCCCTGCCTCCTAGTATTTGCAGACTTAGGGGTCATTCAGACCCAAACACAGCTATAATAATTCTAATTCTAAAATGTGGTAATTGCTATAATAGAAGTTTTTTTTAAATACTGCAGGAGAGGGAGTGATTAATTTCACATCAGGGATTCTGAACAGCATTTTAGAGTATCTGGATTTTGAGGTGAATCTTAAAAGATGAATAGAAGAAGAATGTTCCAGGCAGGGGAACAGTAGTACTAAGAATGTAGCATTTGTTTTCACCAGGTTTCTTGCATCCCTTGACCACTTGGTTGCCTTTGTTGTTAAACTGTGTGTGTGTGGTTAACCAATTAAGGAAAGGAGAAAAGCTGATTCAAGATAGCCATGGCGTGAAAAAGCTTTGATCTGGACGTTTACCTTCATTTCTTTTCACATGGTGATTCTGATATAAATAATGTCATTAACTTCCTTTTTTTCCCTCTTACAACACATTTACCTGTTTCTTTCCATCTATATTGATACACACACACACACACACACCCCTCCAGTGTTTGTTCTTGGGCATTTTCCAGTTTCTAATATGATGTCCACGAGTCGAATCAATTAGATTGAACTGATAATACAACTTAATGACCCTGCTTATCTTTGCAGGTAAACTTGAGAATGGAATGAATCTAAATACCAACTCATTAACCTAAAAGACAATTCAGGTGGTTTTATTCTAATGTTTCTAGTGTTTGTTTAGAGTTGAGCACACTTTAAATATGCCTACATTGTTTAATAGCCTCTTGTACACAATTTTTTGATGGACTCAATTGATATTCTTCATTAAAGACCAGATCCTAATGAACTCATCTCCCTTACTCTTAAATTCACATTCAAACAGGAGATTTCTTAATGGCTTCTTAAAATGCTAAGTTACTAGTTTTAAATTTATGTATTTCATGCTGCTAGCCTCGGAGTTTCTTGTCCACATCAAATTCCTAATTATTTCTTTTAGATTTGTGAGAAACAATTGTCCAACCCTTCTCTCTTTTCATTTTTTTCTAATTTTGTCATCCGTGCTGCTCACTTTTCATGCTATGGTTGTCTTCATTAAGAGATTGGTGGGATTTTGGTCCCTAAAGACAAGTAATTTATTAGCTCTTAATGGTGATCTGGAAGGTTACATTTCAGGAAATTATTTATTTTAGTATGTTTCTAACTTGTTTTTAAGGAAGCTTCTTCCTCCTTTTACATTTCCAACTGAGAAGAGCCATCCAGAAATGTCTCCACTGCCACCTACTTGCAGTTTGGAAATTTACATGCACCTGGCCTTTCAAATAAAGCTGATCTTTTTTCCTGCCAAGGCAAGATTACCGTCAAGAAAACTGTAGGTGGCATTGTGGATTCTCCTCATGTTTTTAAAGGCATGAGTTTTGTGAAATTGCTAGAAAAACACCTACGTTATAGGATTTTTACTAACATTCGTAGCAACAGCTTTTTCTGTAAATGTGGTATGTCTTCTCCTATGCTAATTGTACTGCTGCTAATTATATAGGTAACAGTCTAAGTGAAAATATCATTCCTAAACGCTTTATTCATGTTTATATTAGAATTACGTTGCTATAGTCATAATCCTTAATAACTTCTTATAAAGCACATTATATAATGCATTCATGATTACGCTATGGAAAGCTGTTACCTAGCACATTGTAAAAGGCAGACATTTTAAAAAACAATGTATGTTCCTATTTAATACAGAGAGATGAGTTATCAGACACTGTGTGTATTTGTAATTTCATAAATAATAATAAGGTATGCATAAATGGCTCTTTAATACCCAATGTTATTATGTAGAGAAGAAAGTGAACTATTCTAATATAATAATAGATATGAGAATTTTGAGTTATTTTTTGTTTTCATCATAACAGTGACCACTCTTTGCCTAATGATTTCATTTTATTGCGAATCCTCTGCTTGAAAGCTTAAAGATTTGACATCATTATGCACTTTTAAAATATAGGTTATTCTGTTTTATTCAGCCTACTAAAAGTATATTGCCCTGTCTTAGCATATTTAACTGAAAATCCTAGCTTGAGTCATTTTTGCAGCATGTACTGTAGAGTCCCCCATTTTAAAAAATTACGGACATTCAAGCATCTGCCTAAAATTTTAATTGTTACCCAAACATCATCTACCTCATTTTTCTCAATTTTCATACAATATAACTAGACTCAATTTTAAGTATAGTTTGGAAAGTATTAATCATTCTGAATCTGATAAATTATTTGGATCACATTGTAGGTACAGGTACCTATATATGAAAACATGATTAGTGATGAGAAATATTTTATTCTTTCTCATGAATGCAGAGCTAGGAGTTCAGAGTACAGGCCTGGTCCTTCTCCAGAACCATTCAGTACTATCTAATTTCCCATCTATACAGTTTGTCCCTAAGTGACATTTTAAAAGCAGCTGTAACTTTATGGTTGTTTATGTTCAGTGACTGTAGAATGCTTGTCTGAAGTAAAACAAGTCTTTGCGGTGTGTTCCATAGCTGGTACACAAGCAGTATTATGTTTGTACTTTTAAACAACTTCTAATGTAATCTGATTTCATTTGTATGCTACACACTGTTTTTAAGATTTTTAAAAATCTCTTCTAGAGAAACTGCAAGTCATTTAAGTTTCCTTAACGGCACCAGTAATGTATATAAATCTTGTTAGCATGCAGTGCATTACAGAGTGGAGTGGCATTAAAACTCTTCTGTTGCACAGTCATGCTTTAAGGAAGCTTCCAGATCCTGAGATAAACTGTGTGCTTGGTGAATCCACTTCATTTGAAAGTCACTAGAATATAATTTGTCTTATAAGGACCATCTTTTCACATAATATAGAAACCAGGTGAGTTCTTGTTAAGCATATGGAAATCTGCACACACATGAAATAAAGTTTTATATTTTGCATCTTCTCTGTTAAATGCAATAGAAGAACATTTTGGGCTTTGTGGGAGACTTAATTTATGGTTGTCATTCAGGTGAGCAGAGATCTTTGAAATTTCAGTATCAAAAGCACCATCAGAGGACTGTCCTGTTGGGAATACTGACAATTTGCTACCTAAGAGCATCACTTTAACTGGCCTAGAATCCTGACTTTTTTTGTTGTAGGATGATAAAGCACTAGTGTGTCATGACGTGAGCTTCTTGCTGGAACTTGGTGCAAGAAGACAGGTGGGCCAGAAGGTGACTGTCCTCAGCAGATTTCTAATGTTGGGTTACTTTTCTCATCCATGTGGCCCATTCTCAAAGCTGCTCTTCCTTTGTGAGCAAATCAACATCTTGCATGCATTCAGGAGATACATGAACAGCTTCAGAGGCTCCGACTATCAGCTTCTCTTCTACTTCAGGAAATGAAGAAGCTCCATACACTACACTTATTTTTAAAAGACTGTAATAACTTATAGTTATAGGTCATGGTAGTTTTCTTCTATAGTGTTATTACCATTATTATCTTCTACAGCAGTAAAAATTGATTGTTGAGATGAGTAGTGTGAGAGACCCTCAAATTCAGGCACCAGGACTAAATCTCCCATCTAGATAACAAAAAAAGAAAAAGGAAAAGAAAAGAGTATATTAACCTGCTAACCGTCTTCCTTCTTTGTAAGTTTCCGACAAATTTTCTGAATGTCCGTGGATGTAGCACAATACACCCTTCAAAGTGAAGCTGCATTTTTAAGTTATAAGTCTTAAGTCTGTGACCATCTGTTACCTGTTTTGGTCCTCTTTACCATATTTGCATTACTGCTATAATTATAATACCTTCATACATAGCTCCACATGTAAGATTTGTGTTTGTAGTAAAGTGGCTAAATACTGTTTGGATACCTATTTCGGAATCCAGGTAAATATGAAAAAGGCCAATATTTTTTAACCCCAGAATATGTTAACAGAAAATACATCTAGCGGTTAAAACGGAGAACAGTAAGTCAGGAATCCTTCAGTTTCATAACCTCAAGCTACAGTCAGTACTTTCTAGACTCTGTAGGTAATGAGACTTGTTTTTAAAAGTTAAGATAGACCTTTTAACATAAAAAATATATATTTTTAAATGACAGTAAGCTAGGCTGTCATACAGTTGTGAGGCTTAAATATTTGAGATTATCAAAATAACATTGTGTGTTTTTTCATCTCTTTATTGCATATTAGTTCTTTAGTATCATCCTTGTGCTTAATCAAGTAGACGTATGAACACTTAAAACCTCTTTGACTTTAGGGGGTATTTTGCAGCCTTCTAAAATCACAAGAGCATCAGCAGTGTTTGGACCAAGTGACTTGTGATATTGGCTCTATTCCATCTTAAGATGTGGCCACTCTCCCCTCCATATTGAGATGTATTTCACCATCATTAATAATGCATTGTCCACATACCATTTCTAGAAATATTTTTTATTTATAGCTTAGCTTCTTCCTTCCTTACCTTCAATTGCCAAAGGAGCCCTCAGAGCCTCCTGTCCCATTTTTACCTTCCTTCTCTCCTTTCATAGGCAATGTCCTTTACAAGACTTTCTCAGCACTGATAAACAGATCAGTCCTGCTCCTTCATGAATCGAATTCTCCATAGAATACAGGGGAATTTCTCTGCATGAGGCTTTGTACAGTACCTCACAACTATCCTGAAAACTAGGACTAGGATGCTGGTGGAGTCTAGTCTCCTTCATTGTCAGTTTAACAGTGTGACTCTGTGTTGCCGCAGACTAAAAGGAACATTTGCTCTTCGGGGCCCTGAAAATATTTTTGTTTCCTTTTATTTGTAGACTTGATACTAAAAAGTATCTTCTGGCTAACCACTTTCACCTTTAAATATTTCATTTTTATTAATAGTTATTTTCAAATAAGAATGTCAATTATAATTAACAATTTTTTTCATCATTTAGTCTGTATGTAATATCAGACCATTAATAAAATTTACATAGGATTGATTTACTTGAATTTTTCTCTCTTATACTACTCTGTGGACCTTTATGCCCTAGTTCTATGTGTGAACTCCTCACACACACACACACATTTTGGTAAACTGAAGAATGCACATTATTAAGAAGAGAAGCCAGTGAGAAAGTGACAAATGCATGGGGATGACAAGGAAGGAGGAAACCATGCTAAGTGTGGCTATTTCATAACCTTATTTATATTGATTTAAAAATGCATCTTTGCAGAAGCCTTTTTCCTTTGCTCTTTTGGCTGCTAAACTGAACAAGAAGGAGAAACCAATGATAGCCAGAGTGTTAAGCAGAGAGCAGAAGGTAGTGATTTAGTAAATATTGCAGTGTCAGTTTTATTTCATTTATACAATTTATTTCATTGAGAAATATTGGGTAAAATAGATTTCCAAAACAAACGTTACAACTTATATTCTCCTAGGGTGAACAGACTGCATTTTTCATAAGCTGAGGCTGCAGATATCTTCGAAGGAAAAATTATGGGGGTTGATATTACAAACCTCCTAGATAGCTCTTAGGTGTAGATTTTGAGGTAGTGAGACTAGAATGTTTGAATATTGTGGGATGATTGTAAAACAAAAACTATACTCTCTAGCCACATTTTGTTTAAGTTAGGGAAAACTTTAACATTCAAATTTTTTACTGGAAAATTAGTTTCTCTGCCAGATTACATGATTATCAATTTTAGGGGTATCATTCTGAATGTAATAATTACAGAGGAAGGTCATGATTTTTAAAAATCTATTATATTGTATCCTGTTATACCATATTTTTTATCCTAATGTGCAGTACAACTATATATAAATATATATTTAGTATTGGTGCAGAAAGGAAAAAAATCCTTTTTTATATGGCTAAGAAATAAAAAAAGAACTTGCCTATAAGTAGCAGTGCAAAATGAGAGACCCAGAAAGTAGTGGAGGTCACCTCTAATGAGTGCAAACAGATGACTGCAGTCTCCACTCTTAGACATAATTCTGATTTAAGATCCAGTCATTTTGTCTGGCTTGAATTTTAATTATATTCTGTTAATTAAAAACAAGATAAGCCCAATAAGAGGTTTCAGACTCTTTTCCTCTTCCTTTCTTCACCAAGGATGAGCTTATCACCATCTGCCTCTCACTAGGTCCCTCTGTCTCTCCTGTGATGATGTTCAGCATTTGAAGGAGGAGTACTAGCCCATCCCGGGGAGGAGCTTCTGATTCATTTCAATGTGTAGAGAAGTTTCCATGAAAGGGAAAGAAGAAATCTCAACAGCTTACCCAAAGGAAAAAAGAAAAACAAAACAAAACCCCAAGCTATAAGAAAATTCAAGTGCTCTTGGGATCATATCATAGATTTTCAGACCATTGCTGATGATGTTAGAATTGTATTTGCTTGTATTATTGAAGTTTACATCCTTATTGCTTTGAATTTGCAGAATTTTATGGTATTTCTAGGTGACAGAAGTATAGGAGAATCCTTGTCACTTAAGCAGGAACAATACTATGTTTAAGTTAAATAAATCTAGTTTTCTTCCAAGACAACATACAGAAGCAACTTTACATCTTGCATCTAGTAGGCACTCAGTAAATATGACAGAATGAATTAATGTTCCATGAACACCATTGAAAAGCTAATGTGTTGTCAAAATTCTCTAAAATAACATGGCTGTAATATATTGTAGTGTGGACTTAAGTAATTCTTTCGTTTTTCTTTAACAATACATCTATATATATATGTGCACTTGGGATTTATACTTTATTGCCCATGCAGACATGATTGCTTATACTATGTATCAAGAAACTAGTTTAAGTTTCTCAAAACATTTATGTCATATGTGGAAGGCAAGATTTAGAGATTTAAATCAATATGTTCAGTAGCAGTAAATGGCAACTAATCATGTGCAAATTTTGTATATTCCATTCTAGCTTTGTGATTAGGAATGAAAGTTACTTTACACATTGCACATTATGAACTGAAGGGGGAAAAAAGGAAAAGAAAACATCTCTTGAAGGAAGTTTCTCTTACCAAAAGTTTTCCTAGTGTTATTTTTATAGCCGAGTGAGAGAGAATTTACAGGGAGCTGAAATCATTGAAGCTAATTAGTTGAATGGCCCTATTATTTATCCAGGGACACGTAGTACAATAATTGCTATTGCAGGTTTGAAGCATCTCAGGGATATTAATTCCAGAGCTTTCATGTCATCTCAGTACAGTAAAACTTCCTAATGGCACCCTGAAGGTGCATAATCTCATTTTAAAACTACTTTTTCTTATTTTTTTCTGAAGGAACTGGCAGAATCTCCTTCCATAAAAGCTGAAAAAGGGGGAGAATTCATAATATTTTCCTCATAAGAAAGCAGTTATATTTTCTTCTTATTATTATTTTTTTACTGTGTGACCTTTCCTGCCTTCTGATGAGGGGTTTGCTATGGCACTTTATCAAAAGTTTATCTGAACTCTGGTCCTTTCCTCCCCTTGGTAGCAGCCAGAGCATCTCTTGATCTCTCAGAGAGAGATAAGGAAGGTATGAGGTGGCATTGGCTCTGATCCCTTCCACAGTCATATAGAAGTAGAGGTCTCATTACAGAACACAGCAGGGTCCAGGTTCAGTGGGGAGAGATGAGTCCAGCACCTATGCCTAAGAGAAGTATCCTGTATCCATCCTAATCCATACCTAATTTGGATTCCCTTGGAGAAAACAACAACCATAATATCTCTATAAAATCACACCAAGAAATGCCACTTGTGTAATTTTAGAGAGAAATGAAGCCATTGCTCATAAAACTGCTAGCACTGTCTTGAGTCAAGAGTAGTGTGGATTGTTTGGCAAATATCCCATGCTCATCTCTGGAAAACCATCTCTGTTCTTACATTTATCTTTCCTTCTCCCTCCTTCCCCTTGTTTCTTCATTCTAGGCCTTGCCACAACTTGAAGACCGAGAAAAAGACTCAGAAAAAAAGAATACAAAGTTTTAAGGGTTAGACTTCTAAGTGTCCCCCTGGACTCTTAGAGGGGACTTGTAGAAACCATTTCATCCTTGCCTCAGCCTTAGCCTCTCTTATACTCCCACCTTGCGAACCTCCAGAGAAAGATTGAGAACCCCCCTTTAGTAAGAGCTAGGATGGCTCACAACCTGAAACCTATCATGCTTACTTCATATTGCAGTTCTTTAAGTGAAGAGTGACCAGAGGACCACAGTGACATGTTCCCACTGGGGACCAGAATGATGTCACTCAATCTGTGGTCTTAAAACCTAGACAACAATTTGTATCCAGTTTTCAGAATCCGAAAAGCAAATACAACTCTTACTCTGCCATTAAACCCGAGAGAATTTCTGTAGCATCTACTCCAGCAATAAAGCAGCAGAGACCTCCAGGGAAGCTGATGCAATTAGGAAAACTTGACTTAAGTACAGTATATAGATCAAAGTTCCTCCCTCATATTGGCTGTGGTTGTAAGTAGCTGGATCTGTACACACATGAGCACATACACACACACACACACACACACACACATTGGCTTAGAGCTTTGGCCATTTTTATCACACAGTCTGAATTCCTTTAAGGTTTCCTTGAATTCCTTTAAATCCAATGTAAACTTATCTGAATAGCAATTCTATTCATTAAGGTCTTAAGTAGAACAAGACACTAAAATGGAATGTACTATCCTCATATTCCTTCTCTAGAGTTCATTTTAAGGATTTTCCTAGAAGTCACTGGTTGCCTTCTCAGATATATATGTAAAGTATAGGCAAAGTAACAAGTTCATTGCTTACATGAAATCCGGCACAAAACAACATATACCAGAAAATTCTTTAGAGCTGCTATGGGACCTCTCTCTTGCTAAAAACAGTACTATCTCTTTATCTGACTTTTGGTCTCAAGAAGTGCTACTGAGTGAGAAAACTAGGATTAAAACTAAGGACTCTGTCTTCCTGTCCTATAACACTCATGTGTGTGCTCTTCTCTTTATTTCTCTGTCTCTCTCCTGTGTTTCTCTCTCTCTCTCTCTCCCCCATTCTCGCTTAAATATATTATTTACTCAAGAGTCTATACCAACCCTTTGGGGGCTGTTAGAATCTATTTTATAGTTTGTTGGTCACTGACCTGATAAGTCATAATCGCTCAGAAAGAATCATCACAATTTTATCAGGTGAGAGCAGCTGCTGCACAGGCACAGTAAATTCTTAGCCTTAAAATCTGTACAGTTATTTTTTTCCAGAATAAATGTTAAATGAATACTTAATACATGCATTGCAAGACTATCTATTCTTGTTTAGAATTTAGCAATGGTGTTTGGGAAGAAATAATTACCAAGTGTCCAGAGAAAGAATTTAAAAGATAATTTTGAAATTTTACATAGTTCTATGCATATTTGACTTTGAAACCTTTGTAACTTCTCCATGCCTGATTTTTCATTTGTAAGAAAAGGTAATTATTTTTGTTGTGTGTTTTGAATGTGTGGCAGCAGGTCAGGAGGTGATATGTGAAATTTCTAATCTTTAATGTCCTTTAGAAAATTCATGCACATAGAGAATTTCATGTTTTAATCAATTTTATAGCTGAAATGCCTTTGAAAGCTATTATGGTGGAAAACAAAGAAAATCCCAACCAAATGTTTTAAATCACTAGGATATCTATATCTTTTGCCCCAAGATGGACCTTAAAAAGTCGTTAAAGATAAATGAATACAGCAATTCATTTCCAGGCCAAGTTTCTCTGTATTAAAGTTCTTTTTAAAAAACATTTTCTTGTCCCTTTCAAGTTATAAACTTGTGACAACAAGGCTTTGCATAAAAATGCTGACAGACCCTTAACTATAACAATGTGAATGGTGCTACTTTCACTTTAATTTAACTTGATTTAAATGAAAAGGATGTAGAATAAAAGAGGGTGTACATTTGGAGGTGATTCTATATACTTGGTTTTAACCAACAGTCTTTATAAGTGTTCATTAAGAAACTCCACTAGGCATGTTTCCTGCTGCAGAATAGACTTTAACGGAAGAAATAAAGCTGTGAAGATTCCGTTTTCACTTTGTTTCTCGTAAAGACAGTCAGGATCCAACATAAACAACAATTTACACCCAGCATTTATTCTGGAAATTACAGTATCGTGCAGTTAACGCACACAGATAAATAATGTTTTATGGGATGCTGTGGAGGCCTTTCAGGGTAGCGGATGTTTAACTGAATTAAAGGATTTTGAGAACTCAAAGCTCTCATTTTAAGCAGGTTTAAATAGTTAATATTACAAAACACGAGCTCAGAGGAGCTGGCCCAAATATATTTTTAATGCATAGTTATTTTATTTTCATGATTTCCCATTTTGGTTTTATTACCATTTGGCACCTTCCATTTTTACTAAGTTACTTGTCTTCCTGACTGTCTCCCTCAGGACTTTGCTTGCTTTATGGTGACATTTCTTAATCCACTTTTTAATCCTCTATATATCTGCAGGTGTGGAAATATCAGAAATGGAGCTACAATTCCTGAGAGATGGAGTTATATAACAGAGATGATTATAAAAATAAAGAATTATTACTTTAAATAATGCCAAGACACTATTTTGTTTTAGAAAAACAAGAAGATCGCATATTTAGACTAATTTCTAACCTTTCGATTGATGAAAGGGGCAGCTTAAAAAATCTATGGGCCAGGCATGGTGGCTGACGCCTATAATCCCAGCACTTTGGGAGGCCGAGATGGGCAGATCACAAGGTCAAGAGTTTGAGCCAGCTTAGCCAATGTGATGAAACCCCATCTCTACTGAAAATACAAAAATTAGCTGGGCGTGGTGGCATGCGCCTGTAATCTCAGCTACTCAGGGAGGCTGAGACAGGAGAATTGCTTGAACCCAGGAGGCGGAGGTTGCAGTGAACTGAGATCATGCCACTGCACTCCAGCCTGGGTGACAGAGTGAAACTCCATCTCAAAACAACAAAAAAAAACCTGTCTATGGCAGCAAAATATATATATATTTTTTCATTTACTGCAATTTCATAATATGTTTTATATTAAAATGACTCCAAACTGTTATAATCTCACAGATTATAACATATATCTCATAGATTATAACAGTTTGGAGTCATTTTAATATAAAACATATTATGAAATTGCAGTAAATGAAATGAGATGTAAATATTAGGGAAAGAAATTGAGGAATGCGTATGTGAGAAAAGGCAGGAGATATTTTAATGGCAGCATGAGTGAGGGTAAGAGACTGGATAGGATGCTTCAGGCAGAAAGCAACAGCTCCAACCAGCAAGCTTTAGAAAATGCTCCTAAACTCCTCTCTTATCCTTCTGAGCTGTAACAGATCTGTGTCATTTTCAAGAGATCGCTCCCTATCCGTGCTGTTAGGTCTACATCTTACTCACTTATAAGGCCTCTGTGCCCTCCCAGATAGGCAATATGCATTAAAAGCTATCAGTGAGTCATAATTTTTAGTAAAATTCAAATTGTGATTTTAAATTTTGCTAAAATTCTATTTTTAAAATATAACCTTAGGAAAGAATTGTAAAGTGGTTTTTTGGGGGCTTTTGGGTTTTGTTTTGTTTTTTAAGACAAGGTGTTGCTCTGTTGCTTAGCCTGGAGTGCAGTGGCGTAATCATGGTTCACAGCAGCCTCGACTTCCAGGGTTCAGATGATTCTCCTATCACAGCCTCCCGAGTAGCTGGGACTATAGGCACATGCCACAATGCCCAGCTAATTTTTTGTATTTTTGGTAGAGACAGGGTTTCGTCATGTTGCCCAGGCTGGTCTCAAACTCCTAGGCTCAAGCCGTCTGCCCACCTCACCCTCCCAAAGTGCTGAGATTACAGGTGTGAGACACTGTGCCCAGCCAAGAATTGCAAAGTTTTAATATTCTTCTTTTGTCCATGTATTTTCTATAAGTTATTATTGTCAATACTATTATAATGTTAGTTTAGCCGTGGCTAAGGTTAAGCTGGTATTTCTATTCTAAATCACTTTTTTAGGTTTTTGAAATTTGACCTTTTAAATTCTAATGGGACTAAAGCTGAGTAAGCTAGACCAACTGAGTGTGATTAAACATACATAAAGCCATTAAAAACTTGCTTTGAAGGCCACCCGAATTTTTTTTTTTTTTTTTTAGTAGAGACGGGGTTTCACCGTGTTAGCCAGGATGGTCTCGATCTCCTGACCTCATGATCCGCCCGCCTCGGCCTCCCAAAGTGCTGGGATTACTGGCGTGAGCCACTGCGCCTGGCCTAATTAAATGTTCTTATCTAAACTTGGGGTATGTTAAGACATAACATGATTTTTTTTTTAAGGCCCTCTATTAAACCCTGTTCACTGATAGAAATTAAACTTATCTTGAACTCAGATACTACCACCACTCCCAGGCAGCCCTTCCTGATCACACCAATCTAAAGCAGTTTCTCCCTTTGTTGATTGATATCACATGTTGACTGCATAACTTTTTTTTGCATTTGTCATTTGCTGTCTTATATTACTATGGTATTGCCGTAATCACATAGGCTCCTTGGGGGCAAGGATTATGTCTTAAATTTCTTATCCCCTACAGTTTGCTTGTTTGTTTGTTTCTGTTTTCTTTTTCGAGACAGAGTCTTGCCCTGTCTTCCAGGCTGGAGTGCAGTGGCGCAATCTCTGCTCACTGCAACATCCACCTCCTGGGTTCGTGCAATTCTCCTGCCTCAGCCTCGTGAGTAGCTGGGATTACAGGCACGTGCCACCATGCCTGGCCATTTTTTGTATGCATCTATAGTATGCGGTTTGCACTTGACACCTCCCTGCTGAGTTTATTGGGGGAAAAAGGATGAAAATATATATATATAAACACTTTGAAAAATTAAAAGTGGTGTATGTATTGTTACTATTACTATCTCCAACTGGAAAAATATACATGAAATGATATTTAGTCAAACTTTGGTCAGCAACTAAAACTTTTGTGAGGTAGGAAAAGATGGTTATCTTTAAATCATTGAGTAAAGAAAATGAATGATAGAGGAAAAGAAATCAGAAGTATTGGATAGAAGGAAACAAATTGTATTGGGCTTAGCTTGCAAATTGGAGCCCCATAAAAGAGACAGCATAAGATATGCTACACAGTATTGGCAGCTTCCTCTGTAACTACTACTTCTTTAGCCTCCCTGAATCCCTTTTTCTAGCTATTTGCCTTCATTATCATGTCCATGCTTTCATGGTGCTTAGTTAATAGATGTCTAGTTGTGCTGTATACAGGTCTTCCCAATAGAATGTGACTAATCGGAAGGCAGAGTTTGGTCTCCTACTTCTTTGGTAAACTGTGTGCATACTTTGAAGTGAAATGCACACAGTGAGTACACAGAGACTTTTGTAAAATAAGTGAATTCGTGTATATGTATTAGGTATAGTGACACTTTTCTGCAGATATGGAGGTATTTATTTATTGTGCACTAGAATTGATGGTTCAATTCAGATAGTTGGGTTAGAGAGAACTTTTGAGACTGTGAGAGGTATGAGTTAGGGGGATGGGAAAGGTTGTTTAATTTCCTTCTTTCTAACATTCATTCATACATTAATTCAACAAATATTTACTAAATGCCTTCTGGTTAAGACTGTTCTAAGCATTCCAGGGATAGACAGAGGCGTCAAAGGCACATGAGAGATGACATGGGAGATAAGTTATGCACCCAAGTAACTGAAATTCAAGAGGCTGTGTGATAAGTACTGTAAGTACATAGCAGCTCCAAGGAGACCAGTCAGTTTAGATTAGAGTGATGAAAAAGACCAGGAGGATTGGGTGATTAACTCTCAGAGATCTCTGCACTGTTAGGAGACCTGAAATGTGGTCCAAGCTGTAGCTTGGTGTCTTTGGGCAAATCACTTAATCTCTGCATGCCTTAGTAAAAGGAGAAATTAGATCATTTAGTCTCTAAAGCTCTTCCAGCTCTAGAACTCCACAAAGAACCATATTTGAATCAGGCTTTGAAGGATGACTATAAAAATAAAAAATAAAATAAAGAGAGAACCTCTGCTATGCTATGATTTTAACAGGTAGAGATAGGGGATGATAGAAGTGAGAATAGTGAACTCCAGGGCAATGGGGCTATACCCACAAAGGTGTAGTGTGGGGAAATGTAGAATGTGTTCAGGAAACACCAAATAGTCCGGTCTAACAAGGGTTACTTAATTGTAGGAGGATGATGAGAGAAGACAGTAAAGGTAAACCAGCCTAATTTGTGGAAACCTTTGAATGCTAGTCTGAAGTCTAATATTCAGCTTAATTAAAGATTTTTAAGAATATAACCAATATCCTTTGCTTTAGATACAGTACGGATAATGAAATTACCTAAATCTTTCATTTTATATGTGTGTTAAAATGTACAGAGTCCCTACAATGTGCCAGGCTCTGTTCTAAGTGATTTATGTATTTTAATTTATAGCAATCCAATGAGAAAGGCATTATTATTGTACATTTTTGTTTGTTTGTTAGTTTGTTTGTTGTTTTTTGTTGTTGTTGTTTTGAGACGGAGTCTAGCTCTGTCACCCAGGCTGGAGTGCAGTGGCACAATCTTGGGTCACTGCAACCTCCGCCTCCTGGGTTCAAGCGATTATCCTGCCTCAGCCTCTTGAGTAGCTGGGATTACAGGCATGCACCACTACACTGGCTAATTTTTATATTTTTAGTAGAGACAGGGTTTCACCCTATTGGCCAGGCTGGTCTCGAACTCCTGACCTCCAGTGATCCACCCACCTTGGCCTCCCAAAGTGTTGGGATTACAGGTGTGAGCCACTGCACCCGGCCTGTTATTGTACATTTTATAGATGAGGAAATTGAAGCACAGAGAGGTTAAGTAACTTTCCCAAAGTCACACCGTTAGTAAAGTGTCAGAGCTGGAATTCAAACCCGTTTGTTATAACTACCATAGAAAACTTATTATGGTAAGTGCTGTCTTCATTTTTCTCTCTTTAAAGTCACATGTTATCTAAAAGCACATGTGAAAATTGATTGAGTGAAATAAGCCAGTATGGATCAGTCATTCTAAAGCATAATAAAGGCACTTTTAACCAATCCCTGCTGGAGCAAAAGTCTACTTCTCGTAATCAACAGCAGCCTGTCACTATTGTCATTTTAAAAGACAACTATTTTGTCAGAAGGTGCTCCTTAAAATGATGCTTTTACCAAAAAAAAAAAATCAGATTGTGGGTTGTGTTTTAGAAAGACTACAATCATTTTTGGTTGTAATCTTATATCCCAGAAATTCAAGAGGGGCAGTTGCTCCAGCCAAGTCAAGGAGGAAGATACCTACTATTTTCCAGGTTCCTACCATTTTAGATTCTATAATTTTGGAGCTGCCAGCAGTACTTCAGGCAGATGGTTTCCCAAGTGTAAAACTGTTCCCCAGGAAGGAAAGAGAGTCAGGTTACTCCTTCCTCATGTGCCAAAATTCTGAAAGTAAAGGGGTGTATTCTTTCTCCAACCTTTGGCCTAAGCAATGACTTTGTATTGAGTTACTACTCCTAGAAATCTTCTGTTTTCATTTTCTACGATTATGGTCCAGGTTTTAGACTCAGGAACAAATGGCAAGCACCCATGCATCATTTGGAGGTTCTAGAAGAAAGAATGAAAGCCCATGACACTATTCGGCTCTTTTATTTTGTTTGGATGTAAATATAAGTTTTAACTAATTATTTGACCCATTTTCCCTGTGAATGCATCTTCTTTTAAGTGGATCTCCATGCTTTTTGGTAGGCAGTTTGGTCATTTCTTAGTCTGGCCAAACCCCTTCTTTGAGGTTTCCAAGCTTCCTTTGGAATACTATAACTGTGTATCATCAGCAGAATTTTCAGTTTTCTTTCCCCCAACTACTTGTTAATGTTTGCTGAAAGGAACTTTTAACAGGAAGTAAACTTGCTTGGCATGGCCCAGCTGTGAGTGAAGGTTGAGTGAGAGGTATTTATGACCTGACAGGAAGATAAAGATAAAGATAAAGATGAAGCTGACTTGGTGGCTGTTAGCAAGGGGAGAAGGAAATGTTTATGACCCCATCTGCTGGCGTTTCAATAGGATAGAACTGCCTTTATGGCGTCAATCTCCCCTGTGACTTCCTTCCATTTGGGGAGTGATAACTTATTTCAAGATATTCCCACTGAACACACTGTTGTCCCCTTTGTTTAGGGGCAAAGGAGGAAGGAAGGACTTTGTTACTGGAATGTGGGGATGGGGCAGTATTTACGGTTATGACTCAAGCTGGAGAAAAGGCTTCACTGGAGTTGACTGTATAGTCCAGGAAAGCTGCCATGCGTTCTGCTACTTCCTTAAACATTATCCACACTGAAAGCAGAACCACATTAGCTCTGGTCATTATCAGGCATTAAGGCTAACCATTTTCTAACATTATTATAAGTAGAATTAGCATAGCTTGATTTCGTTGCACACTGTGGGGAAAATAATTTTATTCTCTTAGTTCCTTGTTTCTTGTCTTTTATTTAACATCTCTTCTTTTTCTTCTCCTGAACTTTTTTCTTTCTTTTTCTTAGAGGAGGAGACATTTAAAACCAACAGGTGCCATATCTGCTTAGTTCAAAATCTATGTACATGTAACAAAAGCAGAATGAAATGATTCCTTTCTTAATGCTAGCCCAGGTTAAGAGTCTGCAGATAGGTTGATAGTCCTTTGTGAGGTAACACATTTTTAAAGTGCCAAAAATGTAGGAATATTTTTAGAATACAATAGCTTATGCATCACTGAAGCCTGTGTCTTATATATATTAATAGCACTCATTGTACCGCAAAACAAGTATTTATTTCTCGGTTTTATTTGCGCTTCCCCCAGGCCCATTAGTACAGACTAAATTTTTTATATTGATGCTCAAATAATCAGCACAATATATGTAAATCAGGGACTTTAAGTTCTTTGGCACTATTCGTATGGATATATGTTACCATGTTCAACATGGCCTTTTTTCCCCTTTGCAAAAACAGGATTTTGTTCCTTTTTAGTGCTAAGATCCTATTTCCAAAAGATGAACTGTTTGCCAAATTACATATGCAAAAAGCTCAAAACCACAAAGAGAACAACTTTCTTATTGCTATTGGGTTTGTCTGATTTATAGAACAAAGGGAAGAAGTTTTGTTTTGGGGGTAAAATACCCAATGATGGGCTTATTATATCTCTTTAAAGTCGTATTTTTATTTTTACTAGGGGAAGTCAGGGAATTTGAAAGGGCAGGGAGGGAGATGGCTTGCTCAAGCATTTTTCACCAGAGAATTCCACAGTAATATTTGTTTTAAATGGGAGAGTCCTGTAAGTTGAGCAAATTAGTTATAATGTTTGTATCTGATTACCTAAAGACTGGAAGGTAATAGTGTGTGACGAGTTACATTTTACATCACAGCCCAGGTATAGTCAATTTGCAAAATGGAAATATCGTGGTGGCAATGTTCCTTCAAAGAGTTAGAGCTATCACAGAAATAAAACTTCATATAAGCAGTTATTGTTATAATGCCAAGCGTTGATCCTTGATTTTTACAGAACTTTCTCCAAAAAATATTCTACCATTCCTTTTACAGTACAGGCTCAAGTCTTGGCATATTCAATAGACTAGCCAATCCAATTCCAACCGTTTTTATTCAGTGTGGTTCCTGAGAATAATTTGATAGACCTACTAGGGGAGATCCTATCACACAGTATTCTAAGACCTTCTTTTGCACTACAGGTTATCAAATGGCCTTCCTATTAACAAAGGTTCAAACCACACTATCAAATGGTTCAAACCACATAACCCCTTGTCTTAGGAGTTAAGCTAGCTTCCTAACCCTTCCTTGCAGTGGTTAACTCCACTGAGGCACTTTCTATCAGCAATAATAGCTTCAAGGTGGGAAATAAAAAATGGAGAGTGTTTAAATTGTTAATGGGTTTCATGTTCTTGTCACTGTTGAGGGTTTGTTCCCTTTTATAAACTCATAGTTTTTGGTTGACATTGCTTTTATGCGAGCCATCAGCCAGTTGGTGATGGTGTTGCTGTGTTAGACCATTACTGCCGGATTGTATTTGCAGTAAAGAAGGAGAATGGAGGCTGTAAATCTGTAACTGGAGATTTAGGGCTCTGTTACTCTGCAGTTTAGGCCCATGTGCTGGGGAGTCCATTCTCCTCCGGCAGAATTATACCCTGAAAACATGCCTTTCCAGGCACACTGATCGACGATGTTCATTCCCTGGGCTACCAAGGCACTTAATAAGGCTAATTCAGTTAAAGACGGCCGAGGGGTGAGGTGGATGAGCCTCTTTCCCTGCTGGAAGCCAGATGCCAGGCAGGTTAGTGATATTGCTTTATCCCTCCCCCTAGGTAAAGTTTCCAGGAGAAGCAGTTACTGCAAACACAGAGAAAAATAATAAGAAAATGCTTCTAATGTTGGACTCAGTTCTCCTTCAAGCGGGAAATGCTGCCTTAACTCAACCTCATTAACCCCTTTGATACTAAGCCCATTATCAGGAATATTCAGGAAGCACATTCTTTCAGAATTCAGGATGTGTCAGGAGCCTTGATATCTTGACATCATTGTACAAAATTACCACCAAAGAATGGAAAGTAGGAGAATAAGTGCTTTTGGGACAGGTAACTAAAAATGAAAAAAACTCCTAGTTTGGAAGATTATATCTGTTAATGCTGGGTTCAGAAATATTTTGAAAAGACATCAGAATTAAGTATATTTAGAATCACTTTATCAATCATGTATCATTTCTACTATTAGATGTTTTATAGTGAAAAGAATGCTGGAATGTTTCTTTGGCTGGTGGAAGTTTTAAGCATGGTTTTAGATCTGTTTTGTTTTGCTTTGTTAGGCCTTCCCCAAGAGAGGAAGAATGTTAAATATAGACTTATCTGCATGATCCATGTGAGGCATCTGGGTCTGCTTTCTGTGTCAGCTGAGGCACAAATGTGCATGATTTAACCATACGACTATTGAACCAGCATTGGCCTATTAAGACTTCAGATGATCTGTTCATGAGCTGTCAGCCCAAATTGAGCTTGAAGCCTGCTGTAAAAGATCTAATTTTCATAATTATCCAGAACCTTCACACCCTGCTTCCCTTCAGTACCACTCACCTCCACACATGCACACAGAGGAGTAAACACATACATATGGACACAGAGACACAGGGCAGCACTGTCCCTGGAGATTCATCAGGCCTCTTGCCCGAAAATGCAGAGTTCATCCAGGGGTCAGAACTGGCTTTGACTTCCTGTTTGAGGAGCCCCATGTGTGGTGTTCCAGCATTGCTAGAGGCTAGTGATGACTAAGTAACCTTTTCACACTATAGCCTCCCACCAAGAAGCAAGGTCCCTTATGATCTTGGACCCAGAGTGATTAGGGCACAACAAATATCTTTTTAATATATAAGGTGGAACTAATGCCAGTAGAAATAGCACTTTGCTGTCTCATGGCCTCACATTTATAAAAAGAGGATAGAACTGTTGTCTTTGAAGATGAAGAATTTTAAAGGCAACCTGATTTAGTCTCAGAGTACACTAGGGACTTTCATCGTTTAGTAGTTGCTTAAGGCTACCTTTGAGCTTTACCTGACCCAAGTCTTCAAAGGAAGCCATCATACTATGTGTGGAGTTCAGCTGGTAATATCTTTCTAGGTAACCTGGCCTGAATTGTGAACCAGTGGGAACAGGCAGCACTTTCAGGTTTAACTCTTTGCAGCACTGGGATAACTAGCACATGCTTCAAGGATTAGGACATTCTGATGTCCCTCCAGTAATTCCACTGGAACAACACTGCACAATAAACCATTTGGTTTCCGGACATATATTGCCCATGTGTGAAGGGTGGACAGGCAGCACTTTACTAGGTTCTTCTCATACAACCTCAGGTTTTTGAGGCTGCTGAGGTGTAAATCCCTTATCTGAACATGGGACAACTGTATTTCTACACTGGTTGTCAATTGTCTTTGCCCTCAGAGGGCATTTGCTGCAACTCAGGATTCTACAGTTAGAGTAAAAGGAGTTATTTCCTGTCTTCACTGCTTTTTTGCTTTTTTAATTTTTTTATCACGAGTGGAGACCGAGTACATTACTCAAACCTTGGCTTTTTCCTGAAGTCCGTTGTTTACAGAGAGACATTTGGGTCCCTGGGGCTCACTCCCATAAAACCTTATTATCATATATTTCAAGGCATAAACTTCAGTTGTCAGCTCAGGAGCAGTTCTGAAAGCTCTGGCTGCTCTTGTTTTTCTACTCCTTTACTCTGGTTTATTTTTCTTGCAGCTTTGGCTTTTTTTTTTCTTTCCTTTCTCCCTCATCTCTAGCAATGCTCAATTCCAAGCTGCCTCGCTCCTTATTCCACTAATTAGACAAGAAGTCCAGAGAGGCCATTATTAGATTCTGAGAATCTTTATCAGAGCCCATTATGGCCTTAAATACTGCACAAACATTTTACTAACTGAATCCATGAACATTTCAGCTGATCCATCTTTGGTCTTTAACATCTACCTTCTTTTGTACCTATAGAGTTATGCTACTGATGATAGAGGTTCTCAACAGCTTATTTTTCTTTGTATTAATTTTCTTAGAGGCCATGATTCAAGTTCATTCTCTCTCTCTGTCTGTCTCTCTCTCTCTCTCTTTCTCTCTCTCTCATTCTAATTACTGTTGGTGGGGATGGAGGGGGTCTGAGAAGCCTGCTTTTCCTTGGTAGGATATGTATGAGTGTGTGTAAATGTCATATGTGTTAATTTCACCAGTGAGTGGGATTCATGGTTGCCTGTTTTTCTCTCATTTTCTTTACAGAGCCAGAGATTATTTGTATGGACCAATGGTCTCAGTTTTCTTTCAATGGAAGAATAATTCTGCATTATAATATAGTAACTGCAAAAGAAAGCTCTTTTTCTATTTCATTCTTTTCTTTCTTAATTCACTGTCTAGTGAGTTTCTGATTGACTCACAGACCAATTAAAGTAAAATTTAATGGAAGAATAGATTAACTCCCTGAGGTTTCCCTACCATCCATCACATTTTTATAGCAGGAGCTGTGAGGAAGCTCATAACTTCATGCTGTGAATGTGATAATAAAGAGGGCACAGAGAGGATTCCGATTTACTGCCGGGCTGATGTTCGCCAGGACAGAATTTACTGCCCAATCCCCTTCCCCTTTTTATTTAGGAGGAGGTCACTAGATCTGCCCTCAGCCTGGGTCTGAGATACTGAAGGGCAGATTGTCAAGTCGAAATTCTTTCCCTTTAATTGGGCTGGTGGTGGTGGGGAATGTGAATTTCACTGTCCAGAGATGGTTATTGTGTTAAATTCATTTCTGTCTTCAGGAAGCTGCGGTCACTCCAAGTGTTCATATTTTTAAAGGGTGCATTTGATTTGTTATGATTCATATAGAAAATCAGAAGTAAGGCCAGATATTTCTGTTTTCAAGTCACTAAGTCATTGTCTTTTATTTATAAGCTTTTTCAAATAACTAAAGATACCTGTCTCTACATCTTCATAATCAACATTAATAATGTCTTTTTCTGGGCATCTTTCATTTGAAGATCTCAAAAAGCACTTTATAACCATTATTTTGGTCTTTCTGACAGGGCCAAAATAACCCACTAGCCTTCCAAACATTTTGCCAGTTCACTGTTTCTCTGATTCATCTTAAAAATAAAGTGTGACAAGGATCACAATATAATAGTAGTCATGTGATGGAGCTCCATATCCATGCCTAAGATTAATTTTGTACACTCATTACAATTTTTTACTTCATGAAGCAAAGTCTAATTTTTAGGCCTTGACTATTTAAACCGATGTCAACTGGGTGCGGTGGCTTATGCCTGTAATCCCAGTACTTTGGGAGGCTGAGGTGGGGGGATTGCTTGAGCCCAGGAGTTCGAGACCATCCTGTGCAACATAGGGAGACTGCTGGGCATGGTGGCATGCGCCTGTGGTCCCAGCTACTCAGGAGGTTGAGATGAAAGGATTGCTTGAGCCTGGGAGGTTGAGGCTACAGTGAGCCATGATCAACCACTGTACTCCAGCTTAGGCCACAGAGTGAGACCCTGTCTCAAAAAAAAAAAAAACCCAAAATAAATAAATAAACAAACTTATGTCAAGTTTCATGACTACATGAAAGATAATCTTTTTGTCCCCAGAAGCTTGGGGAGATAGAATCAGTATTCTAAAATCATATTCATCTGATTGTCCTTGAAGTCAAAGCCTGTAATCTCAGCATTTTGGGAGGCTAAGATGGGTGGATCACCTGAGGCCAGGAGTTCAAGACCAGCCTGGCCAACATGGTGAAACCATGTCTCTACTAAAAATACAAAAATCAGCCAGATGTGGTGGCATGCACCTGTAATCCCAGCTACTTGGGAGGCTGAGGCAGGAGAATTGCTTGAACTCGGGAGGCGGAGCTTGCAGTGAGCCAAGATCATGCCACTGCACTCCAGCCTGGGCAGCAGAGCCAGGCTCCGTCTCAAAAACAAACAAACAAACAAACAAACAAAAATAACAACAACAAAAACAAAGTGAGGCTCCATCTAAAAAAAAAAAAATCTGAACCAAACTCATCAATCTATCTTTCCCTTCACCAGCCCAGTCTTCTTCATGTATACAAAATCTTAGGAATTATTCCACTCTTCAACGTGTTGCGGATTGGAAACTTGGGAATGGTCCTAGATTCTATCTCTCTTGCACAATTAGCATTTCACTGGTCACAAAACCCACTGACTTTACCTCTTCAAAATCTCTTAAAACCATTCCTTCTCTCTCTTCTTACCTTAGTTCAAAGTTCTCATCACCTCTTTGTTGGATTGCCATGATCATCTTCCAGTTAATCTCCCTATCTTTCATCCTCCTCCAATACATCCTCAATGCTAATAAAAGAATAATCCCTCTAGAATGCAAATTTTGTAATTTTACTGCTAAAAATACTTAAATGACCTCTCATTGCTTGTAGCATAAATTTAAATGTTGTACCATGGCTTACACAATCTTTAGTAAGGCAGCATGGCTTCATGGCCTAGAGCAATGATTCATAGGTTTGGAACAGTATCATGGGATTGACAATTTTCGGTTTTGACCAGAACATTTTTAAGATCACTACCACCTTCTAGCTATGTAATTTCACAAACAAAAAAAGAATTTTGATGTCAGAAAATAGGAAGAATACAAATTAGGAATAAAGTCTCTTATATTGAATAATGATACAACTTTGTGAAAAAATCACTATGTAGTCCTTATTTTCTTCATTTTACCATAGCCCTGAAAATCTTTATGACATTCTCTTATTGTATTTGGGAACCCGAAATGATTAGGGCACAACAAATATCCTTGTAATATGTAAGGTGGAACTAACAACAAGTAAGTGGATGGTTTCTGGAATCAGAAAGAACTGGATTTCAAATCCAACTTCATGACCTAATAGTTGTATGATCATGAGTGAGTCACTTATCCTTACCAAATTCAAGTTCCCTTATTCATAAAATAGAGATAATGACAGTACCTACCTCTTACTGTTGTTTTGAAGATTACATGATACAATGCATAAGAATTGCTTGGTCCAATGCCTGGCACATAGTAAGAAATGTAACTACTTGACAATAGAGTAGATATTACTATTTTGACTTCCTGACCTCATCTCCTGTGACTCTCCTTACAAGCATCCTGTGTCTACAGATATACCAAATGACTTATCAAGTGTAAAACACACTCTTACACACCTTAGCAGATACTTTTCTCTTTGTCTGGAATCCTGTTTCTTACAAGTCTGGTGAATTCCTTCTCTTCCTTTAAGATTTATCTCAGACTTCACAGTCTCAGTTAACATCCTATTCGTTCCTCCTCCTCCATTGGCAAACAGTCTTCCATAGTCTCACAGCATTTTATAGATTGCCAGATTCACACTGAGTACTTTATATTTCTTTATGTAGTTTTATTAAGTGATTAAGTAACCTAATATGATAGAGAAATTTATATTTGGGGATTGATTACTTTTCATTCGTTAATACAAGGAATATTTATCAAGAACCTGCTGTGGTATATAAACCTCTACATAGTGTATATTCCAATAATAGTAATGTAATATTCAAGATTTGGAAACAATTACCCTCTCTGTGCTCCCAAAGAATCTGGTAGAAACCTTAAATCAAATGATAAATTGCATTATAATTATTTGTTTACATTCTGTCCCCTTCTCCTCTAGACTGAGTTCCTTCACAGCAGTTATCTTACTCATCTTTGTCTCTCCAGTACCTAAAACTTTGAAGGTGCTCAGTGTATGTTTATTGAATAAGTGAAGGAATATCAGAAAGCATTTTCAACTTTAAAGAGCTTTGCTTAACCTTGTTAACTCTATTTATGAATGTATTTTTCTCCCTTGACTTTTGAGATGATACAATCATCACATCCAGTGTCACTATTTTTAAAAGGCCCAACACATTTTCAGATGGTTCCTCATGAATTTTATCCTTCAAATTGTGTCTGCCACTCCACCCAAAAGCCTGGGCTGGCTTTCCTCTTAAATCAATGGATCATTTCTCAAAAAAAAGCAAGTGTGGTCCCTTGAGCTACATACCAGACTATTGTAGGAAAGACAGATCTTCTAGTATTCTCTGGTATGTTTGACTATAGGCTCCTGATGAGTAAAGCAGGAGAAAGAGCTATGATTGCTGGTCCAAGTACAAGCAAGACTTGCCTCTGGGTGATGTTATTCTGGGAGTGGAATAGCATCATACACTTGCTAAGTTCTCAGCACTGTGAGTTGGAGTTGGGGGGTGAACACCAACATTCCTTGCCATCCTCAGCTTTGCTGCAGTACTGAAAGATTTCATGGCATTAAACCTCTCTCATCATGCTTGTCCTACTTTAACACAATTTCCAGCAGCATCTTGGATATTCTGCTATTGTCCACTTATCAGTTACCTTAGCACAGGATGAAATGATTGTGTCTGCATTCAGAGTTTTGTTGTAGTTGATCTTCTTCTGCAGCTTTCTACTAAATGGAGTCTGAGCAACTTGGATGAACTCACTAAAAAAAAATGAAAGCTAACTTTTGAGACTGTTCAAACTTAATAGTTGTCTAGCAAGTTAGGACAATTTATTACCTTATGGACCTTCAACCATGGTGATGCTGAATACTCCATGGTCACACATTCCGTGGTATTCCCTAAGTATACGCATTTTTGTTCATTTCTCACTTTCTTTGTAGATGTCTGCCACCTCCCTATCTTCAGGTCCCTTTGCTGCTCATTCCCCTTTTATGTATCAACAATACCAGATATTCCCCACTTTTCCACATCTCTCTTTTTCCAAATATTATTCCATTAGTCTTAGAGAACTCCTATTCATCCTTCAAAACCCAGCTCAGTCTTTATCTCCTCTGTGAAGCCTTCACATATACACAGAAAGAAAAACCTAACATTTCTTGAGCTCCTGTTGGGATTCTCATGCCAGGAACTATGTTCGATACTTTTACAAATCTTACCTTGCTTTATCTTCACAAAGCATTTTAAAATACATTGAGATCTCCATTCTCAAAACATAAAACCAAGGCTAAAAACCTTATGGCAAGCAATTGAAATATCCAGAATTTAAATCAGGGTCTGCATGATTTCAAAACTGATCCTTGTTATGCCATATCATGCCACCGTAAATCTCCTTTATTTATTTTGTATTAACGCATACATTTGTAATTTTGCTTTTTACTCATCACATTCTGTGGTTATTTGTTTGACTGTCTTTCCTACCAGAAAAAAAAAGTGCCTTGAAAATAGAATGCATTTCTTATTTATTTTGGTACCCCCACAGCTCTCAGAACATTACCTGACATATAACAAATGCTGAATAAAGGCTTCCAGGGTTGGATTGCATCTGATTAAAATTAAGTTGAACTGAACAACGTATTAACTTGAATTTCAGAATTTTGCATTTCTGATGATATCTGGGGCTCAGATGCCATTTCCCTCATGCCAGATGACACATGGCCTCAGTTTTCTTCACAGGTGTCCATGTCTAGCCCTGTACCAATTTCATCCTAAACAACTGCCCATATTCCCATTAATGTGACATAATCATTAGCATATATAAGTTCCTAGAGAACTGCTTTCTATCTTATGTATTTATTGTAGTCAATGGAGTATACTCAGTCTTTTAGGAATAATTAAAATATTCTGTGATTCTAATTAAAGTAGTCTGGATATTTTAAAGAAACCTATATATAAGAACAAGCTGAGGGCTGACATCAAGCTAATTGTGTTATTTTTAGTGGAGCTATCGTTGGAGACAGCAGCATGGCACCCAGTGCCTTTTTTAGTCCTCGTATCTGAATATAAAATGTTAAATAACCAGCATCTTGAGCTCTTAAGAGGAAAGGCATTAAAGCATAAATAAATAAAGCTGTTATGAAAACTTAGAAAATTATCTAAATGCACTTGAGTAAGAAGTCATGTACTTATTAAATCGCTAGTTATAGAGATAAATGCCCTTAAATCTTTCACTGCCAAAAAAAACGAAACACTCAAACAACTTGGAACTCTTGTCATATAAGCGTGGGGGATGCAGAGAGAGAAGCTGTTGGCTTGTATTTCTGCCACTCTAAGTAATCTTTTTTTTTTTTCTCGAGACACAGTCTTGCTCTGTAGCCCAGGCTGGAGTACAATGGCACAATCTCAGCCAACTGCAACCTGTGCCTCCTGGGTTCAAGCAATTCTTCTGCCTCAGCCTCCCTAGTAGTTGGGATTACAGGTGCGAGCCACTATGCCTGGCTAATTTTTTGCATGTTTTTAGTAGAGATGGGGTTTCACCATGTTGGCCAGGCTGGTCTCGAACTCCTGACCTCTTGATCCGCCCGCCTCGACCTCCCAAAGTGCTGGGATTACAGGTGTAAGCCACCACACTTGGCCAGTAATCTTATTTTACCCAAATTTTATGCAATTAGTACAGTAAAATTTTATAGTATTATATTTGATCTGTTTAAATTACAGACTATTCTTGTTTTTACTATAAGTCAGAATTTGTCCCCTTCTTTCTAGTTCCATCACCAAACCTTGCCAAACAGGGACAACACAGTTCAACAAAACCACACATTCTAGCACTGCCATCCTTTCTCTTTTCTATTGATGTAAAGAGTCATCAACATTTCCTTTTAATACCCTCCTTCATCTTAATCTCAACTGAAAATTGAAACCCATTACAAAGTAGCCCCATTTAATTTTCCATAGCTGAAATTGAGTTTTTTCAAATGTGATATCCAGAACTGGTGACCTCCCCAGATTGTGGTACCCATTAGCCACAACTGCCACAGAGTTCCCATTGGAGGTGGAGCATTTCTTTTGTAAAATTTACTCAGGAAACACTTGCCAAACCAAGCTCCTCTAGTATCTTGCTGTTTTCCATGATCAGGATTGGCAGAAATGCATCTCTCAAAAACAGTCCAGGCACAGTGACTTATATAAGAACACAATCATGGTTATGAATATCCACTAGACATTCTGATTCTGGATAATCTGTGAACCTAAGAAAAGGAAGATCAAGCAGTGAATTTATTTGGAAATAATAGAACTATTGGTTGGGTTTTGTAGGCTGAAGTTCTGTAGTTAATCATTATTCTGCGAAATCCTGAATGATGTTGCTTGTAGCTTTCCTATGCAGGCAGTGTCCCCATGGGAGTCCTACTAACGGTCTTTTGTCAGGCACTATCAGCAGTATTGAGCCAACCTGAGCACCCTATTATTAATCCTTTTCTCCTAGTGACATGACAGCAATCGATGTCTGAACAAGCTATTGAAACTGTAGCAATCAAGTGGACTCCAGTTAATCCAATGGGATACTTACTCAGAGCCTATGAGAAGGGCAGGGAATTTTTTCTAACTCCATACTGTTCCCATATCCATACACTTTATGCTGCCATAATTTGGGTAAAGGCTGACATTTACCCAGGCCTGTAAAATACACAATGGAACCTTTACCATTGACTCAAATACATTCATATCACCTTTACAGCCATCTGTTACTTCCGTAAATAAACTTATGATCATTATATAAATATTTGTGCCCATGTAAACGTAAAGCAAGAGCATTGAAATCTTTACATAAAAAGGTACCCACCTGGTAATATCTTTGGAGTCATAGAAATCAATCAGCAGTTACAAAGAATAGTATATAGAACACGAGACTATCAGATTTCCTGTCCCTTATTCCAGATGGAAAGAAGTCTAAAATGGTGGTGCCCAACCTGGCATACGGATTCCTGAGTCCCATCTGCACAGATTATGATTCAGTTAATCTGAGGCATGCCCAGGAACTTGCATTTTTAGGTTCGAAGGTGACTGGACTACAATAGCAGTTTTCAGGCTATATTCCTAAGTGCTTTAGTGTTTCCTAAAAGGCACCTATGTGGCTTGTAGGGTGAGGAAAAGGGGGTTAAGAGGGAAGAATACCAGGAAGGAGAGATCTGTTCTCAGCTTTGCTAGCAAGTTCCTCACTTTTGGCAACTCACCTCAGCTTCTTGACTTCAGTTTCTCTGATTGTAAAATGTGTATCAGTAACATGTACCTTTGTTTTTTTTACATATGTATTTTGAGAAGAATGAATAGGAGAGTATAGAGAAAATAGGAATTATAGAAGATAAAACCAACTTCTCCATCAGTGTAAGAATCTATTAACACTAGGTTATATAGTCCCTGCTTAACCCTGCAGTGAGGTGAGGCTTCCTACCTCATGGCCACCATTATTCTCAAAGGCTGGGGAGGTGGAAGCTCTCTAAGGTCCAAAGGGTCTTTCTCAGGCTGAACTTAACCCCCAGTGTCATTAGCTTCAGCTCGTGGGTCCTAGTACTCCCACCACTCCCTATTTCTATGGGACAACCCTTCAAATATTTCAGGACAGTTAGAAGATCTCAGCATAAAATTCTTTGCTTTCTTAAGCTGTTTTTTTTTATTAACTCATTTTCTGAAACCCTCTCAACTACATAGAGTATTTAGTACCCTTCTACTTGTGTAGTACCCTTCCTCAAACTATGCCAGTTGTTAAGTTAATTTGCTTTTGCTTTCTGCAAAAGCAGCCTTCTTTCTTCAGGCTGTGTAAGCATATATGCTTTTACAACAGCTATTGCAATAATCCCTACACATTATTAGCTGTTTTTTGAAATAATGGTATAATTACTGGTCTGAGAGACCCTTAGTGTGAAGATCCCTCTCAAACATGGAAGCATAATAGAATAATTTAAGGGAATCTGTTAAAAATGTAAATTTCCAATAACCTGACCCAGAAATTCATTCTGATATCTGGTGAAACAGGGGCAAGGCTCTAGAGGTATCTTTAAGGTGCCCAGGTGATGCAAATGCAGCTGATTTGTAAACCACTGTGTACACTTAACTTGAAAATACTATGGTTTAAACAGACTGGGACAGAGAGATGTAAACACTGCCTGCATCTATCCCTTAACCTATCCCTGAATTAAATGCCCACAGCCTTCTTTCTTCATCATCTGTATCACATCTACCTCCTAAATTGTGCAGATTACATGAGATAATACATGTAATACATTTCATTATCATAAAGGACCATACAATATCTTTTTTATGCAAGTGTGCTTTTATGCAAAAATCAGGTTAATATGTCATTATGCCTCTATTCTATTCCATTTCGTTACATGTCTGTCTAATAAAGATTTAGGATCTTACTTATAATTATATATGCTTACTTACTCATAAAATAATTTTTTTTGAGACAGGGTCTCACTCTGTCACCCAAGCTGCAGTGCAGTGGCATGATCGTGGCTCACCATAGCCTCTATCTCCCCAGGCTCAGGGGATCCTCCCACCTCAGCCTCCCAAGCAGATGAGACTACAGGCACACACCACCATACCTGGCTAATTTTTTGTATTTTTTGTAAAGACAGGGTTTTGCCATGTTGCCCAGACTGGTCTCACACTCCTGGCCTCAAGCGATCTGCCCACCTCAGCCTCCCAAAGTGCTAGGATTACAAGTGTGAGCCACTGCAACCGGCACATAAACCAAGATGATTATCTTGTTTGTGTATATGTTAGTGTAAATCACTTTTTGCCAGGCATGATCTTCCCTCTCCCCCATCAAGCAGTTCTGGAAGAATCTGCAGAAAGACACCTTTGAGCTTAACACAGAACAAAGCTTTGTTGATGCTCTAACCTAGTATGGACAAGAAAAGACATCCTGGAAGGCTGTCATGTGGACAGCAAGTTCTAAGAAACAGGTTACACAAGAACATTGCCTGATGTATTCTTTTTAATTTAATGAACATTGTTCCTGTAAAAATTGCAGGGCAGATATTCCAGGAAATCAACATCTTTTTTTAGCCCTAGAGCAGACAGCCCAGTAATGGCCATGGCTGGACAAGTATGCCTGACCTGCATTCTAACCCAAAGGGGCATTGTTGAAAAGTGAGAAGGATTTTTCAGTTCAAGGTCTCAGCCTGGATGCTCTGCCCTTCTAACAGAGACTGTCAACATGGAGGCGAATTTTGAAACTAAGTTTTGTGATGTGTGCACTTTCCACTAAAAACTGGACCAAGCCCAAGACTCATTTCTCAGGGTTTCCTATACAATCACAAGATGAGGAATGGTCTTTGGTCATTACCACTTGGTTTGGAATAGCCCAGAGGTGAAAGAGTTGCTATTAGATTTCATTAATCTGAAGAACACTGTTTAGGTTAAAACGTCTTCTTGCTGTTATGATTGGAGAGGGTGACGTTGGTGTTTAGCACCAGCCAAAATATATAAACTCAAGATTAAGGAGAAAAAAGTTATGAGTTGAACCTGTGAGTTAAAAAAAACTGCAAATATTTTATTTATTTTTATTTATATTTTATTTATTTATTTATTTTTGAGACAGAGTCTCACTCTATCACCCAGGCTGGAGTGCAGTGGCGTGATCTCAGCTCACTGCAACCTCTGCCTCCTGGGTTTAAGCGATTCTCCTGCCTCAGCCTCCCGAGTAGCTGAGATTACAGTCACCCACCACAACACCCAGCTAATTTTTGTATTTTTAGTAGAGACAGGGTTTAACCATCTTGGCCAGGCTGGTCACAAACTCCTGACCTCAGGCGATCCGCCCACCTTGTCCTCCCAAAATGCTGGGATTACAGGTGTGAGCCACCACGCCAGGCCCGCAAATGTTTTATGATGACAAAAAAAAGTTTAGTACTGCTAACTTAATTGATGCTTCTAGGTAGTTGATGATCATCATTCTCTTGCTTTATTTCCAAGTCTATGTAATAAAAACAAAAATAAATAAAATTTTCGTATTAAAGCTTCAGAACCCTAAGTTGAAAAAAGAGATTTATACTTAACCACAGGTCTTTTGGGTGCCTACAATGTGTCAGACACAGTGCTAAGTGTTGGGTGTAGAGAGTAGGATCCAGACCTCACCCTCAGGGATGCACGACCAAGAGTACAGAGACTCACTCCAGACCTGAAGGCAGTGCCAAGAAGAGGCACAGAGGTCTCCTCTCTGAGCTGAGCGTCAGATGTTAAACTGTGGCGTCTTTCCTTATCTGCCCCAGCTCTTACCCCACCTGCCTGTAGAGGGCCCTGTGCCAGCAAACCACAGGGGTCTATTAGGAATCCCACCACAGTGTCTGCTCCTTTAGCCCAGCTCTGTGGTGCCTAGTTCTCTCTTCAGTTTTCCAAAATGCCTGGGACCTGGCCTGAAACCCCAGGCACTAAACCAAAAGGCTTAACTGAGCTCTGGCACTATAGCTATATAGTTTGAGCAAATTACTTAAACTCTGTATCCCTCAGTTTCTTCATTCATAAAATGGGAAAGCACCTACCTCATAAGGTTGTTTTGAGACCTGAATGAGTTGATACATGTAAAGCACTTAGAACAGCAACTGATACATAAGTGGAGTCTAATAAATGCTCACCAGGCTATTTCCTCAGTTCTAACACAAAACTTAATACAAGGCTTAAATTATTCAAGGCCTACCTTTGCTATCTATTGGGTATGATTTGAGAACTTAACACAATACGCAGCAATATTTGAATGATGCTCCAAAAGCAGAAACCGAACTATAGAAGCATCTATGATTAGCTCTGGCCAGATGTCAGAAAACATTTCAGGCTATTCAAGTGTCAGTGCTCTCTATGGGAGGTTTATTAACAACACAAATGTTCTATTTTGTGTTTTTTAGTGAGACACAAATACACAATGTGAAAAAATTAAGTATTTTAGAGACAGACTTTTTCTTGGTGGATTAGAAAGATTTCTCATGCTCATTCAATCTCTCTCTCTCTATCTCTCTATCTCTCTCTTTGTCTTTCTCTCTCACTCTCTCACACACACACCCACCCCACCCCCACACCTTATATAATGATGTTTCCTGCAATCTTAACAATACTGAATTACATCAGTGTTTCTCTATGCATAAGCCTGCAACTTAATTGTAGATATTAAATATATGTTATAATATCTCTGCTACTTATTAATGATCAGGATATACACAGAAACACACCTTGAAATGAATGAGGGACTTTGTAGCTCCAATATTTTTATTTATTTAACCAACATTTACATAGTGCATATTGTGTTCTAGACACAGTTCTGAGCACTATTTAGCAGTAATTCATTTTATCCTTGTAACAACCTTATAAGATAAAACTGAAACACAGAGAAATTGATCAGTTTGCTCAAGTCTCACAGCTGATAAGGGTTGGAACCTGGATTCAGAGCAGGCTATCTGGCTCCAGAGTCCATGTTCTTCACCACCACTCTCTACTAGCCAGTCAACTTCATTTCTTTCAGATCCTACAATAAAAATAAAAATGAGCTTCTCTTTGAGACTATGTTATGGAATCTCCCCTCGATAAAAAATTCCAAAATGCCAATCCTCTCTGAATTCTATAAAATTCTAAAATTCTTTTGTTTTCCACTAGAGGTAAAGAATTCTAAAACTCTTAACACAAAGTGTTAGTGCTCAATTGGCATTAATTAGTGGCTATGATGATGCATAAGATTTAGGTTTTTTTTTTTTGGAGACAGAGTCTTGCTCTGTCGCCCAGGCTGGAGTGCAGTGGCGTGATCTCGGCTCACTGCAAGCTCCACCTCCCGGGTTCACGCCATTCTCCTGCCTCAGCCTCTCCGAGTAGCTGGGACTACAGGCGCCCGCCACCACGCCCGGCTAATTTTTTGTATTTTTAGTAGAGACGAGGTTTCACCGTGGTCTCGATCTCCTGACCTCGTGATCCGCCCGCCTCGGCCTCCCAAAGTGCTGGGATTACAAGCGTGAGCCACCGCGCCTGGCAAGATTTAGGTTTTGAAACATTTTTCAGTCCCTTTCTGTACTGAGCTGGAGCTTGAGTGATGGGGTCCCCAGATAGAAACCAAGAAAGATCCAAGAATCTTAGGACAGAGAAGGAGCCATGAACTCATATAGTCTAGTCTACCCATTTTACAGACCAAAATGCAGATAAATCAAATGACTTGCTCATCATTGCAGAACTACTTTGTGTCAGTTTAAGACTAGTGCACAGAGCAAGAATAAACAGGTGCAGTTTAGGAAACAGTCTTACTGGAAACTCTTAATTTCTCCCAAGCCCCACAGCTCTTTTTTTATACCATGTTCCCTCTCCATTCACAGAAACTGAAGTAAAACTTGATATGTCATGCCAATCCTGGAAGTCAGAGTTGGGAAAAGTCCAGAATCCAAGTTAAGTAGGGTTTGAAGAATTCACCTGTGCCAGAATTCAAAGCAAGCTCAATAACCAAAACTAGAAAGCCAAGCTAAGGTCAAGCCAAGAGGAAGATGCATTGAAGGATGAGGCAAGACAGGAAGCTCAAGTCCAGGCAAACTGGAAGGTATGCAGTTAGGAAGAGGTAATTGGAATCGCAACAACCTGCCCATTTCAAACCCCAGAGATGTTTAAGAATGTCTCAAACTTGGTGGAGGGTGCGAGCTCACCCTAAATGGCACATCCCTTTTGAATAAATTAAGCATCAAGTTTACCATGCAGACTGTATGGAATTTTTCAACATCAAAACCACCAAAATCAAGTTAAATGTCCACTTTAAAAAAAATAGGCAAGATTATGAGTTACTGCAACTCATCTGATAGATCTGTGCACAGTAAGCTTCTTAGTATCTTACTTTATCTGCCAGTGAAGACTGGAGGACTGAGCCGATTCAGCTGGGAATTGAACCTGTGGTTCCAGGAAGTCTAGATATTTCAAACCTCATACTTAGTCCATTAAGATATCCCCTCCAAGAACATAATGTAGTTAAAGTAGTCTTAGATATCTTTAATACAGAGAGTAGATTTTATTTCCACTTTGGGAATTTCTGATCCATAATAAAGAGAGATATAGATGAAACTTATCTTCAATAGTGCCTATAGAAAAATGCATGCATGTCAACATATACTGTCACTTTTCTGATTTATGATTAAGAAGGAAAAAAATGTATCTTGGGGGAAGTGGATTACAAATACTTCTGCTAAATGGAGGCTTTATACATAACTCCCTTCTCTTATTCTTTCTAAAGATCCATTCTTGCCTGTCTCAATAAAATAGAATAAATTATACTTACTCAAACAATCTGAAGAGAGACCACAGATTTCACACATCTGTCAGGTGGGTCAGTTTATTTGGGGGACAGTAGGGGAACATCCTGTACCATTACAGGCTGTCAGCCACAGAGAATGTTTACTAATAAGCCTAGCCATTAGGTTGGGTCAGTGATGGATGGTCTATGTTCCTGTGCCCTGGCCTGGCATGTGCTGTGCTACTCACTGACCAGCAGCAGCTGTTGTACTAACCGCCTTGTTAAGGGTCTCCCCAAGTGACATCAGCTATACATCACCCTGGCTGATACCTTTGATTATTTGGACAGCTCCTGGCATGATGAATTGTTGGGATTGATCTGTCTTTTCTCGCACGTCCTAGTCAGTGTTCTTTACTCATCTCTCTCAACTCTTCATTCTTAAGTCCAGGGCCCTTATTACTGCACTTTCAGATGTATGCATCTCCTACCCTCTCCAATTTAAGGGACCTGCTGGTTTCAGTATTCATAATAAGGAATTGAGATGAGGCTAAGGAAAATAAGTGCATCATAGTTAGAACAGGCAGGCAGAGGAAACAGCAGTCACTCTTGCAGCCAGAAAAACAAGGAGAAAAAGCTTTTTTCCTTGGGCACCTAGGGCTCAGCAACTTTCATTACTGAGGTCATGGGCCCTCCGCATAATCCATGTGGTACAAATTAAATTTGAATGCTGTTGGTAACCTGAACAATGCTTTCTATTTATAAGATCCTTTTTCTCCCAAAGAGTGCAAATCATTTCACACACAGTATTTCAAGCATCACCATATGTAAAAGAAGTTTTATCATCTTGATTTCAGAGAGGGAAAAAATGAGCACAGAAAGCCTATATACCCAAATCTACTTGATAAATAAATGTGTGGCAAAATCAATAACAAGACCTAAAATCTCTGACTCCCTGCTATATTTAGTCCTTTAATTCATTGATTTTTAAATTGTTGAGTAAGCACCTACTGTGTGTGCCAAGAGCTGGGAATACAGAGAGCCTCTATGGGACAGCCATTAACTCATTCAATCCCATTTATCTTTAAATCAGTTTTAGTGAGGGAGAAGCATATTGAAATCTACTGCTTTACTTTAGAGAATTTGCATACATACTAGAAATACAGATTATATTTCACTTTACCATGAATGAACCAGAGGCCATAGTAGACTGCCCTTCCCTATTAAATTTTAAATTTCTGCCCCCTATAGTTATTTGTAGTCCTTTCCAAATCTGTTGAAATTGAATAGATTCAAATATGGCTATGTAAGAGCAGTAGTTCTCAAATGTGTTCTGGTACACTTGGCAAAACTTCATTAAATATATGTTTAATTCCATCATACAAACAACTGTACTGACATAAAATATGGCCACATTATATGTATGCAATATAAACTCTCAGCCAGAAGCACACACATCTCTCCTCCCCCAAAAGGCCACTAAGTATGGCTTTTTGAACTAAGCATGATCAGTGGTCTCCAAAAATTTCCATTAATATATTTATCTACCATTTGTTCTTTTTTGGCCAGCTAAAGTGGTAAAATAACCCAAGGTTTAAGATAAAATTTAAATTTGATGACATTTCCTATCCATTAACTAGGCATAGATATGATACCACATTGTTCCAGAAAGAATCTAAGGCAAGAACCAGTTTATTTTGTTAAGAATTATTATTCTATTTGAAAAATGGAATAGCTCAGTCAATAGAAGAATAGTTGTAGAGCACCTATATTTAAATCATCTTCATCACTAGAAAAACACTGGCTTTATTATGTCATTTCCTGACTGAAAACTTTCAATAACTCTGCATAGCTGAGGAGACCTCCTAGCCTCTCCAGTTTAAAGGACCTGCTCATTTCAGCATTCATAATGAGAAACTGGAGTGAGGGAAACTAGGGAAAACTAGATTATTAGAACTTGTTAGCCTGACCTTTGAAATCTTTCAGAGTTTGTCCTACATTCATAGGATAAATGTTTAGCTTATTTCCTAGAATACACCCACACCTACATATCCACCAAAAGCTCCAGGCATCAGTCAAGTTACTGTTGGCTAAGAACACATTATACTCAGTGTAGACTTTCAAGCTCTTGCTTGTGCTGTTTCCTTTCTGGAAAGTTCCTCCTCCTCCTCCTCCTCCTCCACTTCCTCCTCCTCCTCCTTCTTCTTCTCTCTCTCTCTCTCTCTGTCTCCCATCTCTCAGAGTTCAGCTCAAGGTACTCTTCTCTACAGTCTATACACACTGCCTTCTCTGAGCTGTAGGTTTTTATTTTGGTACCTAATCATATACTTTTTTATTGTTAATTAACAATTTCAGGTATTTAGCTAGAGGCCATCTGCTCTTCCTCTCATACTTCTCACATACAGTGCCATGCACGTCTGCTGTTCCTTGGTACCTTGTACTTGTAGTCATAGAACATGCCAGTAAAGTTCTGAGTGAATAACCCCAAGCAAACTGTTAACCATCGGTCACTATGAGCTCATAAAAACTGGTTAACTTGGCTTATTTTCAACAATTGCTTATTTTCAAATACATGTGATAGTTCTTCTAGACTTGATTGATGGAAATTTGCAGGCATTTCTGTGCTTAGACTGATTTACCACTTCTGTGGCTTGGTTTATATAGATACATATCCACATGGGACATTTGCCCACACTTCAGTTTTTAGCAGTTCATAGAGATGCCAAAAGGGCATTTTCATATACTGTGCAGCATATAATGATAGTAATGTGGAAATTTAGGAGCAACTAGGAAAGTATCCAGAATATAAGGGAGTGGACACACAATTCAGAGAACTGCTATGTTGCTCATAATTGAGCACCAGTGTCTTAGTTGTGCCAGAAAACCACTCCAGAGAAGTTAGAAACCTAAAATTTGAAGGGCCCTAAATTTCCACATAATAGTTTTTATCTTACATAGATCTTTGTTAAGCATAAATCTACTTCTGATTCTTCAGACCTTAGTTGCTATAACTCAATTTCCATTTACCAAGCGAGAATCAGCAGTTTTTAGAATGCCAGCATCTCCAAAACCACACAGGAATTGAGCTTAAAATCTGGTAGCATTTTGACACTGGAGAGCTTGACTTCAAACCATGCACCTTTTAAGAGGGCATTTTTTTTTTTTTTTTTTTGAGACAGAGTCTCACCCTGTCGCCCTGGCTAGAGTGCAATGGTGTGATCTCTGCTCACTGCAACCTCCGCCTCCCAGGTTCAAGTGATTCTCCTGCCTCAGCCTCCCAAGTAACGGGGATTACAGGCACTCACCTCCACGCCCAGCGAATTTTTGTATTTTTAGTAGAGACGGGGTTTCACCATGTTGGCCAAGCTGGTCTCGAACTCCTGACCTCGTGATCCACCCGCCTCAGCCTCCCAAAGTGCTGGCATTACAGGTGTGAGCCACCGCACCTGGCCCTCAGAGGACATTTTAGGAAGCATTAAAAATATTCTTCTACAGCACTTTGGGAGGCCAAGGTGGGTGTATCATGAGGTCAGGAGTTCAAGACCAGCCTGGCCAACATGGTGAAACTCCGTCTCTACTAATAATACAAAAATTAGCCAAGTGTGATGGCAGGGGCCTGTAATCCCAGATACTCAGGAGGCTGAGGCGGGAGAATTGCTTGAACCTGGGAAGTGGAGGTTGCAGTGAGCTGAGATTGTGCCACTGCAATCCAGCCTGGGTGACAGAGCAAGACTCCATCTCTGGAAATATATATATATATATATATATATAATTCTTCTATATGCATCTCCTATTTTAGCTATGTATATTTTTCAGCTACAAAAGCAAAGCAAAACAAAACAAACAAAAAACCCAAGGCAGTTCATCAATATCTCTTGAATATGGTTTTTCTTAGAGGCAGAAAGAGTGTAGGAGTATGAAGGAAGAGTAATTAATGGAAAGAAAACTTCTAGAAAATCCTAGATGATAGCTAAAACTATTATTGATCTGTATTAGCGTGAGGAACCCTTTTCATCATATTTGCCTAGGGTTTCCTCTAGACCAAGCTCCTTTTACCTCAGCTCCTACGCTTAGGTTCTTTGTGGTTCCCTGTACTTCTCAAAGCCTGTAGCTAACTGTAGCAACTTAATTTCTGAGAGAGTGGTAAGAGTTCCAAGTTACCCCTTAGACATTTCTGGCACCACCAACCACCATTGTTGTGGTTGACTGGGTTTATTATAATAATAATTCTTGACATTTACATACCATATTTCATCACAGAATCACTACAAATTATAGATGTTAACCAATTGGGCTTTCTCCCTCCTTTATCATCAGGAGGAGTGGGCAACAGAGACGTCTAGACAGAGAAACTGAGTTAGGGATATTTCAGTATGATAAGTGAGTTTAGGGCAAGAGCCCTTAAAACATATGAAGGGCAGATTTTTAAACTACGCCACCATCCCACTGTTGAACTGGAGAACAGAACTGAAAGAAACTGCAGGCGATCTTGTGGATTTCTTAAAGATACTCAGCAATTCTGATCCCACAATTATTTAACTTCTTGAAATTGCTCCTGTTTTAATTTAAGTCAATTTCTCTTGCTGCAAGAACAGAATTAGCTGGTTAGTACCCTCCTTATAAAACATTTGATATAATGCACTATACAGTACTTGAAGGTTTAAACCAAAACACCATTTAGCCTTATGAGCTCCAGGCTAGGAAATACAAATTCTTTTAGCCATGCCTATATAATTTCTCTAGGATTTTTAAAAAGTAATTCTGTAGCAAACTTTACTCAAGGAGAAACTGTTTTAGTCATTCTTCCTTTGTTTCCTAGTGTTTCAGAAGTTGACAAAGGCATTAATTAGTAACAAACTACTTTGATAGTTTTTTGTCAACTTTTTTATTGCAATACATCATATATACAGAAAAATGCGCAAATCATAAATGTAGAACTCAATGATTTATTTATTTATTTATTTTTTGAGACAGAGTCTCACTCTGTCACCCAGGCTGGAGAGCAGTGGTGCATACAGTCTTGGCTCACTACAACCTCCACCTCCCGGGTTCAAGCACTTGTCCCGCCTCAGCCTCCAGAGTAGCTGGGATTACAGGTGTGCATCACCACGCCCAGCTAATTTTTATATTTTTAGTAGAGACGGGGTTTCACCATATTGGTCAGTCTGGTCTGGAACTCCTGACCTCGTTATCCGCCTGCCTTGGCCTCCGAAAGTACTGGGATTACAGGCGTGAGCCACCGTGCCCAGCCCAGTCATTTTTTTTTTTTAACAAAGTGAACCCACTCACGTAAGCCCTACCTACATCAAGATATAGAACATTACCAGCACCCCTAAAGCTTCTCTTTCTCTTTTTTTTTTCTTTCTTTCTTTTTTTTTTTTTTTTTTTTTTTTGAGATGAAGTCTTGCTCTGTCACCCAGGCTGGAGTGCAGTGGCGCAATCTGGGCTCATTGCAACCTCCACCTCCCGGGTTCAAGCGATTCTTGTGCCTCAGCCTCCCGAGTAGCTGGGATTACAGGCATGTGCAACCACGCCCAGCTTTTGTATTTTCAGTAGAAACAGGGTTCCACCATGTTGGCCATGCTAGTCTCAAACTCCTGACCTCAAGTGATCCTTCCACCTCAGCCTCCCAAAGTGCTGGGATTACAGGCATGACCCACTGCACCTCTTTATGCCCCTTCCCAGTTATCTCCACCAAAATAACTACTATTCTGACTTCTATCACCAGATTAATTTTGCCTATACTTGAACTTCATATGAACAGATTCATACTATATATACTTTTGTGTGTCTGCACTCTTTCATTTAGCATTATAATTGTGAGGATTGTCCGTGTTTTTGCATGTAGCAAAACACATGTAGTTCCTTTGTTCTCGTTACTATATAGTATTTCTTTTACTCATTTTATTTCATTCTATGGTAGGTAAACATATGGGTTTTTCTGCTTTGGAAAAATTGTAAATAATGCTGCTGTGAACAATCTTATATCAGACTTTTGGAGCACCACTATGTTGGCATTTCTGTTTGGTATATAGCTAGGAGAGGAATTGCTGAATTAGAGGGTATGTGCATATTCTGCTTTAGGAGATTCTACCATTTTTCCAACAGACTTGTACCATTTTATACTCCCACCAACAATGTGTGAAAATTCCAGTTGCTCCTCATTCTCACTGATACTTGGTACTGTCAGTTTTTCTTAATTTTAGCAATTCTGGTGGGTGGCTGTAGTAGTTTCTTCAACTGAAATAAACCAGCTGCCTGGAGGGATTAGGTCTCTGAAAATATCCTTTTTTCCTGCTGCCATTGTACATTTGCCAATGGATCACAGGAACATCTACTCTGTGAGGAACAAAGTGGTAGCCTAGCCCTCATTTGCATGACTTTGAACTGTTATCTGTGGCTGCTGTAGATTCTAGCCAGAGCAGACTGGGAGACACCGTGTGCAGCCAGATAACCTTTTCTTGTTCATTAAGGACCCACTTAGCTCTCCATGCGGGTGCAGCAGACAGCCTAGAAAAGCAGGTAATGACTTTATGACTATATAATGCTAATCTCATCAATAATAATTCTAAGAGGAAAAAGCCCAGAATTTAAATAACTGGGTTATGGTACCAACACACAAAAGTATGAAAGTCAGGTTGAGGACAGCTGTACTTGTTTTTGCAACTAATATTAACTGACATGACCCTATTCTCCATAATACGTATTCAGAGAGACTTTTAAACTGGATGCTGAAATCTAGAGGGGGGAGGGTTTAATTGCCTTGAAGTGTTTTGAAAATACTAACCAATAAACAGTCGTATTAGAAATAGGCAGAACTGGTGCTTTATTTGAGGCTGGACATATAAGAGTTTCAAAAAGGTTTGTGGATGATAATTTCTCTCCTTTTGTCAGCAAGAAGTTCGAGTTCAGTGGCCAGTTTTTTTGCCAATGAGAAGTGAATAGTACAACTGACTTTTAAAATCAAATGTCACATTCCACATAGTTCCCACCTTGGTTTTAGTTTCTCAACAATGGAATACAATTTTCAATAAATCTAAGATAAAAATTCTGCCCAAGTAACCTCATTAATATTGAGGGGGCTCTTCTCTATTGGAAATCTGTGTGTTTTGTTCAAAAAATTGGAAGCAAAGAACTCTTTCAAGTTAATTCTAGAGATTCCAAAATTAAACGTATACTATTAGATAAACACTAATAGGAAATTAGGTTGTTATATTTTTTCTCTTTCTCTTTCTCAATCTGCCTTTCTCTTTATTCCCACTGTAAAATGTGTGGGTGTTTATTCCTTTCTACTTTATGTTCTGATTTCACATGGCCACACCATGAGGGTTTTTTTTAACAATCTGAAACCCCCAAAATATTGAATTATTATGGAAACAAGGTGCAATATTTCAAGCATCACCCCACAATAAAAGTAACAGGATAATGATTTTCTTTCTCAGTTCAGATATTAGAGGCCCAAGTATTGATTGCCTGTTTCTTTTGCCTCCTGTCCTCTGATGAAACTACACTTTTGACAGAGTCACAATAAAATGTGCCCTTTCCAGTATGAGATCTCTGTAAATGTCATTCACACAGTCATTGTTTTCTAATTCTCTGCATTTTCATCAGAATAGCACACAAGCTCTTCGTTGAGTGGAGAGAGAGCAAGCAGTGTTTAAATTTAGAATTCACTAGAACAACCAAGTTCCATTATCTTGCTAAGGACAGTTACAGTCTAACAATAGGACTCCTTTTCCATAGTGTTTATGAAATTATTATTCTTAGAATTGATTAAGTGATGAGGACTTTGATAACTAGAGGTTTCATGAAATGCTGTTGAGAATATTGATGTTGGGTTTGCCAGGCAAACAGAGGTTGTAAAATCAGTGTGAATGTCAGTGTTCATGGATGAGAAGGGTTGGTTGGTAACATAAGCTGAAGCCAAGCTGGAGACCTAGATGAAATGGCTGCTTCCCTAACCCAACTCTGCCAGCTAGTCTTCCTCCTGACCTGCAACATCTTGCTGTCTCAGCCCCAGGTCTCTGATCCTAGCTGTTAGCAAATGATTTGTGATTCTGTTTAAGGATACATATCAGTGGTAGCCTAGCTTGAAGCCACCAAACATTTCATTTGTGCCCTGCACCAAATCTGATCCCAAAGGTGGCAAGCTGGCACATTAACACAATGTAATACTTAGTACTTTCCTCCTCCTCTATGAAATCAGTTTATCCAACGATATCTCATACAAATGACCTGCAAAAACAAGCCATACACAAAGCTTTCACTAACATCTTGATAAATGTAACTGGTGCACCTCTGGCTTTTCAAGGTGTTCCTGTGCTGTGACCCTCTGTTTCACATAATGTAGCCTTTTAATTTATTTCCAATAGCTTCCCAGTCAGTTAGCACTGGCATCCTTTTTCTAACCTCAGATCATGGTCTGATAATCCATTTTGGTGCCTTTATTAGCTTCAAAGGTAGTTTGAGCTGTTAAAATCTTTTTTTAACAAGTTTCTTTTGGATAAGAGATGTTGCAGTGGACTCCATATATTTTTTACCTTTACCTAACCTTTTCTTATTTATTTATTTAGAGACAATATCTTGCTCTGTCACCCAAGCTGGAGTGCAGTGGCACAATCTCAGCTCACTGCAGCCTCGACCTCTTGGCTCAAGCTATCCTCTCACCTCAGCCTCCCGAGCAGCTGGGACTACAGGTGCACACCACCAGGCCAGGCTAATTTTTGTGTATTTTGTAGAAATGGGGTTTTGCCATGTTGCCCAGGCTGGTCTCAAACTCCTGAGCTCAAGCAATCCACCCATCTCGGTCTCCTGCAGTTTTTATCTGGCACCGTTGCAGCTGATCCCATCTTGACAGCAATCCTACTAGAAATCTATTCAGAAACCCCTCTTCTGTTCATCTTTGCATCATCCTATCTGGGAGGCAAAGTTACCCAGGAGACCACTGAGAGGGCGGGTCTCACTCTCTTTTCTTTTTGCTTGCTTTCTATTGATTGTCCCTAGAAGAAAGGTAACTGATTTAAGGGGCCTGAAAATGGTTTGGACAGACTATAAAGAAAATAAAAATGAGATCAGTATGAAGAAGTCAATACCACACACCTTTTTCAAATTTGACAAAAACATTTAAGTTCTGAAATATTTCAGGTAAAAAAATAAAATACGTGATAAGAGAGAGGCTTACCTGAGATATATTTTAGGAAATCTGGACTTCACTTCTTTCTTATATTCCCCCTTTTCACTCTCAACACATGAAATGCTGAAAATGGAATTTTTGCTTCTTGTATTAGAAGAATTTTCAACATTTAAATTTTTTAGAAAGTTTTGAATCTGATACTTATAATATTTGCCAAGCTGTCCATGAAAGAACATGCATTCTAGAGAATGTCTGACAAAAGAGAGGCCAAAATTTTATCTCTTATGAATATTCAGGCCAGGTGCAGTGGCTCACACCTGTAATCCCAGCACTTTGGGAGGCCGAGGTGGGTGAATCCTTTGAGCTCAGGAGTTCAAGACTAGCCTAGATAACATGGCGAAACCCTGTCTCTACAAAAAATACAAAAATTAGCCCGGCATGATGGTGCGCACCTATAGTCACAGCTACTCTGGAGGCTGAGGTGAGAGGATCCCTTGATCCCAGGAGGCAGAGGTTTCAGTGAGCTGAGATTGTACCACTGTACTCCAGCCTGAGCAACAGAGACCCTGTCTCAAAAAAAAAAAAAAGAATATTCACAGTATTGGGTGCTTGTGCAAAGTGGACATAGGATACATAGTTCTTAAGACTTATCAGCAATATGTTATTTCAATTTCATAAGCAAGTAAGATAAATAGTGGCTTTACAGTTATCACACACTCTATCAATGGGATGTTGTCAAGATAGAATCTCAGTTGTAAGCTCACTATTCAGAGTTTTGTCTATAAAGTTGTATTGCTTCTATAACTCAAACAAGATCAAGTTGTAGCTGGCACCATTTTCCTCAGAGTACCAAAGATGTAACTGACTCCTGTTTAGGAAATGTCAAAACTCACCGGAATTCATACTGCCAAGAACAACATGTGTGTGGCATGTTGCTAAGCTTCCCTCTGCAGGTTTCCCCTCTGCGTCAGTGTTGTGAACCCAGCAGCTCAGAATGAGGTAATTTCACAAAGGTGGGCATCTTGAACTCTTATGGCATCCTTCAGATAACGCATAGGTCAGAGATGGAATAAACAAAGCAATATGCCAAAAGCCAGCTGTTTAAGTGAGGAGGAACTGGCCTGGGAGCAAAGGGCTACATGGAGGATTGCAGTTAGGCTCAGGGGCTCTCCTGAAAGGTGAGCTTGCCCTGTTGGTGCTTATCTTACACAGTGAAAGGAAAGGAGGAAAACTGTCTCAAATCAGAACCAGGGAGAGCTGGTGATGCTGGGGCTGCCTCTATCTAAACCCTGATCTTATACTGCTTCCCTGTGGAGAATTCTCTGAACTGCAGCTTCCCTCTGTGGGCCCCTGCCTGTCATATCCATCCAGTGTGGTCTCGAGCCTGGACTTGGTATCATCCAACAGCAGGGAAAAAAAAAAATTCTGTTAAGAACCTCAGCAAAAAGAATGGGGAGGCCTTGAGAAAATGGTCCTCTCCTGAGTCCAGAGTCATATCTCACAGCAGGCTGATCTGACAGGTCTGCATCTTCGCCCTTCCCTTTTTACATACCTTTTTAAAAAGCCCAAAGCCTCTGTCTGCCCAGTGGTGTTCCTTCGGTTCTGCTTTCACAGATATATGTTCTGGCTTGCACCCTTGGAAATTCCAAATCAATTGTTAAAATTGCCTACTATTTGTCTGAATATTTTTCACAAAAGCCAAATCACAAGGCTATGGCCAACATAGAGGTTTCCACTTTTATCTTTTTATAATTATCATCACAGCTTTCTGCTTGTCTTCCTCCATACCCACCCAAGGAAGTGTAGACATAGCCATTAACAAGAATATCCCTGCCCTTCAGCTACCCTTCTTCAGAGGGCATTAGGGCAATAAAACACATTTTAGATATAGATCTATAGCTGACTACTTCATTATGGTATAAAAACAGTACTGTAGGAGCATTACAGTTAGTATGGTGGTTCGATTTCTTTATTTCTCTACAATTTAAGAACCAGAGGCCAGGTGCAGTGGCTCACACCTGTAATCCCAGCACTTGGAGAGGCTGAGGCAGGAGGATTGCTTGAGCCCAGGAGTTCGAGACCAGCCTGACCAACATAATGGAGCCCCATCTGCTTATTTTATTTTACTTTATTTTGAGACAGAGTCTCACTCTGTCACCCAGGCTGGAGTGCAGCCTCAGCTCACTGCAACCTCCGCCTCCCAGGTTTAAGCAATTCTCCTGCCTCAGCCTCCCAAGTAGCTGGGACTACAGGCACGCACCACTACGCCTGGCTACTTTTTCTATTTTTAGTAGAGTCAGGGTTTCACCATGTTGGCCAGGCTGGTCTCAAACTCCTGACCTCCAGTGATCTACCTGCCTCAGCCTCCCAAAATGCTGGGATTACAGGTGTGAGCCCAGCCTCTAATTTTAGAAAAAAAAAAAAAAAAAAAAAAAAAGGAACTGGGGAAAGTTCAGCTTCTCTTAATTAAGAAACAATCAGGCCCAGCACAATGGCCTATGCCTGTAATTCCAGCACTTGGGAGGCCAAGGTGTGTAGACTGCTTGAACCCAAGAGTTTGAGACCAGCCTGGGCAACATGGCAAAATCCCATCTCTACAAAAAATTAAAGAAGAAGAAACAATCAGAAGCTAATAGAAAGCTATAATTAAAGTTTGATATGTTTTAGAGGAGATGAAGAAGAAGGCAATACATCCTTTGGGCTGGTCGGTGGTATTTTCTAGTGAATATTCAGAATCAGAAAGTATAAAGGAAGTTGACGCTGTAATTCACATTCCAGAGAGAACCTGTGATCCTTTCTGTTCCTCTCCTCTCTGCCTCTGTTGAAGGCTCGAGGGTGAAAGCTGTAAGTTGAAGGGGACAAGCCATCAACAGAGGGTAACTTATGATGAGAAATGAAAATATTTGGATTAGCTATAATACTAAGCCAGTGATATTTACAAATTATTAAACTGCCATCCCCACATCAAACGCTTTTTATTTTATGAAATGCTAAGCTGTACTTTCAGTTTGTTTCAAACTGTCAGGGCCATTATTTGATGTCCCTCTTTGTTTGTTTATCTTAATTAAGATGTAGAATCAATCATTTTTACTTTCTCTCTCCAAGAGCAGCAGCCGGCTCAGAGTCAGGATGAGGTCTGGCCACCCTTGAGTGCTGTGCAGGTGCTGAGCTGTGTTTGTTCACAGAGGGATAAAAAGCACATTTGTTCTCCAGGTTGTGTGGATAGACTGACAGATTTTGATAAGAGGGAAAAAAGGCTTCCTCTGGTGAGAAATAACATTTCTATCTAGAATAAGTAAAAACAGTGGCAAATATAATTCCTGTTATGGAGATGATTTTCCTCAACACATAGTGACAACTCACCTGGGGGTGGGAAACACTGAGGTGGGTTGGAAATAGGAGGCAGAATGTGGTGACCCAGATCAAGCAAGAAGCATAAGATGGAGAGCCCTAAACCTTGTCCTGTGAATATGACAGTTGTTCTTGCCACACTAGCTTTCTTTTCTATTCCTGATGCCACAGTTCAATCTCCAAGCTACTAGGTCATAGTCTCCTGAAAGTAGAATGGCTTATTGTTGGAGAGACCATTTCATATCCAAACTACTTGTGTTCCTCTTTGTATAGAGGTACTTCTGGCCCATCAACTCTGTATAAGGGCCTTTGCAGGGCGTTTACAACAGTACAGCTTTCTTTTTTTTTTTTTTTTGAGACAGAGCTTTACTCTTGTTGCCCAGGCTGGAGTACAATGGTGTGATCTCGGCTCACTGCAACCTCCGCCTCCCGGGTTCAAGTGATTCTCCTACCTCAGCCTCCCAAGTAGCTGGGATTACAGGCACCCGCCACCACACCCAGCTAATTTTTGTATTTTTAGTAGAGATGGGGTTTCTCCATGTTTGTCAGGCTGGTCTCGAACTCCCGACCTCAGGTGATCCACCCGCCTCAGCCTCCCAAAGTGCTGGGATTACAGGCGTGAGCCACTGAGCCTGGCCAACAGTACAGCTTAATTCTGCTGAGCCACCCACTCTTTCCTACTCAGACCCCCTTTTGAGAAGCATGCATCCCCTCAGAATAGCTAGCCAGGGGTAGAGAAGCAGTCAACTAGACATGGAACAGAACTGAATTCTACACACCAATCAACCCACTTAGAGATAAAGCCTTGTCTCCTTAGCACCAGGTCACCTTCATCTCCTTAGCACCATGTTCCTCTATCTAACTGAGCTAAATAGCCATACAATTCAATCAGCTGGACAAATGAGAAACACAAAGAAAGGAAACAAGTCTATTGCATGATTTAGGGAGATCAGATTGGAAAAGATACAGTGCTTTACTTTTAAAATCATCCTAGTGAGTGAAGCAATCCAAACATAGCCATAGACTTAAACAGATTATTTGCATTTTATACCACATGCATCTAGAACAGCATTATCTGTAATCCTCAAGCACTTGGAGCCCTAGAGTTAGGGAAAAGTATACCTTTTCAATGATCAGAATTTTTTTAAGCACATCTAAGCAAATTTGGATGTGAAATTAGTACTAACATTTCTCCTACTTATTGTGAGCACTAACAGCTAGCGCACACTCCAGTAGTCTTAGATGTTGTTCTGCTCCTGACAGTGTTATAGAAGTTAACTTCAGGAACTTGGACAAGAAGGCCTGCATTCCAGTCCTTCATTAGGCAAGAGGTGGACTTTTGAATCACATAATTCCAAGAGGAAACATAACCTTTCAAAAGATAAACCAACACTTCATTTATTTGAGGCCTCTGTTGTGATTCTTGGACCACAGATAACTACTTTGAACAAATTCTCACCCTTCATTGGTGGAAAACACTTTCCTCTAATCGCCATGAATTACACAACACCTGGAATTAAGCAGTCTTCTCTTACCATACTCATTTTCTTTCTTTCCAGTGGGATATTCTAGGTTCATAAGGTGACTGCCAATACTTATTTAGCTGTGTGCAGTATCACTGTTGTGGCTGAGACTGCCAGCTAGCCCCCAGTTCTGGGTTCGTGGCTGCCCAGAACAACTCCCTGCCTCCCTGCCTCCGCAGCAACTGGATTTGACCACATGATTTAACTTCTGGCTAGTGGAATGTATAAGTAATGTGTCAACTTTTTAGGGCCACACACAAGTGTCCTTAAGCAGGTAGAGGGAGGGTGATGCTCTCTGTGTTGCCCCTTTCCTCCTTCCTGCTGGCTGGAACTGGAGCCAGTTTGGAACATGACGAACAAATGACACACTTTATAAAGACAGAAAGAGCCTGAAGAGGAAAGGGCGAAGGGTTTGAAACATGGTGGACGACATAGACCAGCAACAAACTACCAGCACCATAGAGGAGCCCCTTGATTTCATCCGGCTCAGCCTGGATAAGTGAATTTATGGATAAATGAGAGATTACCAGGAGCTTCTAGGCAGATTACATGCTTATGATCTACATTTAAATAAGTTATTGGGAGATGTGGAAGAAACTGTGACTACTACAGAAATTGAGGAAGAAGCCATCACATGTAAGAGATATATAAATCAGTGAAACAGAATATTCGAATGCCCTTTTTCCCAGAAGATGTTTTGTCCTGGTTGACCTCCGTTGAGTGTTGGCTGAAACAATTTATCCCATATGGAAAATAGGAGACTTTTTACAGTTACCTCTTTAAATGTTCAGGACATTCAAAAGAGAAACCAGCAAACATTTTGATATTAAGAAATTCTCCCACTCCTGAAATGAGTTGATTTGCAGACAACTCATAACTTCTATTTTAAAAAAAATTTTTTTATAAAGGTGGGGTCTCACTATATTGCCCAGCCTGGTCTCGAACTCCTGGGCTTAAGCCATCCTCCCACCTTGGCCTTCCAATGTGCTGGGATTACGAGCACGAGCCACTGCACCCAGCCCAGATAATTCATAACTTCTTAAGCTAAATGGCATTTTTATTTTTCTCCAACCCTTCTAATAAATGTGATCACCAAGATGCAAAACTCTTCTTCAGGAAAAAAAGGAGGAGCATGAAGTGCCCTCCCATTCCTGGGGTGCCTCCCCCCAGTCTTTTTATACATGAGAGACAAATTACCTTCTATTTTGTTAAGGCCTCTATTATTTGGGGTTTTCCTCACACTGGCTAAACTAATCCTAATGATACATCTGGTAAGGACTTCCTTTGGGGGTTAGCCAAGGACAAACTGAGTAGGGTAACACTCCGGAAGAGACTATGAGGAATTGAATGGGAGAGATACCACAGTGATGAAATGACTACAAGTGGCCTCTTCAGCCATGGCAATGATTAAAGCCAGAGTTATATTAGCACAGATAATAATTTCTTTAGTATTTCTTAAATGGTGTTGTGCAGAAGTCCTACCTTTTATTGGTTGATTAATGTAGTTTCTTCTAGTCTTGGCAGTAATGATCCTGGGTAGTTTGTTAAAATTGCAATGTGTACAAGTTGTCTTGGCTCTTTTCCAGGTCACCTTTGGTTACTTTGGTGCTTATAGCACTTCTCTTGCCCCGCATGCTAATTCTGATACTCACTGTCCAGGCCCTCCACCTGGGGGCCTTTCTGGGCCCACCTCACCAAGGCCCTCCAGCAAGCCATCAGGATGATAAGGACCTAACATACAAATTTACTCTGAGGCTGTGGTTCTTAGCCCTAGGTGAGCATCAGAACTACTCATAGAACTTTGTAAAAATAAACATACCTCAGCCCCACTCCAGATAATCCTGAATCAGTATATCTGGAGTGCAGTTCAGGTATCTACATTTTTTTAAAAGTAGACAGGTGATTCTGATGTGCAGCCAGAGTTAAGAACCACTGCTCCAAGGTGTTGATGACTGATAATGGCTCAGTATAATATTGTCAACTACACACACGTGACCTCATGGATAAGCGTCACTGCCTGACATCTATCAGTTATCTACCTCTACTCAGTGGTCTACCGCATAGGTACAGACAGCTGTGCCTTATCCCTAGGAGAGCTAGAGCTCTGTGCCTCCTCCTCCCAGTGATTTCTGATGTACTAGCTTGTTACCACACTGCGGATGAGAATACTTCGATTAATGTGCTACCTCTCCCAGAGGCATTTGTAGTTCAACGGGGAATAATGCTTTAATCTAAGGGAATGGGCCCCAAATGATGGAATTTCAGGAATTACAGAAGTCATTTGAGAAGATGTTTTGGAAGAGGGGCCCTTTTCCAGTTCACTTAAACACACACCATTTAAGCAGCACCAATTCTACTTATAAAACAACAACAACAAAACAACTGGGCCTGATTCAGAAGATGTTTTAGACTTCTGAGGGGAAAAGTATCTATTTCTTCATATTCCTTCACCTGCTGTTTGAAATCACCTTCAGCCCTCACACTTTCTCTTACCTCTAGAGAAGCAGTGCTGTTTGCCCCTAATTCAGCCATAGTTAAATGGCAAGAGAGCTCATGTTAAAAGAGCACATTACACTCTTCTGAATATCCTTTCATACATGGAATTCAATCTTAGAACACAGAGCAAAGAGTCATTTAGTGATCAATCCCCTATTACAGCACAGGCACAGCCAGTCTAATCAATATTTTCATGTATCTGGCCAGCTTTTACAAACCTGAGGTAATTAAGATTCTACAATGTCTTAGGTAATCCTTAATATTTCACTGGCTTTTCTTCTCAACTGTTTTGTTTCTTATTACTTTTATCCTTTCCTTCCAGACTCTGTAAATACAAACCTAATAGGACTATTATAAAAACCAAGTTAAATAGGAGGTTTTATAGTGCTCTAAAAAATTTTAAAGCCCTACATAAATGTATAATAATGTTTCTATAATAAGGACTGTATTCTTTGTGTAGCAATACTTCAAGTTTTTGATGGAAAGAGGAGAAGGAAAGACTGAGATGTAGACAGACTAATGCTAAGGATTGCCATGAGAATTCCTTCTGTTCCTGCCTTGTCCACTTATTAACTAGCAAGCTTGAGCAAGTCACTTTAATTTCTCCATCAAGAGAAAAATGGTCATTTTTCTTATTATAGAAAATTACTCATATTATAGAGGTAGTGGTGAGGATTAATGAATCAAGGTATATTAGGAGACTTAAGCATCCATAGATTTTGTAAATTCTGCAGAAAGAATCTGGAAGGGAGATTTAGATACAGGCCCAAGTTCTAGCTAGACATGGAACCCTGGCATCCAGACACTTGCCCCTCAGTTCTAATTATTAGCACACTCCCTCTGCTAAATAGGATAAAAGGAAGAGCTTTTGTTCTTGTCCATTACAAAAACACATTGAATTGTCTATGGAGATTTTGTAACTATCAAAGATTTATTGCCCTGGAAATAAGGATTTGTAATAAGAGTGTTATCACACCTTTGTTGGTGTGAACTATTCACCAGGAATAGTCAAAGAGATAAATGAAATATAAACAGCACAATGGGCTAAGTGCAGCCTCCCCTAATTGTTTATTTTCTTTCCAAACTGGCAAGAAGTTGTTGGAGTTTCATACTTCATTTTATACACAAATTGAGGTCCTGGGGGAGAGTATCCTTCATGTGAACAGCTCTCCCAGTTACAGGAGAAAACTGAGTAACAGTAAAACCCTCAGGGACATCATTTAATATTTCCAGCATTTCACATGAGCTACTGACACTTGGGTCTTCAAGGGGAAATCTGATTTATACCTTCAGTCGTTAGACAATGTAAAGGTGAGGTCAAGCATAGGCATCCTTCATCCCTTTCCCTGGTGCTCACAGGTCCCTTGGGCAAGGTGGAATCAAAGCATTTCAAATGGTAGAGGTCATAGGAGTGACATCGTAAGAGGTAAGAGAGCACAGCCTCCTTCCTCTACCAGTGGGTCTGACGCCCATATATCTTCATATTGCCGTTGTTTCCACTTGAAAAATTACATGCAGTTGGTTTTACTTTTCCTTCCCTTCCTATTCTGAAAACACGATTTCCACTCCCAATCTAAAGTATAATTTATGTCAAGGCTAATGATTATGTGTTTCTGATTATTTTTAAAAAGGTGAAACCTTTAACATAAATGCAAGACAACAGGTGTCCTGTTTTATAGCCTTGTACCTTTCCAACCCTATAAATTAAAATCATGTCTGTGCTGTCTCTGTCTTTGCACTGATCTGAAGTCATTCTAGGACATTCCAGGAATTCTGTGCTCTCTGGCACAAAACCTCCCACGTGGAAGTTTCCAGATAAATATTTCTTGATTTGATTTGATCTACAGGTACTTGATCAAATTCTGGTCATGCCCAGTAATACAATAATACTTTGTAAATTGCAACCCAAGTTTATACCCTGGGCTTCTGACTCCAAATTTCATAATGGGATTCCATACCTTTTATTCCTTATGAAATAAAACAGCTCTCCAATGGAAAGAGACCTCCTGTTTTTGTGGGTCCCCTTGCAATGTAGGAAGAGCTTAGGCAAATTAGATGCATGGTATAAAGTACAATATTAGAATTGTAAATGAATCTTAAAATTACATAAAGACTACAGATTATTAAAGTATTCTTAAGACAATATCTAATTCAAATATAACTTTATGTAAATTGTTTTTCTTTTTTTTTTTTTTTGAGACAGAGTCTTCCTCTGTTGCCCAGGCTGGAGTGTAGTGGCGCAATCTCAGCTCACTGCAACCTCTATCTCCCAGGCTCAAGCAATTCTTGTGCCTCAGCCTCCTGAGTAGCTGGGATTACAAGCATGCATCACCACACCCAGCTAATTTTTGTATTTTTAGTAGAGATGGTTTCTGCATGTTGGCCAGAACCCCTGGTCCCGAACTCCTGGCCTCAAGTGATCTGCCTGCCTTGGCCTCCAAAGTGCTGGGATTACAGGCATGAGTCACCATGCCCAACCTGTGCCAGTGTTTTTAATAGCATTGTTTATCTTTATTCTACACTGGTTTCTTCTTTCTTTTCTGGATTCCTTTGCCACGTACCTTCATACCAAGCTTAGGAATTTTGTGTTATCATCCACTCAGAATGGACATCATTATATAAATATGGAGACATAGCTATGCTGTGAAATAGTTGAAAAACTATTTTTAAAATTTTCTATTTTTATTTTTATCAAAATAATGTATGCATATAGTTCTTAAAAATCAAATAAAGCCAGGCACAATGGTGTGTACCTGTAGTCCCTTGGGAGGCTAAAGTGGGAAGATTACTTGAGCCCAGGGGTTTGAATCCAGCCTCGGCCACACAGCAAGACCCCATTTCCAAAAAAATTTTTTTAAATCAAATACTACTACAAGCAGTCACCCTGGAGTTCTGCTTTCCAGAGGCAGCCCATTTCCATTTTTTAAAAATTAACTTTTTCATCCATTCTGATGTGTCTTTTCCACACTTCTAAATAATATGATTATACATCTTTTTTTTAGTTTATCAATTTCAGACATTATCTATTGATTTTATATTATGGTAGGGGAGGAGTCAGCATTCCTATTCCATCCCAGCCATCAATTTCCGATTCTTCATGTTTCCAGTGTGGTTATATCATAATTTTTAGTTAATCAATATTTAGTGTTTACATTAACTACATAAATATTATTTATGTCAACCCTTATAAAATTGTGTAATTAAATTTTGTTTCTTTATTTTTTATACCAAGGGATATAAAATAATACCTCTTTATTTTTTACCCAAGAGGACTGGGTTCATAGAGCTTCCAGATAGCTGACCACATGGAGATTCCTAGAGGGTAGCATAGCCAGGGAGGACATGGAAGCTACACAACCCTTCCTCCATACCTCGCCCTATGCATCTCTTTACCTATTTCCTTTGTAATATCCTTTATAATAAACCAGGAAATGTAAAAAAAATTCTTGTTTTTCCTAGAGTTGGCAAATGCCTTGACTTTCTTCATTTGCATAGTTTTCTAAGTCACCATCCCTAATTCTTTCCAAACTTTGCAGAATTGTGATTTTCCACATGGTCAAACACACCAGATGATCCATCAGTTCCATTTGTGCTTCTAGTCTCTCCTGGAGATCTCCATCCTCCTCCCCACTCTGGGCTGGCTGCTCTCAGGCCTCCTGCACAGCTGTCATCCTGGGACTTCCCTTTCATCCCTTTCCTTCATCAGAGCACCACGTTCTGGACCCAATGTCACCTTCTTTCTTGGTGGACTCCCTCATTTTGATGGAGCACATATTGTGGTGGCATCCTGAGAAAGGATGCCTGGGAGGTCAATTTCTTGAGACTTTGAATGTCTGAAAACCTCTGTATTCTACTTTTACACTTAACTGTTAGTTTGGGTGTGAGAATGCTAATGGAAATCATTTTCCCTTAGAACTTAGAAAGCTTTGCTTCATTGGCTTCCAGCTTTCATTGTTGCTGTGGAGAATTTCAGTGCCATTCTGATTCTTAATTCTTTGTGTGACTTGTTTCTCCCCCCTGATTCAGAGGGTTTTAGGATCTTCTTTTTATGAATTCTGTTCTGAAATATCACTGTGGTTACCAATATGTGAGTCCCTTTTCATTTATGTGCTGGGTGTATGGAGGACCATTTCAATCAAAAGATTCCCATCATTTTGAGAAATGTTATTATTTCTTTGATAATGTCCTTCCCTCCGTTTCTGTGTTCTAATACTTTTTATCTTTTCTGGTTTCCTTTTCTTGATCTTTTTGCTCTATGTAAGATTTCCTTGGCCAGGTGAGGTAGCTCACGCCTGTAATCCCAGCACTTTGGGAGGCTGAGGCAGGTGGATTGCTTGAGCCCAGGAGTTCTAGACCAGCCTGGGCAACATAGCTAAACCCTGTCTCTACCAAAAAATCCAAAAACTAGCTGAGTGTGGTGGCACGTGCCTGTAGTTTCAGCTACTCAGGAGGCTGAGGTGGGAGGATTGCTTAAGCCTGGAAGGTGGAGACTGCAGTGAACCAAGATGAAGCCACTGCACTTCAGCCTGGGCAACAGAGTGAGACCCCATCTCAAAAAAAGAAAGAAAGTGAGAGAGAGAGAGAGAGAGAGAAAGAGGAAAGAAAGAAAGAAAGAAAGAAAGAAAGAAAGAAAGAAAGAAAGAAAGAAAGAAGAAAGAAAAAGAAAGAAAGAAAGAAAGAAAGAAAGAAAGGAGAAAGAAAGAAAGAAAGAAAGAAAGAAAGAAAGAAAGAAAGAAAGAAAGAAAGAAAGAAAGAAAGAGAGGAAGGAGGGAGGGAGAGAGGAAGGAAGGAAGGAAGGAAGGAAGGAAGGAAGGACGGAAGGAAGGAAGGAAGGAAGGATGGAAGGAAGGAAGGAAGGAAGGATTTCCTTGACAAGTATTTCTACCATCTTAAATCATGCAGCATTTTAGTAGTTGGTCTTATGGAACTCTTAGCTTTGGTAATGTGGGATGTGCTGCTCAGATTCTGCATCAGAGCTATTCTTGTTCCTCCTTTCATGTGCTCTACACAGTTTGACCCATAGAAGTCCAGCAGTCCCACTCAATGTCTGGGGCTAAACATCCCTGTGAAACTCATACAGCCCAGGTATCTGTCTCTTTTCTGGTAATGCCAAAGATCAGATCCCATTTTAAGGCTGAATATCCTGGACAACTCCCAGGCATAATGGCTCCATTTAGTAGTATATTACTGTAACCATTCTTAGCAGAATGGGGTTCCTAAAAATCATGAAATTTGGGCTGAGAAATATAGAATTAAAGCATTCTTCATCTTGACTTTATAGTTAGGACCATAACATACATTAGATAAAATGTGTAGCATGGTGTAGCCAAAACAAAAGGAAAAAAAACTGGATTTGGAGCTTAAGTTTTAGCCGGGCACCGTGGCTCACGCCTGTAATCCCAGCACTTTGAGAGGCAGAGGCGGGGGAATCACCTAAGGTCAGGAGTTTGAGACCAGCCTGGCCAGCATGGTGAAACCCCGTCTCTACTAAAAATACAAAAAAAAAAAAAAAATTAGCCAGGTGTGGTGGCACATGCCTATAATGCAGCTTACTCAGGAGGCTGAGGCAGGAGAATCGTTTGAGCTCGGGAGGTGCTCAGATCGCGTCATTGCACTCCAGCCGAGATCACGCCATTGCACTCCAGCTTGGGCAACAAGAGTGAAACTCTGTCTCAAAACAAAAAAAAGAAAAAAATCTAAGTTTATATCTTGGTTCTTCTTCTTCCCAACTGTGTGAGCCTGTTTCAGCTTCTGAAGGCTAGACTGGTGAGATCTTTCTGTCTGAATGAAGGAGATCAGAATTAAGGAGGTGTCATACATGAAAGCATTTTATAAACACTAAATAAAGTGTTATCCAAATGTAAAGTATTACTATTATCATGTTACTGTTGTAATTATTTGGTCAGGAAAGCCTGAATTTCATGCTGCCTCTCCTATGTGCTTTGTAACACCCAGGCAATTCCACAATTAGAAGTGGCTTTTCAAAAAGACACTTTAGTTCTTTTTTTCCTTGAAAACAAATGAATCTGGAACCAATCTACCTTAGCCATCCAATATGTGCAGCCTCTTTTGTTCAGGAACAACCTTAAGGTAATAAACTTCTCTGCCCCCTGTGACAGAGAAAAATGTTAGAAGGAAATGGGTTTCCATCTCAGGATTCCAAAATTATTCAGTTAAACGCACCTGATGTGCATTGGCATCCAATATGCCACCCTCCTCACCAGGCATTATTACTTATATACCTGCCTGTGAGAAAGGCTGCTCGGAAGAGCTACTCTGCTTTTGTCAGACATACATTTTAGAGACTTTTAAATAAACTTATATAGCCATACCGAGCTGCATGTCTTCTAAACTTTGCTATTTCATCTGTCTATACCAAGTGCCGTGAAGCAGAATGGATGTGCCTTCAGCTTTCTACAGTCCTGGAAAATGAGCCAGTCCACTTAACAATAAATGGTGGTTGGTTCAAACACACATGACTGGTCTAGTGAAGAAGAAAAGAAAGTTGAGCTTAATGAAGTCCAGTGTCTGTGTCCCTGTGCACGGACAGGAAAGGACGAGTGTTTTATAACTGTTTATTGGAGTTAATGGTAATAAATTCCTCACTTGTGATGCATTAACTTTAATGTTTTCATTACTTGGTGATTTAAGTTTTCCCTTTTCACATTATAAATCATGTTGTCCCAGTAGCAGAGCAGGTCGAGTGCCTGCCATAACATTCACAATGCTCAGTGGGGAAAGAAATGTTCTCTTTCTCTCTCCCGCATGGTCTGACAAAAGATGCTTTGCCACATCCCGATTTGCTACTTGCTAAATAAGCAATAAAGACAGACAGACAAACAGATGCATTCCAACCACAGTGTAGCAGAATGTGGCAGGGCCTAGTTTAGATCCAAGGGAAATATAGGTCTCTATAGTAACTTTCCAAATGTATTTGGTACTGAAGTTTTTCCTTTTTCTTTTTTTCCCCGTTTGCTGAGTGTGAGCCCTTAGTTAATGAGCTGTGCAAATAGATATTGAGATTTAGTGTTTTTATTTTGCAATTACAGACTTGGTGATTTGGTTGGAAAATTTTGGGTTTAGAAACATCATCCTCATTTTCCCCTCCTAACTCTTTTTCCTTGAAAAGTTTGACTTCAAACTTGCTTGAGTTTTGTCAGATGGAACAGAAGAATCCAGAAATATTTAAATCTAGAATTTGTAACTTCTTTTTTAAGGCAGGGTGATTTTTGCCTTAAAGGTAACTTATCACAGCCAACATCATTTTTCTGTCTCTGAGCCCATACTGCTGCACAGAGACACACATGGCACTGTCTGAGGGTGAGGTCTGGGTTGGGAGTGGCCCTTTGACCAGGAGATAATACATACCAGATCAAAGCCACATTGCTAAGATGACTGCTTTCCCATCAAGTTCTTCCTGATGGGGTGTGAGAGTTCTCATTAGATCACCCACCCTGAAATACCCCCAGAGAATCATGATAATTAGTTCCTGAGTCTTCTTTTGTATTTTCTGCTGTGTTTGCTTTTAAAGTTTTCTCAATGCAGTACTCTGATGATATCCGAATGTCTTTTACTAGGGAGACATAGAGAAGGCAAAATTATTATCATTTGATTCCTCCTTAAATCTTTTGCTTTGGATAGTAACTAAAATAGAGATGTCAGGAGTCTCTCACACTAATCTCCATGTAGCCTTCACCATTAACAGTATTAAATGCTCAGACACACATAAGTTGTTTGCTCACAGGATGCAAACCAATGTATATGTAAAAGCCCAAAAGGAAAATGCCATTTCTCCAGGAGAGAAATAAAAGAACAAGACTGAGGAAACACTATCAGTGACCAAATTCTCAGCCACTCAAAGTCTATAGCTCAGAAGTTGCTATCAATAGCTATTTCCTAAAGAGTAATCAGTTACTTATTTGGCACAGTCTTTTGCCTGTTTATTGCTTCTTCTGAACCCTGTTCTGGAGACAGATAAGGTCCAAGGCAAACAGAATTGGTGTGGCAGTCAGGCTGTAACATGGGACTCAGAAATTTATTTCTTGGCCAGGCGTGGTAGTTCACATCTATAATCCCAGCACTTTGGGAGGCAGAGGTGGAAAGATCACGTGAGACCAGGAGTTCGAGACCAGGAGTTCAAGACCAGCCTGGGCAACATAATGAGACCCTGTCTCTACCAAAAATAAGAAATAAATTAGCCAAGTGTGGCAGTGCACACCAAGTAGTCTAAGCTACTTGGGAGGCTGAGGGCAGGAGGGTTGCTTGAACCCAGGAGATGGAGGCTGCAGTGAGCCGTGATTGCACCACTGCACTTCAGCCTGGGTGTCAGAGCAAGACCCTGCCTCAAAAAAGAAAGAGAGAGAGAGGAAAGAAGGAAAGAGGGAGGGAAAGAAGCAAGGAAGAGAGAGAGACGGAGGGAGAGAGGGAGAAGGAAGGAAGGAAGGAAGGAAGGAAGGAAGGAAGGAAAAAAGAGAGAGAGAGAAAAATTTATTTCTCTCCAGTTGAGGTTCATGGCATTTTATTCTAATTTTTTCTCCAAAATCCTTTTTGGTCCTCTTTCTTTCATTCTCAGCGCTGTCATACAAGCTAACTTCTGCACCCCCACTTCCTCCTTGTTGTCTTGGCAAAATCCTCCTTTCCTTGCCTCTTCTTACTTTCTTGTTTTATATGATACCAACCCTAAGATTAAAGTAGAACAAAAATTACTGTTTGTGACTTAAGTGAAAATGGTTTGACTAACAAATATTCACTTCCATATTGCATTCCTAGATCACAAGTCCTATTAGGCTAGAAGTGGTTTCAGTTCAGTTTAACAAATATTATTGGGTACCTACTGTGTGTACGAGGCCCCTGGGGATAAAAAGAGAAACAAGTATACAAATAATGAATTGCACTGCCCTCTATGAAAGGGACCAGATTTCCCACTGGCAGCTTTTCTTTAGGCTTCCAGAAATTAAATAATTAGTGTCACACTCCTTACAGTGTATTGTGTATATTTAAGGGAAAGATCCTTCTTAATTCCACATCAGTTCAACAACTAATTAAAGAATGGCCCAGGGCCGGGCATGGTAGCTCATGCCTGTAATCTCAGCACTTTGGGAGCCTGAGGTGGCTGGATCACCTGAGGTCAGGAGTTCAAGAACTAATTATCAACATGGTGAAACCCTGTCTCCACTAAAAATACAAAAATTAGCTGGGCATGGTGGTGGGCACCTGTAATCCCCGCTACTCAGGAGGCTGAGACAGGAGAATCGCTTGAACCCGGGAGGCGGAGGTTGCAGTGAGCCGGAATTGCACCATTGCACCCCAGCCTGGGCAACAAGAGTGAAACTCCAACTTAAAAAAAAAAAAAAAAAAGAAAGAAAGAATGGCCAATCTTGTGATGGAGCTCAGCTATTCACATGTATGTTCCACTTCCTCCTCCGTTTAATTCATTTTTTTTTTAAACAGAGTCTCCCTCTGTCGCCCAGGCTGGAGTGCAGTGGCATGATCTCGGCTCACCGCAACCTCCACCTCCAGGGTTCAAGCAATTCTCCTGCCTCAGCCTGCCGAGTAGCTGGGATTACAGGTGTGCACCACCACACCCAGCTAATTATTTTTGTATTTTTTTTTAGTAGAGACAGAGTTTCACCATATTGGCCAGGCTGGTCTCAAACTCCTGACCTTGTGATCTGCCCACCTCAGCCTCCCAAAGTGCTGGGATTACAGGCTTGAGCCACCGCGCCAGCCTTCCTCCTCAATCTAATTCTTACTCTTCTTACCTAGACAATTGCCATGCAAACCCTGGCCCATCCGCCTACGTGCACGGCTATATGCACCAAAGAAGAATCTAATATGCAACTTCTTTGTTTCCCCATTTTAATCCAGGCACTATAACGTTCTGTTCACTTAATTTCTTCCATGGTGTCATCTCTTTTCCTATGACTGCAAGATCTATTTTTACCCTCCTCCCTATTGCCTTGTACCCAGGTCCACAACTACAGTTCTTTTCCCAGGAATAGCCCTTTTTCTATTTGCTTTTTCAAGGATTCTAGCAGCCTTTACATTGTTACTAAGGTCTTACGGAAACCCAAGCAAAGTGGCAAGAATGGAGCACATTGAGGAAAAGATTTAGGGTCCCTGGGAGCCAAGACTGTGCTATAAAAATGTTCTAGAAAATGCTGTAGAAGCACAGAAGAGGGAGTATATAATTTTACATGGTGGAATCAAAGATTCAAAGAGGATGTGACATTTGAATTGAAGGAGCACTCCCAACTCGGCAGCTGGGTGTAGAGAGAGGAAGTTCCAAACAGGAAAAACAGAATACACAGACACCTGGCAGTGTAAAGTGCACGGCATGTTCCATAGGACAGAGTCTGTTCCTTATTGTTGCTGGAGTACTGGGAGGTGACAAAGTTGGGAGAAAATGAAACTGGAAGGTAGGAAGACACCAACTACTTAAAAGTTTTTGTATGCTGGAGAGTTTGAGTTTCATCCTGTAGGTAATAAAAAACCATTACAGGATTTAAGCAGGAATGTGACATGATCTGTGTTTTAGAAAGATGACTTCTGGCCACAGTTTGGTGAACCAGTTAAAAAGTGATTCCAAACCCAGGCAAGGCTCTTTTCTTTTTATTTCCTTTTCTCTGTGTTCTTATCACAGTCCAGTGGCATAGTAAATAAACAGATCTGAAAATGACACTTCATCATTCGTTTTTAAAGATAGGCTCTCAAGTGATGCATGTATAATGGTGATCTGACTCAGGGGGAATACATCGATCTTGCAAGGTTTGTAAAAAGACAATTTGGCATTTTAAAATCCTCTCCTCCTTTTTAGAACCATGAGACCATTTGAAGGACTGCTGCCTTAATTTGTATCTGGATTCCCACTTTGCTCTGTTGCCACTTACTGTGGCTTAGCTGTTAAAGAGACTTCAGGTCTTTTTGGTTCTATATTAAGGATGGATTCCTAGGATAAAAATGAAGCTGAGGATGTTGGGTTACAGATATGTGTTATTGATAAAATCAAAAGACACATATGTTTAACTCACCACCACAGAACACTCATGGTTTTGAAGGAACACAATTTTTTTCAAGTAAATAAAGCACTGTGGGAATTCATGATGCCACAATTATGATAGTACATCAGATTCATTTCATCACTATAGGCTGTAGCATACATAGGATAAGCTATAAATTATTTTTTATTGACTTTTCCCTGTAAGAAAGTATATCAGAATGCAGTGAATGGTATTGTTATAGGAAAACTTAAAACCCATTCTTATTCTAAAATTAAATTATTCAAAATCTCTGTCCTTTAACTGATCGAAGTACACCAATGTTTCATGATTGAGAAGCAATGGATTATTATAGTTAGTCATTCTTTAAGATGAACTCCTGACCCCTACCAGAAAGTATTGATTATTACCATTTATTTAGATGCTATCATTAGTGCATTGAAGTTACCGTGCTTGGAGTTAGAAGGGCTTTTTCCTAACACTTTCATTTCTTATAAGTAAAATCCCACTGAAAGTGCAGATGTGGAAGAGAGCATCTTGCAAGACCACAGGTCTCCTAGACAATTAGCATGTGTTGCCCCTTTGTAGGAATGAGAGGGTTCTTCATCCTGCATGAATACTCATGGTTTCTGTAAGTTACCTTGTGGCTTGGCATTACTGAGGGAATACTTTTTGAAAAGAAACCAGTTTGGATATTTGGCTTTAAAATCCTTTTGTTTTGTTTTGGTTTGGTTTTTTGTTTGTTTTTTGTTTTGTTTTGAGTCTTGTTCTGTCACCTAGGCTGGTGCGCTCTCAGCTCACTGCAACCTCTGCCTCCCAGGCTCAAGCAGTCCTCCTGCCTCAAGCTTCCAAGTACCTGGGACTACAGGCACACATACCACCATGCCTGACTAATTTTTGTATTTTTAGTAGAGACAGAGTTTCGCCATGGTGGCCAGGCTGGTCTCAAACTCCTGGCCTCAAGTGATCTGCCTGCCTCAGCCTCCCAAAGTGCTGGGAAAAATCTTCTTCCTTTTCAAACCCAAACCTCTTCCTTCAAGAGTAAGCAAATCATGTCCAAGGTTTCTGCATGAGCCCTACACTGGAACAGGGTTTCTTTTTTCTAGATGATCATCCTTGCATCAGAAGAGGTCTTACGAACCTTGGTGACCAATCAGCATTTTTTGTTGTTGTTGAGTGGAGTCTTGCTCTATCACCCAGACTGGAGTGCAGTGGTGCGATCTCAACTCACTGCAACATCCACCTCCTGGGTTCAAGCAATTCTCCTGCCTCAGCCTCCCAAGTAGCTGGGATTACAGGTGTGCACCACCATGCCCAGCTAATTTTTTGTATTTTTAGTAAAGATGGAGTTTCACCATGCTGGCCAGGGTGGTCTTAAACTCCCAACCTTGTGATCTGCCCACCTCAGCCTCCCAAAGTGCTGGGATTACAGGCGTGGCCACCACGCCCAGCCCCAAGCAGCATTTTTTTAGAGCTTCTGGCTGTGCCCTCTTATAGGTACTTAACTCATGCATCCTTCTATTGCATTCTGAGACTTTCTTGTATTTTGCTCTATATCTCTGTTGACCTCTTAGATTTCACATAGATCTGCCCTAGGAGGCAATTCCAAAGATTAATCAGTTAGTACATTTAAAAGTAAGAGTGCTCACTTTGGCAGCATATATACTAAAATTGGAATGATACAGAGAAGATTAGCATGGCCCCTGTGCAAAGATGACATGCAAATTTGTGAAGCATTCCATGTTTTTGAACTAACGCAGAAACAGAAAACATAATATGGCATTTTCTCACTTATAAGTGGGAGCTACACATTGGGTACACATGGACATAAATATGGCAACAGTACACACTGGGTAAATACACGAGGAGGTAGGGAGGGAAGCAAGGGTTGAAAAGCTATTATTGGGTACTGTGCTCACTACCTGGGTGACAGATTCATTCATACTCCAAAACTCAGCATCACACAATATACCTTTGTAACAAACCTACACGTGTACCCCCGATTCTAAAATAAAAGCTGTAAAACATAAAAATAAAATAAAACCTGCTCATTTTACTCATAAAAAAGTAAATAAGAAATATAGATACTAAAATAATTTTTTGACACCAGGAGTTAGAATAACCACACATCGTACCTGTTTCTCCTTCCAAAAAACAGGGTCTCTTTTTGTGGGGGAGTGAGATAGGAAGACCCAATCTTTCCTCATCCACTTCTGTGCATGTCTGAAGCTCAGAGTATTGGAAGGAGCATGGGCTATTCCAACTGAGCAACCTTCAGCAAATTATGTCATTTCATTACACCTCAGTTTCCTAGTCTGTAAAGTGGGGATGATAATAAAACATGCCTCATAGGGATGTTGTGGGACTTAGATGTAAAAATGCTTGATACAATGCTGATGAATTTAAAACTGGTTAGGGCTTTGGGGGGCCATTTTTGTTAAAGCATATTCATTTTAATTATTTTGTTTATTATCTGCTTTTTTTCTTCATACTACTGACCTAGAACCTCAGAGGTTTTTTTGTCTTCAGTATAACAGGATTTTCTCCACAGATTTCTGTAACCTGGGTTCCTATAACCTGGATTCACTGGTATTTTTTAAAGACCTTCAAAAATTGGAAGGGCAACATGAGTCTATTGAGGTCTCGTGAAAGTTGTCTTCTGTGTTGGTTTGCTAACTACAAATGTGTCATTTCTACCATTTTCTGGGGTCCTTTAGTCTAGCTCCAGTTGCTCATGTTTTGTTTCCTAGCTTCTTACATCACAGCTTGTTGAAGAACTTGATTAAGTACGTTGTGTTCATTCCCTTCCTTTCATCTGTTGTCCAATTTATTTCTCCATGAACAGTTTCATTCAGTTAGTTTAAAGCCATCTGTTTGAGTGCTTTCTATATCTTTGAAATTTTTAAATGCTAAATCTATTACCAATGTTTTAGAATTTTTCACCTCTCATATGTTGAACTAAATTCCTTTATGAGTGAAACGCAATGCAAGAAAAATGTGTGGTATAAATGTAAACTCAGGTGGATATCAAATGGAACCACAGAAGTTAAAGAATTATATACGCCTGTTCAAGGGACTAATCAAGGAATAGTCATTGAAACCAACTTCCTTGTTAGCATCGGAAGATGAACACTTCCTGCCAGACACTACACACTATCATTTATTGACTGGTTCCTGAAAATTGAGAAGAAGGCAAAAAAGTAACCCAGAAAAGTAAGAAGCTAAGGAAAAGCAGTAATGAACTTATTAAAGAAGGCCACAGAAATCAAATGCACAAAAGAGAGGTTCATGAACAGATTTGAAATCCACAATCACCAGACAAGAGAAAACTACCCACTCCCCAACCTATCTGCAATACCCTCCTCACCTCGGTACATTTGAGGCATTTTAAAGCGTGTGTTTGTGTACGTGTCTGCAGATGCACACACACCAGCCATCTGTGACTGCATTGGAATTGCAGGTAGAATTTGACCATTCCCAGCCTTCAAATGTTAAATTTTCTCCAATCCCATACACCCAATCCCCAGGTTTTTTACGTGAGTACTTTAATGAAGGAACCTGCTAAACTTCACCCTGTCTGAAATTCACCCCTGTTAGCTATTAGTCTCTAGGCTCAAGTTGGTTAGGTCCCTCTTTTAAACAGTTGAAAAGAACTTGAATTAAAAGGAAGAGGGAGGATGGGAGAAGTCCATAACTTAACAGGGGGACAATTTGAACAAAAGATGTTTTTTAAAAAACTATTTATTTTCCTTTCAGGATGATTTAGCAAGAGACCAAGCCAGCTGCCTATAATGAAAGTTAGTGGGCACCTGGTTTGTTCTGCAGGGGCTGCAGCCTTTTTGCGTGGAAATTGTGTGGCCTCCTGTGCTATTAGCCTTGTGCTCTGGTGTTGCCAACTAATTTCTCCAATTCTCTTTTCTCAGTGGGCTAGAACACAGCTGGTTAAATAGGCCGTGACTCACATAAGCTCTCGTGTCTTTTTTATTGACTGCCTTATGGAAATGTATCACACTCCAAAGGGTCCCCATTGTTGTTGCTGTGCATAGCTGACTAAAGAGTCATGTTTAGCATTGAGAGATGGAATCCTATTCTGTCGTTTTTTATTGCTTTTTTTGATGTGGGTCAGATACAAGGGTTTAAAGGAATCTAGATGAAGAGAAAGATATCTGAGAATTTCTTTTATCTTCATCTGCCATGAAAGTTGGGTGGCCATCACTTCTGGGTAACATACTTCTCTGTTGATCTTATCTTTATGGCCCCATATCCTTCAGCTAAGTGAATCTTTTCTTTATACGGGCTGTTCTGAGAGGTTTAGTTAAGTGTAGTGGTAGAGAGAGATTATGACACTAATGTAATTCTGTTTTGTGCTGATATAATGTAATACACCTTTAGACTTAGCCAAGAGGGCCATCTATTCTAATAAATCAAAATCATTTTTATCTTTTCATGACGGTGGTGATATCTTTTCTCAAGTAATGAATAAAAAGCTTCTTTTTTTAATTGTGTACTTAAATATAAATTGTTTGCCTTGAAATAGCAACTTATACAATTGTTTGCAACTTCTTCCTGTTTTTATAACCATCCTTTAAAGCATATTTTACATACTTTCTATTATGCATTAAGTAGTTCTCTGCAGATCTGTTCATTTACCAGTAGGTGTGGATTCAGGCATACAAGATTCCTCCCTCATCACCCCATAGCATGGCTAACACTGTGCATCCTCAGGATCACTAGTTCTTGGTCAGTAGGACCCTGCGCTGATACTGAAAGAGGAGGTACCTTGCATGCCACTGCAGATTCCCATGTTGGTTGTTTGGATTTGTCAGATAGATCATGGAGCTAATGAAATTGAGCTCAGAGTCAACTACATTGAGAACAACTCTGTTATTGGACTCACCACACAGTACCTTGTACACAGAAGACAGTAGACTAAAGACTTATCTGACCTCATTTCCTAGTTTTTTTTCCATAGACATTCTAAACTTAGCCTATAATCCCATTTTTTCCCACTGCCCATAATGGAAACCAGGCAAGAGAATTCCGCAATACAGGTTCTGTCTAATGAATAAGAAAGCAACATAGGCCAGGTGCGGTGGCTCACAGCTGTAATTCCAGCACTTTGGGAGGCTGAGGCGGCTGGATCCCCTGAGGTCAGGAGTTTGAGACCAGCCTGACCAACATGGAGAAACCCCATCTCTACTAAAAATACAAAAAATTATTCAGGCATGGTGGTGCATGCCTGTAATCCCAGCTACTCGGGAGGCTGGAGCAGGAGAATCGCTTGAACCTGGGAGGTGGAGGTTGCAGTGAGCTGAGATCGCACCATTACACTCCAGCCTGGGCCACAAGAGTGAGACTGTCTCAAAAAAAAAAAAGAAAGAAAGAAAGAAAGCAACATAACACATCTTATTGACTATATGCAAAAACACAGCATATACAAAGCTATTTCCAGCTATATTCCTTTTCAGAATCTTGTTAGTGAATGACCAAGAGAAAAAATCCAGCAACTCCTTCGGCACCCAATTTTAGCAAACTGAGTTTGAATCTTGGGGAGAGAAGGTGGTGATGGTGCTGTCCCTTGTCTCCTAGAATTAGTGACTTGGAGTTACATTTCTGCTGCATTATGTCTTTGTTTTCTTGGTGGTGGCATTCTTGGGTTTCAGCTGGTGGGGAGAGAAAAACCTCATGCTGATAATGTACTGAAAGTAAATGAAATTAAATAAGCGAAGCAGTGCTCATCACTACTTCCTCCCCCCTGGGTAATTCAATTCAAGCTCTCTCTCTGACGGCAACTCACAGGGGCTGTCTCTGTCACCCCGCTGGGGCCTGGAGTCTTAACATCTAAATAAAAGTTTCACTCAAGCATTTTTTATGCTCCTGCCAGCAGGATCAGTGAGCTGGTGTGGGCACATTAATGTAATATTCATACTCACAGACTCTCCCTGCACACGAGGCAATGTCTTCCCATTTTCATAATTATAGATGTTCCATAAAATGGCATTTAAATTTGCATTAAAAAAAGGAGGTTTGAATTCTAATAGAACGTTTAACATGTCTTTTATGATTCAGACTCTTGGCATCTTTAACAAAGAGCTGTGTATCTAAGTTTAACAAGACCTTTAAAAAGAAAAGAAAAAAAAAACCTGTGGAAAGAAGAGATGGAAACTCCCAGCTTATGGGATCGTGTTTTCCTCATCTCCCTATGTCTTTCATTTAATTTTTAGGCCTCCAAGGAGCAATTTTTTTTTTAAGAGGCAGGGTCTCGCTCTGTCACCCAGGCTGTAGTGAAGTAGTTCAATCACAGCTCACTGCAGCCTTGAACTCCTGGACTCAAAGGATCCTCCTACCTCAGCCTCCCAAGTAGCTAGGACTACAGGTTTGTGCCACCACACCTGGCCTCCCCAGGAGCAATTTTTTGACAGCACTTCAGAGAGCCTTCTCTTCTATAACTGGTCCTCACCCCACTCAATGCCTCTCTCTCAATAGAATCTGCTACTTTTTCCTTGGAGGGTGTTTTCAGAGGGGTAGGAGAAATGAAAGAACCCTAGAAAAATGAACTTTCCTTTGCTGCTGTTCATCTCACACATGCACCCTGAGATGGATTAAAAGGATTTATGGCAACCACATAGTTTGCTAACTGTGAAACACACAAATAAAAGTAGTCCATGAACAAGGAGGTTAACAATAAGGACCAATTGGATAGAAAATCAGGCACACAGACACACTTAAAAACAGAAAAAGAGGCTCTTCTGACCTACCTTTTTATAACTAAGCTTGAAACAACTTTAAAGCAAAGTTTGTAATTTTGATTGCATTTTAAATTGTTGTAGATGTTATTTTAAAACAAAAAGTAGGAAAAGCACTGAGCAAAGTGCCAGCTCATAGCCACCACTGAATACATGTTATTATAGGAAATGTTCAAAAAACAATTGTTTGAAAAAAAGTTATTTCAACCATAACTCTCAAGATACTCTATAGGCGGCCCAGTTGATTCATATATAGTTATGCCTTACTTTGTATTGTATTTGGTTTGCTTCATAAATTATTTAAGACAATCCAAAAGAGATTTGGGTTCTGGGACTAAAAAGAGTAAATGTTAAAATACCGCTAGCCCAATTACCTTCATTTTGCCTAAGTAAGAAATGTAGAGTGTGTTCTTAAAAGAGGCTTTTTTTCATTCTTCTTTCATTTTATTTTTTGAGAAGTAAATTCCTTCTTTGTCTCTATCCTTTGTCCCTCCCTTCTGTGAAGTAAGTATAAACCCCAGTGGAGGAAGATGGATTAGGATCTTGACTTCTCAATAAATTTGTACCTAACGAGGCTAATTGAAAGCCAAGAATGTTAGCAGCATACAATTAAAGGCTGATGTAAATTTCAGGGTATTATTTGTGAAGACTTTTACAGTTCTTAGATTCTTTCTCATACTTTTTTTTGTTTGTTTTGTTTTGAGACAAAGTCTCACCCTGTCGCCCATGCTGGAGTGCAGTGGTAGGATCTCGGCTCACTGCAACCTCCGCCTCCCGCATTCAAGCTATTCTTGTGCCTCAGCCTCCCGAGTAGCTGGGATTACAGGTGTGTGCCACCACGCCGGGCTAATTTTTTGTATCCTTAGTAGAGACGAGGTTTCACCATGTTGGCCAGGCTGGTCTCGAACTCCTGACCTCGTGATTTGCCTGCCTCAGCCCCCCAAAGTGCTGGGATTACAGGCGTGAGCCACTGGGCCCGGCCTCTTTCTCAGACTTTTAAGAAATCAGGATTTGGCAGTTATTGCTAGGTTCAGCTTGCATAGCCCTTCTTCTATGAACTTAAAAAAATTTATGTTCACAGAGGTGGCTATCTGTTAAGAGAAAAAAAATTGAGTGTGTGTTTATTGCTCCCTCTTAGGTGACTACGTTTATGGTGGAGCCTATTACTCATTAAAGCTGTCTGTGCTGGTAGCTATTCATTTGACTTTTGATTATCCCAATGAGGTTTATCCAACTTGGAACTTACATCCACAAAAAAATTCTTAATTTTGGCTGGGCGCAGTGGCTCACACCTGTAATCCCAGCACTTTGGGAGGCCAAGGTGGGTGGATCACGCGGTCAGGAGATCGAGACCATCCTGGCTAACATGGTGAAACCCCATCTCTACTAAAAATACAAAAAAATAATTAGCCCGGCGTGGTGGTGGGTGCCTGTAGTCTCACCTACTCGGGAGGCTGAGGCAGGAGAATGGCATGAACCCAGGAGGCAGAGCTTGCAGTGAGGCAAGATCACACCACTGCACTCCAGCCTGGGCGACAGAGACAGACTCTGTCTCAAAAAAAAAAAAAAAATTCCTAATTTTCTGGGGTCATTTTCCTGCCCATCAGTACATATTTAGGCTACCTCACCTTACTACAAATTAATGTATATTTAGATAGTTTTAAGCAATTTTAGCATTAGATATAATTGAAAAGAAAGAAAATTGGCTGGGTGTGGTGGCTCACTTCTGTAATCCCAGCATTTTGGGAGGCCAAGGCGAGCGGATCACTTGAGGTCAGGAGTTCAAGACCAGCCTGGCCAGCATGGTGAAACCCCATCTCTACTAAAAATACAAAAAACATTAGCCAGGTGTGGTGGTGAATGCCTGCAGTCTCAGCTACCTGGGAGGCTGAGACAGGAGAATGGCTTGAACCTGGGAGGCGGAGGTTGCAGGGAGCTGAGACAGCGCCATTGCACTCCAGCCTAGGTGACAGACCAAGACTCTGTCTCAAAAAAAAAAAAAAAAAGAAAAAGCAAGAAAATTTACTTTTCCTTCCAATCATATAGAAATTGTTTTATTTTGTACTGTGTTTAAGCAATTGCCCTTTTTGTACTCTGTTATTAATGTGAATTATCTAAAGTAGCCTAAATAAATGAAAATTTTGCCAGGTTTCAATAAAGCATTTTGCCATTGGTCCTTTTAGGGATGGAAGACATCGTAAAAGGAGCTCAAGAACTTGATAACGTAATCAAGCAAGGATACTTGGAGAAGAAAAGCAAAGGTATTGGTCAGACCCGCAGATTTCAGAACATTCCAGGAAGGGAAGGGAAGTGAGGAAAAAGAAGGCTAACACATTGGATGCCTTCTCTGTGCCCGGTACTGTTCTAGGCGGATACAAGGCAAAAGCAAAGCAAGGAAAGGAAAGGAGTCTGGTGTTTGAGTGTAGGCTAAAGAGAGATGTCCCAGCCTTGAGCAGACCGTAAGCTTCACCAAGATAGGGATGGTTATGTCCTGCTCACCTCTCTATCCCCAATGCCTGGTATGTGACAGGTGCTTGATAAAACTTGTTGAATCAATGAATGGTGTTCTTGTCCTCATCTTTCAGTGTGCTCCCACTGTGTAGTTTTTATATCACATGTGAAGCAGTCTACTTTCAAATTTCAGACAAGCCAAAGGCTCTTTCATGGCCATGGCCTGGAGAATCATTTTGCTTTGTCAAAGGCAACACATAAAGATATAATGGAGAATTTGAAAATGTACAGGATGAGATTAGAACCCGAAAGATATAAAGTAGTCTAGATAAAAAGATAGCTGTGGGGGCACAGAGCAGGCAACCCTGTTTAGAACTTGGACCTTTAACTAAGCTAGTCCCCTGGACCCTGAGTCAATATGGGATAACCTGTGGGAGTGAAAAGGAGGGTTTTACAGTCCATTAACCTGGGAAATAAAACAATAACACACTGGTCTGTATGTTGTTGGATTTTACAGACTCTTCAGTGATGGTAGTTACCTGAATTTATGTCCCCTACTGCTGTTCTGTTTAGATCATAGTTTCTTTGGATCGGAGTGGCAGAAGCGATGGTGTGTTGTCAGCAGAGGTCTCTTCTACTACTATGCTAATGAGAAGAGTAAGTGTTCTCCATTTACACAGCAGCATCTCACTCCTGGATGCAAACACTTTGTAAATTCTCAAGCACTTAGAGCTCAAGAGAGCAGTCCTTAACTAACACCCATAAAGGGACATGCTTAGGAAGGAAATAGGCATGGGCAAATAATACCTTGCCCATCACTGAAAAAGCAGAACCCAATTTAGAAATTATTTCACCTTTAAACACTAAGAGTGTGGTCAGCACATCAAAGGGTTATCTTTTATTATGATTAACAACACATTATCAAAGTTGAATGTTTTGGTTTAAAAAAAATAAAAAGAACTTCAAACTCTTTACAGGCATCAGTACCATAGCTAAAAATTGAAATAAGTTAATTCTGAGAAAGACTTAAAGAACTTAAACAATGGCCCAGAAATAGAACCCCCTAAGGGCATGCTCCCTGCTTTATCCTAATGACTGCTAGGAAGTAAGTAGTCCAGTGGACATTCCTACAGCCATGGAATATTGAGACCCAAATGGTTGCTGTACCCAAGGCATGCCCTTCGGCCAGATGACAGTAGCAGTGAAGTGTTGACTCAGGCCAGAGATAGTTTCTTAATGAGCCACCACTGACTTAATCAAGTCAACACTCATGAGCTAACCCTAGAAGACCTCCCATCCATATTTAACGTAATTGATTGGTTTATGTAAAGAAATAAAGGATATAAGCACAATTGGAGGCAATTACAAATAAAGACAAGCTAAAAATTATTATTATAGATGAATGCAAACTTTCAAATAGGGGATACTCTTCTACAGAGTTGGACTGCCCCAGGAGTAATTCTAAGAAGCAAGAGGCAGACAGAGTTTAAAAAGCATCAATTCTTCTTGGGACTTTCCTTGTGCTGTGCACCTTTGTACAGAGGCCAGCGACACAGATTGAGTAGACTCTTCTTTTTCCTTGCAATCATTTTCTGTTTCTCATTCCTCAAACTTAGTCCTCTCCCAGTGCCTGGATATCCAATACAGGGAATAATCAGACACCCACCCAGTTGCCCTTGTACTTCCTGCACCTGTGGCACTAAGGTAGTGGAAAGAACTGCAGCTTTGGGCCAGGCGCAGTGGCTCACGCCTGTAATCCCAGCACTTTGGGAGGCCAAGGCAGGCAGATCATGAGGTCAGGAGTTCAAGACCAACCTGGCCAACATAGTGAAACCCCGTCTCTACTACTAAAAATACAAAAATTAGCCAGGCATGGTGGCGCGTGCCTGTAGGCGGAGGCAGGAGAATTGCTTGAACCCAGGAGGTGGAGGTTGTGGTGAGCCGAGATCACGCCACTGCACTCCACCCTGGGTAACAGAGCGAGACTCTGTCTCAACCAAAAATAAATAAATAAATAAATAAATAAATAAATAAATAAATAAATACTGCAGCTTTGCTAAGTGACTTGAAATCCTTAAGATTTGCCCAAGCAATTGTCTCACACTGCCTCCCTGCCTACAGTAGTTATCACAGACCTTTGCCTACCTTTCACCATCCTGGATTCCTCAGAACCTTTCCCATCTAGGGACAAAGGCTAAAATCCTGTTTGGAAAGGATAACAGCATAGTTTGTAAACTGAGCTACAAGTCCTCTGTGTCCTTCCAACCCCCAGCCCACTCTCAAACCCAGCAACCACAATTTCTCCTCTAAATTATAGGCATACAATCCAGCCAGTTGTTCCTTTCTTATTTTAAACCTTCAAACTAATATGACACTTCTCACTGTAAATATGTTCATCATTTCTTTTGCATTTAAGTAAGTGGTTGGCATATCTAGATATAAAACCAGGTGTGTCACATCTGTTCATTCAGAATCTCCCATACAGTGAGAGAGGAGCGGGGAGAGCAAGAGACTCAGAGGCTTTTATTGACCATTTTGCCATTAGGGTGAAATAAAATCTGGTGACCAAAGAAACAACAAAACATTTTAGTGGCCAGTTAGAACAAGGAGAGATACTTTAACAAAAAAGATTCTGGTGTCAAAAAGCACTGTTCCATGGCTCCCTTCTCGCCAGTTATTTCTTATTGTGCCCATGACATTTTCTTAGTAAGAATAGTGTTTGTGTATTTCTTTTAGCTCAACCAGGTGAGAACAGAGTCTTTTTTCTTCTTCTTTCTTTTTGAATATTGTCATCACACTGCCATCCTTGTCATCATTATCATCATCAAAAAGCATTTATTAAACAATTCATTTCACATGATATAGAGCTCAAAGCATCCCAGACACTGTGGTTCTTATCCTCTGTGTGTTCTGCCTGACCCACACAATGAGGACACAAAATTCTTGAGAGCCACCTGCTCTTTTTCTGTTTCTAACATTTTTTTAAGTAACGACAAGCAGAGTAGTCTCTCTTCACTTAGGGTCCTTTTCCTTTTATCTCCTTCTTCGTCATCTAATAATACTCAACATTATTCTGCCACTTCCCAGGTTGACCTCTTACAAGGAGGATAAAATACTGAGTTTTAATCATTCTCCCTCTAGCATAAATTCCCACCTGACCAGCAGGGAAGGGGGAGAGAAGTTTAGCCCAAATGCTACATGGGGCATGGGAGGCGATTCCGGGACCTTATAATGCCCCCCTGTGCTGCTGTCCCTCCCCTCAAATGTGAGCTCTGCTGGCCCTGATAATAATGTTTCAGCTCTATAATAGCCTTCGAGAGCCTCACATTTACAGCCTCACTCTCCCTGCTGTAATAATTCCTTCTTTCTGTTATTATAGATCTCTTAACATTCTAATAAATTCTCTGTCTCTGTTGTACTCTTTTGGCAAAATAACCTTTCACGTTGCATTTCCCTAGCTTGGCAGTGATATCTGCCTTACTGTCGCAGTAGCCTCTTCTTAAGCTTCTCTAATAACCTTTCCTTAACTATTGTGGTTCCTCAGGGATGTAACAGCTGTTTCTGTGCTTTTATTTTACATACCAGAGAAGATGCCTTCCCTTGGCAGTTGCATCTCTCTAGGGATACAGGGAGCTTTCCTGTCTTGCAGGCAAGCAGCCCAAAGGGACCTTCCTCATTAAGGGCTACAGTGTACGGATGGCCCCCCACCTGCGAAGAGATTCCAAGAAAGAATCCTGCTTTGAACTGACCTCCCAGGATAGGCGCAGCTATGAGGTAGGATGCACCAAGGAGATGGTGATCCTTGTTGGTGTTGCAGTTTCCTTCTGTATTGCATGTGAGCCATGGTTGCTATGCTGGGTTCCAGCCTTTCTTTGTTACCTGCTCATTTCATACCAACTAAGACCCTATTTCTTGGCATGTCCTCACATTTGCTATGCCACACCCTCCCCTCTGTTGCCACTCTCATCCTAGATACAGACTTTGCTTGGCTTCCATCCTTCATTCCTCCCCTTCTCAATTTCACTTCATAGGTGAGATGCTTGTCAATTGCAGCACACAATCCAATTCCTTACTTATAGTCTCTGATTTTATGGTTTAAATTCCCATTCTCTTTATTCTTCAACTGATTTTCTTCACTTCCTTCCATGAAACCCAAAAAAAAGATCTAACCATAGAGTGAAAAAAAAAATTATTTTCCCATGTTCATCTTGCTATCCAAAATAATCTTCTTGTGTGTAGATGCTTTGCATATCTCTGGAAAGATTTCTAATTCATTGGTGATGGTAGTTAGTAACAATAATAATTGAAGGACTAGAGGACCTGGTCGGGGCAAGAAAGACTTATTCCTTACTGTGCTCAGTTTGAATCTTTACCTCATTATAAAATTAATTTGTTTTATTTTATTTTTACCATCTTCATTCTGAATGACCAATAAAATTTAAAAATTTCTGACTGTGGAAATATAGTGATTTTCACCAAAAATGTATGTTTGCATGTGTGCGTGTATTGTTTCCTGCTTTTTGGTAATTTTTATCTTATCACAATTTTATTAAAGCAATTTACAAAAACTTTAGCTTATGAAAAAGGAAAACACCATGCTGAGAGTAAATTAGCCACTTAAGTAACCCTTTTAGTCTTCAGACTTTTCTCAGCATTTTTCTTTTTATTTCTACCTTAACTCTTATTTTGTTAAAGGACCTAGGTCTTCATTATGTAATTTCCAGAAATTTTTTAAAATTTGAACTAAAACTTTTCTATAGAGTCCTTTATGAATATATGTAATATAGATCTATACATTGAATATGTTCCTAGTTATTTTTATTATTACATTCTGATAGTAACACATCCAGGTAAAAGTTTATGTAACAAGTCTAAACCAGTATTTCTAGAAATGTTTTTATAGAAATTTGTTTTTAAGAAATCAAGAATAACAATATCTATTAATAAGCATTATGCAGGAATCCAGTTTCTTTGTATAGCATATATCTTTACCTTACCCTAATGGCCAGATAATTAAAATATTTTTCAGGAACAATTATTTCAAGTTGATTCATTTAAAATAAAAAAATTACTGAAGGCTGATGCTTGACTGGCCTATTTTGTAAATCAGAATGTAGTTTATTTACTTCTTTTCTTTGGCCTATTGAATCCAAATCATTACCATGATCTGTGGATTCTACAATATCCTTTGGCTCTTTCCCTTCTTATTTATTCCCACAGCTATCACAATAGTTAAGTTCCTGTCACTTCATCCAGAGGACTAGTTGGTCTTCTGTCTCCAGATTTCTCTATTCCAATCCTTCCTACTCACTGCTATTGAAAGAATCCCCCACTCCTTTTGCTAGAGCTGATAGTGGCTTCCTGTTGCCTACGTTTTAACTCTGAACTCCTAGTACTGAGCCCTTTTACCAACTCTTCTCTGACCCTCAACTCTCCAACTTCATCTGTTATTGTTCTCCAGTCAAGCTGATCTGCCAGGCTTCCCCGTAAGTCGTGTTCTCATTCCTGTTCTTTTGCACATAGGCCTGCCTACCTAAAATGTCCAACTTTGTCCACCAGCTTCCACCAACTCTTCTTTAAAATCCAACCAAAGTGGTGTTATTTCAGCAAGCCACTCTGATCTACTCTAGGCAACAACAGGTGCTCCCTGTCTCCTCTTGATATCCAGTTGTTACCAAATGTGCCTCCTTTTAGTGTTCCCGTTTCGTGTGTGTGGGTTGGTTTGCTTTTTTTCATGTAAACTTTTCTCAAATAAATGTCTGATGAAGGAATAGATAATCAAATGAAAGAATGCACAAGGATATGAATATCTAGACTCAAAGAGCTGTCATCTCTGGGTATGCAAAATTGCAGAAAAAAAAATAGTTTGAGTGAAATATTTGGTCTTTTTTCTATATGTTAAGCAGGCAGAGAATCCTAAGCTTTAAACTTGACTCTGAAACTCAGTGGTTCCTCCCCCTTGGACATCCTTGTCAAGATTCATGGAAATTTTAGTGACAGTGATAAATTAATTCACTGATTTTTCTCTAGTTTACAGCTACTAGTCCAGCAGAAGCCAGAGACTGGGTGGATCAAATAAGTTTCTTGTTAAAGGGTAAGTGTCATTGTTACAGAAATAATACTTGAGTTGATTTGCAGTTGAAGTTATGTTGCATAAATATAATCTACAGACTTCAGTATGTATTTTTTCTGCCCTTTCTCACCTCTACCTTTCCTACCACATTCCCCATATTACAACAACAAATAGTACTATGTGTGAATGAGAAGGTAAAGACATTATCAACCTTGGGAGGACCTCTGGTATCATAGCTCATCCACCTACCTACAGGCAAGTCTGTAATATTCAAAATCACTAGAAAAGGAGATTATAAAAATCAGCTCAGCCCAATTCAGTGTCTCCTAACCCCTTATATTCTGGAAAAGAAATCCATAATATCCAACTTAAAGTCATCTAGTTGCAATTGAGGTTCAAAATCTCCTTAGTTGAGTCTTAGGAGGAAGTAGAAATCTAAACCAATCTAGATGGTCTTCAGGGACATTGGACTTTAAAAACAAATTGTTATTTCCCAAGCCGCAATAAGATGTTCTTTGCTTTGGGATGGGAAGAGTCCTGCCTGAAGATGGTAAATGACTGCTCTTAGAGTACCCTCTGCTGGCCAGCCTGTAGGCAAGGCAGAAACAGTGGCCAGGGAAGCCTTATCTGGGAGTGGTCTGTCAGGTAGAAGCCAACCTTGAGTGAGTCACTTGGTATTAGATAATCGTCACCTACCATCATGGCAGGACCCTACCTCTGTTCTGCAGAAAGGCAGAAACACCAACTTTATACATGGCCCAAGACCTAGAAAGACACACGTCAACCTAAAAACACAAAGCCTTTTCATCTCAGTTTTTTATTCTGCTATAAGATTGTATTATGGATAAAAAGAGGAAGCACCAGAGCTTTAATTACAAGAATTGCCTGTTTTACTCAGTTATGCCTTTGCTATCACAAAAGAAAACTATTGCATCTACCAACAGCGTCACGTATAATAGACTGGAACTAGGCAAACATGAACATTGATGGCAAGACTACAGGGTACACTCTCATCTAGGTGCCTTGGATTTATGCGTGTAATATACCCCTAAGTGTGTAAACCTCAATAAAACTCAAAGCAGCTTTATTGAGCTGTACCCTGTGGTACTTTCAGAATCCCACATTGAAGAAATTATTCATTCCATTTTATTTTAAAACAAACAAAATAATAACATATGGTTTAAGCCACAAATGTGTTTTTGATCTTTTCCTCATATGTGGCGGCACCAAAATTCAGATGAAAATTGTTGCAAAATCTTTATTAAAAGCCTAATCAAGCCAAACAATTTTATTGCATTTTGAAATGAACGTTGGACGTCTCTCCATCCTTTCCTTCCCCAGAGTATGCTGACTGCACTCACCCATCCTGCAGAGGGCCCTCAGCAGTGTTTCAGAGAGCACTCTGTAGTATACATCAGAGAATGAACATTCCCAGTTCCCCATTAAAATAAAAAAGCAATCTCCCTCCCCTGCCCTGGTGCTCCCCAGTGCTGTGATGGCTCAACACCTTCTATGCAGTGACCCACTTTAAGGTCAGCTAGACGATGCAGTTGCAAAAGGACATGGTAACTGCATTGTTCAGCCATTCCATTTGGTCTTGTATTACTGTTATATTTTTCCATATCCCATTTCTTTTTATCTTCCACTGTTGCCCATTTTTTTCTCTGCAAACAAACTTGTCTGAAATTCTGCAGTGAAATCACTGGGGAGATGAGCTTCTGACAGCTCCAGCACCCTACAGAGGCCACCTTAGTTCCCATGGCCTGAGCACCCTGGAGCACTGCAAGCCTTCACTCACCCTTCCAGTTTTCTACGTGATAAGATGTGTATAGCACACTGGCTTTTCCTCTTCTTGCCTATTTTCTTCCCTTTGCCTCGTGTTCTCATTCACACGCCCATACTTTTCAGGCTGCTTCACTCTGATCAAGTTTTATTGCAAGGAAGGATTTATGTTGATGGTTTAAACCTGATGCAGTGCTATTCTGGCCTTTTCTGTAGATTTCCTGCCACCAAAGCCCACATTAGAAATAATAGCATTTAATGTGATGTTTCATTTTCATTTGACATATTTTACTCTCATCCCTCCTCCTCCTTCTCCCTCTTTCCTTTCCTGTCTTCTTATTTTCTTTTTCTCTGTTTCTTGATTCATTCTCATCTTTGCCCTGGCAGATCTGAGCTCCTTAACCATTCCATATGAAGAGGATGAGGAGGAAGAAGAAAAAGAAGAGACATATGATGATATTGATGGTTTTGACTCCCCAAGTTCTGGTTCCCAGTGCAGACCCACTATCTTGCCTGGGAGTGTGGGGATAAAAGAGCCTATAGAGGAGAAAGAAGAAGAAGATATTTACGAAGTCTTGCCAGGTGAGAAATTTTGTCCTCTGATTATCTTCTGCTAGTTTCAGAAACTCATGACCTGGTGGAAGAATAATAACTGAAAATTCCAAAAGAAGCCAAATCTTACCTTCATCCTCTGAAGGAGATAATGTGGGACGCTTTATGAGATTGTAGGGAAGCGGGTAATGAGGCTCTGCCTTGCTCTGGGAGCAAGAAGAATTTGATTAGAGAGTGTCTTCTATCCATGCCATGTGAAGTAACTTATTACATGTGTCCACCAGGTTACAGAGTCAATAATGCTTACATTAAAATCGCTTCAAATTATGAAGGATTTCAAAACTCTGAAATATGCAAATGCTGACCAACTTTTCTAGTAATACCTTGATAGACCAAACCTTGATAGTAAACCTTGATAGAGAACAACTCATTATTACCTAGTTTGATTCATGAATCAAATCACATCTCTTAAAAATAACCCTAACATGTTTTATCTGCTAATCATTACAGCAGGTCTACTCTATATATTTCCTTTCTTCCAAAGGCATGAAAACTAGCATCTCAAAAAATGTATAGTCATCACTGCTTCTGCATAGCCATGTCTGGTGGGGATAACAGCAGCTGGTGAACGGTGCAGAGCTCAGTGGGGGTCAGACAGTGGAGAACCAAAGCCTGAGCCTTTTAATTGTGAAGTAGTTAGACCACAGGAATGCTAATCTTCAAGTCCATTCAGAAAGATCGTTCCTATGGAAATTTGCCAGGAGTTCAGTGCTCTGCTGAGAAATTCAAGTTAAGCCTAAATTTATAGCAATTTAGATCCCAGATGAACCCAGATGAACCTCAATCCCAGATGAACCTAAGACCTAAGGTGAATCTAACACTCAAGTCCCTGAAGACGGGGCTGGTTGCTGAAAGCATCATCAGTAGGCAACTTGGATTTCAAGGCTTCCTAAGAAGAGCATCCGACCCTCTCCACGGTGCATTCATCTCTTCCTGGGGAAGAAGCTACGTCATTGCTTCCTGAGTCAAGGGGCAGGACTGTGACCACATGTCCCTGCCCTGCTGGGGACTTCACCCACCCACCAAGGAGAGCCTGCTTCTTCTCCTAGCACTTCCAGCCTCTGCCAGTCCCGACTTCTCCGGCCTTTTTGTTGTGTTTTATTATGCAAATGATATCTTGGTTGAGGTCGAGCCATTTCTTGTGTCTGATGTTAAAAAAAATGATAATTTCCTCAGCAAGTCATCGTCGTTAATGAAGTTTTACAAAAACAGATACAACCAAAGGAAAATAAAATTTCACAGGTGATAAATTTTTCCAATTTCCCTGGCAGAATTCGATAGGATTGTTAAATTAAGAGTGAAGGTGTCTGTTAGAAAGCAACGAGCAGTGATGGGTAATTTTATAGAGTGGAAAATTGAATCAAATTGCTACATTAAAACACAGCTCCTCTGAGAATCTTCCCTTTCACAGTCGGCTCCATTGCAACAGCAGGGTGCAGAAATGGATCTAATTCACGATACTCCCTAAAAGGAGATGCACTCCCCAACTTGGCCAGAATCTTCCTAGTGAGCTCACATTCTGCTCACTCCTGCCCAGGCTTGGGGAAATATCCGGGTGACACTCCACTTTGGGTTACAACTGTGGAAAAATGCTCTGGGAAAACCTCAGTGAACCTCAGGTGGAAAGAAAGGGACTTTTTCTGCACCATGTTTCGTTTTCAAAGGAGCCAGGAGGGAGGGGGCTGATGCTCAGAGACACAGAGCAAGGGAGAATAAAGAGAAAGAGTCCTCAAAAAATAAGATGAGTTTGGGACTGTCACCTTACCCCAGGAGTGGGCAGTGAAGGTATGATTGGCTTCCTAATGACCATCTTTCTCCTGCTTCCTAAACTCCTCCCCTTGGCCAATGCAGCACTGCCCAGAGTATCAGGGCATTTTTCCAAAATTCCCACCAGCTGGTAGGTTGGAGTGGTCCCAAGGGCATGAAGACTGGTCTGTGGGTACATTTAACTTCTATCCACAACAGCTGCCCATTGGAAGTGATGAAGGCCACACAGTAGGAAATCCAGGATCTCTGCAGGTTAGGGAAACAACAGCTAAACTGCACCTAGTTTCCAAAGGACAACACTGTACCCTGCCAACAGGTTCTTTCCCATAAGCCTCTATCCATCACAGTTCTTAGAGTCAGAGTTGGAGGTGGGATATATTGGCATTTAATTATCATATGAATATTTCAGCCACAAGTTTCCATCACCCAGCTTCCTGTCCACTCCACTTAGCTGTTGCTTCTGAACTTGCTGTTTGAATTTTGCATAGTGCCACACCTGGAGAAATTAAGAAGGGAATGTGAGGGAGCCTAACACTGTCTCCTTTCTGCTGCCCTCTCATAAGACCACCTACCAAGCAGCGGCACATGAGACAGCAATGGTATCCTAAGCACAGATACTAGCTCTAAATCAGGATGGATTTGCTCTGCCACCTGCTAGCTGTGAGATCTTGAGCAAGTTACTTGCCCTCTCTGTCTGATTGCATTACCTGTAAAACAGGGAAAACAATAGTAGCTGTCTCAGAGGGATGTGCTGAGGAGTCTAGAACTGACATGTGTAAAGTTCTTAGCACAGAGCCCTGGCAAACAATGGCATACAGTGAGTACTCAGTAAATGCTGGCTGTTATTAATGTGATGGTGTTTAAACAGGAAGCGTTACCTCCTTGAAGAACTAGGGATGGTTAGGTCCCTGCCCTCTCGAACCAGACCCAAGACAGTCCAGTTGGTTATTTCCAGCTATGTGTATGGAGCAGGTGAAATTGAAAATCCTGAGCAGATGGAATGTGGAGTGCACCTTCTGCTCAGGCCCATTTTTACTATGAGGCCAGGTGCTGGGTGGAAGGACAGCCTACAGTAACGTTGGATTGTGCTAACACTGCATACTCATCAAGAGTCAAATGATGTGGGCCTCTAACATTTGTTTCATTATAATAGGTAAATGTGCTTTGTGGAGGATATTTAACATTGATGGTTCTGCTAATCCTCCCTTTTGGGATGGGGCCCACACAAGCCCACACTGTCTCTATAGGGAAAGCCATGTAAGTGAGACCTTCCTTCCAGAGTATAATTTAGATGGGCTTCTAAATTATACTTCCTTCCAGAGTATAATTTAGATGGTATGTATGTAATACATACCAAGTCAATAAAAAATGTTTTTTTGTAATCAAAATAATGTATGGGTCATCACATTAAACTCACTCCATCACATTAATCATGGGATAATTAGCATTTGCTACATAGCTAGCACTCTTCTCCCCATGAGGGAAAACCAGAGCACTCAAGGTTTTCAGCCAGGCCACAAAAACGTTAGTCCTGGAAAATATGGTTTCAAGGTTGGTATCTGGTGGAATTTCTGAACATCCGTGTCGAGCATATGTGGGCCCTTGATTTTTTTAGGATCTCATTTGCAGTAGATTAAACTGCAGGGAACTACCACAAAGAAATGCTAAAGCAATATGTAGAAAACGGAGGCTTTTCTGAGCCCTCTCTCACCACCACCACCACCACCCCCGAAGTTATTTTACAGGCCAGCATAGGCCCAGCTCCATGATTCAAGATTCCACAAAAGGACAACTTTTATCAGGTTTTGCTTTGTCTGGGGTCTTAAGGCTGGGATCCAGCAAGACGTCTGAGACCATTGAAGTGCTGTAACTGGGGCCTTGTAGCAGCTGCAATGGCAACGGAATCCGGCTGTGTTCTCTAGAGAGATTTCAGAAGAGCAAATGGAAAGAGAGATGACGAGCCATCTTTGGGAATTTCTGTGCACATTCCAATGCTGCCCACACTGCCCCAGGGTGTTATTATAGACCTAGAAACCAGATTGCTTTAAAATAAAGCATATAACTGAGTTTTTAAAATTTTGAGTCAAATGGAAACAAGCATTCTGTGGAATTATTTTTCCCCCTGTACAGTTGTTCAGACCCACAGGAAGGGGGAACAGTGAAGATAAGAAGTCTAAGGAAATGAAACAAAATGGAGACCAAAAATACAAAGTTTATGAAGAAAGAGCATCAGGGAAGAGTCAACACCATCATCAGGCCTCCTCTGAACTTCTGGACTTTTCTCTGTCTTACTCCCATGCCTACTGAGCCCCAGCCACACAGTGCTGCTTGGCCAGCACCAAAACTAGAATCATGTTGTTTCTTCTACCTAGACCATCCCCCTGATCTCAGCCTGTGGAATTGTACACATTCTGCTCAAATATGTCTCCTCAGTGACACCTTCCCAGATACTCAACTAGAATTAAGCTTTGTTTTAGCCCTCACCAGTGATTTGTATTCAGGTCTTTCTCCCCAATTAGTAGATGCTTAGGTATTATTTGTGAAGTTAAATTCAGTGCATTCCAAGTGTTGCAGTTAGCACAAATTGAGTTTAATATCTTATACATCAAGCCCATATCAGTGAAATAGGATGCAAATATTTTGAGGTAACAGTTGAGATAACCAAATACACAAAAGAGAATTAAATGTGTTATTAGCATCTTGCTTGTATTTTGCATGTAGTCTGATGAGGTGCTATACATCCGTGGATTTATAACGTATCTGTGCATGCTGGGAAGCAGTTTATTTCTACTTTTCTGCATGTCCCCTTTGCACCTTGAGTCTATCTGTATTTCTGTTGCATCTGTCACCACAGCACCTTGACATCTGGTTGCACATTTACACAGTTGGCATTTTTTGAAGCTTTTGTCACTTTCTTTGTTTGGGGAAGTAAGTGATTTCCCCTCTTTCTGATTTAGTCATTTTTTTCTAATGTTATTCTTTCTGATATCAGTGTAGCCGATGTCAGAGGAGTGTCAGAGCAGCACTTCAGAAAATAGCCAGGTGTCATGAGAAGCTGCTGGCTCCTCTCTGTCCCTCTGAGGTGGATTCAGTGTCCTATTCCTCTCAGCCTCTCATTAGTGTCCCTGACATTGTGCCAAGAATGTTGATTGAAATCGACTCTCCGGATACTGATGCTCATTTGTGATGCCCCATGGTTCTCTTACATGTTCGCACAGTTAACAGAATCTTCTTCAACTGTTTTCCCAATTGAGATGAGATATTTGGGGATCAAGTAGAGCATTTAATGTGATAAGTGGACAGTAATCTTTAGAGGTTAATTTGTTTAAAACCTATGTAAGGTTGGGGTCCCATATGCCCTGTTAGGAGCAAGGACCATTATAATCCATTACTGTTTAAAGTTGAGCTAGCACATAAATTTCAATTCACTCTTAAATGAAGATGTATTTCAGTAGATTTAATGCTGAAATGCCTAATAATATTCTTATAAAGAAATTCAACAAGCTCTTTAGCCTAAAAAAAAATTTTTAAATAGTCTCTTAAAATTAAAGTGTCACATTACAGATTAATAAAAATGAGAACTTTAGCTATTTAACCCACCCCTTTTTGTGAGCAACAGGACTTTTTTTCTGTTGTCATATAATAGTTGTCTTTGACTCTGGAGTTGGAAAGACACCTGTTCAGTTTCATGGAAAGATCTGAGATAACTTGTGCCCTCTGAACCTAGGGAGGTGTCTAGGGATGTAATTTTCACAACTAGCTGTGAATGGTGTTTTCTTTCACTATGTGACAGTGCCCCCTACCCAGTCTTCCAAAGACCCCAGAGGCATAGTGCCAAGCCCACCAATGGGAAGTCTTCTTGATTTGAGCCTACTTTCAGCCACCTGGGAAGGACAGTGTTAGATAAAACAGATGTGGGGATTGGAGCTTCCCCGTTTACATCCATCATCGTAGAGCTTAGTAATGGCGGTGAATGATATAAAAACTCTATAGCCAATGTTTTTTTTTCTTTCTAGTTGATTCCAAAAGTGCAGTGGAAATCAAGAGTATCTGGTCTGGAACTGAACTGTATAGAACACATTTCTATTGTTCCATCTTTGTATTGTGACTAGATTAAGTGCTGTTGCCCGAAAGAATAAAGGAATTAAGTTTTAGTTTTCATTTTTATCATTGCAAATACATTTACATTCTCCTATTTTACAAATGCAAAGAGCAGGCAAGCCACTTTCAATAATTTATTTTAAAATCAATGTTAATGAGGTTATGTCTCGTCAGTGGCCGAGTTTTACAATAAAGTCTGATTTATTTAGAAAAGATCTTTGGTGAAGCTTCCCATCTAATGGCGGTGGGAAGGAGGTGGAGTAGCAGCACTGTGACCCTCCAACTTCGGATCCAATTTGTAATTCACAGTGGAGATCTGACCCAATTTACATTGATTAGAATTGGGAGGAAGAGACAGCTGCACACAGACAGCAGAGGTGGAATAAACCCTCTCTGCAAAAGTGCCTAAGCACAGCAAATTATTGGTCTTTGTGATGGAGTTGTTTGATATCAACAAAAGAGCTACTCTCTGTCCAAATTATTGGGTATCTCTAAAACTGAGGATGTACCAACTTTTCCTCTAATGTTTCCAATCCTAAAATTAGTCCCATGTCGAAAAGGAAATGCATCATAACTGAGAAAGGAAGGAAGTGGACGAGTAACGAGAAGACAACGTGCAAAGAATGTTTAATGTGATTTATTTCAGCATGATCTGTTTCCTATATTTGATTTCACTCCTCCATTAGCTTAGATTGTTTTATTCCTCATGGTAGGGTTGAGGGAGCACTACAGATGGCAAGTAGAACATTCTCTGCTGCTAGATCATACATGGCTGTAAGAACTGTTGAGTAAAATTGCTCCTTTTCCCATACTATATTGTAGGGCATATATATATATATATATATATATATATATATATATATATATTTTATTTCCCAGCGTATCCGTCTTTTTTTTTTTTAGAGACAAGGTTTCACTCTGTTGCCCAGGCCCAGGCTGGACTGCAGTGGTGCAATCATGGCTTACTGCAGGCTCAAACTCCTGGGCTCAGGCAATCCTCCTGCCTCAGTCTCCCAGGTAGCTGGAACTACAGGTGTGCATCACTGTGCTTAGCTAATTTTTATTTTTATTTTTTATAGAGACAGGGTCTTGCTCTGTTGTCTATGCTGGTGTCTAACTCTTGGGCTCAAGTGATCCTCCCATCTCAGCCTACAAGAGTGCTGGGATTACAGGCGTGAGCCACCACACCTGGCCGTATCAGTCTCTTTCTTACTTGAAATCAATTACTCCTTTAATGCTTTATAGTATTCTAATATATTTTTATGCTGCTCCTTCTTACCTATGAGCTTGGAGCTTACTTCCCCACTTTGACATACCAGAACTCATATTGCCCTATAAACATTACATTTAAAAAAAGAAAGAGAAATGTCAAAGCTTCATTTAGTGGCAAAACTATGGAGAAGCAAGACAAGCAAATGTCGTTAAGACTCAGGAGAAAGGAAAGTAAATGTGGCCAAGAGGAGCTGAGTATTCAGCCCTCAAAACATTGCTTATTATACCCTATCTACTGTGCATATGTGTGTATATATGTGTGAGTGAGAGAGTGGGAAAAGAGCATGGTGGTAGTGAAAAGAATAGCGAGTGTATTTTTCTTCACTTTGCCCCATGTATAAAATAGCTAATTATGATTCTGGTACACATATTTACTTTATAAGGGCCCAATTCCTATTTTATCAGGTAATGTGATGAAATGAAACCGGTTAATAGGAGTAAGAAACTTAGGCCTATTGTGTTGTAACTTTGACCATATAAACATTTGACTGGAGTTAGACACTGGCATTGACTTACAACCCATTGTGAATCTATGGCAATTAATGAAAAGACCATTCCAGCTACCCTCAGGAGCTTATACTCTAATGAACAAGGCATGCTGAATAAAAACAGTAAAAAGATAACTACAAGCCCCAAGTACTAGGAACATAAAATTATGTACAAGATGGATACATTAAGGATTAAGGACTAATTAATCAAAGAGGGTTTTTTGTTTTTTGTTTTTTCCCCGGGACAGAGTCTTGCTCTGTCACTCAGGCTGGAGTGCAGTGGCACAATCTCGACTCACTGCAACCTCTGCCTCCTGGATTCAAGCAATTCTCCTGCCTCAGCCTCCTGAGTAGCCGGGGTTACAGGTGCCTGCCACAGGCCCGGCTAATTTTTGTATTTTTAGTAGAGACGGGGTTTCACCATGTTGGCCAGGCTGGTCTCCAACTCCTGACCTCATGATCTGCCCGCCTTGGTCTCCCAAAGTGTTGGAATTACAGGCATGAGCCACCACACCCAGCCAATCACAGAGGGTTGTTCACACACACACACACACACACACACACACACTCTAACATCCTAACTCTAGAGTGCTTAAAACTAGAGAGAATGCTTGCATAGAGATAATAATTTTGAAGAGAATTCCAGAGGGAAGGAGAAATAGAGTTTGAGGAAAAGGATTAGGATTCTGGTGATAGACATCTAAATAATCTGATGGACTGGAAGCTCCACGAGGGCAGGAACTCTGACAGTTTTGTTTATTGCTTGTCCCCAGTTCCTAGTGCAATGTCGTGCATGTAATAAGCACTTCAGCATGCTTATGAATAAATGAAAGGGAAGGGAAGGAGAAGGCCAGTTTGAAGGTGACAAATTAATTTTTTTTTTTTAAGAACAAGTAATTGCCAGGCACGGTGGCTCACGCCTGTAATCCCAGCACTTTGGGAGGCCAAGGTGGGTGGATCATCTGAGGTCAGGAGTTTGAGACCAGCCTGATCAACATGGAGAATCCCCATCTCTACTAAAGATACAAAATTAGCTGGGCATGGTGATGTGAGCCTGTAATCCCAGCTACTCGGGAGGCTGAGCTACTCGGGAAGAATCGCTTGAACCCGGAAGGTAGAGGTTGCAGTGAGTCGAGATCACGCCATTGCACTCCAGCCTGGGCAACAAAGAGTGAAACTCTGCCTAAAAAACAGACAAAAAAAACAGTAATTAAACTTTCCTTAGAGAAGAGAGTATGATGAGCTCAGAGAAAGGGGACCTCTCCATATAAAGGACATGAGACTGACTGGCTGGACGCAGTAGCTCACACCTGTAATCCCAATACTTTGGGAGGCCGAGGAGGGCGGATCACCTGACTCCAGGAGTTCAAGACCAACCTGGCCAACATAGTGAAACCCCGTCTCTACTAAAAATACAAAAATTAGCCTGGCATGGTGGTGGGCACCTGTACTCCTAGCTCCTCAGGGGGCTGAGGCAGGAGAATCCCTCGAACCCCGGACATGGAATTTGCAGTGAGCCGAAATAGTTCCACTGCACTCTAGCCTGGGCAACAGAGCAAGACTCTATCTCAAAAAAAAAAAAAAAAAGAACATAAGACTGTGAACCACTAATTACTAATACTGATCATTTATCCCCCCAGATGAAGAGCATGATCTAGAAGAAGATGAGAGTGGCACTCGACGAAAAGGAGGTATAAGAGCTTTTAAATGCACAGGCACTGGGTAGGACATTATGGGCTTCTGATTAGAGAAAGCACTCTTCTCTGAGACTACAAAAATTACTGGACTCAATAATTAAGAGAGTACCTGTGTGTGAACCCCAAAGCCCCAAATAAAGTGACTGGGTAGGGAAATACCTAAACTTTAAAAGCAACCATACATTCACTTTAATTAATGTTCCCAGAACAGCCAAGATTTATCCTAGAGAGGGTGGGAAGCCAAACCAGATATTTATTTTTTCCTATCAGTATTTCTTATATCAGTACAGTGAAAATAGAATTGCCTCATCTCTAAGAGATCAGAGGATTGAGAATGGAAAGAATGGAAACATCTCCTCTCTGAGAGGCCCGGAGATTGCAAGTTCAGAGGGGAATGGAAATGTGTCAGATCTGAAAAGTGAACACGGGGTGAAAGATAGAATTGCTTGGTGATGCTGACTTCTGATGGCCTGGTTTGATTCCAGGCACATTTGGAAATGAATACGTAACAGGTTTGTTGAATATAAAATTACATCTTATTCATCCCAGACTGTTAACCATGCTTCAGGCTGTTAGTGAGCCCATTCTTTCTAAGGTCAGATGCCCCTCTGAAGCCTCCTAAGTGGACCAAGGACCTATTCCACCGTTGTCAGTAAAGGAATGCTGCACATTGCAAGGGCCACCTCAAGGACATTTGTTCCATCAGCAGAGCCCTAATCATGACTGATTTAGATACTGGCTGATATTTTTCTTAGGAAGTCTATGAAAATCTTAAGCCTAGGAATTCTTGCCTTCTTTCCTTCCCTGCTCCTTCTCCGTTATCTGGCCCTGTCTTTTCCCATTCTCCTCTCTCCTTTCCTTGTGCTTTTTCTTCTCTTCCTTATCCATCCAGCAAAACCCCCATTTCTAGGTTCATTCTCTACAGAAAGTGAATACTTAAAAGGTTCAGGACCCAACTTCCTAAGGGTCCAGCAGCTCCCAGGGAAGAGAAGAGACAACAAAGATGCAGCCTCAGAAGTCATGTGCCAAAGCAGGAGAGAAAGAAAGCAGCAGAGGCGGGTGTAATGCATGGATGTGAGTGTGGCTGCAAGTACTTCATGATAATGAACACATGTGATTAGGTCCATTCTGAAACCTATTTCCTTCTGTTGTCTACTTACTGTGCAGAATTCCAAATGAAAATCTGTTCTGACCCACCCACGTTCCACATATATCTTTCCTCAACCAACTTCCATCACCAGTGCAGAAAAGAAACGCTTCATGTGGACAGCTTGGGTGGAGTAATTGTAAGCTTCCTATGGCGAATTTCATATTAAACTCCATTCAGGAAGCATCGATCTTTTAGCAAAGTCTAGAATCCAGTTTCAGACTCCTCCCTTATCTCATTTCCTCCTTCTACCTCTTTCTCTAAGGTTATATCTGGGAGGTGAGAGGAGATTTATTTCTTAACTGTTCCTACAGCAATAATTCAAGTAGGTTTAAAAAAAAAATTCTTTTGTTCCTCATGCTTCCTGCCTCCAAAATAAGTGTTGTTAAAGTATAGCAAGCTCTGAAAATGTTTCTATGGTTTACACTTCCCACCAATTATAATGATTGGTGACTTAGTGATTAAAAAACAGGAGGACTTTTTGCTCTCTCTGCAGAATCTGAGGCAGGAATTTTTATTATTTGTGTTTACTTATTTATCGATTGATTTTATATACTGCCTTTTCTCCAAAGGCGCTATAGAAATGGTGAAAAATACATAAATCCAAATGTTATCATTTAGTTTTGTAACAATAAAATATAGAGGTCTGGGGGAAGGGCAGGCAGCCCCAGTGAAGGCATTTAAAAGGCAGGAAGCTCTAGGACAGTGTGAATTCCTATGTCATAGACAAGCTACACAAGTTTGGGCTACTTAGGTTTTCTCAGGTGTGTGTTTTTTTGTTTGTTTGTTTGCTTTTTGAGACGGAGTCTCGCTCTGTTGTCCAGGCTGGAGTGCAATGGCGCTATCTCCGCTCACTGCAACGTCTGCCTCCTGGGTTCAAGTGATTCTTCTGCCTCAGCTTCCCGAGTAGCTGGGATTACAGGCACATGGCACCACGCCCAGCTAATTTTTGTACTTTTAGTAGAGACGGGGTTTCACCATGCTGGCCAGGCTGGTCTGGAACTCCTGACCTCAGGTGATCCGACCGTCTTGGCCTCCCAAAGTGCTGGGATTACAAGCATGAGCCACCGCGCCCAGCCTTTTCTCAGGTGTTAACATGCTTTTGGGGAGAAAAAAATACATAAGCAAGTTGACCTTTCCCTTCTTCCTTTTTTCCCAAAAGATGCTATGGCTAGCAGAGTTACTTTTAAAATCCAAGTACTTTTCTCCAACCTCGATGGATCCTGTTCCTTGAATGCTGTGCTTTTTTCCCTGATGGAATTGCTAACATTCCTAAGGCCCAACTAGATCTTATCAGAATAGGGGGGAAGGGATTCAGTCCATCCTTATTGAGTGTTAATGACCCTGTAAGATGTAATTTCTTTTATTTCATTCTGTTACCTAGAAAATCTATCACAGCCTTGTAGTATTGATTGCTCAATCTATAAAGAGCTCAGTTTACAGCATGACTGTTAGTAACAGGGTTATTTTAATGAGTGACTCTTCAACACCTCAGAGTTTCACTAAATTCCAACCCATCAGCCCAGTAGTCTAACATAAGTCTATAATGAAATTAACTCCTACATGAAAAGAACCCAGTAACAAAAAAAACTCCTGTATCATTTTTATAAAAATTACTGGACATCTGTTTGCATGTGCTATGTCAAATAAAAAGCAACCCTGGAGGCACAAATCATCCTTAGATACATAAAATCCCTGACCAAGGAAAACCTGAAACAGACCCCTCCCACTCGTACCTCCCTCAGTCTGCATCCAACCCCAACTCTGAAATTGTGGGCAAACTAAGCCAAAAGGAGACACAGACCACACTACTGTGGTCTTATAAGCAAATGATTGCTTTTAGGAGGGCCAAAAAATGGTTGCTTATACCATTCCATCTCTGAGGCCCTCTTCTCACTTTAGTGCGCGCCAATAGAGTGAACTACTACATGAAAGAAACAAAGGGAAACCACAGAGGTGTTTGCAGCTCTTACCTTTTGAAGCCTGTTTTCCAAGACCAAACATGAGCTGATTATTAACCAGCTAAAATTTTGGCCCAACGAAAAGAGGAAATGACATGAAAATCAGAATCTGAGTGTACCCCACTTCCAAATCATACTTATAACACTAGGATCATAGTAATTTCAAAACTCAAGATTAAAGGACTATGAAATAAGCAAATGGTATTATCCAATTGCTCTTCCTCCTCTGGTGCCACAGTCAGTGGGGGCTTGGGAAATATTTTCATAGCTTTCTTCCGAAATAGTTAATAAACTATCAAGGCTGGGTGCGGTAACTAACATCTGTAATTCCAGCACTTTGGGAGGCGAAGATGGGAGAATTGCTTGAGCCTGGGAGTTTGAGATCAACCTGGGCAACAAAGCAAGACCCTGTGTTTTCAAAAAATTAAAAAGATTAGCTGGGTGTGGTGGCATGCACCTGTAGTCCCAGCTACTCAGGAGGCTGCAGGGGGAAGATAGCTTGAGCCCAGGAGTTCAAGGCTGCCGTGAGCTATGATTGTGCCACTGCACTTCAGCCTGGGTGACAGAGCAAGACCTTGTTTCAGAAAAAAAAAAAAGAAAGAAAATTTGTCAGAGTTTACTTGAATGGACTGAACGTGTTAGACCTTTCTGACCTGGCTTAAAGAACATTTCAAGTCACTTCCAATGGGTCACTACTTTGGCGTTTTTTGTCCAAGTCTCACCATCCCATCCTCTCGTAGGACTGGCTTTATCCATCTTCACATTTGTCTCTCTTTTTCGTAACTTAAGAGGTTGTACTAATGCCAGGCCTTATTGACACGATCATTTTAGTAATCAAGAAAATGTAAATAACATGCTGGCCTGCCTTTAGCCACTTTTCCCTTGTCACAGCCTGAATTCTGTTGCTACCCAGTCACTCCCAAACATAAGCTGAACTCTGGAAGGAACAGTCAGTTTTTATTGTCCCTAAGGAAGGAGAAAGGCAGAGAGATGTCCTGGTCCTTTTTACCTTAAAACTTTGCTCATCATACAGGCTAATTTTCAGCCATTGACTATCATCAGTAGCACCAACTTGGCCTCAGTTACAAGAGAAATGACTGTCACTAGTTGTAAAGAACGTGGCATGCAATGACAAATGCTTTGCAATAAATAGAAAAAGGAAACCAATACTTTTTTTTAACTTGGTCTGTTGCTATTCTTCTTATGACATTTTGGTTGCCTGGAGTTTAGCTTCCCTTACATAGGATAAAGAGAGTAAGATGCTGCTTTTTTTTTCTCTAGAAAAAGCCCTTCTCAGCTCTGCTAGCAATTTAAATGCAGTGATCATACCCATTAGCTTCTCTATCATTGTAATTGTTGTTAATTGTTATAACTGTTTTAGTTATTAGTGGTGTCATTATTGCTCTAGGTCCTCTGTCTGTTTTATGCTGGATATATTAGTGCTTTGCTTTCGAATTGCCAGGCTTTATTTAGTGCAGAGTTACGTTTTTTGGAGAGACATTGAGAAATGCTGGCATTAAGCTTTATTCTTTTGTTTTTCATTCCAAATGGACAGACTGGAAAAAAAATAATTAGATGGAATAATGTCCTCAAAATGAGAATTAGGATGTTTTGAATTAATTAAATGGTCAGAATGCTGTACCATTTCTGATTTCAGACGCCTGCCAGACTAGTGTAAGCCTAAAGGAATCTAAATCCAGCCCATAGAGGCAAGCCTCACCCTTGGGCTCTCAGGTCCTCTGTCTGCTCTACAGAAATTAAAGTCGGCCGGGCGCAGTGGCTCACACCTGTAATCCCAACACTTTAGGAGGCTGAGGCGGGCGGATCACCTGAGGTCGGGAGGTCAAGACCAGCCTGACCAACATGGAGAAACTCCATCTCTACTAAAAATATAAAATTAGCTGGGCGTGGTGGCACATGCCTGTAATCCCAGCTACTCAGGAGGCTGAGGCAGGAGAATCCCTTGAACCCAGGAGGCAGAGGTTGCGGTGAGCCAAGATCACGCCATTACACTCCAGCCTGGGCAACAAGAGTGAAACTTCGTCTCAAAAAAAAAAAAAAGAAAGAAAGAAAGAAAAGAAAAGAAAGCAAAGTCTCCTCATTCATTCTTTTGCTTATAGGATGAGTTGGGCAGGTTTAGGGAGAAGCTGGAGTAGCCCTGCAGACTTCTGGGCTTTTAAGCTCTTCCTGGTGCCAAGCTTCAGGAATGAAGCCCTCCTCCAACTTATCTCTTCCCCTCTTCAAGGTCTTTAACACCCACTTGGTCAGAAAAGCCTTTTCTGACCCCTCAAACTATGTTAGATTCTCTATTACACACAGCGTCCTCAACTTCTCCTTCACAGACATACCATAATCATAAATAAACATTTGTGTAACTGTTTTTTCCATGGTGCTTCCCTGACTAGAAGGTACCCGTGAGAGGAGGGCTCATGTGTGGCCAATGTGGGATTCCCAGTATCTAACACAGTCCCTGGCATTTAGTAGGTACTGTATACATGTCTGTTGGATGATGAGAAATGAATTAGTGAAGTTGCATGCACACATACACATAAATGCATATCACATGTGTGTTAAACAGGAAGTCTGAAATATGGAGTCATCTTGCCCAGCTAAGGAATTACCCCTCATTGATTTCCTTAATAGAGAATACTTCTAGCTAGCTAGCGAGTTCAAACTTTTCCTAGTTTTTAGCCCTTCATTCTGCCTGTTTTTTGGAGCTGTTCTACTTCTGACAATCCCTGTTCTTGGGCTGAGCTAAACCATCTCCGGGATTCCTGAACTCTGTCTTCTTTTGGCCTTTAATATCAAAGACCTTTTCTATCTTTATTTTTTTCCTGGAAGGCTTCTGTTTTTCTCCTAGCTTCTTGCTTTCCCTGTGATCTTTTGTGCTTTTAGAATAGATCTTTTTCCAGATGTTCTCCCAGACCCATATATACCCAATGTCAAATCACTTTTTATGTATACAACAAAAAGGCACTCAATATTAGGACCTATCCCACATCCAGGCACACAGTAGGGAATCGTACTCCAAAGTGACTATCTGCTAGACCAGAAAAGACCAAGATAACCTTGTTAGTCTCCTTACCACTCAGAAATATTGTTATGGTTTTAGAACCTATTTTTACAAAAATAGTTTTCTCTACCATATATGAATCCATGAAAAATATTGATGTTAATATTCTTTCATTCCTGAATTTAGTCAAAATCTTGGGGTGATTAAGCAACTCCATTAAAATGGAAAATTCATAATAAATCCTCTGGGAAAACTACTTTCACTTTTCAGGGATTGATATTTCTCTATTATTTCAGGTATTTATATTTCCAAAAATGAATGCTTTGTCTTTTCAATAACTAACATATTTCTCCCAAAGTATTTTTCTTCCAAACATATTATCAACTCTGTGGCAGAATGTTTTCACAGTAGTTATCTTGTTTGCTGCCCTCTGTTGTCTACTGCACACACAGACAATTTTATGTGTGAAGAAAACATGCCTGAATTTCTATATGGTTGACATTTTTAGTTTTGTTTGCAATATCTGAGTTTTAACTAAATAGTTCTCTCCCTCCTCTGTTTTTGTACCCTTTAAGATTCCTACCAAAGTTCTCTTCCAGAGACATATAGGGATTTTGTCCCTCTGTGCCTTTATTATTTAAATTGCTCCTAAGTCAGGAATAAGTAGAAAAAAAGCAAATATAGGGAGGGTGTCTGTGCCCCTACTGCCCATTTGCCCTATCCTCAGCCACCAATGCTATCACTGCTCATGGGAGGGTAAAATGAATAAATGGAAAGGTGGAAATCTATACAACAGAGTCCCCCAAAATCATGTGAATTTTAATTAGAACCCAGGACTCCTGACTCCCATCTATTGAATTTCATCTTCTGTAGGTGCTTTGTTCACAGCTCTGATACAGGGCACCCCAAGGAAAAAGGAGCATGCCTGGTCTAGTGGGCATTAGCTCTCCTGCCATTCAAATCCCCAGATCCTCTCCTACTTTGTACTCTAGTGTTTAACCTTTCCGGGTAGAAGATCAATACAAATTCTTCATTGTTAAGAATCGATGGCTGTCCTGTGGCATCATTGCCATCTAGTTTTGCTGAGAAGCTCAGTAAATCTCTCCAGCTGCTTCTAAAGCTTGGTTTGTCGTCTTCAGTTGCTTTCATTTTTAATGCAGATCACTTTGGTTTCTGTTCCCCCGGGGCTTGCAGATAAATCTTGGCAGACATGTTCAAGGTCTACAAATGAGATGCTGGAAAAGGGCCAGCCCACCCAGAATTTAGTTGTAATGGATGAGACACCCCCTTGGTTCCACTTAAAGACTGGGCTATTCGTTTCAGTATTTATTGGTGATTACCTCATATAGTACCTAGGTGGGAAGTTCCCAGGACGAAGTTCCTATGGACAAAGAAGGCCAAAAAGTGAGCTGTGATCCAGAAGCTGCTGGCTGACTAAGCCTTTCTTGTAAATAGGCAGAAGTCACAGATTTACTCTGATCCTTCAAATGCATAATGAAGAGAAAAACTAGATAGTTTAGTTGCCCTGGATCAGGAAAGTCTGGTGGGAAACCTCTGCACTGCTTACTTACAAACCAAGTGAAAAATTACCTGCCTGATTTCCTTTATTAATAAATACATTTATCATATCGTTGAACGGCATCCTACTAGGAGTGATCTGTAAATATTTAATGTTAGTTAATGATCTCCTTCTCCCATAGTCCTTTGCTCATGCTGAGTGTTTGGCTGTATCTCATCTCAACTCCCCTTAATCTGAGGCTTCCTAGGGGCAATATCAGAACCCTGGTTTCCATTTGCAGCAAAAACATGGGCTCCTCGGAAAAAATAGAGTCCTTTTAACTTTGATTTCTCCTCTCTTTGATCAGTAGACTATGCCAGTTACTACCAGGGCCTATGGGATTGCCATGGTGACCAGCCAGATGAACTGTCCTTCCAGCGGGGTGACTTCATCCGCATTCTGAGCAAGGTAAGGACAGAAAGTTTGGGGCTTGAATCGAAAGTCAATTTTTTCATTCTTGATTTAGTCACCACAAACAGAATTATTCCGTGTCATACACTTCCCATGGCTCCCTCACATATAAATTCCCATTTCTTCATAATTGTTAGGAAAAGTTTTAAATGAAAATCCAGATTCAGGAACCAATTTCACATTTAAAAATACAAGGCCAGGCCAGGCGTGGTGGCTCACACCTGCAATCCTAGCACTTTGGGAGGCCAAGGCCGGTGAACTGCCTGAGCTCAGAAGTTCAAGGCCAGCCTGGGCAACATGCTGAAACCCAGTCTCTACTAAACTACAGAAAATTAGCCAGGTGTGGTGGCACATGCCTGTAGTCCCAGCTACTTGGGAGGCTGAGGCATGAGAATTGCTTGAACCCAGGAGGCGGAGGTTGCAGTGAGCTGAGGTCACGCCACTGCACTCCAGCCTGGCGACGGAGCGAGACTTCGTCTCAAAAATAAATAAATAAATAATAAAAATAATAATAAAATAAAAAATGCAATAAAATTGGTATTATACCAAAACTATGCCAATCAAAATTTAATCTTTCTCAGGGACTTGTGCTTAAAGGTCATCACTATGTACATAATTTATTACCATGTAATACTATTGAAAACATTCTGGCTAGGTAAGCTGCCTTCTTATTTCATTTATAGATAAACAAGACTGTAACATAATTATGTATGGGGGAGGAGTCAGAGCTAGTTAACTCAATTGGTTTGAGCAATTGCTGATAAGGCCAAGAGAGTGAATTCAATCCCACACAGTCCAGCTAACTTTATTCTCTTCCTCCGTCACAAGTTAACCCCTAATTCCAGCTAACCATCTTACAAATAGTAGTGTTGACCATAAACAAACTGGTTTTTTAAAAAAAGGATGGATTTTTTTTTTTTTTTTTTTTTTTGAGACGGAGTCTCGCTCTGTCGCCCAGGCTGGAGTGCAGTGGCGCAATCTCGGCTCACTGCAAGCTCTGCCTCCCGGGTTCACGCCATTCTCCTGCCTCAGCCTCTCCGAGTAGCTGGGACTACAGGCTCCCACCACGACGCCCAGCTAATTTTTTGTATTTTTAGCAGAGACGGGGTTTCACCGTGGTCTCGATCTCCTGACCTCGTGATTCGCCCGCCTCGGCCTCCCAAAGTGCTGGGATTACAAGCTTGAGCCACCGCGCCCGGCCAAAAAAGGATGGATTATTACAGATCAATCACTGACGTGAAGAAGATTCAGAACTCATGGGCTACAGTTTGGGGAATCAGTAGCATCATGTTGGTAAAGACCATACATATTCTATAGGTGGGCTAAAATAATAGGCTCTGTCCCTAGCACTTATTAAAAAGCCCTCTCTCTATGCAGCCAATCAATCTCTACAAACACATTTTTGAAATAGTCACAACTTGCTCTTTAATTGCTGAGTATGTGGATTCCATAAAGGAAAACTGAAAACCCATTGGTTATTAATCTATCATTTATCATTTATCTTTCTTCTTTTTTTATGTGTCAGTATCTTTTATCTTTATTCTGTGAATTTTACTACCCTGGGCAAAGGTTTGTCTTGGTTTGAGATATACCATAAGCACCTTAGGAAACAGTCTGGGTCTAACCCACAGCACCTTTCCATGGTTCCAACAGAATCAGGCCCCTTTAAATACAGACCCAATTCAAATCCAACCCTTTGTTTGCAAGAGAGTAGGAGGCCTGCAGGCCTTGTTGAGTGAGATCACAATCTTCTAGTGATTTCTCCTGGATCCTTAACTCAGCACCACCCTGGTGCCATTTCTGTGTGGCTCCAGTACACCAAGAATAAATTGGAAGCAAAGAAGGGAGTGGACATTGGCCTGATTGGTATTTCAAATGCCCGAAAGCAAGGTTTGCCGTGTAATAGAATTTGTGTACATTACCACACTGGCATTACAGGGGTAATCGAGTTATCCACTCAGGTGTGACCAGGCCTCTGTTTGCCCAGAGCCTGCAGGTGAACAAATTAACTATTTACATTGTCTGGAGGTGCCTGCAGCAGGAGGGGGGAAGAACAGCGCCAGACTGGCTGCTGGCCTTCTCTCTGTCATGGTTATTTTGTTTGTTTTGCATGTCTTTTGCCTTTGTTAATGGCTTCTCACTGGGGCTCCCTTTCCTCTAGTTAGAAGGGGTTGTGCGGTGACCTGTCCTGCAGTATGGAGCTGTCTGTGGTTACAGTGGCTATTGTATTTTTAAGAAATCTCAAAGAACATGGGGAACCAATCCAATCTTTTTAAAAAAAAAAAAAAAAAATACCTCTTCCCCTTCTCTGTTACTAAAAGCTAACATAGGCCAGGCATGGTGGCTTACGCCTGTGATCCCAGTATTTTAGGAGGCTGAGGCGAGAGGATGCTTGAACCCAAGAGTTCAAGACCAGCCTCGGCAACATAGCAGGATCCCATCTCTACAAAACAAAAAATTTAAAAAAAAAAATAGCTGGGTGTGGTGGTACATGCTTGTAGTCTCAGCTACCCTGAAAGCTGAGCTGAGAGAATCACTTGAGCCCAGGAGTTCAAGGCTGCCATGATTGCTGCCGTGATTGCCACTGCACTCTTTCCTGGGTGACAGAGTGAGACTCTGTCTCCAAAAAGAAAAAAAGAAGAAAAGAAAGCAAATATATCAGAGTTTAATTCAATGAGAATACCTCACTGCCCTGTTTCTATCAGTTTCTTTCTCCTCTCTTCTGGAAGGTTCTGAGTCCATTTTCATCCTGTACCATTGTATTAATACTAGCATATTTCTTCCCCAAAAAGCTACACCAGCTGGCTCCCTTCCCCATGTTGCAAATCCCTGCATATCGAAGAGGAAATGAGAAGTTAAGAGCTCAGCTGAACTTTCCCTCATGAAGCTGCATTCCAGTTAACATTGGTTTGGGGAGCATTTCAGTTTTGATTCACCTTTATTATATTACCTAATTCAATAATAGTCCTTGGACAGGAGGGAACCTTAAAAGGCCACCCAATCTATTCATTGCCTTGCTTCTAAGAAGCACAAATGAACAAATTCAAACAGATAGAAAAGGAGATTCCACTAGCATTCCCAGCCATCTGTCTATTCAGAAGTTCAGTAGTGCCTCATCTCTGGAATTTTCTCTCAAATAGATCCTAATTTATTCCCACTTTAGCCTCAGCTGCCTTCTTTTGTTGGGGTCCGTTACGCTCTTTAGCTGTCTCTCACACCTGTAAGGACAGAACTGACCCAAGTTGAATTTAGTCCCAGAAAGTGGTGTCTAGAAACCTCTACTTTACTTTTCTTTTTGTCCAGTAGAAGCTCTGTTGGACAAGAAGGGCCTGCTGTTTAGGAATCTAGGGAAATCTGTTTCCCTGAGAGACACAGATGCAGCTCAGCTTAAGTGGACTTGTTTCCTCACCTGTTAAAAGAGACCGTGGAGTTGGATAGCATCTAAGAATCCTTCTACCTCAGACACTCCCATTCTAAATATGGTGGGCCTGACACTGCAAAACTGCTAAAGAAGTTCCACACAAAAATGTGTTTTAGCTTTAATTACTTATTCAGTTTCAACAAAGAAGAATTTTTTTAAATTACCAGCTCTTTTGTTTTCAGTTCTCATAAATACATCTGGTTTCCCCCTCTCTCTGTCTGATAAAAGCATTCTGAAAGGCAGAGTCCGGGGTGCAGAGGTTAGAGGATCTAGAAAGGGAGGTGAGATGGAGGTGGCAGGGGAAATGAGGACGGCAGCTTTAGTCGTAGGCTCCTGCTGCTCCCTGCTGTTTCTTTTTTTTTTTTTTTTTTTTTTTTTGAGACGGAGTCTCGCTGTCGCCCAGGCTGGAGTGCAGTGGCATGATCTCGGCTCACTGCAGGCTCCACCACCTGGGGTTCACGCCATTCTCTTGCCTCAGCCTCCCAAGTAGCTGGGACTACAGGTGCCCGCCACCTAGCCTGGCTAATTTTTTGTATTTTTAGTAGAGACGGGGTGTCACCGTGTTAGCCAGGATGGTCTCGATCTCCTGACCTCATGATCCGCCCGCCTCGACCTCCCAAAGTGCTGGGATTACAGGCGTGAGCCACCGCGCCCGGCCTCTGCTGTTTCTTAATAGTCACCCAAGTGTGATCCAACTTTGAATCTTAGAAGCCTAGGACCAAACTCAGGAGAATCTTTTTTTTTTTCTTTTTTCTTTTTTTTTTTTGAGACGGAGTCTCGCTCTGTGGCCCAGGCTGGATGGAGTGCAGGGGCACGATCTCAGCTCACTGCAAGCTCCGCCTCCTGGGTTCACGCCATTCTCATGCCTCAGCCTCCCGAGTAGCTGGGACTACAGGCACCTGCCACCATGCCTGGCTAATTTCTTTCTTTTTTTTTTTTTTTGTATTTTTAATAGAGACGAGGTTTCACTGTGTTAGCCAGGATGGTCTGGATCTCCTGACCTCGTGATCCGCCCGCCTTGGCCTCCCAAAGTGCTAGGATTACAGGCGTGAGCCAGAGCACCCGGCCCAGAGGAGACTCTTTTAGTCTTGCCTTTGGGCAAGAATGATCACAGAAAGAGAGCTCTTTATGGCATTTTTTTTTTTTTGAGACAGAGTTTTGCTCTCGTTGCCCAGGCTGGAGTGCGATGGCATGATCTTGGCTCACTGCAACCTCCACCTCCCAGGTTCAAGCAGTTCTCCTGCCTCAGCCTCCCAAGTAGCTGAGATTACAGGCTCGCGCTCCCATGCCCAGCTAATTTTGTATTTTTAGTAGAGTCAGAGTTTTGCCATGTTGGTCAGGCTGTTCTCGAACTCCTGACCTCAGGTGATCCACCCACCTCGGCCTCCTAAAGTGTTGGGATTGTAGGTGTGAGCCACCATGCCCGGCTATCCCTTTTCAAAAAAAAAAAAAAATTATCCAGAGAAGATGATTGACTGGGCAAGAAAGATGCTCCCCAGTGGCTGGGCGTGGTGGCTCATGCCTGTAATCCCAACACTTTGGGAGGCCGAGGCAGGCAGATCACCTGAGGTCAGGAGTTCGAGACCAGCCTGGCCAACATGGTGAACCCTAGTCTCCACTAAAAATACAAAAGCTAGCTGGGCATGATGGCGCATGCCTGTAGTCCCAGCTGTTTGGGAGACTGAGGCAGGAGAATTGCTTGAACCAGGAGACAGACGTTGCAGTGAGCTGAGATAGTACCACTGCACTCTAGCCTGGGCAACAGAGTGAGACCCTGTCTCAAAAAAAAAAGAGGCCGGGCACGGTGGCTCACACCTGTAATCTCAGCACTTTGGGAGGCCGAGGCGGGCAGATCACCTGAGGTCAGAGTTCAAGACCAGCCTGGCCAACATGGTGAAACCCTCTCTCTACTAAAATACAAAAATTAGCTGGGTGTGGTGGTGGGTACCTGTAATCCCAGCTACTCGGGAGGCTGAGGCAGGAGAATCGCTTGACCTTGGAAGGCAGAGGTTGCAGTGAGCCGAGATTATGCCACTGCACTCCAGCTTGGGCAACAGAGTGAGACTCCGTCTCAAAAAAAAAAAAAAAAAAAGAAAGATGCTCCCCAGAGATAACCAAGTGCCCATCACCTGTCCTGTTCTCAGGGAAGCAAGTATGTGCCTATAACAGACGGGTTATTTATGACCCTGGGCAAAAATCTCCTAATCCTGATAATCTTCAGTTTCCTCACCTGTAAAAATTGGGAAATTTTATATGTATAGGTTTGTTGTGATGTTTACATTAGGGAATTTGTGTAAGGAAGTGCCTGGCATGTAGGAAGTAGGAATATTTCCTTCCCTTTTACTAATAATAAACTTTTGGATCAGTGTTGGGCACATACTAGGAGTTCAATAAATTATTGAAAAAAAGATGATCTACAGCACAAAAGGTGCTCACTTGGATATAAAAAAAATACCTAGTGAAGAGACCTACATGAAAATCCACCATGCCTTTCCTGGTCTGAGAGCTTTCGTCCCTGACAGATTATTCAAACTTCATTTTCTGGAGAGACCAGAGCCACACATCCAAACTCTGAAACAGTAACCAGTGGCACAGTCAGCAGGAGGACTCCGACTGATCTCCCTGCATCACATCCATGCATTCCTTGGCCCCATGCAGCGTCATGCCCACTTAATTCACTGAGTTCCAATTTGGGTCTCAAAATACATTAAAGGGAGATTTTAATAACGAAGCAGATCTGTGCATCCAGCGGATGTTCCTGTGTTCCTTTTGGACTCAGATATTTCTGAACAGCTTTTTCTGGTGAGGGACTAAGCTTCCCTTCCTCCCCGGAGCCAGGATGCAGCTCAAGCCACAGCGGGGTGTTTAGCGCTCTTCAGTGGCTCCAGATTGTGGCGCTGGTGCAGGTCTCCTCATACGTAACCAATGGCTCCTGAGAGCCTGCGTCTCGTAAATTACTTCCCACGATGCCGGCGACCACAGCAGAATTCAAGTTTGAATAGAGCAGGAAAAAGGTGTTTGAAAGGCCTGTTCACCCAGCTGCATTTTAATTTCCTTTTCAATCTTGTCCCAATTAATTTCACAGAATTAATCTCACAGAAGCAAACACGGCAGCATTGAGGCTGCGGTTTTAGTGTGGCGGTCTCTCTGCCTGAACATGAAATAGGAGCTAATATAAAAATCCATCTGCTGTGTTTGAAATACATGCCGGCTGCTGCTCAGTCCTGTCTGACATTCCAAACATCAACAGCGGGGAAAAGTGATTTGGGGGTTAGTGGCCATCGGTACTTGGCAGGGGTTCAACAACAGGTGTACTCCAAAAATCCATTCAACCTGGGCACCAGGCATGACAGGGCAGGTGCCAAATCACCCTCCATGTGATACTGTGGTGCCCTGACTTAGTTCCTTTTATCTGCAGATTGCAAGGCCCTTTTGTGGACCAGCACCACTATGGTCACTTGTTTTTGTTTCTGTTTTTCTTGAGACAGAGTCTCTCTCTGTTGCCCTGGAATGCAGTGGCGCAGTCTCGGCTCACTGCAACCTCTGCCTCCCGGGTTCAAGCGATTCTCCTGCCTCAGTCTCCTGAGTAACTGGGACTACAGGCATGTGCCACGGCACCCAGCTAATTTTTGTATTTTTAGTAGAGATGGGATTTTGCCATATTGGCCAGGCTGATCTCGAACTCTTGGCCTCAGGTGATCCATCTGCCTCGGCCTCCCAAAGTGCTGGAATTACAGGTGTGAGCCACTGTGCTTGGCCTATGGTCACTTGTCATAAGTGGGAGAAAAAGAGGTAAGCCTCTATTTGGATAAGACAAGTCACAAGTCCTAGCTTTCAGAAAAGTGACCCTGTCTTCTTGGCTCCAGTGTCTCTCACTAGGGAACATTCTTTCCAAATAATAATAATGCTTGTTGGCAGGGCGTGGTGGCACACCCAGCACTTTGGGAGGCCGAGGCAGGTGGATTGCCTGAGGTCAGGAGTTCGAGACCAGCCTGGCCAACATGGCAAAACCCCATCTCTACTAAAAATACAAAAATTAGCCAGGCATGATGGTGCATGCCTGTAGTCCCAGCTACTAGGGAAGCTGAGGCAGGAGACTCACTTGAACCTGGGAGGCAGCGGTTGCAGTGAGCCAAGATCACGCCATTGCACTCCAGTCTGGACGACAGAGCGAGACTCTGTCTCAAGAAAAAATAAAAATCATCATCATCATCATCATCATCATGCTTGTTCCACTATTCAAGATTAACTTTTTTTTTTTTTTTTTGAGACAGAGTCTTGCTCTGTCACCCAGACTGCCAGACTGGAGTGCAGCGGCACAATCTTGCTCACTGCAACCTCTGCCTCCCGAGTTCGAGCGATTCTCCTGCCTCAGCCTCCCTAGTAGCTGGGATTACAGGCTCAAGCCACCATACCTGGCTAATTTTTTGTGTTTTTAGTAGAGATGGGGTTTCGCCATGTTGGCCAGGCTGGTCTTGAACTCCTGGCCTCGAGTGATCCGCCTGCCTTAGCCTCCCAAAGTGCTGGGATTACAGGCGTGAGCCACCACGCCCGGCCAAGATAACACTTAAACGCCCATTTTTTAAAAAAGCATCCTGTTCCAGAAGTTATTTATGGTGGTAACATGAGCTGTTCAGAAGATAAAGACAAATTAAGGAGGGAGAGAAAGAGAAGCTTTTTCAATTGACTAGGAAGGAGAAGAGGCCACTGAGTGAGGTCTTCCATTTAAGGTAAACTGAGCCAGTGGGATACATCTCTTGGGCTTGGGTTGTGTGCCTCATAAATTGGTCTGAGGCTCTTCCAAGGAATTGTCCAGTGCCTTATTTCCATGGAAAGCAGCCTTGGAGCAACAAGCTGGGCACACGTAAGGTTTATACTTACACGGTGGCTTAGCTGGGGTAGGAAGGTATTCTCATGGCCCAGACACACCAGGATCTGGGTCATCTTCCTTGCTGATGGAATTGATGTGGAAACAGGGAGCCATACAAAGTCAAGTTTAGCGTGGAACACGTGATGCTGTCAGATGGTCACGGGTCTTATGTGGAGAAAAATGGACAGACTTTGTCACCCTGGACTGCAGCTACTTAAACTCAGATGGGATCCTGGCTCCACAGCCAGTCTAGTCATCTGAATGCGGCAGGCCTGCGCCAGCACACCTGGACTATGTTAACACAACACTATGTCTATTATAATGGGAGTTTTAACCCGGTTTTCTCCACCTACTTCCTCAATGGGCTACTTAAAGAATGGAGACCTTTCCCCTCCCTTGACCCCGTTCTTTCCAAAAGAGATTTGTATGTTGTAAAAATTATCTTAATGCAGCAATACTTCCTCTTTTAAGTGTGCTTAGTTGAATGTGACAACAACCCTCATAAAAACAGATAAGTTAATTCCTTCAATTGCCTTAAATGAAGGATTTTTTTTTTTTTTTTTAATTTCAGGGCTCTGAGGGAAAGGAGGTGTTTGGTGACATCTAGTGTCCATTTAGGACTTCCTCAGGCACCATACCCCCTGGTTGCCTGAGTGGGGGATGGGCGGGGGGTTATCTGGGAGGTAATTTAGGGGTAGTAAGTGGGGAGAATGTAGGCCTGGGGCACAGGCTGCCTAAACAGTGTGATGAAACTGATGAATGCCTGTCAAAGAGCTATTATGCACCTCTGACCTAATCAAAGGGGTGGGCGAGGGGATCCTATGGCAAAGTATCTTTTCTTATTTATGATGGTACAAAAGAGAAGCAGAAGCTGTCCCCACCACCCCATTTCATGTTAACAAGCAGGTCAACACTGTGCTGTGATGACGAAGATGATGATGATCGTGTTTTCTCTCATTAATAACCCCTATGGGAGGCAACAGAGTTAGGAGGATGGGAATGGGATTTGGGGTCAGCTGGAAGGCAACGGTCATATACCGGTCAAATTCAGTAGAGGCCATTCCTTTCCCCCAGACAGGAACCAATCGTCTAGAACAAACCCTGGCAGCCTCATTCCTTCCAGGTAATTTTTATAAATGAGGGGACACCCATTCCAAGAGAGGACAAAAGGGAGAGGGTGTTTATATGTGTGTGCATATGCATGCATGTAAACCTGCTAACAAGAGGCCCAATTGCTCATCAATCCATCCTGCAAACCCTGACCAGTTATTCTAAAACCGATTTTTTAAAAAGAGAATAAAATTGGCATTTTTCTCTCTAATCTATTTATTCCTAAACAGTTGTGCTGGACAAGACCTTTCACTTTTCTCTCTGTGCATGTATGTGTGTGTGTGTGTGTGTGTGTGTGTGTCCATGTGCACACAGTTTTCAGTTGGGGAAAAGTCCAGACCAGATAATTAACTACAAAGCCCAGACAGAAATGTTTATCTAGAACCATATAAGCCGTGGCAGGGTTAGGTTAATGCTCAGAATCGCCCGATGCTTTACAAACTCCAGTGTAAAAAATTCCAGCCATTTATTTTGCAGTGAATTTATAACAAATGCTGTTAAAGTCTTCGTCTTTTGACAGAGGTAATAATAAATTCACTGTTAAAGATGGTAGTTTAATTCCTTATACCTCCAATACTGCACAGAATAAACCATATTCATCACTGAGTAATTTTTTACCACATAAATCTTTAAAACTAACCGGTGAAGGCTGTGGAAACTGAAATATTGTGAATTTATTAGATATGCCCATGTCGTATTGGATTCAGAGGTTTCCATTCGAATATATTATGGGGAAAATTTGTGTCTTTAACTGTGACATTCCCTCCATTTCCCACCGCCAGTATTATAACAAGCAGCTCCTCCAGAGTCAACTGCACATTTATTAGACAGAGATTTAGTAATAAACTCCCCACTAATCTGCCAAAGAGGCTGGATGACATTTTGGTGAGATGCCCTATTTAAAAGGAGTCACAAAAGCTTTGTTTCAGTATAATTATTTTCTCAAAAGGAACTCAGCCTCCCCAAGCCTCTTCTGCCACCATTTCTTGGTATTGCATGGATTCAGCTCTCCAACCAAACTAGCAAAATATTGAAACAAAGTATAACCTCATTGCTAACATACAGGGCAGTAACTTCTATGCAGGTTATAGGATTAGTTATGCAAGATTGAAGGTAATTGATTAGAACACAGAAAAGCTTAAATTTGCAGACATTCCCAGACATATGGTATTTAAGGCTAATAAAAAGATCACATTGATTCTCAAATTAGAAATAATAGAAAATGGTTTCAGAAAACTAGTTATTTAAAAACTTTCATCTTGACATATGAAACATTAAAGATACAATTAAATCCTCAGATTTGAACAAAAATCCTTTTACTCTACATATTTTGAGTGAAAATCTGTACCTGATAGATGAGAATATTCTGAACCTTTCTCATGATTTGCTAGTGAAGTGACAATGAAACTAACCAAGTATATCAAATTGTAACACCCACTCCAGTTTCATTAAGGAAACATTAATATTGCTAAAATGAAAAATATTTTTTTCTTTTAAATGCAGAAATGTTCATCATATTTAGCAAAGAGAGTCTGCAGTTTCTCTGTTCCTGATAATATTCTATATTTGGGGAGAGTTCCAAATACTAAGAACTTCCATAAAGCATTGTGAACTTTACAGTTTTTTAATAAAATTGGTTTCTAACTATTAAACAAAGGAGAAAAATCTCCTGGCAGTGCAAGGCTGTAGCCCATCCAAATAATTGTTAAAAGACAGAACCCGGCTAGAAAGATAAGCATAATACCAGCAATTAATATTCAGCATTTCACATTATAGTCAAGAGGATGTGTTTTTCTTTGTGATGTGGCTCATAAGCTAAGAGTGTTGGGAGCCAGACTCTGAGCTCTGTCTTCTTTTTGTGGATGAGGATTGAGGAGGAAAAAAACAGCGACGACAATCCTGCTCCATCTGTAAATGAACAAACATCTTGACTTTATAGCTATTTGCTTTGTAAAACTAAGGAATGAAACAAAAATTACTGGATGCCTAAGTAACACTTTAATTCTGAATTCATTTACGCTATAGCTATGTAGTTGTCACAAACCATAATGCAGTATTTAATTAAAATAACAGAAGTGCATCTAGATGTGTCCTGGGGTAGCTATCACCAAATTATACTCTATGCCATCGGTATTTTATTTATGAAATGGCAGATTCTAAGGTGCAACTAGGCTGATACAAAAGCATGAACATTTTAAACTTGCATTTTTAGAAAGGCTCTTTTTTTTTCCCTGCTGCGTCTTTAAATGTTTTCCTCCTTCTATCTTTGGAAGGGAAGGGAGGTTAGTGCGATTGTTTAAAGATCTCTCTAACTCTTGCTTTTCAACTGTTGACCTCCTAAGTCTTCTGGCTATGAAATCCCCGTCTGTTGTCATGGAAAGGCTTGCGATGTTCACAGGAGCCACAGCAAGTGTGGGACATCTTAGGCAGAACTTGGATGTGGATTCCAGGAGGGTAGGAAAAAAGCAAACCGTTTCAGACTCTCTGTGCCTGTTCCCACATAATCTTCCTTGCACCTTTTTCCACCTATAAATACCCATTGTCGTGTACACGCTTGCTCGCTCTACTTTGTGAATGTTCTCATGCAGACATACTGCTCCTTTTCATAAGCGCATAGCATCTATCTTACACGCACCCACCATCTATCTCCTTGTTCACATTGGCTGTCCCATCCACCTCCTTGTCTGCAGAATTATGTTCAGCAAGGTCCCGATTTATAGGAAATAAATAATGAAAATGGAACGGACTGGGAAAGATAATCGAAACATTCAAATTGTTATTTTTCACTGTACTTTACACAAACAGAGCATCTATAAACACCTAGAAAGGGTGTTGGCTGATCCCTAAAAAGCAATGCCTTTTGAAACATTGTAACCAAGGGGGTCTCTACACCTTTCCTGTTCCTCCTCTCCTGCTTTTTGATGCTCACCATTTTTAAATGGTAAACAATGCTGTGTTATTGTTTTCATTCTTTCTGCTTATTTATCCTGTCTATAATGACAAATTTTTGTCATCACTTATCCTCTACAAGATAATCCTGAGAATTACAAAACAGAAACAATAATTGCAATCACCTTTTTAAAGAAAAAAGCCCTTGTATTTGCTGTATAAAGATATTTGGATAATGGCATCATCGGATCACAGCCTGATCCTACAGCAAGGGTCTTTTGGAGAGAGAGTTTCTTCTACACACTTGTAATTATTTTAGCCCCTTTCACAGGTCACATAAAAAGTTAATTTCAATCGCTGCTAATTTCCGTCCAACAAGAATGCAGTACTTTAAACCACCCAAAATAATTGGATTCAAAACAAATTTAGGAAATTGAGTGTGTTAGAAAGCAAATAAAAATATCCTTTTGGTAAGGAGGAGGGTGAAAGTAGTAAAAATGTTTTTTTTTTCCCCTTCTTTCCCCTTCACAACTTTGCCATTAAAGTTGCACCTACAGCTAGAAGTTTGTCCGTGAAAAATGGTCATTTTGTTTCTCTGCTCAAAGAATGTTATTAAAATGCTAATTTAAAAGAAAAAGGAGTTAAATATCTAGCGATGGTGCATTCTAATTGCAACCATAATGAGCTCTCTAAATGTGCGTGCCCCTGACACACACAGAGCATAAACAGCAGTAAACAGATCATTAGTACCCGCGTTCATTTATTCTGGCGACCTTACCATGACCCCACCGAGGGTAGGGTGAAAAGCAGGTGGATCTGGCTGTGACACCCCCTAGAGGGATCCAGGAAATGAAGCTATAAGCGGTTGTCATGGAAACGCCTATGTGTGCAGATGATGTAACACACCGACAGGCTGTAGGGCTCCACAACTGGGACGTTGCCTTTCCCTCGCCGGAACAATCTTGAGGATTAAATTATTCATTTCTTTAATTCACAAAGCAAAAGGAATCCTAATTTTCTTGGTGATGTGCAACTCTCTTCCATTTGTCTAGGGTCTGGAACATGGTGACTTGTCATCCTTCTTTCTCCAAAACCCACCCCAGCTAGACCCAAATTGCTGAATCTGGCGCAATCAAGTGGGGAAAGACAGTGGAAATCTGACACCCAACATCTGTACTTAAAGAGAGAAAATCTAAGGTTTTAAACAAAAATTAAAAATATAGACAGTGTCTCTCCTAATGAGGGCATGTTGACCAGAGACTAAATGTATACTTGTTGTGAATGAGATGGCTTTGTTTAGAGTGGAGCAGAGACAGGGTTGGCCCTGGGAACTAACAAGCTGGTAGCTGATGCCAAGAGTGGAAAGGAGAGAGGCTCCAGCCCCAAATGAACACATCACCCTAGCACACCCTATGTGTGCTTTCTAGCAAGGTGCAAGGAAAAGAGATAAGAGAAAATGAGCATCTGCTCACCCTCCCATGTCCATTTGAGAAAATCGAGATTAATAAAAATAATTCTTTGGAGAATGATTCCACTCTATCCTATCCTGTTTTGCACCAAACAACCTCAATAACCTTAAGGCAACAGTAGAATAACTTTTCTTCTTTTTTTAAAGGAAGCAGAAAAGACAATCTCTGGAAATTATTTTAAAATAAAAAATCTCCCGGCCTGCGCCTTCCCCAACACCCCCTCCCCATTGCACTTTAGATGAACCTGTGATATTGTAGCAATGGCCCTTGAAGTGCAGTAGGGAGGTGATTTAGGAGAATATTAAAGGCAATGTGGAGATTCAAGGCGCCTCTCTCAGGGAGATCTGGAGAAATACGCAGCACAGATGGGCCGAGCAGATTAAACATTTCCGTCACATTGTTTCCAAATTGTGTTGTGGTGCCTGAGGCTGGTACTGCGGTCAGAGCAAAACAGAGCCGTGCAGAGCTGCACAGTTTATGGAATACATATTAATACGCCCGTCTCACATGGTATCACAATTCTATCAGCTCCGAAATGGTGCTGTCTCTATTGTTCCTGACTTCTGCACTTAGCACCTTGTTTTCTCCCATCTGCAAAGTGTTTTACCTTCCCTCTATCCCTTCTCTCTTCTTTAGGTAAAGTTCAAGTTCAAGTTGTGTGCTTCTTTTCATTTCTCTTTCCTTACAGCCCTATTTCACCTTTGCTCTTACCTTCACAGCTTGATTTTTGTCACATACACTTGCACACACCCACTCTGTGTTTTGCACACATTTCACCCACAACATGCAGTGTGTGCACAGGCCCTGCACACCTCCGTGGCCTCAGCTTGATCATTATCCACTCCTACCCTGTTCGGGACATAAGCTTCACCTTTAAGGCTGAATGTTCTCTTGCACTCAAGTGCTCTGAGACGCTCCATCTAGAGAACACATTCCTCTTCTCAGAACACTTAGCTTAGGGTGTGCTTTGTGGAGTTGTCACCATGACCCACCCCTCTCCCAACTGCTGTTGCTGACTACCCAGCCTTCCCATGTCCCCCTTCTCACACTCGCATACTTTCCGCTGTATTCAGGCCCATCAATCTCCAGGTTAGCAAGTTCCCTGAAATGTAACAATAAATAAAACTAGCTCAATTGAGGCAAATTTAATGATTCATTTTTATTATGATTTATAGACCAAAACTCTGAATAATGGAAAAAGAGAAAGTGATTGCCAAGAACTTAAAACACATTGTAAAACAGCCTGGAGAGGCTGCCACGTTACCCAAGGTTTCAGCCAAGTGCTGAGCTTCGATCCTTTCACAAGTTCCAACACCACTAACCCACCGGCCACCCAACTGACCATTTCCTTTCTCCTTCTGGAAAATCTCTTCATAAAACTATCTGTGCTGAAAAATGGGCACTTTGTCTTTGGTGAACAATTCCTGTTCCCAGCCTTGTTTTTCTCAGCAGTTAGAAGGATGCTGATTTGGAGCCCTTAATTTATTTCATAGGGTATGATATCCTAAGAAAGCATGATATATTCAAAGCTGGATTTTAGGAGTACAGAATTTGTGGGGAAATCCAGAGTAAAAATGTGATGTTTGGGACTGACCCTGGAATAGTACAAGTTACTCTGCTTAGGAATTCAAATTTCCCATCTTAACTAATGGCAATGTATGATGCACAAACACTAATAAGAGAAATAACCAATCATAAACCAATATTTCTGTGATTGATTGACCTTTCCATACATGTATCAAGCATTTACTAATCTTTCGGGTTAGGGGCTGATAGACTGTTCTCTTGAAGATGCATCCTCTTGTTTATAAGCACCAATATAGGGAACTTTTATGGTAAAAAGAACAAAAAAGTATGAGATATTTTCTGGGAATCTTGTTCCACGGAGACTTGGAACCCAATTCAATGTGAAAAGAGAATGTTTCTGTTAGGAGCTTTCTCCAGGGAACTGAGTGTCAAGCAGCTTGCTCCAAGCCATTTGAATGGAAACTATGAGAAGACACTACAACTTTGAAGTCACAGTTAAACAGATGATGCCTTGGCCAGGCGCAGTGGCTCACGCCTGTAATCCCAGCACTTTGGGAGGCGGAGGTGGGCAGGATCACCTGAGGTCAGGAGTTCGAGACCAGCCTGGCCAACACGGTGAAACCCCGTCTCTACTAAAATACAAAAATTAGCTGGGTGTGGTGGCGGGTGCCTGTAATCTCAGCTACTCAGGAAGCTGAGGCAGGAGAATCGCTTGAACCCGGGAGGGGGAGGTTGCAGTGAGCCGGGATTGCACCATTGCACTCCAGCCTGGGTGACAAAGAGCAAAAGTCCGTCTCAAAAAAAAAAAGAGATGATTCCTTAAAAGAGGTACACAAGCACAGTCGACCTTTGAGGAGGGAACAGCCTCTTCAGCTGGAGGGCTGAAGCCCATGAAGTCCAGCGTGGAAGCAATGAGGATTCTTGATTCTCCTTCACTTTTTTTTTTTTTTTTAATGGAGTCTCGCTCTGTTGCCCAGGCTGGAGTGCAGTGGCGCGATCTCGGCTCACTGCAACCTCTGCCTCCTGGGTTCAAGCAATTATCCTGCCTCAGCCTCCCGAGTAGCTGGGATTACAGGTGTGCGCCACCATGCCCAGCTAATTTTTTTGTATTTTTAGTAGAGATGGAGTTTCACCATATTGGCCAGGCTGGTCTCGAACTCCTGACCTCGTGATCCACCCGCCTTAGCCTCCCAAAGTGCCAGAATTACAGGCGTGAGCCACCGTGCCCGGCCTCTCCTTCATTGTATTTTTTAAAAGCAGGGGCCTGTGTGTGGGGAGTGCGAGGATACCCATCCTGGGCCAAAGTACAGATGCAGCCCATAAAGACCATTATATTTTTTCCCATAGAGTGCCGGCTGGTAAATTGCAAAGGGTTCATAAACCCTTTGAGAATCTGATGAAAGTTCTGGGCCTCACCCCAGAGACGAGGCCTAGGTACACATGCACACAAAATTTTACACCAGTTTCAGGGAGTTCAAAGATTCCTTCACATCCATCCACAGAGAGCCCAGGGGTTCACAGACTCTGGTTTAAGAATCTGTGCCCTGGAGGATGGTGAGTTCCTTTTGTTGGAACAGCCTAGGATTCACTGAGCCTAGAAATTGAATTCTCATCCCAAGACAGGATGGTCATTCCAGGTCATGTCTGTGCTACTCCAGGGGAGCCATGGAAGAGCTTATACAAATAGGAACCAGCAGGGAGGAGAGAAATTAAAATGTAACAATCATGGAGTAGGGGTATTTAATCTCTTTTAAGGCTTATGATAGGCGCCTGCTGGTTTTCCCCCGATATCCCCTGACACCTACTGACAGGGTATTTGCAGCACCACACAGGGACTCAGGGCCCTGTGACAGGAGGAGCACTGAGGAGGTCCATGATAGTCTTGAAACCATAAACAGCAATAGGAAACCACTGGAGGCAGAGTCAAGCTGTGCAGCATGCCCGTTGTTGGTGGCCATACTGCTTTTTGTTTATAGAATTTGCTGTTCTTTTTATGGCAGGTTTGGTAGGGTTTTTTTTTTCCTTGTTGATGGAGATTAGCAGCATAAATCCTTTTATGGCAGTGTGAAATCCGCCATAAACACTTTTGATTGTTGCTGATGGTGAGCACTGCGTCTATTTCAGGTTCACTCAGTGCTTCATTCATCCAGACCAATAGTTTCTACAGCCAGATAATGGAGTCCAAATAGCCAACTTTTATTTTTAAGACTTCTTCATGTGAGTTGTTCAAGGAGGTGGGGCAAGGTTGGTATTGAGAGAAGCAGATGTTTAGTCAAACCTAGAAATATTTATGAGGAGAACAAACCATACACTGTGCTTATTTTAGATGAAAGGTTTCTAAAAAGACTTTGTGGCAAGAAGCAAGCCCTGATGGAAAGGTTTGTGGTTTTTTTTTTTTAATAACTTTGTATATTCTTATCTAAAACATCTTCATTGAACAATTTTGTATAATTTAAATCTCAGCCCTACCATTCAGAATATATGTAGAGTTATGGAGTAGTGAGCATGTATAATTCTGAAGCCCTAACACGGTCACTTGTAGATGTGTATCCCTACCTTGAAGATAGAAACACTTCCAAATTGAGGATTTTGGGTCTCCTGGGGGCCTCTCAGCATTTTTCCAATCTTTCCAAACATCTGGGTAAAGAGAAATCAGACTTTATAGAAAACATTGATCCCAGAAATTCAGTTCTCTTTGCCATCCTAAAACTAAAACTCAAGAATCAGCAACTTAATAAAAATGCAGCAAATTAACACCTTTAGACAGGAGCAGAGTTCATTCAGAGCTGGGGTCTGCCTGACTGAGCCAGTACTCTCTCTATTTTAATAGTTTAATAAAAATTAGCATAATTAACGAACATCTGTATGATCCAGAGTGGTGCAATTTGGCACTTGGAAACGAGGGCTTAAACATGATTGCTGTGAGTTTAATGTTGTTTTAATTCTTTTTGGCACTGTGCAGTAAAATAAACGTTTGGTGGTAATAGTTCTTGGCCGGATCTCATTTGCATTTTTCTCCCTTTGATTATGAGCAATTGTGGACTCCCCAGCAATTCATCAAAGTAAAAATTATTTTAAAATACCTCGTGGTGTTCAGACTGGGTTGGAGCAATGCATGGAGGTGGTAGTGGGAGAGAAGGTCAGAAATTTTCCATTCATGCTTTAAACATCTCAGCCCTGCAGCCCTTTTCGGGTATACAGCCAAGGGATAAAATCTGGAAAAGACAGTCAGATCCCGGGACCTGTAGGTGCTTTGATTAAGCTCCCAGGCTCCCACAGCAGGATACATATGGTCTCTGGGACTGTGCCATCCTCCTTACACTTCTGCCTGCTCTTTTGTTTTGAAGGGCAGAGAGTTGATTTCACTCATTTCAGTTCTCACCACTGTGGCGAGGCTTCTACATCTGCAGTCGACAGGGTTAGTGTTCCCCTCGAGCAAGAGCAGACAGACTGGGAGCCTGGCTTTTGCAGGTACCCTGCTGAGACTCATCTGCTTCCTGTTCGCACCCTCTTCAAGTTGGCAGAGAGCACCTTCCCAAGGCTTCGTCCCTACTCCTGGCATTACGACTAAAGAGGGGTGCTACAAAGTGTTAGTCAAAGTTAGGAGCGTTGAACAATCCCCGGGGAGCAAATGGCTTACTGTCCCCTGCAGGTGATGCAGATGACAGCATCTGGCAGGTGGAAGACCACATTTCACACGTTCCAGCAAGTTGACTTGGATCAAAAGACTCTCAGACAACACTGTGCCCACCCTCTGCCTGTGAGACAGCAGAAGAGCTAAAGCTAGTTTTTACAAGTTACAGTGTAAGAGGTAGACAGAGTATGCATTTCCCCTTCACAGCAAGGCCCTTCACAGCAAGGCAACACTACAAGAAAACTTAAGTCAGAAACTGCCCTAACTTCAGTGTCGGAAAATGGACAGTAACATATCTTGTACCAAGAGGAGCTTAAAAATGCCCTGACAGTCTGGGCAGGGTGTAATCCCAGCACTTTCGGAGCCCGAGGCTGGGGGATCACTTGAGCTCAGGAGTTCAAGGCTAGCCTAGGCAACATGGCAAAACTCTATCTCTACAGAAAAAAATAATAATAATAATTAGCAAATAAAAAATAATTAGGCAGTGGCATGCATCTGTTGTCCCAGCTACTCTGGAGAATGAGGCAGGAGAATCTCGAGCCCAGGAGGCAGAGGTTGCAGTGAGCCGAGATCATGCCACTGCACTTCAGCCTAGGCGAAGGGAGTGAAATCCTGTCTTCCCCCCTGCCAAAAAAAAAAAAAAGCTAAAGAATTCTAGGTAATTTCCCATAAGACGTTGCAAACTGTAGGGAGAAGCTGGCCTCGGAGAGGGAGGAAATGAGGTGTGGTGGGTCAGGCACAGTGGCTCACTCCAGTAATCCCAACAAGCAGGAGGATTGCTTGAACCCAGGAGTTCAGGACCAGCCTGGGCAACATAGGGAGACCCCATCTCTACAAAAAAAAAAAAAGAAAAGAAAAAGAAAAAAAGTTTTGTTTTTTTTTTTTTTTAACTAGCCAGCCATGGTGAAATGCACCTGTAGTCCTAGTTACTTAGGAGGCTGAAGCGGGAGGATCACTTGAGCCCAGGAGTGGCTGCAGTGAGCTATACTTGCACCACTGCACTCCATCCTGGGCAACAGAGCGAAACCCTGTCTCAAAAAACAAAACAAGAAAAGAAGGTGTGGTGTAGGAAGAGGTGGCAGACAGACACATTTAGTTATTTAAGGCTGATTTTCCCAAGGCAATTCCCTGGTCCTAAAAGGATCAACTCAGTAGTCTCACTTCTTGTGACATTTCAGACTCTTATTGTTGTTTAGGGAGCCATTTGAGGAGACTGTCTCCAAAGGTAGTTGATCTCTTTCTGCCACAACTAGTTCAATCACCAGGGGAATATCTTGGAGTTAGTTGTAACTAAATCTGCTCAACTAAGAGTACAAATTCCCACTGCCCCCTTCATTTCATCATAATCTCATTGTTTTGCTTTGTTTTGTTTTTATTTCAGATGGAGTTTCGCTCTTGTTGCCCAGGCTGGAGTGCAATGGCACCAACTCGGCTCACCGCAACCTCCGCCTCCTGGGTTCAAGCAATTCTTCTGCCTCAGCTTCCTGATTAGCTGGGATTATAGGCATCCTCAACCACGCCCAGCTAATTTCTGTATTTTTAATAGAAATAGGGTTTCACCATGTTGGTCAGGCTGGTGTTGAATTCCTGACCTCAAGTGATCCACCCACCTCGGCCTCCCAAAGTGCTGGGATTACAGGCGTGAGCCACCGCGCCCGGCCTCATTTAACAAGTATTTATTTGGCCCCACTCTGTGCTGGGTACAGTGCTGAATGCTGGGAACACAAAAGCAAACAAAACCAACAAGGTCCAGTCCTCAGAACTTTCCAACTAGTGATTGACACTGAGACAAAGACAGGCAGAGAGAAGGCAGTGTAATCACAAGCTCTTTTCCAGGAAAGCACAGGGCACAGCACTGTGGACCATGTAACAAGGACCCCACACAGTCAGAGAGTGTCGAGGAGAGGCTTCTAGAGAGTCAGTAACTCAGAAACTGAGATCTGAAGGCTGCTTAGGAGTAAGCCCCATGAAATGAGGAGGGAAGTAGAGGCTAAACAGGCAGAGGAAACGTTCCAAGGTGAGGGAGCCTGTGGCCCATGGGAGCAGCTGAGACAAGTTCTATTTTACTAAGGGACACTAAATCTAGGAGGTGAGTGACAATGCTGAACAGTGAGTGGGACTGGGTCATGCAGGGCCTTGTCTACTTTGTTAAGAAGTTAAGGGGTGGCCGGGCACAATGGCTCATGCCTGTATTCCCAGCACTTTGGGAGGCCAAGGCAGGCAGATCACCTGAGGTCAGGAGTTCAAGACCAGCCTGGCCAATATGGTGAAACCCCATCTCTACTAAAAATACAAAAATTAGCCAGGTGTGGTGGCGGGCACATGTAATCCCAGCTACTCAGGAGATTGAGGTAGGAGAATCGTTTGAACACAGGAGGCAGAGGTTGCAGTGAGCTGAGATCGTGTCACTGCACTCCAGACTGGGCAACAGGGGCTACGGCTCAAAAAAAAAAAAAAACAGTTAACAAGGGGCACTGGGAACCCACTGAAAGTTTCCAAGCAGAGCAGTGACATTATCAATGTGTACTGTAGGGAGTGAGTCTGGCTGCACAACAAATAGAGTGGAGAAGAAGAATGCTGATACAGAGATTAACTTGGAGATTGTTTCGTAGTTCTCATGTGAGATGATAGCTACATGACCCTAAGGTATTGGCAACTGGGAACGGAAAGAAGATGGAGGATTTTAGTAATATTTTAGAGGGAGAATCAACAGGACTCAAGGATCGATTAGAAGAGGGGGATGGGGCTAGGCGCAGTGGCTCACGCCTGTAATCCCAGTACTTTGGGAGGCCAAGGTGGGTGGCTCACCTGAGGTCAGGAGTTCAAGACCAGCCTGGCCAATATGGCGAAACCTTGTCTCTACTAAAAATACAAAAATTAGCTGGCCGTGGTGGCATGTGCCTGTAGTCCTAGCTACTCGGGAGGCTGAGGCAGGAGAATTGCTTGAACCTGGGAGGTATAGGTTGTGGTCAGCCAAGATCATGAGATCACGCCACTGCACTCCAGCCTGGGTAACAGAGAGCAAGAATCCATCTTAAAAAAAAAAAAAAAAAAAAAAAAAAAAAAGAAGAAGAAGAAAGAAGAAGAAGAAGGTGAAAGTGAAATTAGGAATGACTCCTGAGATTCCAGCCTGGGTAACAATGCATTGTAGTACAACTCACTGAGATAGAGAACCAAGGAAGCAAAGATAGCTTTGGAGTCAGGATGGAGGTAAAGGCAGGATTACATGTTAAATTTAGGACATACTGAGTTTGAACAGCTTGGTGGAATGCACTTGGCTATTGGGGTCCAATACAGACCTGGGCTGGAGCTCTGGTCATGAGTGATAAACACAGACATGGTGGATACTCTACAGAGATATATGGGATTGCTCTAGTAAAGTTCATCAAGACAGAAGAGAAGGCCAGGACAGAACCCTGGAAAACAACCACATTAGAAAGCAGAATTGAGCAAGATGAGCCTGCAAAGGAGAATGAGAAGAAGTAACCAGAGAGGTAGGAGAGAAACCAGGAGAGTATAATTATCATAGAAACTAAGAGAATAAAAGGCCTCAAGAAGGATCAATAGTGCCAGCACTGCTGAGAGATCAAGTAAGTTAAGGACTGAGAAGTGCTCAGGGAATTTGAGCAACGCAGAGGTTACAGGAGACCATGGAGAGAGAGTCTAAGTAGAGGACGGCAACCGAGCCTGATGAGAGCGGCTTCAACAGTAAACAGGAAGGAAGTTGGAGCAGTGAGTGAGTAAACTTCCAACAAGTGTGGCATAGACTAGCAGCAATGGGAAGTAGACATGCAGTGGCAGCTATTTAATGATTGTTTTCAAAAATGAGAGAAACTTGAACACCTTTCAGTGCTGGTGGAAGGAGCCATTTACTTTACAGGCAGAGGTCAGTCTCCACAGAACCTCGTCTCTCAGAAAGAAAGGAGAAGGGTTGCAAGTGCATATTGTGAGGGGTAGTCTTAAACCAGGGGAGGGATGCTTCTCTGACTTTAATGGGAAAGAAAGATGGTTGTCAATACAGGTAAGTTCCTGCTTTGGTGACTGGAGGTTGACAAATCTGATGGCTTCTCTTTTCCCTTTGAAGGTGAAGAGGTTGTCGGAAGCAACAAGAGTTTGAGGAGGGGAGATATTAGATATCATAATTCTATGATAATTATATGCATCCAGAGATAAAAAGATCACCAGATAATGCTAGGGACTCTGAAATTTTACATATCACCAATCTGGTTTTATTTCTTTTGTTTTGTTTTTCCTAATAGTACTCAGCAACCAAGTGTACAAAGAAGCAGTTAGCTCTTTGGTACCCCAAATCCAATTGAACTGGAATATGTGATATTTCCCATTCTTAAAATTTCATTCGGGGCCAGGTGAGGTGGCTCACACCTGTAATCCCAGTACTTTGGGAGGCTGAGCTGGGTGGATCACAAGGTCAGGAGCTCAAGACCAGCCTGGCCAACATGGTGAAACACCGTCTCTACTAAAAATACAAAAATTAGCTGGGCGTGGTGGTGCATACCTGTAGTCCCAGCTACTCAGGAGGCTGAAGCAGAAGAATCGCTTGAACCCAGGAGGCAGACGTTGCAGTGAGCTGAGATCTCACCACTGCACTCCAGACCACGTGAAAGAGCGAGACTCCATCTCAAAAAAAAAAAAAAAAAAAAAAAAAAAGAATTTATTTTGGCCAGGCTCGGTGGCTCACAACTGTAATCCCAGCACTTTGAGAGGCCAAGGCAAGCGGATCACGAGGTCGGGAATTCAAGACCACCCTGGCCAACAGGGTGAAACCCCATCTTTACTAAAAATAGAAAAATTAGCTGGGTGCACGCCTGTAGTCCCAGCTACTCAGGAGGCTGAGGTAGGAAAATCATTTGAACCCAGGAGGTGGAGGTTGCAGTGAGCCAAGATCATGCCACTGCATTCCAGCCTGGGCGACAGAGTGAGACTCTGTCTCAAAAAAAAAATTTTTTTTCATTCTAATTTTACTTCTTTCAAAAGAAAGCAAGCATTTTCTGGTGCTATCAGAAATAGCCCCATACTCAGAGTGGGCACAGTGGCTTATGCCTGTAATCCCAGCACTTAGCGAGGCTGAAGCTGGTGGATCACTTGAGGTCAGGAGTTTGAGACCAGCCTGGCCAACATGATGAAACCCCATCTCTACCAAAAATATAAAAAATTAGCCAGTTGTGGCCAGGCGCAGTGGCTCACACCTGTAATCCCAGCACTTTGGGAGGCTGAGGCGGGTGGATCATCTGGGGTCAGGAATTCAAGACCATCATGGCCAACATGGTGAAACCCCATCTCTACTAAAAATAGAAAAATTAGCCGGGCGTGGCGGTGTGCACCTGTAATCCCAGCTACTCGGGAGGCTGAGGCAGGAGAATCGCTTGAACCTGGGAGGTGGAGGTTGCAGTGAGCCCAGATCGTGCCACTGCACTCCAGCCTGGGAGACAGAGCAAGACTCAGTCTAAAAAAAAAAAAAAAAAAAAAAATAGCTGGGTGTGGTAGCACACACCTGTAATCCCAGCTACTCAGGAGGTTGAGACAGGAGAATTGCTTGAACCTGGGAGCCGGAGGTTGCAGTGAGCTGAGATCTTGCCACTGCACTCCAGCCTGGGTGACACTGCGAGACTCCGTCTCAAAAAAAAAAAGAAATAGCCCCATGCTCTTCAACATCTGTTGTGCTTTTGAGAAGCTTTTCTGTATTCAAGGAGCTGCATCCTCACCCTGTGACTACCCCTTAAACTCTCTTTAAAACCCTCTCATCCTCTTTCTTGTTTGTTCCTCTCTGTGACTAGCCTGTCATTATTAATGTACCTGTCACCTCTCACCTGTTCTAGGGAAAGAATCTAATGTTTAGAGCACCTACTATGTATCAAACACTTTCAGTTGTTTTTACTTCAGTGATGCAATTTACATCTCCACAAGATAGAAGGGAGATATTATCCCTACTCTCACAAAGAAGCTCAAGCTAGGAGAACCTAAGGTCATGTGACTACTAAATGACCAAGCGATGATTAGATCTCAGTCTGTCTGACTCCAAAGCCCATTACTCTGCTGTAAGCTCCCAAGGAGCAAGCAATCTTCTGATTCATCATTATATACCTCACGGGAACTCAAACAGCACTTTGCACATAGAAGATGCTTGATAAATATTATTGATTTGAACTATGACTTGACCCCTTAAATATCTGTAGTGTTCTGGCAATTTAATGTGTGCCCAAGTTTCTCTAAGAAGCTATACCATTCGGCTTGGTTTAAAAAAAAAATGCTCTTTAGGTTCAGCAAGGGCATCAAATGTGCTAACTTTACAATGTAGACAGGAAGATGGCAAAATGAAAGTGCTTGCTCTCTTCCTCTAGATGACTTTTTTAAATTTAATAATCCCATCAGGGAAGTTAACAGTTCACAGTGATAATGGCAACAATGAAACCACCAAACAGAATCTCCCATGCAATCACTAGAATAAATGAGCAGAAGCATGAACAAATTCTAACTGACGCCGTCCTCTTTTCACTTTTCAGGAGTATAACATGTATGGCTGGTGGGTGGGAGAACTGAACAGCCTCGTTGGGATTGTTCCAAAGGAGTATCTCACCACTGCCTTTGAAGTGGAAGAAAGATGAAACCCAGGTATCAGAACCATTGCCAATGAACTGCCTAATAGTTGAGTGGAACTTGTGGGCCACTACTTTGTTTCTCTGAAAGATGAGAGTTGCCAGTTTTCTTCATTTCTCATACTAATGCTAGTGATTTGCCACTGATGGAAAGAAAATGCCTCTGGAATTGTTTTTTTCTTAAATTTGGGGACAGTGTCACTTAGGATAAGGTTCAACTAATAGCAACATAAAATCTAAACTAAAAATGACTTAATTAACACAGAAGGCCAGGCACAGTGGCTCACACCTGTAATCCCAGCACTTTGGGAGGCCGAGGTGGGCAGATCACCTGAGGTCAGGAGTTCGAGACCAGCTTTACCAACATAGTGAAACCTCATCTCTACTAAATATACAAAAAAAATTAGTCAGGTGTGGTGGCGGGCACCTGTAATCCCAGCTACTGGGGAGGCTGAGGCAGGAGAATCACTTGAACCCGGGAAGCAGAGGTTGCAGTGAGCTGAGATCGCGCCACTGCACTCCAGCCTGGGCAACAGAGTAAGACTCTGTCTCAAAAAAAAAAAAAAAAAAAAAAAACACAGAAATGTATTTTTCTCTTCTGTAAAAATCTAGAGGTAAGTGGTCCAAGGTATCCAGTCCCAGGTACCTTTTCTTTTTGTTCTTCTCTGTGTGCCCAACATTCCCAAGGTTACCTCATGGCCAAGACAGATGCTCCATCTCCAGCCATCCTGTCTGCAACCTACACAGCACAGCAGGAAAGATAAAAGGAGAAGGTCAGGCCGGGCACAGGGGCTCACGCCTGTAATCCTAGCACTTTGGGAGTCTGAAGCGGGCGGATCATGAGGTCAGGAGTTCAAGACCAGCCTGGCCAACATGGTGAAATCCCATCTCTATTAAAAATACAAAAAATTAGCCAGGCGTGGTGGCGCGCACCTGTAATCCTAGCTACTCAGGAGGCTGAGGCAGGAGAATCACTTGAACCCAGGAGGCATAGGTTGCAGTGAGCCGAGATCACGCCATTGCACTCCAGCCTGGGCGACAGAGCAAGACTCCATCTTGAGAAAAAAAAAAAAGAAAAGAAAAAAAGAGAAAAGCATACCCTCTTCCTTTAAGGGCACTTCACAGATGTTGCACACACATTTCCTTTCACATTCCATTGGTCAGAAGTTGGAATATATGGACACAGCAAGCTGTAAAGAAAGCTTATAGCCCTGTGTCCAGCTTAGAATTGGGAGATTCATGATTAAATACAAAGGGAAGAATGGATATTGGGATAAAACTAGCAATTTTTGCCACAGGGATGGATCTAGGTTTATCCCCAGCTCTCAAACCCAGGGCACCATTTCCCCAAAATGCCCACATACTGCAATATGACTGACCAAGATTAGGAATCCAATATGAGGATTCCTCATATTGGAACATGTGAAATATTGGAACTACGGAACATAATCAAATTAACTTTTAAGTAATAGAGAATATGGTTTGCAGGGCCAGGCACAGTGGCTCACACCTGTAATCCCAACACTTTAGGAGGCCAAGGCAGGAGGATCACTTGAGATCAGGAGTTTGAGACCAGCCTGGGCAACAGAGTGAAACCCCCTCTCTACAAAAATTTTTTTTAAAAATTAGCCAAGTGTGGTGGTGCATGTCTGTAGGCCCAGCTACTTGGGAGGCTAAGGTGGGAGGAATGCTTGAGCCCAGGAGGTTGAGATTACAGTGAGCCATGATTGCACCACTGCACTCCAGCCTGGGTGAAAGAGCAAGATCCTGTCTCAAAAAAAAGAAAAAGAATAGGTTTGTGTTTTATTAGCAAGAACCACATTGTGTTTCAAAATAGTCGGGGTGGGTGCCTGGTTTGGGTGGAGTAATAGTGGGAGCCACTTTGGTGCAGAGTGGGTTTTGGTTAGAATTAAGATGCTGATGGAGGGCCCCCAAGACCAGCATGTTGTCACTAGCTCCATCTTCTGGCCTGAAATAGGAGCAGTCTTCACTGCTGGGGGTAAAGAATGGCATCAGTGTGACAGTGATACAAACACTCCTTGGAGTCCAGACCAGAGCCCACTCTAGTGTGCTGCAGCAGCTGAGTGAACTCATTTAGGAAAATACATAAGGATAGATCTTATTCTCCAATGCCCTTGGACAACCATACGACACCAGCTCAGGCCTGTCACTCAAGGTTTGACTTTATGATTTTCCTGATGAAGACTGTTTCGTGGCCACAAGTGTAGAGGGTTGGAATTTTTCTGTCAAATCTAAACAAATCCAGCCGGCCGGGCATGGTGGCTTACACCTGTAATCCCAGCACTTTCGAGGCCAAGGCAGGCAGATCACTTGAGGTCAGGTGTTCGGGACCAGCCTCACCAACATGGTGAAACCCCATCTCTACTAAAAATACAAAAATTAGCCAGGCATGGCGGCAAGCACCTGTAATCCCAGCTACTTGGGAAGCTGAGACAGGAGAATCACTTGAACCTGGGAGGCGGAGGTTGCAGTGAGCCGAGATTGCGCCATTGTAGTCTAGCCTGGGTGACAGAGACTCCATCTCAAAAAATAAATAAATAAAAATAAAAAACAAATTCACCCTTTTTCACTCTGTCATTTATTTGTTTATCTCTTCATTGTCTTTGGCCCAACAAATCTATTTCTAAGAGTTTATCTGGCCAGGCGCAGTGGCTCACGCCTGTCATCCCAGCACTTTGGGAGGCCAAGGGGAGCGGATAACGAGGTCAGGAGTTCGAGACCAGCCTGACCAACATGGCGAAACCTCGTCTCTACTAAAAATACAAAAATTAGCCAGGTGTGGTGGTGGGCACCTGTAACCCGGCTACTCAAGAGGCTGAGGCAGGAGAATCACTTGAATCCGGGAGGCGGAGGTTGCAGTGAGCTGAGATCACGTCACTGCACTCCAGCCTGGGCAACAGAGCAAGACTCCATCTCAAAAAAAAAAAAAAAAAAAACGAATTTATCCTATTGACCATTTTTGGTTTGGGTAAAAAAAGAAAAAAAAAGAAATTATCCTACAGCTATACTTGCACATATGCAAAATGACAGGCACAAACAGTTCATTGTAATAGCAAACACTTGGAAATGACCTAAATGTTTAACAGAGAACTAGTCAAATAACTATAGTACATTCATAGAATTGAATATTATGCAACAGTAAAAAAGAAAGGGAAACTGTGTGGAATACATTCTAAGATATGTTGGTAAGTTTAAAAAAAATAAAGCAGCAAAGAATGGAAGCCAAATTTGCCCCATTTGTATAAAAAAGGACTGGCGACTATATATACCTATTTGTTTATATTTATATGGGATATTTCTGGAGGGAGACACGAAGTGATAACATGGTTGCCTCCAAGGACAGAGAAACTGTGAGACAGGGTAAGGGGGAAAACATTATACTCTGTGCCCTTTAATACATCTATATTTTGAATCACAAAAGCAAATTTATGTATTTTTCCTCCTTTAGGAAATATATTCTTCCCTCTCTCCTGCCTTTATGAGGAAGCTGATCATCAAAAGTTCCCACTGCCTACTTCTGCCACCCCACCAACGCCTTGGACTCGTCTCTTTGCTGAAGAGACCCAAGTCTCTGACACCTCAGAGTGACTGTAAGCTACCAGTAAGACAAGTGGGAAGAGGCACGTTCATCAAACCTGTTACTAAACCAGCCTAGTCATAGCTCATCCCCATCTCTAAATGTGTCCACACATCCACATCTGCCTTTTCCACAAGCTTTTCACAAAGAAGGTGAGAGAGAAGGAAACCTTGGGAGGAGGACATTGCTGGTTATTCTGGCTGGTTTGACAAGCACAAATAAACTTGAGATGTGGTTCCTTGCCATGTGTGATGATGCTGAGCTCCTTTTTGTAAAATGATATCAATATGTCAGCTCTGGGCATTTTTACCACCTCCCAATAAAGTGGGGATAGCATGAGAGAAAACAAAAGCCCAGAGAAAAAAGGAGACTTGGAATTGTCTTTCAGAGCAGAATCTTCTCTGGAATCCACGTCTGTTGTTTATTTTTTGTCTTTTTTTTTTTTTTTTTTTTTGAGACAGAGTCTTGTTGCCCTGGCTGGAGTGCAGTGGCATGATCTTGGCTCACTGCAACCTCCACCTCCTTAGTTCAAACGATTCTCCTGCTTCAGACTCCCAAGTAACTGGGATTACAGGCGCCCACCACTACACCTGGCTCATTTTTGTTTTTTTGTTTGTTTGTTTTTGAGATGGAGTCTCGACTCTGTTGCCCAGGCTGGAGTGCAGTGGCGCAATCTTGGCTCACTGCAACCTCCCCGTCCCTGGTTCAAGCGATTCTCCTGCCTCAGCCGCTCGAGTAGCTGGGATTACAGGCGTGCACCACCATACCCAGCTAATTTTTGTATTTTTAGTAGAGACGGGGTTTCACCATGTCGGTCAGGCTGGGCTTGAACTCCTGACCTCAAGTGATCCACCCGCCACGGCCTCCCAAAGTGCTGGGATTACAGGGTGGCTGAGCCACTGCACCCAGCCAATTTTTGTATTTTTATAGAGACGAGGTTTCACCATGTTGGCCCGGCTGCTCTCAAACTCCTTAGCTCAAGTGATCCACCTGCCTCAGCCTCCGAAAGTGCTGGGATTACAGACATGAGCCACCGCTCCCACCCAGCTACGTGGTTTTTTTCCTATGTGCTGAATCTCCAAAACGAGACAGAACCAGAAGCAAGGCCTTGGAGTCAGCATATTGAAGAGTTCCTCTTCAGGCCTCAGGTTAGTTAACAACCCATGTGTCCTGCACTACAACACCTCCCAGGTAGGGGCTGAGGAAATGCTCTGAGGAGGGCTCAAGTATGGATACAGGGCTCCCTGTTTCCCTTTCCTGTTGTCTGTACCTAGCACTCAGGTTACCTGCACATTAAGAGGCAGCAAGACATAGTGATTAACAGCATAACATCTGCAACCAGACAGCCTGGGAATAAATCTCAGTTCCCTGTCTACTGTGCTCTCTGGAGCAAGTTATTCGACCTTTTATGCCTCAGTTTCCTCACCTTAGAAGGGCTATACTCTATTCACTGTATCATTAGGTGATTAGGAAGATTAAATGATTTAACATGTGTAATGGTACTTGGAACAATGCCTGGCACATAATAACTGCTCAATAAGGGTAGCTGCTATTATTGCCTGATTCTCTACAGAAGAAATTTTGAAAGACAGGCAACTGGCCAGGCACAGTGACTCACGCCTGTAATCCCAGCACTTTGGGAGGCCGAGGCGGGCAGATCACGAGGTCAGGAGTTTGAGACCAACCTGGCCAACATGGTGAAACCTCGTCTCTACTAAAAATACAAAAATTAGCCAGGCATGGTGGCGTGCACCTGTAATCCCAGCTACTCAGGAGGCTGAGACAGGAGAATCGCTTGAACCCGGGAGGCGGAGGTTGCGGTGAGCCGAGATTGTGCCACTGCACTCCAGCCTGGGCGACAGAGTGAGACTCCGTCTCAAAAAAAAAAAAAACAAAAAAAAAAAAAAAAAAAAAAAAAAAACGAAAAAAAATCCCTGTTCAGAGAAGCCCTGGATTGGTGGTAGCCTGCCTCTCCTCTGTAATGACCACGTTGCAGTACTGGAGTAAGATGCCCATCTCACATCACAAAAGAGATACCAGGGGGCAAACAGGGATGTTAGTGGGCTCTAACTTTCTCAAAAAAAAAAAATAGATCTTATACCAACTATTCATTTCCAGATTATCTGACCCAAGAGTAAAAAGAAGAAAACAGTTTTGTGTATGATGGATAACTGCATGGAATTAAAAGGGGAAATTTTAGGTTTCGGAGGAAAAAAAAAACCCAAGTGAGATAAAGGCAATATAGAAGTGTCCTTAACGTCCCCCCACGCTTCACACAGAGTGCTAAAGGAGAAGGAACCACTAGGTGGCAGCATATGAGCAGGTGAACCGAAGAGAACCAACTGCCTCCAGTTTTAGGAGCCTTTGCACCAATCCCATCCCACAGAAAGGACAATGGGCAGTATTCTAAAGTGTTTAACAGAGGGAGCAAAAACAAACCCTTCTGTACTCCTCCTCTGCCACCCACCTCTCCCCCACTCCCCCCATCCCCACCCATCCTTCCCTGGAGACCCAGGGACCCAAATCTGAAAAGCTGGGTGGCTAAGAGGCCAGCATATCATCGTGCCACCACTCTGTGGCTGAAAGACATCAGAAAAGGGGATACCAGAAGAGAAAGGGGAGGGATCTGGGACAGAATAACAGGCTGAAAAAGGAAAAGGTCAGCCAGGTGCGGTGGCTCACGCCTGTAATCCCAGCACTTTGGGAGGCCAAGGTGGGTGGATCATGAGGTCAAGAAATCAAGACCATCCTGGCCAACATGATGAAACTCTGTCTCTACTAAAAATACAAAAATTGGCCAGGTGTGGTGGCGCACGCCTGTAATTCCAGCTACTAAGGAGGCTGAGACACAAGAATCGCTTGAACCTGGGAGGCGGAGGTTGCAGTGAGCCAAGATCACACCACTGCACTTCAGCCTGGCGACAGAGCAGGAAAAAAAGAAAAAAAGAAAAGAAAAAGGTCAAGGTAACTTCTTCACTCCCTACAGAATTCAATGCTCTCTAAATCATATGGCCATTGGCTTCCAGCATTTAAAATAAAATGTCCCTTCTATACCTGTTTCCAAGAAAACAACCACTTGCCAAACTGCAAAGGTCTTTGGGTACCGCCACACACCCCACCGTAGACCACACTCAGATCTCTGGCTCTTCTAGCCATGAAACTCAGCAGATAAAGAAATTAGGTTGGTCCTAAAATATATAAACAAATGACCTCATTGGAAATCTGGTCTGTAGTTGTTCTGGCTGTCTCTGACATTGTTATATGCAAAAAAAAAAAAAAAAAAAAAAAAGGGGGGAGGGTTGGGTAGAGCATGTTTGATGTGTTGATGAGACAATCTACAGGCTGATGGACATTCCCTGCTAGGGGATAGTTCTAAAGGAGACTTTTTGGAAGCAGCAGATTCCTACAGCATTGGAAACTAAACCTCACCCAGCAAAACTGCTCCCCACCCAATTAGCCCCCATCTTAGCCAACGGCCTCAGATGGCAACAGGCTAATTAGATTACCGCTCCTCTGTTTGGCTCTACTAACCAAATCCCCACCTCACTGCCTGCCACTAACTGGATAACTGGGGCATTAGACCACTTAACTAACCACATTATATGTAGGATGGCTTCTTAATCACTACCAATTGTTCTGGCAAGTGAAATAGGAAAGCGGTGGAGATGAAAGCCTTTTTTCCTTGATTTTATGTAAAAAGAAAATTTAAAAGCTAAAATCCTAAATTTAAGAAGTAAATGTGTAATCATTGACACAGAAGGTACTGACCTCCCAGTCGATAATCTAACCTGGGGCTGGTATGGTTTGGCCTGAATTGTCCAAGCTGGTATCCAAGAATATTACATGCTCTGAAAACAACATTTCAGCTACATTTCACTAAAAATACATTTTTCTAGTGTGTTTACCCTGTCATCCACATAGCAAAATAGCATAGGCATTGTTTTGCAATTACCTCAATATTAAATTTTTCCATATGATGGCCTGGTATATCTCTTAGAAATCTGTATTTAATTCAAAGCCAACTATATCTTTCTTGATGGTGAATAAAAAATGGTAAAGAGGTGAGAATTCCTATTAAGTCTCATTCCCTAAACCCAGGTTGATTTTGTTTTCAACTAGAGTAGTGTCAAAGGTGGGGTTGACAAGGTGCCCTCCCTCCTGTTTGAGAGATTTTTTTTTTTTTTTGAGACCTAGTCTCCCCTCTGTCACCCAGGCTGGAGTGCAGTGATGCGATCTCTGCCTCAGCCTCCCGAGTAGCTGGGATTACAGGTGCCCACAACCACGCCCGGCTAATTTTTGTATTTTTAGCAGAAACAGGGTTTCACCATCTTGGCCAGGCTGGTCTTGAACTCCTAACCTCGTGATCCACCTGCCTCAGCCTCCCAAAGTGCTGGGATTATAGGCATGAGCCACTGCACCCAGCTGAGACAGATTTTTTTATCTAAACAGAATTATGTAAGGAATTAGCATTGATCTCAAGTTGCCATTGACCTTTTTAAGAATTTTAGCTTCCCTAGTTGCACCACATTATTTATAACCAGCTAGTATTTGCAAATGATGAAACTGAGGATCTTAAAAGTTGTGACCACTGGTTCAAAATCACAAACTCTGCCGTGGAAGAAGAAATAAAATGAAAGCCCCTTGAAATTCTCTGTCAGCTGCTTTGCTTATTGACTTACTCGAGTTCTGTTGCAGTCAGACACCTCCAGTGAGACATCTTCAAAATCCACATTTCATGCCAGTCCCTGGCATCACAATAAAGCAGTGGTGTCAATGCAAAGCGCAAGATAATGCACGTGGTTGGGGAGGAAGACCCCTGCCTTTAAAAACCAGTCTGAGAAAGATGGAGTTGAAGAGAAGACGAAAAAAAAAAAGGGCCGGGCGCGGTGGCTCACGCCTGTAATCCCAACACTTTGGGAGGCCGAGGCGGGCAGATCACGAGGTCAGGAGATCAAGACCATCATGGCTAACACCGTGAAACCCCGTCTCTACTAAAAGTACAAAAAAATTTAGCTGGGCATGGTGGTGGGCGCCTGTAGTCCCAGCTACTCGGGAGGCTGAGGCAGGAGAATGGCGTGAACCCAGGAGGCGGAGCTTGCAGTGAGCCAAGATAGCACCACTGCAGTCCCACCTGGGCGAAAGAGCGAGACTCCATTTCAAAAAAAAAAAAAAAGAAAAGAAACAAAAGTTTTTTTGTTTTTTTTTTTTTATCTTAAGAACAAAACTCTCAGATGCCAGGGACAGTGGTGCTTTCATCTTTGGCAAAACAAAAACAAAAACCCCTCCCCTTAGGTCTCCCACCAGGAGTGGCTCTGGAAGGATAAATCTTGAATGGCGTTGATTTGTTAACTCCCAGAGCACCAGCAAAATCCGCAGGGCTGAGTTTAAAACAAGCAGACCTCTACACACAGGATTATCTCTGCGACACAGCCCAGTGACTCCAGCTCATTTTCTAGTTTGTGGATTACCATAGTCCCTTGCTTCTTCCTTTCTCTACTGCCCAGCTATTTCATTTCCCATTAGAATTTACCGAGACTGGGTAGGGACTTTGAAATTTATAACTAAAAAGATTATTCTTTTTCAAGGGATTTGAATTAGTCTCCCTTTTTCCCTATAAAAAACTAACTATTCAGAAAACATGCTGTTTTTCTCCTCTATATGAATTGATGACCATTCTTTCGGATTCCATTAATGATATATTTTAAGATTTAGCCCATGCTGTACAAAAATCTTTTATAAATATAATGGCCCCCCAAAATACTTCCATGTCAGAGAAAACTGAAGTACAATTAACAGAGTGATCATATAATTTATTCTCCAAAGGAAGACATTTTTGAGAGTGAAAGGGGAGTTAATGATGATGCCAAGACCGCAGGTGTAAACTGGGAAGTGTGGTCATGCTAAAAATAAGGCAAAATGAGGTGCCCAGTCACCTGGGGAGTGGACGGTAGAGGAAGATGACCTGGCTTTCCTGGTATGAGGCTTGGCAATGTCCCTTCTAATGAAGTCCTCTCCCCTGCAGGCCTGGTTTCTAGGCAGACCCTGCCAACTGAGCTTTCTTTTCCTGATGCCCAGGCATTTTGAGGGGCCTGGTGTCTTTGGCATCGAGCCGCCTGTGGGGCTGGCCAGCTGTCAGTGGCTGTGTGCATTCAGTTCCCTCATGGGGTCCCATCACAGTCCACCACCCCTCCAACTGGCAAAGCGCCACTGAAGGAAGCATTTTTGTGACACTGGGCAATAGTATGCCACTTCCTTGCCTCCTGTGACAGAAGTGTTCCAAGAGGCTTCTAGTGCTGGTCCTCAAAGAGGGCATCTGGTTCCACTGTAGACACTCGCAGCCTGATGGTGAGCAGCTGGTCACCTTTTATCCTCCACATCCCATCATGGAACAGGAAGCAGGCTACAGACATTTCCCTTTTCCACACCATCAGACATGCCCGCATTGCTGTGCTGTGAGTCACCAAGGTGGCATATGCACACCACCAGCCCCTTGGACGTGCCATGAACTATCCCACCTCCGGACAAGCATGCAGCATCTAGAGATTTAAGTTTATTTCTTCAACATCTCCACGTTTAGGGTACCAGAACTTGGAGCAGATTACTTCACTCTGTTAGTGCAGGGCTTCTCAACCTCAGCATTATTCATATTTTAGGCCAAATAATTCTATGTTGTTGGGAGCACTGTAGGATGTTCGGCCACATCCCTGGCCTCTACCCACTAAATGCCAGTGGCCTCCCCCTACCCTACCCCTAAGCTCTGACCACCAAAAATATTTCTAGGTAGTGCCTAATATCCCCTGGGGGCAAAATCTCCCCTGGTTGAGAATTGCTGTCTCGGGGCATTTGGGATGTGTTTAGCACAAAGCACAGAGAAACCACCCCCCATTCTAGAAGTTTGTGCTTGAGCCGCTGGATTATGTGATAGAGATTACAGCTAGGTTGAGAATATACAGCATTTAAATGCCACAAATCCCTCAGGGCTTAAAAACCCTTCGCTCTACCTTTAAGATTTGCTCACCTGCGCTGCTGCAGATTTGCACTATGATGTGTTGGAATGAGCAAGACCACACTTGCTGGTTCAGAGCTGCATTACAGTCTCTCTCATGTCTCAAGCCCTGTGATTACTATCCCTTGTTTCCCTTTTCTGTGACAGAAATCTAAGAGGAGTGCTTGAAACTCCCACTTAGGACCAAGTCAAATGCTGTGTACTTCAGATCAAGAAACACCACGCAGAAGGCAGCCGCAGATGAAAGGGTTCGACTCTGGTTCCCTCCTCAGTGCACTGGTGGGACTGGGGCCGGGCAACATGCTTTTCATGTGTTGACTACAGTCCCCAGGCAGAAGTGGGGAGATTCAGAACAGATTGCCATCTCTCGGCTGTGATTTTCCTGGTCTTCCGTATTCATTTACTGGAAAGTTTTCTCATACAAAATGACTCCCAGGAGCCCTGTCCAGAACCAAAAAATAAATACAACGAAAACGCAACCAAAAACCACTGCCTTCTCAGGAGGCCAAAATAGGAAGTGAGGTCCAGTGCCATTGTCGTCTCTGCCAGCACAGGCCAGACAGGAGGGCCATCACTGGCCCTGGTGCCAGCCAGAGCCCTGTCGACGCTGCCTCCCATGGGCCCTGAATCTGAGGCACCTGGAAGGGTTATTAGCAGGATTGGAACTCATCCCTCTGCTGGGACCAGATCATAATTACAGTAATTTTCTAACAGAGCTCGGCAGTAGGACTGTTTAATCAGCATCTGACTCCCTTGTGCTCCCAGCCCTCATTACTCAAGGAGAGGAGTGGGATGACTCTTAAAGAGACAGTGCCCGCCTTTCAGCGTTTTGAACAGATGTGCCCTAATTGGTAGAATACATCTAAGTCTCACAGCTTATAGCAGGCAGGCTGCATTGCCTCCAACAAACTGCCTCAGGCTTTCGCTGTTCTGGGCCTTCTGCCCGAAGGATCCGGGTCAGGCTGCTGGTGGGGTGGGCTAGGCTTCCCACAGCAACACAGCCACCAGGGAAAGGGACACGCACAGGGCTAGAGCACTCAGGGGATTGGAACAGGCTGGCCCTTTCTGAACTGACGGTATCAAAGAAAAAGTGCTTGGCTGAAGGACGGGAAGGAGAGACTTGACAGCCATGCAGCCATGCATGAAAAGAAATTTTGGCTGGTGGCTTCCCATAATCCAGAGATTCCAGAAGCATCTTGTGTTCCTGCCCTTCCAGGGGAAAAAAACCTGAGACTTCTCAGTAGTCTCCTAATTCTCACACCCTAGCTTTATCACCTCTGTTTATTATCTGTGCCCCTTTGGCTACCATGAAAGTACCCCTTGGCTTTTTTTCCTTCTCCTTTGCTTGTGAAAATAGACCAGATCTCTCCTGAATAAAAGAAAAGTAAAATTATTCACTCTGCTTATTGAGTCAGGAGGACTCTGTCTCCTAGGAAGTGTAGTTGTTGTTAACATTTTGAGCGTAAGTTGTCTGTGTTTATATCTTGAGATTTGAGGTCTCCAGCTTTCCAACTCCAAATCCAGTCATAGCTAAAATAGAAGTGTTTTTTCCCCCCTAAGAAGTCGTATCTCTAATAAGGTTGGACTCAGTGGCTAACACCTGTAATCTCAGCACTTTGGAAGGCCAAGGAGGGCAGATCACCCGAGGTCAGGAGTTTGAGACCAGCCTGGCCAAAAACCAACATGGTGAAATCCCATCTCTAATAAAAATACAAAAATTAGCCAGGCGTGGGCAGACACCTGTAGTCCCAGCTACTCAGGAGGCTGAGGCAGGAGAATCACTTGAACACGGGAGGTGAAGGTTGCAGAGAGCCGAGATTACACCACTGCACTCCAGCCTAGGCAACAGAGCGAGACTCCATCTCAAAAAAAAAAACAAAAAGTATACTGGGTAAGAACAGGAAAGGGGGCACTCATCCACAGTTCAAAGAAAGGTACTTTAAACCAGACTCTGAGCCTTTTACAGAACTGAGTCCCTGCTGGCAGAGGGCCGCCCCTCCAGCTTAGAATCACTGCCCAGTGTTCCACTAAGGAAGTGCTATGTCGTGCTGCAGTGGTTATCTGTTTGGCTTTAGTTGCATCTCAGCTGGCTGCTCATACATAAATCCATAGACGCCACTCCAGCCTCTGATTGAATGCTCCTGCAGCCTCAGTGAGGCAGGCCGGGAGCTGATCTATTCCCCTTTCTACCCCCAACCCCTCCTCACATCAAATCCTTCCAATTCTCTTACCACTGTCCACCCCACCCCTAGGGTGTTAAGGATATTCTGCAAGAGCTGAGGCATATAAACAAATTCACATACATGGAACTAACTTAGTGCCCAATCAGATAGTTAAAAAGTCATGATCAGGCCGGGCACGGTGGCTCACACCTATAATCCTAGTACTTTGGGAGGCCAAGGCAAGTGGATTACTTGAGGTCAGGAGTTCGAGACCAGCCTGGCCAACATGGTGAAACCCCATCTCTAATAACAATACAAAAATTAGCCAGGAGTGGTGGCGGATGCCTGTAATCCCAGTTACTCAGTGAGGCTGAGGCAAGAGAATCACTTGAACCTGGGAGGCAGAGGTTGCAGTGAACTGAGATCATACTACTGCACTCCAGCCTGGGCGACAGAGCGAGACTCCATCTGCGAAAAAAAAAAAACTCATTATCACCTCCCAAGCAAAGCTAACAGAGAGGATAGGAGGTACCTTGGACTCAGTCGTGTGGATCTAAGGCCTTAGCATGAGAAAACTAAGAACTGTGAAAGGGCTCTGATTTCTGAGAACAATTCTGAAAAGCCCTGCAGGGTTGTTTTTTTTCCTTGAATGTAGTGGTAGACTTTTTCTTTTTTGGGGTGGTAGGGGACTTGTCTCACAGAGCTTGGAAAGTATCTCTCATGTGAACATATTTCACCATCATCTAAAAACATGCTTTTTAAAAAACCACACTTGGCTGGGCACAGTGGCTCATGCCTGTAATCCAAGCACTTTGGGAGGCCAAGGCAGGCGGATCACTTGAGGTCGGGAGTTCGAGACCAGCCTGGCCAACATGGTGAAACCCCATCTCTACTAAAAATACAAAAATTGCCAAGCGTGGTGGCTCACACCTATAATCCCAGCACTTTGTGAGACTGAAGCAGGTGGATCATGAGATGAAGAGATCGAGACCATCCTGGCCAACATGGTGAAACCCCATCTCTACTAAAAATACAAAAATTAGCTGGACGTGGTGGCACGTGCCTATAGTCCTAGCTACTCGGGAGGCTGAGGCAGGAGAATCACTTGAACCCGGGAGGTGGAGGTTGCAGTGAGCCAAGATGGCGCCACTGCACTCCAGCCTGGCAACAGAGCAAGAGTCCATGTCAAAAAATAATCATAATAAATAAATAAAATAAAAATAAAAATACAAAAATTAGCCGGGTGTGGTGGCAGGCCCCTGTAATCCCAGCTACTCTGGAGACTGAGGCAGGAGAACTGCTTGACCCCGGGAGGTGGGGGTTGCAGTGAGCCGAGATTGTACCACTGCACTCCAGCCTGGGCAGCAAAGGCTGCCCATCTCAAAAAAAAAACAAAAAAACACAAAAACATTGAGCTCAGTTTCCTCAATGAAAAAAGGAGCATATACCTAACCCACCTTCCTTGCTAGGCACTAAGAAGGGCCAATAAAATTATGCTTATAAAACTTAGTATTTTAATGTAAGAAAACACCCTCCTCACACACAAACACATTTCCTCCCACCAAACGACCCCCACAAGCTTGGCATCAGTCAACCTGGGTAATGGATGACCAGATGTGGGCCATGGAAGTATCTGACAGAAGAAAGGTGACTAAATCAGGATAGAACTTGACTCAAAACTAAATTCTAAACAAAACATTTTTGTCCTACAAAACAGCTCAATGAGCCACTCCCCCCAGCTAATCCTCCATCTTTCCTAGAGGTCATCCAGCCACAGTGGCTAGGCCTGGGTACAGGCAGGGACAGAGCAAAACAGAAGAGGGGCCTATGGCACTATCTGGATGGAGAGGAAAACTCATGTGCGCTACTTTTCTGATGACCCTAGGCTTTTATTATTAGAAAAGTGCTTTCCTTCCTAGGACTTCTCCTTCCAAGGCCTATACTCAGCTAAGAGAGAGACTGAAAAGAGATGGTGCCTGGCCTTAGATTAACTGAGGTGCTGTTGTATGCACGCTGCTGATGGATCATTAAAAAAGCTGGGAGTCAGAAAAATCACATCCATGTCTTTGAATGGCTCCTGCTGTCCCAGCAGCCTAGCTGGCTGGCAGAACTAGCTGCTGAACACCAACTCCAGGAAGAAAAGGAGCAAACAGAAGAAGGCCAACCCAGCTTGCTGTTTTTTTGGCTGAGTAGGGAATTGACACAGACCACCTCCGGCTCCTGTCTGGACGTTTTGAGATCAGAGCGCTTCAGGCACAGCTGGGTTCACAGCTGCACCATTTGGAGCATTGGGCTCATTAATATTCATGAGCCATTCCCACCAATCGGCAGAGCGGATGCCATTAGCTTAGCATCTGTCGGGTTTTTGTGAGGGTTGCGCATGGAGTTTTTTTCCCCTTTTAAATGAACTTCTTCTGACACTTTGGATTTGCCTCTGTAGGTTTTCTATCCTCGCCTTGCTCTGCTGCATCATATAAAGGAGAGACCCAGGGGAGGCGGGCAGGAAAGAGGGATGAATACCAGCCAGGGCTTTGAATCTGCCTGTTGACAAACTTTATTTCTCTTTCAGCACCTGGCACCTCAGACAGACTGCGAGGATGGAAGCAGCATCAGGTAAATTATACCTAACAAGGTTCATGCCCGGAACTGTGAGAAGAGTTGGATCCCAGCTCTTTGCAAGACAATCGCTCCTCCAGTGGTGAACTTGAGCTGCACACACAATGCAGGAGGGCTACAGAGCACAGTTCTGAAGCATTATTTCCACACTGATAAATTCATGATTTATGAAAGGAACTACTGCCAGCCCTCACTCCCTCCTTCTCTGCTACAGCTTGTTAGACACAAATTGCAACAACAATCTTAAATACTTGCATTTTATTTCAGGCCAAAGCCCCTCCACTCTGAACTAAATGCCATGACAGTCCCACAGCATAGGCTGGTAGTAAAAGAGCCCACAGACAGGGTAGGATAGCCAGAGGAGGGAGGAGTGGGCGACAGGGAGGGGAAGGATCACACACACAAACCTAAGAGTAGAGCAATGCAGAATGCCTGTGGCATTCGGCTCCTACCAGCTCTGGCTCTCACTGGAGATGAAGAATGGCAGCAGGAGGACAGAATGCCTCATTGTCTGAAGGAGAGTGTGTTGTTCCTCATCTCCATCCCCAGTGGCCTCTCTTTCAGGCAGGCAGAAACAAAGCCCTTGCACCCCACTGCACTGCGCAACATAGCAGAGACGCTGGCGGCGGAAGCCCTGGAGGCAGGGAGCTGTTACCAAAGGAGAAGAAAAGGATTCCAAAAAGAAAGGAGCCCACTCTAACCCTGCAGAAAAGATAGCCACATCTCCGCTTTATAACCAGAAGAGACAGTGACAGCCCCAGACAGCCTTTCCCAAAATAAAGGCCCCTGGGCTGTTACTGTTCCCTCTGGCTTTGACCAGCCACTTCTCTCTCATGCATGACCATGAGCTGTTGTGCAGGTCTCAGGCTCCACTCAGCCAGGCTAAGGACTCGGGACATAAATCCCCAGCAGCAGGAGTCACAGCACCAGTTCCATTCAGTGGTATCAGTGAAAGAAAAAGCAAGGAGGTGGGAGAGTAAATATTCATCCCCCTGTCCATGCAAGGAGGTAGGCAAGAGGCCAGCCTCCCAGAAACAAAGTGCTCTAGGGCTACAGCAAAAACTGAAGCCAGCCAAGATGGGGATACAACATAACCACTCCCATTGGGACAATGTTCAATATGGCAGCTTAGAATTTGCCACATACAGGTCCCCAAAACGGGTCACCTGAGGAGATACTCCTGGTCCTACATACAAATGACCTGCAGAAACTCAGCTCCCAGGACAGTAATATGGGGTTCTGTTCAAAATCAACAGCCCCTGGGTCTTATACTTAACTTACAAACATCTGCACAGTATTTGTTCCCATGGAAGAGGCATAAGGGGCTGTTATAACTGACCTCTGTCGATCAGCCCAAGCAGAGGCGACTAGAAAACACTAAGCAGCCCAGCCTCCCACATACCTGCCCTGTGCCCAGTCCCACCTGAGTAAGTCTCCTGGCCCGCATCTTCTCTGACCATCTCAGAGCAGAACCCAGAGCTCACTTTTCCAAAACTGTTTCTAACTGACCAGAGTCCAAAGGCACAGCATGGTCTCCTCCCACAGCCCTCCTCACAGACTGAAGAGTGGAGGTTCCCTCTTTGGGTCTTCCAAAATCACAGCATAATGGTGAGGAGAGGGGTGGGAGAGTGGGACTTTCCAAGGAAGGAACCTCAGAGTCAACAACTGGAGCCCACACTTCTAAATGGTCCTTTTCTTCACTGGGAGGCGGTGAGGGAGAGTTCCTCCTACCCGATCTTGGAAGAAAGCAGCAACTGGAAAAGAGTGGGAAAGGGAAACGAAAGGTATGAACAGCTTGGGTAACATAGGGAGACTCCGTCTCGACAAAAAAATAAAAATAAATTAGCCAGGGATGTTGGCATGTGCCTGTAATCCCAACTACTCAGGAGGCTGAGGCTAGAAGATTGCTTGAGCCTGGGAGGTCAAGGCTGCAGTGAGTTATGATTACACCACTGCACTTCAGCCTGGGCAACAGAGTGAGACTCCGTCTCAGAAAAAAAAGAGTATGAACATATAAACAAAAATGAACGGAGGCCGGGCGCGGTGGCTCACGCTTGTAATCCCAGCACTTTGGGAGGCCGAGGCGGGCGGATCACGAGGTCAGGAGATCGAGACCACGGTGAAACCCCGTCTCTACTAAAAATACAAAAAATTAGCCGGGCGTGGTGGCGGGCGCCTGTAGTCCCAGCTACTCGGAGAGGCTGAGGCAGGAGAATGGCGTGAACCCGGGAGGCGGAGCTTGCAGTGAGCCGAGATTGCGCCACTGCACTCCAGCCTAGGTGACAGAGCAAGACTCCGTCTCAAAAAAAAAAAAAAAAAAAAAAAAATGAACGGAAAGAGAAGTCTCTCTGAGCCTATTCTGACTCAGGAGGCTGCCTGATTAAAAAAAAAAATGGCTGGGCATGGTGAATTATTTGAGTCTGGGAGGTGGAGACCAGCCTGGGCAACCTGGTGAAACTCTATCTCAATTTAAAAAAATAAAAAACAGGCCGGGTGCGGTGGCTCACGCCTGTAATCCCAGCACTTTGGGAGGCCAAGGCGGGTGGATCACCAGGTCAGGAGACCAAGACCATCCTGGCTAACACAGTGAAACCCCGTCTCTACTAAAAATACAAAAAAAATTAGCCAGGCGTGGTGGCGGGCGCCTATAGTTCCAGCTACTCGGGAGGCTGAGGCAGGAGAATGGCATAAACCCGGGAGGCGGAGCTTGCAGTGAGCTGAGATTGTGCCACTGCACTCTAGCCTGGGCAACAGAGCAAGACTCCATCTCAAAAAAAAAAAAAAGAAATGGTCAGGTGCAATGGCTCACACCTGTAATCCCAGCACTTTGGGAGGCTGAGATGGGTGGATCACCTGAGGTCAGGAGTTTGAGACCAGCCTGGCCAACATGGGGAAACCCTGTCTCTACTAAAAATACAAAAACTTAGCTGGGCGTGGTGGCGGGTGCCTGTAATCCCAGCTACTCGGGAGGCTGAGGCAGAAGAATCGCTTGAACCCAGGAGGCAGAGGTTGCAGTGAGCCGAGATCACACCATTGCACTCCAGCCTGGGCGAAAGAGTGAGCGTCCGTCTCCACACAAAAAAATAAATAAATAAAAAGGGAGGGAGGAGGAATAAAAAACCGAATAAATGAGAAAGCTTTCCCTTCTTTCTCCCCAGGTTTCAGTAGGAGCCCCTGCTACCCAGTGGTGGGTTAACACAGACCCACCTGGATAGAAAGCCACGCACCTTAAGAACAAGAAAGGCTGTGAAAGGCTACCAATGCTATGACATTACTTTCCCTAACAAATGGACACCTCTCTGGTCCAGGTTATAGCAAACCTAGCCCCTGCTATCTCAAAGAGTACTCCAGTTACCTCTTAGGCTGATCTCCTTTAGCCAGGTGAGAAGAGCTCTGCCTCTCTTCCTGGGCCCAGCCACAGTTTGACATAGCATATCGAAGAATGGCATCAGACACAGTCATGGTACTTCGGCCCTGGACACAGGCTTCTATCTCAGGCACCGAGAGCTGGCTTTGCAGGAAGAGGTGCAACTGGCTGTCTGATAGGAGAACCACACTCTGCAGGACCCTGGGGAAAACACAGATAGCACAACACAGAGCATCACCCTGAGGACCTGCTCTCCATTCCCCATCCTCTGAAGAACTTCTGGCTACCTGAGCAGGGAGCGCCATCCCGCCTGGCACCTTCCTCCACCCCTGCCTCCACCCTCGGTGGCCAGCACCAGCTGTTCTGTCCACTCACTTTTCAAGGAAGTGCTGCAGACCTTGTCGTCGCTTCTCAATGAACTCATCTGAGGTGCCGAAGAAGGTTGACTTCCCAGGAAGTTCAGGAACAGGCCTGTGGAGCCACATGATATAACACCCATGATAAGTGTAACATCTAAGATAGTCATTCTAGCCTTTGTTCAAGGAAATCCCTTGAACAGAGGCCTAATCAATACAATTAGCTTTTTTTTTTTTTTTTGAGATGAAGTCTCGCTCTGTTGCCCAGGCTGGAGTGCAGTGGTGCGATCTCAGCTCACTGCAAGCTCCGCCTCCTGGGTTCATGCCATTCTCCTGCCTCAGCCTCCCGAGTAACTGGGATTACAGGTGCAGGCCACCACGCCCAGCTAATTTTTTGTATTTTTAGTACAGACGGGGTTTCACCATGTTAACCAGGATGGTCTTGATCTCCTGACCTCGTGATCCCTGCCCGCCTCGGCCTCCCAAAGTGCTGGGATTACAGGCATGAGCCACCGTGCCTGGCCCCAATTAGCTTTTAATAAGGGGTGGTGCTAACACTGACTGCATGCCAAGTGTCAAGTCAGACTGTGCTAAATGTTTTATAAACACGATTTCATTTAGTCATCCCAAAATCCCGTGAGAAAGATATTAACTCACTTTAGATCAGAGAAGTTAAGTAAATTTCTCACTGTTACACAGCTAGTAAGCAGCAAAGCTCATATTGGAACCATATCTATGACTATAAAACCCATGCTGATACATTATTTTTTTTTTTTTTTTTTTTTTTTTTTTGAGACGGAGTCTCGCTCTGTCGCCCAGGCTGGAGTGCAGTGGCACAATCTCGGCTCACCGCAAGCTCGCCTCCCGGGTTCACGCCATTCTCCTGCCTCAGCCTCCCAAGTAGCTGGGACTACAGGCGCCCACCACCACGCCCGGCTAATTTTTTGTATTTTTAGTAGAGATGGGGTTTCACTGTGTTAGCCAGGATGGTCTCGATCTCCTGACCTCGTGATCCGCCCGCCTCGGCCTCCCAAAGTGCTGGGATTACAGGCGTGAGCCACCGCGCCCGGCCACTGATACATTATTTTTGTCTGTTTGATTTTAGAGACAAGGTATTGCTTTCCAAGCTGCTCTCTCCAGGTTGCCCAGGCTGGAGTGTAGTAACATAATCGTGAGCATAGCTCACCGCAGCCTCAAATTCCTGGGATCAAGTAATCCTCCTGTATCAGCCTCCAGAATAACTATGACTACAGGCACGTGCCACTGTGTGCACCTAATTTATTTATTTATTTACTTATGTATCTGTAGAGACAGAGTATTGCTCTGTTGCCCAGGCTGGTCTCAAACTCCTGGCCTCAAGTGATCCTCCTTCCTTAACCTCCCAAAGCACTGGAATTACATGTGTGAGCCACCAAGCCGAGGCACCCTATGTTGTTTATGAAACCCACTCCCGGCTTGGTGCCATGGTTCATGCCTGTAATCCTGGCACTTTGGGAGACCGAGGTGGGCAGATCACTTGAGCTCAGGAGTTCAAGACCAGCTTGGGCGACATGGTGAAACCTCATCTCGCCTTTAAAAAAAAAAAAAACAGCCGGGCACGGTGGCTCACGCCTGTAATCCCAGCACTTTGGGAGGCCGAGGCGGGTGGGGATCACGAGGTCAGAAGATCGAGACCATCCTGGCTAACACGGTGAAACCCCGTCTCTACTAAAAATAGAAAAAACTAGCCGGACGTGGTGGTGGGCGCCTATAGTCCCAGCTACTCGGGAGGCTGAGGCAGGAGAATGGCATGAACCCGGGAGGCGGAGCTTGCAGTGAGCTGAGATCCTGCCATTGCACTCCAGCCTGGGCGACAAGAGTGAAACTCTGTCTCAAAAAAAAAAAAAAAAATTAAAAAAATAAATAAATAAAAATAAAAATATATAATTAGCCGGGCATGGTGGCACATGACTGTAATCCCCAGCTACTCGGGAGGCTGAGGCAGGGGAATCGCTTAAACCTGGGAGGCGGAGGTTGCGGTGAGCCAAGATCAAGCCATTGCACTCCAGCCTCGGCAACAAGAGTGAAACTCCATCTCAAAAAAAAAAAAAAAAAAAAAGGAAAAGAAAAGAAAATTAGCAGGGCACAGTGGTACACCCCTGTAATCCCAGCTACTCAGGAGGCTGAGGAAGGAGAATCACTTGAACCTGGGAGGTGGAGGTTGCAGTGAGCTGAGATCGTGCCACTGCAAACACTCCAGCCTGCATGATGGGACAGGAGCAAGACTCTATCTTAAAAAAAAAAAAAAAAGGCCGGGCGCAGTGGCTCACACCTGTAATCCCAGCACTTTGGGAGGACAAGGTGGCTAGATCATGAGGTCAGGAGTTGGAGACCAGCCTGACCAAAATGGTGAAACCCTGTCTCTACTAAAAATACAAAAATTAGCCAGCCATGGTGGTGCACACCTGTAATCCCAACTGCTCAGGAAGCTGAGGCAGGAGAATCCCTTGAACCCGGGAGGTGCAGTGAGCCGAGATCGCACCACTACACTCTAGCCTGAGTGACAGAGCAAGACTCCGCCTCAAAAAAAAAAAAAAAGAAATCCACATCCACCATCAACTATTATTTTTCAAAAGGAAGAAGAAACTGGAGTGGGACGCAGTGGCTCACACCTGTAATCCCAACAACTTGAGAGACTGAGGCAGGAGGATCACTTGAGGCCAAGGAGTTTGAGAGACCAGCCTGGGCAACAAAGTGAGACCTTTCTCTACAAAAAATACAAAAATTAGCTGAGCATGGTGGCACATACCTGTAGTCCCAGCTACCTGGGAGGCTGAAGTGGGAGAATCCCTTGACCGCAGGCATTTGAGGCTGCTGAGGCTCACATTTTTTTTGTAGTTGTTGTTTTTAAGACAGTCTCGCTCTGTCACCAGGCTGGAGTGCAGTGGCACCATCTCAACTCACTGCAACCTCCGACTCCCAGGTTCAAGCAATTCTCTGCCTCAGCCTCCTGAGTAGCTGGGATTACAGGCGCCCGCCACCTAATTTTTTATATTTTTAGTAGAGATGGGGTTTCACCATCTTGGCCAGGCTGGTCTTGAACTCCTGACCTCGTGATCCACCTGCCTCAGCCTCCCAAAGTGCTGGGCGTGAGCCACCGTGACCGGCAGAGGCTCACATAGCTAAGCTCCGTCTCAAAAAAACAAAGAAAAACAAAACAAAAAAAACAGGCCAGGCTGGAGGATATAGGATTTGTCAGGGGAACGGAGTTTCACCTGGTTTATTAGGGCCTGCCCCAGGACAATAGCCTCATCAGTTCCACATGTTAACTAACTGACTTGGTCACTCAACAGGCCACCTATCACCACTCAGTATTCAGTGACCATCCTACAGCAAAATCACTGTTGTAATTCTCCCCACTTTCAGGACTTATTGGGCAGGTGGGTGTGAGGAGTAAATAATAACTGCCTTCCCTAGGCTCTCATATGTCTCTGGAAAAGGACCTCTGTATTAAAAGGGAAAAAAAATCATTATTTTTACATGTGGAGTGGATGGAAACACTAGCTGCCAAATAAGTCCAGGTGCTTAAAATTTTCTGATAAGCAGATTTAAACTGTTTAAAATGTTAGCTGTATATTTGTTGAGCTCTACACATATATGCATATAAAGAAAGAAAAATATTTTTGATGTTAGTATGGCTTTGTTAGGTAAAAATACTCAAAATTAGATTCTACTTTTTTCACTGACTTGAAAATACGATTTAAGAACATATATCTGGCTGGGCGCAGTGGCTCACGCCTGTAATCCCAGCACTTTGGGAAGCCGAGGCAGGCGGATCGCCTGAGGTCAGGAGTTCGAGACCAGCCTGGCTAGCATGGTGAAACCCTGTCACTACTAAAAACACAAAAATTAGCTGGGCGTGGGGGTAGGCACATGTAATCCCAGCTACTTGGGAAGCTGAGGCAGGAGAATCACTTGAACCCGGGAGGCTGAGGTAGCAGTGAACCGAGATCACACCACTGTACTCCAGCCTGGGCAACAGAGTGAGACTCCGTCTCAAAAAGAAAAAGGAAAAAAGGCGGAGCGTGGTGGCTCACGTCTGTAATCCCAGCACTTTGGGAGGCCAAGGCAGGTGGATCATGAGGTCAGTTCAAGACCAGCCTGGCCAGGCTGGGCATGGTGGCTCACACCTGTAATCCTAGCACTTGGGAGGCCGAGATGGGTGGATTGCCTGAGCTCAGGAGTTCGAGACCAGCCTGGGCAACATGGTAAAACCCCGTCTCTACTAAAATACAAAAAAAGTCAGCTGGGCGTGGTGGCAGGCACCTGTAATCCCAGCTACTCGGGAGGCTGAGGCACGAGAATTGCTTGAGCCTGTGAGGTGGAGGGTGTCACTGCACTCCAGCCTGGGCAACAAAGTGAAACTCTGTCTCAAAAAAAAAAAAAAAAAAAAAAAAAAGCAAAAAAAACCCAGCCTGGCCAAGATGGTAAAACCCCATCTCCACTAAAAATACAAAAAATTAGCTGGGCGTGGTGGTGAGCCCCTGTTAATTCCAGCTACGTGGGAGGCTGAGGCAGAGAACTGCTTGAACCTGGGAGGCAGAGGTTGCAGTAAGCCAAGATTGTACCACTGCACTCCAGCCTGAGTGACAGAGCGAGACTCCATCTCAAAAAAAAAAAAAAAAAAAAAAAAGCCCAGGCATGGTGCCTCACGCCTGTAATCCTAGCAACTTTGGGAGGCTGAGGCAGGCGGATCACCTGAGGTCAGGAGGTCAAGACCAGCCTGACCAACATGGAGAAACCCCATCTCTACTAAAAATACAAAATTAGCTGGGAGTGGTGGTGCATGCCTGTAATCCCAGCTACTCAGGAGGCTGAGGCAGGAGAACCTCTTGAACCCAGGAGGTGGAGGTTGCGGTGACCGAGATCGCAACCGGGCAACAAGAGCAAAACTCAGTCTCAAAAAAAAAAAAGAACATTATTTCCTAGCCAGGAGTGGTGGCTCACGCCTGTAATCCCAGCACTTTGGGAGGCCGAGACAGGTGGATCACTTGAGTCCAGGAGTTTGAGACCAGCCTGGCCAACATGGAGAAACCCCATCTCTACTAAAAATACAAAAATTAAGCAGGCATAGTGGTGGGCACCTGTAATCCCAGCTACTTGGGAGGCTGAGGCAGAGAGAATTGCTTCAACCTGAGAGGTGGAGGTTGCAGTGAGATGAGATCACGCCGTTGCACTCCAGCCTGGGCAAAAGAGCAAGACTCCATCTCAAAAAAAAAACAAAACATTATTTCCCAGCCGGACCTGGTGGCTCACACCTGTAATCCCAACAATTTGGAAGGCCAAGGCAGGAGGACTGCTTGAGCCCAGGAGTTCAAGACCACCCTAGTAACATAGGGAGACCCCCATCTCTACAAAAATATTTTCCAAATTTGGCAAGTGTGGTGGCATGCACCTGTAGTCCCAGCCACTCGGGAAGCTGAGGTGGGAGGATTGCTAGAACCCAGGAGGTTGAAGCTGCAGTGAGCCATGATCGCACCACTGCACTCCAGCCTCCATAACAGAGCAAGACCCTATGTCAAAAAAAAAAACCCAAAAAACAAAAAAAGAAACAACATATTTCCCAATTTCCTTAGTGCCTGGTATGTTGCAAGTTCTCTTCATTGTCAACTCCAGTTCCTACATAAGCACCCAAAAAGCCAGTCACAGACCCAAGAAGGAAGCAAGAGCAAACTCACACCAAACCAGCATTTCTCTGTAGCTGCTTTCTCAGCCACACGAACTCACGGTAGCGGCGCCGCACACAGGAAGTCTTGGCAGTAAAGGCTTTGCTGTTGGTCTATACATGAAAGCACATGAAGCACATGAAAAGGGTTTAGTGGAAAAAGACAAGTTCACACGAGCTCCCTATCATTGCTTTCACTGAGGAGCCATGCCATCAGGCCACAGACCTGATCAGGTCCCCAACTAGAGCAAGGTGCCACCAGGCAGCCCAAAAGCAACTCAAAGACATACCTCAAGCTCTCTTTCCTTTCCTCCCTCCCTTTCTTCTAAGTCTTCTGTCTTGGGTCCACCAGAAACACTCAAAAATAGGTTACACCTTGACCTGAGTGGTGGCTCATGCCTCTAATCCCAGCACTTTGGGAGGCCAAGGAGGGTGGATCACTTGAGGTCAGGGGTTCAAAACCAGCCTGGCCAACATGATGAAACCCCATCTCTACTAAAAAAATATATATTCAAAATTAGCTGGGCGTGGTGGCACATGCCTGTAATCCCAGCTACTTGGGAGGCTGAGGCAGGAGAATCACTTGAACCTGGGAGGCGGAGGTTGCAGTAAGCCGAGATCACACCACTGCACTCCAGCCTGGGCAACAAGAGCAAAACTCCATCTCAAAAAAAAAAAAAGGTTACACCTCAGTACAAGCCCCTCAGCGCTGCAGAGCGCTGACCCCAATACAGAAGCTTGATGTACTCACATGAAGGAATATCTTATAATCCACATAAGAGTTCCAGGAGCCCTCATTCTGCACTCGGGGGTCCTGAACACGCACTGTAATCACCTCCTGTAGGTAAGAAAAGTTCCCTCAGCTTCAGCTACATAGCAAGGCAGCTCTGACAACACAGGTTGCTAGATTTTTCCACCCAACACCAACTTTCATTCACTCAACACCAACTTTCATTTATTCAATTCAACTTTCATTCACTCAATTCAGTCACTCAATTACAAATTTTTACTGAGCCCCACTACATGTCAGACACTGTTCTAGGCACTGGGGATAAAGCATAACAAGAGACTAAGTCCCTGCCCCCATAAAGCTTACATTCCAGTATATTCCAATCAATGGAAAATTTAGTCAGAATGGAACCCCATTTCCTAGGAATGCCTCTGCTATTGATTTCTTTCTCCTGACTTTATTCTGAGCTCATCAGAACCACCAAAGTAATACTGCAGGTAATGATTAATGATTTGCATCTCTGTGTCCTCTTTCCTCCTAAATCCCCTCTCCAACTTTTACCCACCTGTTCTCTGGAGACCACACTCTTACCTCCTGTTCTTGGTTCTCCGACATCCTACACCAAAAGCCCATTGGAAGGAAACATCTGATGAAGGACAGAGGATACAGGATCAAGGTTAATATGCCTCTGCTCTTATCATTCTTTACCAGGGAAAACCCTGAAGGTTTTTAATAGACCCCCGTGGGGAAACCCAGGCAACACTTTTTGTTCTTGTAAAACTTAAGAGGAAGCAAAAAAAAAAAATCCCCATTAGCTCAATGCCAAGCTAAAAGGCCCTGGGGGATTTGCCTCCCTTCCCAGACCAGGCCCTCAACTAGGCCACCTCTCTCCCCAAAGCGTGTTGGAGTCTACAGAAAGTTTGTCACACGCAGCCAGAACAGGTGGGTCCAGATGTAAAACTTTTGCCTTGAAGAATGCAGGCACAACAGGGTCTGGCGAGCACTCACATCACAGCATTTTTTTTTTTTTTTTTTTTTGAGACGGAGTTTCATTCTTGTTGCCCAGGCTGGAGTGCAATGGTGCAATCTTGGCTCACTGCGACCTCCGCCTCCTGGGTTCAAGCAATTCTCCTGCCTCAGTCTCCTGAGTAGCTGGGATTACAGGCACGTGCCACCACACCCGGCTAATTTTGTAGTTTTAGTAGAGATGGGGTTTCTCCATGTTGGTCAGGCTGGTCTCGAACTCCTGACCTCAGGTGATCCGCCCTCCTCGGCCTCCCAAAGTGCTGGGATTACAGGCGTGAGCCACCGTGCCCTGCCAGATCACAGCTTTGAAAGCGAGCCTAACGGCGCCCCCTCCCGGCTGTTTAGAGACAACCAAGTCCCCACAAACACCAATGCTTCTGCATTTCTCCCAGTCTCACTAACAACCAGTCAACTCCCCACAGGTGAATCATAGAGCTAGAGCACTCCAAGGAGCACCTGAGTGGGTTGCTCAGTTGGGACCTTCCCCTTATCCAATCCATACTCTGGAACCCGAGCCAATTGTTCTAATTACTTCCTCTCCTGACATGCCATCCGGTTTGTACTTCTGCCCAAGCACCCCACAGCTGCACAGGTTGACTCAGAATGCGTTCTGCTCCTTTGCAAAGATTCATTAAAGCCTCAGCCCCTGATTTTCCCCAATGTGGCAGTTTACATGTATAGCGACATCACCCACTCCGACAAGGGGACCATGAAGGCTGCAGCACAGGGTTACTCAAGTCCAATGGGGCCCATGATGTCACCTTCTGTTAAAATACAGCACTAATCTTGTTACTTCTAGAACTATTCCAACAGCATCCACCCTGGCTGCCGCCTCCACCCCCTTCTCTCTTAAGAGAGAAACAGTAAGGTTTAATTTCCCTTTCCAATTTACCTTGAAATGAAAACTGACTTCAGCCAATACGTACTGCCAACAAATGATCCACGCCGGCTCCTGGGAAAACAAGACTATCTCTAATATCTCTAAGCCCTCCCTCTCCTCCCCCCCATACCCATTCACATACCCACTCATTTTTACAGTCCCACAATTAATTTTAAACACATTCTCTTATTAGTTCTGCCTTACCATTAGAAGACTGTGTAATAAGTTTCCTTCTATTTTATGTTTTGCTAACACAAGGCTAACATTTCAAAAGAAGGCGAACTCATTTACACCATGAAATTAGCAAAGCAAACCGCTTTTTCAATTCTCTCCAATATACCAGAAGTATCTCCACAGACAAACACTGCATGCAGAAACGAAGCTGCATGGTCCATGACAAAATTGGGCTACACAATATTGAGCAAACCCAAGGTTTTGTGATTTCAGTACCACCTTAAATGGTATTCTTGCTGACAATCTGATTTTTATCTGATGCAGCCACCACCTCCAAGGGGTCCTGAACTGAAAGGTGGGAAATTCCAATTCCATAACAACCCATATGTAACATTCCAGGTATCAGTCAAATGTCTGAGGCCAAAAAGAGCAGACCTATTTGCTGTGAACAATGAACCTCCTTAGGTTTTTTTTTCTCTTCTCTTTGCAGGCATTGGATAAACTGCCAGCACAGGAGCAGAGAGTTAAATATTCTGAAGTGTCTTTAAACAAAACTAACAATGGAAAGACAATGACAAGGAAATCACAGTCATCCACTCAGTGGAGCTCATACATCTTTTGTGCCTTGAAAAAAGGTTTGTCAAATTCAGGACCATAATTTAAGAACGAAATGATCATCATACCCTTGGTCTCAGGAAGAGTTTGCATAGGGCCCTGCACTACCTTCATAAAGAAATTCTTCTTTCCTTTGGGGCCGGTATCACTCAGAAACAAATAGCTATGAACTGGCTTTTAAAAAACCTCCAGACGCCAGCCTGGCCAACATAATGAAACTCCGTCTCTACTAAAAATACAAAAAATTAGCTGGGTGTGGTGGCAGGCGCCTGTAATCCCAGCTACTTGGGAGACTGAAGCAGGAGAATCGCTCGAACCCGGGAGGCGGAGGTTGCAGTGAGCTGAGATCGCGCCACTGCACTCTAGCCCAGGCGACTGTGCAAGACTGTTGTCAAAAAAAAAACCAAAAAACCTCCAGATGGGCCAGGTGCGGTGGCTCACGTCTGTAATCCCAGCCCTTTGGGAGGCCGAGGCGGGCGAAAAACGAGGTCAAGAGATTGAGACCATACTGGCCAACATGGTGAAACCCCTTCTCTACTAAAAATACGAAAATTAGCTGGACATAGTGGCGCGTGCCTGTAGTCCCAGCTACTCGGGAGACTGAGGCAGGAGAATCAGTTGAACCCAGGAGGTAGAGGTTGCAGTGAGCCGAGATCGCGCCACTGCACTCCAGCCTGGCAAGAGTGAGACTCCGTCTCAAAAACGAAACAAAACAAAACAAAACAAAAAGTTTCAGCTGTAACTGTCCTTAAAAACACTGGGCCGGGCCGGGCGCGGTGGCTCAAGCCTGTAATCCCAGCACTTTGGGAGGCCGAGGCGGGCGGATCACGAGGTCAGGAGATCGAGACCATCCTGGCTAACAGGGTGAAACCCCGTCTCTACTAAAAATACAAAAAATTAGCCGGGCGTGTTGGCGGGCGCCTGTAGTCCCAGCTACTCGGGAGGCTGAGGCAGGAGAATGGCGTGAACCCCGGGAGGCGGAGCTTGCAGTGAGCCGAGATCGCGCCACTGCACTCCAGCCTGGGGGACAGAGCAAGACTCCGTCTCAAAAAAAAAAAAAAAAAAAAAAAAAAAAAAAAAAAAAAAAACACTGGGCCGGCCCAGTGGCTCACGCCTGTAATCCAACACTTTGGGAAGCTGAGGCGGACAGAACACTTGAGGCCAGGAGTTCAAGAACAGCCTGGCCAACATGGCAAAACTCCGTCTCTACTAAAAATACAAAAATTAGCTGGGCATGGTGGCGCAGGCCTGTACTCCCAGCTACTCGGGAGACTGAGGCATGAGAATCGTTGGAACCCAGGAGGCGGAGGCTGCAGTGAGCCAAGATCACACCACTGCACTCCAGCCTGGGAGACAGAGCGAGACCCCGTCTCAAAAACAAACAAATAAACACTGGAACCAATACAAAAACCTAGACACCAAGTAGTAATTTCTAGCAACCACTATTCTCCATTAGATTCCTCCCCACAGATACCACTCCTCAAAAGAAAAAGCTCAGTTCTGCCTCTGGAGAAGCAGCAGGAAGTTCCCAACTTTAGTTCTCTGATCTGGGAGATGGATCTGTACGTCATCCAAATAAGGCTAGAGTCAGTGACCAGAGCTAGTTACATAACTTAGTGTTAACTACATTTCCTGGGCCCTTTCAACCACATTTGAAGTTTCCTCTACTTTCTTCACCTGTACCAGCACCAGTAGCTCTGATAAGTACCCGATTGTTTGCTGTTTACAAAGTAGATTCATCGTAAAGCTTTCCAATATATTAACAATGCAAGGCTTTAGTCTCACTATTTATTTTCTCTCCCATTTAAACAACTTCAAGAGACAGATTAAGAAACAAATCAGGTGATGAAAGTAGATGGAACTACTGAGACTACCGTCCCTTCTTACTCAGTCTTGGGCCTTTAGTGCCAGATGGCAGAGAGCAATTCAAAAAGCTCTCCCTCCAATTATATCACAGGTACTAGACAGAGGAAGCTCCCAGTTCTGACCAAGCTCTGTGTGATCTCAACCAAGCAGTTATGCTCCATCTTTTTGTCCATCTCTAACCTACTCCTTTCACTTGGAAGGTAAGTAACAAAGGCGACCACAATCTACCGCAAGTCTCCCGTGTCCATGTAAAATACTCGCCACTGCCCCCAGTCTTAGCCATTTAAGTAAATGTTCTCAGAGTCTTTTACTACGGCCACTCCTCCTCCATTCTCAACAAACTAGTACCGAAAGGTCCACATGGTCCTTCTTCCTTTCCGATTAAGCTTGGGGAGTAGGAAGTGAAAGATATACTTTGAAGGTAAACTGAAAAGCCGGGTTTCCTTTCTTGGATCCCGAGCAAGCCCTTCCCTTAATCCCGGTGGTAAGAGAGTCCCTCCCTAGGATGTAAAGCGATGCCACCATCCCGAGTGCCACTACTGACGCTCAAGCCCACGCCCCCTCACAGGAGAGCAGCACCCACTCCCCGGGGCCCCGCCCACGCCCTCTCACCTGAGAACAGCACCAGCTCCCCACAGCGACACCGCCCGCGCCCCACCATATAGCCAGATCACGGCTTCTCCTTCCGGGTGAGTCGCCGGTGCCCCGGTGCACGACGGGAGACGCCCCAATCCCGGGTGCCCGGGACGCCCCGCCCCTACAGGCCCGGGCTCTGAGTGGGATTCCCGCTTCCGAACGGCGCGGCTCCGCTGGCCAAGGCCCCGGACTGGAGTCGGGATCCCCCCTCCACTCACTTGGGACGCTAGAGAGTGGACGCAGGTGCCGGGTGAGGGATGGTGAACGAATATCCAATCCGGGGCCGCGTTCCGCCCACTGTCAGGGGAAACCAATCAGCGGCCAGGGGGCGTCAGCGACGGTCCGCCTGTGGGTCCCGGGAGCAGAGGGGTGTGAGGGGGTTGTTACTCTTGTTCCCGCTATGCAAGGGATAGTCTGCAGTGTGGGAGGTTCGGGGCTTTAGGAAGCCCACATCCCTGGATCCTCACTAAGTCCCGAGAGCCACCATTTGAACCTCGTAGTTTGCTGTTCTCCAGCGGAGCTATCAAGGGGACTCCGATTCAAATTCGTAAAGCCACGGACCGATTGTCAGAGTGAAAGTCAGACTCGAGAGGGTCCGGCGACTCAGATTGCTCACACCGAAACAAACTTGATGCAATATCATGCAGCTAGGGAGCAAGAGAAAGCCGTTCAATGTGTTGAAGGCTTTTGCGGTGGTCTTTTAACAACTTAAACATAATTTCAGCAAGCCTAGCGCAGTGGCTCACGCCTGTAATCCCAATACTATTAGGGAGGCCGAGGCAGGAGGATCGATTGAGGCCAGGCTTGAGACACGCCCTACCAACTTAGGGAGACCCTCGCCTCTGCAAAAAATTTTAAAAATTAGCCGGGTGTGGTGGCACGCGCCTGTAGTCCCAGCTACTCGGGAGGCTGAGACAGGAGGATGGCTTGAACCCAGGGGTTCGAGGCTGCAGTGAGCCCTGATCACTGCAGAGCAAGACCCTGTCTGAAAAAAAGAAAGAGAGCTAAAAGGAAGAAAAGAAAGGGGCCAGGCCTCACGCCTGTACTTCCACCACTTTGGGAGGCGGAGGCGGGTGGATTACCTGAGGTCAGGAGTTCGAGACCAGCCTGGCTAACATGGTGAAACCCCATCTCTACTAAAACTACAAAAATTAGCTGGGCGTGGTCATGGGCACCTGTAATCCCAGCTATTCAGGAGACTGACCCAGGGGGATTGCTTGAACGCAGGAATCGGAGGTTGCAGTGAGCCAAGATCGTGCCATTACACTCCAGCCTGGGAGACTCCATTGTAATAAATAAATAAATAAATGAAAAGGAAGATAGCTGGATTCTCATATGTGCTTCCCCTTTCTCTGTTGTGCTCTGTTGTTTTGGTACATTAAGAAAATTCAGCCTTATATAGATATGTAGTTGAGAAAAGGAAGAGTATTTTTAGCCTTCTCAAACAATTCTGAATACTCTTCTTTGATACTACCCAGATTCAACAAATGGTAACTTTTCTTTGTTTTTTTGAGACAGAGTCCTGCTCTGTTGCCCAGGCTGGAGTGCAGTGGCAGGATCACAGCTCACTGCAGCCTCAACCTCCAGGGCTCAAGCCATCCTCCCACCTCAGCCCTTGGAGCTGCTGGGATCGCAGGCGTGTGCCACCATACTCGGTTCATTTTTTAAATTTTTATACAGATAGGCCGGGAGCGGTGGCTCACGCTTGTAATCCCAGCACTTTGGGAAGCCGAGGCGGGCGGATCACGAGGTCAGGAGATCGAGACCACGGTGAAACCCCGTCTCTACTAAAAATATAAAAAATTAGCCGGGCGTGGTGGCGGGCGCCCGTAGTCCCAGCTACTCGGAGAGGCTGAGGCAGGAGAATGGCGTGAACCCGGGAAGGCGGAGCTTGCAGTGAGCCGAGATTGCGCCACTGAACTCCAGCCTGGGCGACAGAGCGAGACTCTGTCTCAAAAAAAAAAAAAAAAATTTTATACAGATAAGGTTTCCCTATGTTGCCGAGACTGGAAGTGTTTATTTATTTATTTATTTTAAGTACACACCACCTTGGAGATAGAGTCATTTCTATTTTTTTTTTTTTTTTTTTTTTGCGACGGAGTCTCGCTCTGTCGCCCAGGCTGGAGTGCAGTGGCGCAATCTCGGCTCACTGCAAGCTCCGCCTCCCGGGTTCACACCATTCTCCTGCCTCAGCCTCTCCGAGTAGCTGGGACTACAGGCGCCCGCCACCACGCCCTGCTAATTTTTTTTGTATTTTTAGTAGAGACGGGGTTTCACCGTGGTCTCGATCTCCTGACCTCGTGATCCGCCCGCCTCGGCCTCCCAAAGTGCTGGGATTATAAGCGTGAGCCACCGCGCCCGGCCGAGATGGAGTCATTTCTTAAAGGTTAAGTGCAATAGGGAGTCTGAAGCCATTTAGAAAATACTGGTACAGAGTTATGCAGATCAGCCAATGTTGATGCATTTATTCAATGTAAAAAAAATTACATTTATTAAATTCATCACTGATCTCATCAGGAAAGTCTCAAGAAACTGCCTACAACTAGCTGGGATTACAGGCATGCACCACCATGCCCGGCTAATTTTTGTATTTTTAGTAGAGATGGGGTTTCACCATATTGGTCAGGCTGGTCTTGAACTCCTGATCTCATGATCCACCTGTCTTGGCTTCCCAAAGTGCTGGGATTACAGGCGTGAGCCACCGTGCCTGGCCTCACATGTTAAGACAGCCTCGACCTCCTGGGCTCAAGTGATCCTCCCACCCAAGCCTCCTAAGTAGCTGGGACCACAGGTATGTGCCACCATGTCCGACTAATTTTTTATTATTATTTGTATAGATGAGGTCTCACTATGTTGCCCGGCCTGGTCTTGAACTCTCAAGAGATTGAGACCATCCTGGTGGCGTGTGCCTGTAATCCCAGCTAATCGAGAGGCTGAGGCAGGAGAATCACTTAAACCCGGGAGGCAGAGGCTTCAGTGAGCCAAGATCATGCCACTGCACTCCAGCCTGGTGACAAAGCGAGACTCCGTCTCAAAAAAAAAAAAAAAAGAATGGTATACAGCACAAAGGCAGTGATGGCCCTCTCCACCTTGAAACACACATAGAAGAGCCAGAATTTACTAACACACTAAATATGATACATCTGAAACTGTTGTCCTGTAATGTACAGTTCAGGAAAGTGATGACATTTAAATAGAGACCTCAGGGAACACGATGGCTGAACTTCAATATTAGAAGAAACATATGAAAGATTAGGTTTACTGTGTGGCTACAGATGCCAGAATTAGGGAAAATAGGTGGCATCTCCATGGGGAGCAGAATTCAGCTCAATACAAGGAATTAGGGACGGCAGCATTTTATGTAGACAAAAATATGGTTTGGGAGTTAGACAGAAATGAGACTAAATCAATCAAGAATTTATGGCCAGGCATGGTGGCTCACATCTGTAATCCCAGCACTTTGGGAGGCCGAGACAGGTCAAGGCCTGCTTGAGCCCAGGAGTTCCAGACCAGCCTGGACAACGGGACAAAACTCTGTCTCTACAAAATAGAAAAAATTAGCCGAGTAGGGTGTGGCTCAAAGCTACTCAGGAAGCTGAGGGGGAAAGATTACTTGGGCCTGGGAAGCTGAGACTGCAGTGAACCGTGATTGCACTACTGCACTCCAGCCTAGGAGACAGAGTAACATCCTGTCTCAAAAAATATATATATAGGCCGGGCGTGGTGGCTCACACTTTTAATGCCAGCATTTTGGGAAGCCGCAATGGGGGGATCACAAGGTTAGTTCAAGACCAGCCTGAAAACACAGTGAAACCCCGTCTCTACTAAAAATACAAAAATTAAGGCTGGGCACGGTGGCTCACACCTGTAATCCCAGCACTTTGGTAGGCGGAGGCGGTGGGACCACTTGAGGTCAGGAGTTCAAGACCAGTCTGGCCAACATGGTGAAATCCCCTCTCTCTCTACTAAAATTACAAAAATTAGCCAGGCATGGTGGCGGGCGACTGTAAACCCAGCTACTCAGGAGACTGAGGCTGGACAATTGCTTGAACCCAGGAGGTGGAGGTTGCAGTGAGCCGAGATCTCACCACTGCACTCCAGCCTGGGTGACAGAGCAAGACTCAGTCTCGGGAAACAAAAAAATTAGCTGGGCATGGTGGTGGGCACCTGTAATCCCAGCTACTCGGGAGACCGAGGCTGGATCATTGCTTGAACCCAGGAGGTGGAGGTTGCAGTGAGCCGGGATCATGCCACTGCACTCCAGCCTGGGTGACAGAGTTAGACTCTTGTCTCAAAAAATAATAATCAATAAAAGTAAATAAAATAAAATAAAAAATAAACCAGCCGTGGTGGCTCACGCCTGTAATCTTAGCACTTTGGGAGGTTGAGGCGGGTGGACTGCCTGAACTCAGGAGTTCAAGACCAGCCTGGGCAACACGGTGAAACCCCCGTCTCTACTAAAATACAAAAAAATTAGCTGTGCATGGTGGCGTGCACTTGTAATCCCAGTTACTTGGGAGGCTGAGACAGGAGAATTGCATGAACTCGGGAGGCAGAGGTTGCAGTGAGCCGAGATCTTGCCATTGCACTCCAGCCTGGGCAATAGTGCAAGACTCTGCCTCAGAAAAAAAAAAAAAAGGCACTCATTAATAGTAGCTAATTATCATTACAACTAATTTTCTCATCATTATCATCAGTCAAAAACAGTACACTACAGGAAGAAGTGAGTAGATGCTTCTCACTTGCTTCTTCATAGAAACCCAGCCCAAATGTTTCAGGAAGAATTGCTCTCTGTGTCCGGAGTTGGTTCCTTCCGGTGGGTTTGTGGTCTCCCTCACTTAAAGAATGAAGCCGCGGACGTTCATAGTGAGTGTTAAAAACAGCTCTTAAAGCTGGCAGGGACCCAAAGAGTGAGCAGCAGCAAGATTTATTGTGAAGAGCAAAAGAACGCGAAAGAACAAAGCTTCCATAGCGTGGAAAGGGACCTGAGCGGGTTGCTGCTGCTGGCTAGCGGCAATCGATGGGGGGCGGGAGGCCAGCTTTTACACCCTTATTTGTCCCCGTGCATTTTCCATTTCTGTCCTATCAGAGTGCCCTCTTTTCAATCCTCCCCGTGATTGGCTACTTTTAGATTCCTGCTGATTGGTGCATTTTACAGAGCGCTGATTGGTGCATTTTACAGAGCGCTGATTGATGCATTTTGCAGAGAGCTGACTGGTGCATTTTACAATCCTCTTGCTAGCTACAGAGGGCTGATTGGTGTGTTTTTACAGAGTGCTGATTGGTGCATTTTACAATCCCCTTGCTAGGTACAGAGCGCTGATTGGTGCATTTTACAATTCTGCAAGACAGAAAAGTTCTCCAAGTCCCCACTCGACCCAGGAAGTCCAGCTGACTTCACCTCTCAACTTCTCTGTGCTTTCTTGAAGCCCCTTTAACTAAACTCTATTATGATATTGCTGGACTGGGTTTTTCTTACATGACAGTTCTCCAGAGCCCTGAACAGTGCCTGCATCAGCAAAACTTGTCTTATAAATGCAAACTCCTGCCCCGAACAGTGCCTGCATCAGCAAAACTGTCTTATAAATGCAAACTCTTGCCTTTTGGGGTAGAGTGTAATAGAGTTTCCCTCTTCCTCCTGATTAGAAGGATACTTTAAAATAAAAAAACAAAACTTTAGTTATATTGTGGCTTAAAAACATGGTTTTTTCCTAATTGTGTGTTTCCTTGGGATGATTGGGTGAAAGGTGCTGACGGAGATTAATGACACTGAAAAAGGTGAGCACAAATTACAATGAAAAAGGGGACATTTTTGTGGTGCAGCCAATGAAAAGGGGGAAATTCAGGAAGCTATGAGAGGCCTATGGGGGGACCTAACCTACTCTAAGGGAATCAGGGAAGACCTCGAAGGGGAAGTTATCTTAACACTGAGCAGTATTTTTTTTTTTAGAAGAAGTTTCGCTCTTGTTGCCCAGGCTGGAGTGCAATGGCACGATCCCGGCTCACTGCAACCTCCACCTCCTGGGTTCAAGCGATTCTCCTCCCTCAGCCTCCCGAGTAGCTGGCACTACAGGTGCCCGCCACGACGCCCAGCTAATTTTTGTATTCTAGTAGAGATGGTGTTTCACCATGTTGGCCAGGCTGGTCTTGAAACCCTGACCTCAGATGATCCACCCACCTCCGCCTCCCAAAGTGTTGGGATTATAGACTTGAGCCACCGTGCCGGCCTGAGTAGGAACTTTACAGAGATTTGAGGAGGCAGAGATTGAGGACTAAGAAATCATTGGAAATTTGAGGCAGCGGCGATATAATAAAGTTCTAGTGAAGAATCTAAGATTCAAAAATTTTGAGGATGTGAATTACAGAACTGTCCAGAAGTGGTTGATTTTTTGGAGGCCAAGCATCACGGGGCTCGCTTATAAAAATCATGTGTTCTAATTTTCTTTTCTTTTCTTTTTTGAGATGGAGTCTCGCTCCATCGCCCAGGCTGGAGTGCAGTGGCTGGATCTCAGCTCACTGCAAGCTCCGCCTCCCAAGTTCAAGCAATTCTCCTGTCTCAGCCTCCTGAGTAGCTGGGACTACAGGCGCCTGCCACCACGCCCAGCTAATTTTTGCATTTTTAATAGAGACAGGGTTTCACCTTGTTGGTAAGGCTGGTCTCGAACTCCTGACCTCAGGTGATCCACCCGCCTCGGCCTCCCAAAGTGCTGGGATGACAGGCGTGAGCGACTGCCCCTGGCCCATATGTTCTAATCTTCTAGGTTACAACGCTCTACGCTGCAATCTCTCCACCGTTACAGTTTAAAAACTAGAAGTCCCTACCACCCTCGCCTGCTGTGCGTGCGCGGCGCGCGGCGCTTCGGGCCTTGTAGTCTTGGACAGACCCCGAGGCCCATGGTGCCGTGCGGCGGGTCGTCGCGCCTGCGCGGTGCAAGCGGCGGGCAGCGCAGAGTGCGAGGCTCTTTTGTTCGGCTGAGGGGAGGGCCGTTGGCCGGGGCCTGCGGTACGCCGCTTCAGTGAGGGACTCCACTGCGGCCACCCGGCTTGCTGCCTTCCTGGGCGCCACTCCCCCAGGCGACCCGACGCGACGCGCCAGTAGCGCAGCACCGATTCCTCTCGGGCTCTTGGGCGCTGCTGTGAGGTGAGGAGCCCGCTGGAGGCGTGAGAGCTGGGGGAGGGGGCGCGGCGGCGGCGGCGGGAGCCGTGCGTGAGGGGCCACGCTTTCGAGGCGGAGGTTAGGAGCGGGGAGCGCGCCCGGGTCCAGCGTCCTGCTTCTCCGCTTCCCGCGCTGAGCTCTCCGCCTGTGGCTGAGGCGTCGGTGCCAGCTGCGTGAAGGATGGAGAGGGCGGGGCGCGAATCCTGAGCCAGAGACTGAAGTGCTTGGGGGTGGGCCGAGCACTTGGGGGCAGCTCTTCGGGGCCCTGGTGGTCTGGAACAATGTTGCTTGGCTGGGCGGCTGCGGGATAGGGCGGAAGGGGACAGGCTTGAGGCTTGGATAGGCGTGAGGAGGCGCTGACTACCGCACGACCCGAGGTTTGTAAGTATGTTCGGAGGACGCCGGGTCCGGCTGGGACTGCCAGAGGAACCTGGCTTTGCAGGACTACGGAGGAGTAACGTCGAGTGAATTGGAAGAGGGCCCTGGGCCGCACAAGGTGTGCTGATTGGAGGAGATGTGTGGAATAAATTGGGAAAGGGGGCACGGAGGGGGAGGGGCAGGCGTTTGCTGGGCCTGGCTCTGGAAGGGGAGGAGCTGTCAGGATAAGTAGGGCGGAGATCCCGAGAATATTTCTGTAAGGTATGTAAGAAAAAGGGGAAAGCAGGCCGCCCTTGCATCCTGATGGGTCCTTACAGTGGGGAGGCTGTGAGAATAATGTGTGAAGAAAGGATGGAATACGCTTTTTTCACTTTTCCAGGTTTCCTACTACCTTCACTCCATGATTCCTTTGGGGAGTTAAAAAAGTCCAAGTGCAGTTCTTGCTTTGATTCAAAATCAGTTCCATACGTTTTTGTGTGGGATCGTAACTGGTCTCACAAAGGCGATGAAATTGTAAGAATACGTAGATGAGTTAATAGTTAAGGAACGGCGTGAGGTAGTGAGAGATTGTGAGATCATGTGAGGTGCGAGAAATTGGGAGACATAGATAGGAAAATTATGTGAGATTGTGAGGTAATATTTGTTTCGTGGGCCCTTCTGTTTTTAGCCAGCTTTTCTTTGTTGGAAAATTTGAATACAGAGTGAGCAATATTTTACCTGTTTTTTTTTTTTTTTTTTTTTTTTTTTTGAGAAGAGTCTCCCTCTGTCGCCCAGGCTGGAGTGCAGTGGTGCGATCTTGGCTCACTGCAACCTCCACTTCCTGGGTTCATGCGATTCTCTTGCCTCAGCCTCCCGACTAGCTGGGATTACAGGCACACGCCACCACGCCTGGCTAATTTTTGTATTTTTAGTAGAGACGGGGGTTTCACCGTATTGGTCACGCTGGTCTCAAACTCCTGACTTCGTGATCCTCCCGCCTCGGCCTCCCAAAGTGCTGGCATTATAGGCGTGAGCCACCGCGCCTGGCCATATTTTGCCTCTTTTTCAAAGTTTCAAATGAGGGTTTTTCATAAATTGGTGTTACATTTAGACGTGTTGGTTTAACGCAGTTGAGGTGGAATTTACAAAAAGCTTAGCTATAATCAGTTATATACTAGAACCTCTAGCCCAGGGTAAAGTAGCCTCCTCAATTGTGTTGAGTCACATCAGTAGTTTGGAAAGATTGTGAAAGGTCCAAGGCTTTGGAATAGATTCAGAAATACAATGGGGAAATTAGTGCCGGTGTTCCTCCCTAGGTGCCTTATAGACTTTTATATGAAAGTGGTGTGATTGAAAAGCACTTGTATTGAAACCGGTGGCACCTTAATGAAGCTTCAGGGGAGTGGAGGACCTGAAGTCATTTACGGTTTTCCCTGTGGTGATATTTTTCTTCAATGGCTGCTGTATCCTAAATTGTTTTTCATTAAAAAATAGTAGGGCCGAGCGCAGTGGCTCAAGCCTGTCATCCCAGCACTTTGGGAGTCTGAGGTGGGTGGATCACCTGAGGTCAGGAGTTCGAGACCAGCCTGGCCAACATGGTGAAACCCCATCTCTACTAAAAATAGAAAAATTAGCCCGGTGCGGTGGCGGGCACCTGTAGTCCCAGCTACTTGGGAGGCTGAGACAGGAGAATCGCTTGAACCCGAGGCGGAGGTTGCAGTGAGCTGAGATTGGCACTGCTGCCCTCCAGCCTGGGCAACAGAGGGAGACTCTGTCTCAAAAAAAAAAAAAAAAAAAAAAGGGGGCCGGACGCGGTGGCTCACGCCTGTAATCCCAGCACTTTGGGAGGCTGAGGTGGGCGGATCATGAGGTCAAGAGATCGAGACCATTCTGGCCAACCAACATGGTAAAACCCTGTCTCTACTAAAAATACAAAATTAGCTGGGCCTAGTGGCACATGCCTGTAGTCCCAGCTACTTGAGAGGCTGAGGCAGGAGAATTGCTTGAACCCGGAAGGTGGAGGTTGCCATGAGCCGAGATCGCACTGTTGCACTCCAGCCAGGGCAACAAGAGCGAAACTCTGTCTCAAAAAAAGAAAAATGAAAAAATGGGGCTGTACCTCTTGTTCATCAGTGCCTGGCACATAGTAGGCCGTTCAGATTGTTGATGAATGAATGATGAATAGGGGAGCTTTGAGATCCATTCTGAGAACTCTGTTAGCCAAATTAATGTGCATAGTAGTTTGCTTGTCCTGTATCTGTGACATTTGGCAGAGTTAAACTGTTGCTTTGGCATGCTTGTCTTAGCCTCAGTTAGTTTCTTTGCTTTTTGTTTGTTTGTTTTTTGTTTTTTTAACAATAAAGATTTTTATTGTTTTTTGTTTTTTTAAGACAGGGTGTCGCTCTGTTGCCAGGCTGGAGTGCAGTGGTGGCATCATGGCTCACTGAAGCCTCGACCTCCTGGACACAAGCAGTCCTCCCACCACAGCCTCTTGAGTAGCTAGGACTACAGTCTCATGCCACCATGCATGGCTTCTTTTTTGTAGGGACAGTCTCTGTTGCCCAGAATGGTTAGCTTCAGTTTTGTACTCACTCTGGTACCAAATATAGAAAAGGTATACAGGCTGTGCAACTGGCCGTTTTAAATACCTCAGGCCTCAGATTCTGGGTTTCGTCAGCAAGCAAATAGCTTGAATATATCTGTTTTAAAAGAATCTTGAAAAATCTTCTGTGTCGTTAGTATTGATGAACAATAATTTACCAGTAGCAATGTCTGTTGAAAAATTGAATAGGCTTTCCAAGGTTATTTGGAGAAGTTACTCAAATATGGACAAAATTTAGATCTTCTCGGTATTTACATAGAATAACTTGTATTAAATCTGAACTCCTGACCTCGGGTGATCCACCCTCCTCGGCCACCCAAAGTGTTGGGATTACAGGTGTGAGCTACCGCGCCCAGCCTATAGTATTAATTTTTAACTGACAAGAATGGTGTATCCTTATGGGGTACAGTGTGGTGGCGTTTTTTTTTTTTTTTTGAGACGGAGTTTCGCTCTTGTTGCCCAGGCTGGAGTGCAGTGGTGCAATCTCAGCTTACTGCAACCTCCGCCTCCTTGGTTCAAGTGATTCTCCTGCCTCAGGCCTCCTAAGTAGCTGAAATTACAGGCGCCTGCCACCACACCTGGCTAATTTTTTGTATTTTTTTAGTAGAGATGGGGTTTCATCATGTTGGCCAGGTTAGTCTTGAACTCCTGACCTCAGGTGATCCACCCTCCTTGGCCCCCAAAGTGCAGAGATTACAGGCGTGAGCCACCACGCCCAGCTTGTGGTGGGGTTTTTTGAACTTTTATTTTTCTCATATAAATAGAGGCAGGGACTCACTGTGTTGCCCAGGCTAGTTTCAAACTCCTGGTCTCAAGTAATCTTCCCACCTCACCCTCCCAAAGTACTGGGATTACAGATATGAGCCACTGCACCTGGCCCACTATGGTGGTTTTTGTTTTTCTTTTTTTTTTTTTTAGACAAGTCTTGCTCTGTCACCCAGGCTGGAGTGCAGTGGTGCACTCCACTCGACTCACTGCAGCTTCCACCTCCCAGGTTCAAGTGATTCTCCTGCCTCAGCCTCCTGAGTAGCCAGGAATACAGGTGCACACCACCATGCCCAGCTAACTTTTTTTGTATTTTTAGTAGAGATGAGGTCTCACCATGTTGGCCAGGCTGGTCTTGAAATCCTGACCTCAAGTGATCCACCCACCTCAGCCTCTCAAAGTGCTGGGATTGCAGGTGTGAGCCACCACTCCTGGCCACTGTGGTGTTTTGATACGTTTCCAATGTAGTCATAATTCTGGTCTAGCTTTCTAACCACTTTTATTTTATCCTAAATTAACCTTTGAAGGATTGCTTGAGGTATCTCTATGTCCATACTAACATTTGTAGACTCTTGTGGCCTCTCAACCCAAAAATCTATGTCAAAATATCCGTGTCAACATACTCAAAGGGGTTTTCCAAGTTTCAGGACACATCTCAGATAAAATTCAAAATGTATTCGCACACCAGCATTCTAGCCTTAGATCCTCTGGAATTCAAGGGCTGGTGTTCGTTTAAAAATGAAACTCCTGACCGGGCATGATGGCTCACGCCTGTAATACCAGCACTATGGGAGGTCGAGGTGGGTGGATCACCTCAGGTGGGAATTGAAGACCAGCCTGACCAACATGGAGAAACTCCGTCTCTACTAAAAATACACAATTAGCTGGGCGTGGTGGCGCATGCCTGTAATCCCAGGGACTCGGGAGGCTGAGGCAGGAGAACTGCTTGAACCTGGGAGGCAGAGGTTGCAGGGAGCCGAGATTGCACCACTGTACTCCAGCCTGGGTGAAAGAGCAAGACTCCGTCTCCAAAAAAAAGAAACTCCTGCTAACTGTGTGTGTGGCCTAAGTTCTTGTTTTCTGCTTAGTCAAGTTTTCCATCTGGAAAGCATTTGCTTCACAAACAGCCACAGCTTACAGACTAAAAGCAGTTTAGAAACAAGACTACCACCTGAATATACTACACATGCCTTCACCTGCCTTTTGATGATTGGTATGTAGTTGCTGATTCTTTCAACAAAAGGTACTTCTTTCTTGTTTTCTCTTAGGGCTTATGGATCAGATTTATCTTTCTGCTTATTCTTTTAAAAGCTTATAGCTTTGGACTTCTATTCCCTGATGCTTCTGAGACAGTCATCCTTTTTTTTTTTTTTTTTTTTTTTTTTGAGATGGAGTTTTGTTCTTGTTGCCCAGGCTGGAGTGCAATGATACGATCTCGGCTCACCGCGACCTCAACCTCCTGGGTTCAAGCGATTTTCTTGCCTCAGCCTCCCAAGTAGCTGGGATTACAGGCATGCACCACCATGCCCGGCTAATTTTGTATTTTTAGTAGAGATGAGGTTTCTCCATGTTGGTCAGGCTGGTCTCAAACTCCCGACCTCAGGAGATCCACCCGCCTCAGCCTCCCGAAGTGCTGGGATTACAGGCGTGAGCCACCGCGCCCCGCCTGAGACATCCATCTTTATTGCCCATGTAGGGTTCAACAACTTGTTCAGGTTCCACACATACCTTTAATTGTGTGTGCAAGTAAAAATAGAAACAAAATGCTTTGGGAACCCAAAGAAAAGAGAAATATTATTTAGCTAGGTTGGGTAGGCTTCATGGAGAAAGTAGCGTTTTTAAGCTTGGTCTTGAAGAATGGATAGGATTTTGACTGTTGGCCCTGTACAGGAGCACACTACTTTCTTCTTTCTTTTTTTTTTTTTTTTTTTTTTTTTTTGAGATGGAGTCTCGCTCTGTCGCCCAGGCTGGAGTGCAGTGGCGCAATCTCGGCTCACTGCAAGCTCCACCTCCCGAGTTCACGCCATTCTCCTGCCTCAGCCTCTCCGAGTAGCTGGGACTACAGGCGCCCGCCACCACGCCTGGCTAATTTTTTTGTATTTTTAGTAGAGACGGGGTTTCACCGTGGTCTTGATCTCCTGACCTTGTGATCCGCCCGCCTCAGCCTCCCAAAGTGCTGGGATTACAAGTGTGAGCCACCGCGCCCAGCCTTTTTTTTTTTTTTTTTTTTTTTTGAGGCAGAGTCTTGCTCTGTCACTGAGGCTGGAGTGCAGTGTCAAGATCTTGGCTCACTGCAACCTCTGCCTGCCTGGTTCAAGTAATTCTTGTGCCCCACCCTCCCAAGTAGCTGGGATTACAGGCATGCACCACCACACCTGGCTAATTTTTGTATTTTTAGTAGATATGGGGTTTCACCATGTTGGCCAGGCTGGTCTTGAACTCCAGGCCTCAAGTGATCCACCCACCTCGACTTCCCAAAGTACTGATTTATAGGTGTGAGCCACCAAGCCCAGTCAGGAGCACACTTTTTTTTTTTTTTTTCTTTGAGACAGAGTCTTGGTCCGTCACCCAGGCTGGAGTGCAGTGGCGCGATCTCAGCTCACTGCATCCTAACCCCGTTTTCTGGATTCAAGCAATTCTTGTGCCTCAGCTTCTTGAGTAGCTGGGACTACAGGTGCGCCATGCTGGCTAATTTTTTTTTTGTATTTTTAGTAGACACGGGGTTTCACCATGTTGCTGGGCTGGTCTCAAACTCCTAGCCTGAAGCGATCCACCCACCTTGGCCTCCCAAAGTGCTGAGATTACAGGTGTGGGTCACAGTGACTAGCCCACACTTTTTTTTTTTTTTGGAGGCAGAGTCTTGTCCTGTATCCCAGGCTGGAGTGCAGTGGTGCAATCTCAGTTCACTGCAGCCTTCACCTCCCAGGTTCAAGGAATTCTCCTGCTTTAGCCTCCTGAGTATCTGGGATTACAGGCGTGTGCCACCACACCTGGCTGATATTTGTATTTTTACTAGAGTTGGGGTTTCACCATCTTAGCCAGGCTGGTCTCAAACTCCTGACCTCAAGTGATCCACCTGCCTTGGCCTCCCAATGTGCTGGGATTACAAGCATGAGCCATTGCGCCCCACCAAGCCCACACTTCTTTTTTTTTTTTTTTTTTTGAGACGGAGTTTCCCTCTTGATGCCCAGGCTGGAGTGCAGTGGCACGATCTTGGCGCACTGCAACTTCCGCCTCCCAGGTTCGAGTGATTCTTCTGCCTCAGCCTCTGGAGTAGCTGGGATTACAGGCATGCGCCACCACACCCAGCTAATTTTGTATTTTTAGTAGAGATGCGGTCATGTTGGTCAGGCTGGTCTCGAACTCCCGACCTCAGGTAATTCGCCTGCCTCAGCCTCCCAAAGTGCTGGGATTACAGGCGTGAGTCATCATGCCGGGCCTAAGCCCACACTTCTTAATACTTAATAGATGAGCAAAGCTATGGAGGAAACATAGGATGTGTTCAGGTTATGGCCAGGTTATAGTCTTTGACAGGAATGTAGATTTTGTGAGGGAAGAAGGGACATAATTAGTCTGGAATAGGAACCGAAGAATGTAACTGTTACACTGAGGACTTTGGCCTTCGTTTTAAATGGGAGGAAACCTTGTAGAAATTATTTCCTATTCAGTCAGCTCCAGCCCAAACTGGTTTATATGTGTCACATTGCCTTTGTTTACAACAGTTCCTGAAGCCAAATTGCACTACCAGTACACCTTTTCAAATGCTAGTAAAGCCTGGTTTCAAACTCAGCTTTTCAAAATGTTTCCTAATGCCCTCGCCAGTTCTTCCTCCAACCTCCTATAGTGCGTTTATGTCTGCTTTTTATTGCTTATACTGCTTTTGGTAATTATGTATGCTTGCCATTTCGGACTCTCACTTGAACTTGCATTGTTTACCTTTTTGTATTTTTTTTTTCCGAGACCTGTCCTGTGTCTTTTTTTTTTTTTTTTTTTTTTTTAAATTTTATTTTTGAGACAGAGTCTCACTTTGTTGCCCAGGCTGGAATGCAGTGTCGTGATCTGGCCTCACTGCAACCTCTGCCTCCCAGGTTCAAGCAGTTCTCCCTGCCTTAGCCTCCCAGGTAGTTGGGTAGCTGGGATTATAGGCGCCTGCCATCATGCCCACCTAATTTTTTTCTTTTTTTTTTTTTTGAGACAGTTTTGCTCTTGATGCCCAGGCTGGAGTGCAATGGTGTGATCTCGGCCCACTGCAACCTCTGCCTCCTGGGTTCAAGCGATTCTCCTGCCTCAGCCTCCCGAGTAGCTGGGATTAAAGGCATGCGCCACCATGTCCGGCTCATTTTGTATTTTTAGTAGAGACTGGATTTCTCCATGTTGGTCAGGCTGGTCTTGAACTCCTGACCTCAGGTGATCTGCCCACCTCGGCCTCCCAAAGTGCTGGGATTACAGGCATGAGCCACCATGCCCGGCCTAATTAATTAATCTTTTAGAGATAGAGTCTCACGGCTGGGTGCGATGGCTCACGCCTGTAATCTCAGCACTTTGGGAGTCCGAGGTAGGCGGATCACGAGGTCAGGAGTTCGAGACCAGCCTGGCCAAGATGGTGAAACCTTGTCTCTACTAAAAATAGAAAAATTAGCCAGGCGCAGTGGCGGGCGCCTGTAATCCCAGTTACTCGGGAGGCTGAGGCAGGAGAATCGCTTGAACCCAGGAGGCGGAGGTTGTGAGCCAAGATAGCTGCACTCTAGCCTGGGCAACAGAGCAAGACTCCCTCTCAAAAAAAAAAAAAAGAGAGAGTGAGAGATGGAGTCTCGCTATGTTGCCTGGGCTGGTCTGAAACTCGTGGCCTCAACCACCCCACAACCCTTGCCTTGGCCTTCTAAAGTGCTGGGATTACAGGTGTGAGCCACAGTGCCTCGCTAATTTTATTTTTTGTAAATAGATAGTATTAAAAGCTAGAAGATCTGGTCAGGCATGGTGGCTCACGCCTGTAATCCCAGCACTTTGGGAGGCTGAGGTGGGCGGATTACCCGAGATCAGGAGTTCGAGACCAGCCTGACCAACATGGAGAAACCCTGTCTCTACTAAAAATATAAAAGTAGCTGGGCATGGTGGCGCATGCCTGTAATCCCAGCCACTTGGGAGGCTGAGGCAGGAGAATCGCTTGAACCCGGCAGGCAAAGGTTGCGGTGAGTCAAGATGGCGCCACTGTATTCCAGCCTGGGCGACAAGAGTGAAACTCCGTCTCAAAAAAAAAAAAAAAAAAGATCTGGCTGGGCATGGTGGCTCACACCTGTAACCTGAGTACTTCGAGAGGTCGAGGTGAGTGGATCACCTGAGGTCAGGGGTTCAAGACCAGCCTGGCCAACATGGTGAAACCCCGTCTCTACTAAAAATACAAAAATTAGGCCAGGTGTGGTGGCTCACGCCTGTAATGCCAGCACTTTGGAAGGCTGAGGCCGGTGGATCACCTGAGGTCAGGAGTTCAAGACCAGCCTGGCCAACATGGTGAAACCCCGTCTCTACTAAAAATACAAAAATTAGGCCAGGCGGGGTAGCTCACGCCTGTAATCCCAGCACTTTGGGAGGCCGAGGCAGGTGGATCACGAGGTCAGGAGATCGAGACCATCCTGGCTAACGTGGTGAAACCCCGTCTCTACTAAAAAATACAAAAAAATTAGCCGTGTGTGGTGGCGGGCGCCTGTAGTCCCAGCTACTCGGGAGGCTGAGGCAGGAGAATGGCATGAACCCGGGAGGCGGAGCTTGCAGTGAGCCGAGATCACGCCACTGGACTCCATCCTGGGCGACAAAGCGAGACTCTGTCTTAAAAAGAAAGAACAAAAGCTAACCTCTCAGTTATCCCATGAGGGTCATTAAGTCTGTTTTACAGATGAAGAAACTGAGTTATATAGTAACTATATGTGACTACCTATAGACATAAAGTTGAGAGGTCAGAGAAGTGAAAGATATTAGGGGCCAAGGCTTGGAATCATGACAGTTGTGTTTTGCTTATTGTCCTGGTGTTCGGTTAAACAGGTCTTTCACTGAGAAGCACACCACACAGGAACCCTAATCATGCTTCTGGTGCTCCTGTTACCTTTCTTCTGGTGAAAGGGATGCTGAGGATCTTTTAAGCAGTGCTCTTCCAGTTTCGTTGCTGTACAACAAAGGTCTAGACTGGATGGTGTTGAATGATATAGAGGAGGTTTTGTTTTCAAGCACATCGGTTGTTACTTCCCTTACTGCTTCGTCGTTATTCTAAATGTGATGGAGAAAATAAAATGTTCACCGGCATTCTAGTGAACTATGAGAACTGATTTTTTTTTTCTTTTTGAGACAAAGTTTTACTCTTGTTGCCCAGGCTGGAGTGCAACAGCACAATCTCGGCTCACCGCAACCTCTGCCTCCTGGGTTCAAGCGATTACCTCAGCTTCCCTAGTAGCTGGGATTATAGGCATGTGCCACCACGCCTAGCTAATTTTGTATTTTTAGTAGAGACGAGATTTCTCCATGTTGGTCAGGCTGGTCTTGAACTCCCGACCTCAGGTGATCTGCCCGCCTCAGCCTACCAAAGTGCTGGGATTACAGGCCTGAGCCACCGTGCTGGGCCCCAAGAACTGATTTATGTCTGCAGTGATGTGTGTAACTTCACTTGAGAAATATGGTTTTTGCCAATCCTCTTACAGCACTAGCTTTTATCCAAGAATGTTCATCAAAATCTCCTTTGGAGCTTTGAAAGCTGTAGGTGCCTGGCTGGGCGCGGTGGCTCACGCCTGTAATTCCAGCACTCTTGGAGACCAAGATGCTCACGCCTGTAATTCCAGCACTCTTGGAGGCCGAGATGGGCGGATCACGAGGTCAGGAGATAGAGACCATCCTGGCTAACACAGTGAAACCCTGTCTCTACTAAAAATACAAAAAAATTAGCCGGGCGTGGTGGCAGGCGCGTGTAGTCCCAGCTACTAGGGAGGCTGAGGCAGGAGAATGGCGTGAACCTGGGAGGTGGAGCTTTCAGTGAGCCGAGATCACGCCACTGCACTCCAGTCTGGGCAACTGAGTGAGACTCGGTCTCAAAAAAAAAAAAAAAAAAAAAGAAAAGAAAAAGAAAGATGCAGTTGCCAGCTTTTAAAATTGAGCTATGAATTAATTACTCTTGATTCAGATTTACACTGTTCCTGGATTCCTTGGGACACTATAAACAAGTTTTGGGGTTTTTTTGTTTTGTGTTTTATTGAGACAGTCTTGCTGTGTCACCCAGGCTGGAGTGCAGTGGCATGATTTTGGCTCACTGCCAATGTCAAAATAGCATTCTTCATGATAATAAAAAAAAGGAAACCATACAATGGAATAACTATGGCAGCTGTTAGGGATGGAGATCTTTATGGAATAATGTCAAAGATACATTGCATTGTATAAAATGGTAAACTGATGCTTGCTTAGGCAGCACATGTACTAAAATTGGAACGACACAGAGAAGATTAGCATGGCCCCTATGCAAGGACGACACGCAAATTCGTGAAGCAGTCCATATTTTTAAGTATTTAAAAAAATGCAAAAGTAAAAAATTTTTATTTATTTATTTAGTTAGTTAGTTAGTTAGTTATTTTGAGATAGAGTCTCGCTTTGTCGCCCAGGCTGGAGTGCAGTGGCATGATCTTGGCTCGCTGCAACATCCGCCTCCCGGGTTCAAGCGACTTTCCTGCCTCAGCCTCCTGAGTAGCTGGGATTACAGGCATGCGCCACCACGCCCAGCTAATTTTTGTATTTTTAGAAGAGACGGGGTTTCACCATGTTGGTCAGGCTGGTCTCGAGCTCCTGACCTCGTGATCCACCCACCTTGACCTCCCAAAGTGCCAGGATTATAGGCGTGAGCCACCGCACCTGGCAGCAAGAAAAAATTTTTTTTTTTTTTTTTTTTTTTTTTTTTTTTTTTCAGACGGAGTCTCGCACTGTCGCCCAGGCTGGAGTGCAGTGGCGCCATCTTGGCACACTGTAACCTCCACCTCCCAGGTTGTAGCAATTCTTCTGCCTCTGCCTCCCAAGTAGCTAGGATTACAGGCGCCTGGCACCACGCCCAGGTAATTTTTTGTATTTTTAGTAGAGATGGGTTTTCACTATGTTGGCCAGGCTGGTCTCAAACTCTTGACCTTGTGATCCACCCACCTTGGCCTTCCAAAGTGCTGGGATTACAGGCGTGAGCCGCTGCACCTGGCCACATTATATATTTTTGTAATTGAATGTTAATATATGATTTTAATTAGAAAAAATTAAAATACTGCTTTTAAAAACACCACTTTCTGATGTATTTGCTGTGGAGTGGGGTCTAAGCATCTGTATTTCTTCTTCTTTTTTTTTTTTTGAGACTGAGTCTCGCTCTGTTGCCAGGCTCTGGAGTGCAGTGGTACAATCTCAGGTCACTGCAACCTCCGATTCCCTGGTTCAAGTGATTCTTCTGCCTCAGCCTCCCGAGTAGCTAGGACTACACGCGTGTGCCACTATGCCCGGCCAATTTTTGTGTTTTTACTAGAGACGGGGTTTCGCCACGTTGGCCAGGATGGTCTCGATCTGATGACCTTGTGATCCACCTGCCTTGACCTCCCAAAGTGTTGGGGTTACAGGCATGAGCCACTGCGCCCAGCCTTTTTTTTTTTTTTTTTTTAATTTTTTTTGAGATGGAGTCTCACTCTGTTGCCCAGGCTGGAGTGCAATGGCATGATCTTGGCTTACTGCAACCTCCTCCTCCCGGGTTCAAGCTATTCTCCTGCCTCAGCCTCTTGAGTAGCTGGGATTACAGGTGCACACCACCACGCCCAGCTAATTTTTGTATTTTTGGTAGAGACTGGGATTTCACCATGTTGGCCAGGCTGATCTTAACTCCTGACCTCGTGATCCACCCACCTCACCTCCCAAAGTGCTGGGATTACAGGCGTGAGCTATCACACCCAGGCAGGCATCTGTATTTCTGAACTCCATAGGTGATTCTGATTCTCATAGAGGTGGAGGTTCTCGACTCAGAGTTTGCTTTCCTCTGAATTTTTTTTTTTTTTTGAGATGGAGTCTTACTCTGTTGCCCAGGCTAGAGTGCAGTGGTGCGATCTGGGCTCACTGCAACCCTCTGCTTCCCAGGTTCAACTGATTCTCCTGCCTCAGCCTCCTGAGTAGCTGGGACTACAGGTGCCCGCCACCACGCCCAGCTAATTTTTTGTATTTTTAGTAGAGATGGGGTTTCACCATGTTAGCCAGGATGGTCTCGATCTCCTGACCTCGTGATCTGCCCGCCTCGGCCTCCCAAAGTGCTGGAATTACAGGCGTGAGCCACCACGCCCGGCCATTTTTATTTTTTTTTTTATTTTTTTTTTTCTCTTTTTTTTTTTTTTTTGAGACTGAGTCTCACTCTATAGCCCAGGCTGGAGTGCAGTGGTGTGATCTAGGCTCACTGCAGCCTCCGCCTTCTGGGTTCAAGTCAAGTGATTCTCCTGCCTCAGGCTCCCAAGTAGCTGCAATTACAGATGTGCACCACCACGCCCAGCTAATTTTTGTATTTTTAAGTAGAGATGGGGTTTCACCATGTTGGCTAGGCTGGTCTCAAACTCCTGACCTCAGGTAATTCGTCTGCCTCAGCCTCCCAAAGTGCTGGGATTACAGGCGTGAGTCATCGTGCCCAGCCCTGACCAACATTTTAAATGCCTCACCTTGGCATTTAGCTAGAAACCCTACTGGTTTAGTTTCTTAGGTCTGTAGGTGCTACCATGGCCTCACATTTATAATTTGGTTTTTCAAACTGGCAAAAAATCAGAATCGTGGAAGTTCCTAGCATAGCACTTCATAGTTCATGTTTATGGTGGCAGCCAAGAGCTGTGGCCATACTGGCTTCTTGAAGCCTTCTCGTACCCTTTCACAGTACAAACTATTTCAAAACAAAATGAAATGCCTAAGTTTGTGTCTGTTACGTTACTGCCTTCTGCAGTCAAGTAGCATTGTTGCTTCTTTACATTTTTTAGCTCCTCAGTGCAGGGGTGGAGGGTGGGTGAGGACAATCACAACAGTAGTCTTTCTCTTAAAATTGAGCTGTGAATTAATTACTCTCGATTCAGATTTACACTGTTCCTGGATTCCTTGGGACACTGTAAACAAGTTTTGGGGTTTTTTTTGTTTTGTTTTGTTTTTTATTGAGACAGAGTCTTGCTGTGTCACCCAGGCTGGAGTGCAGTGGTGCGATTTTGGCTCACTGCCAATGTCTGCCACCTGGGTTCAAGCAATTCTCATGCCTTAGCCTCTCGAGTAACTGGGACTACAGGTGCACGCCACCGTGACCAACTTATTTTTTTGTATTTTTAGTAGAGACGAGGTTTCGCCATGTTGGCCAGGCTTTTCTTGAACTCCTGACCTTAGGTGATTCTGCCCTCCTCAGCCTCCCAAAGTGCTGGGATTATGGGCGTGAGCCACCGCGCCTGGCCTGGTTTCTTAAAATTGACATTTTCTCAGTAGTTCTTTCTGTAGTCTGCTTGCTAGATGTTTAACTTCAAAAATTCTACATTATGTAGCACTTGTCAATTTAAAAGACTCAAAAGACTGCTGGGGCATTAAAAACCCAGCTTTGTTTCTGTCTGCAGGTTTAATAAACAATGAATACCTTCATATTCCAGAAACCAACTAAAAATCATTGGTTTTTTTTTTTTAACAGAGCCATACCTTTCAAGGTCTTTTCTGAGAAAAATCATTACCAGTCACTTTCTTATTTACCAATGACAAATTGTAGGGAGGAGTCATCTTAGGAGACCTCTGTGTCCTTTCCTTATACAGGCTGGAGGGATGTTACCCTGTAGGTTTGTGGCTAGCTGCTAGTTATATGTGTTCAACAGGGCATTTAGCCTAGCCTTGCTAGATGGCCTTACTGAAGTGCTATGCTCTGTTTAATTGTGTGACCTTAGGTGATTTATTTCATCTAAATTTGGTCTATTTGTGAGGTAGAGATAACATCTGAATGGCTTATCTCACAGGATGGTTTTGAAGATTAAATGAGATAATGTGGTAGCACTTTGTAAACTGTAAAGTATAATGCAAATGTAAAGTATTATTTTTCTAGGAATCTTCAAATGTAGCAGACTCAGCAAATGTTTAGGTAAAAATTATGGCAATGCTAAATTTCTTTGTTTACAATACGATATAAACCATACGAGTTGACTAAGTAGAACAACTGAGGATCTCAAATTGAGGTTTGAGTACATACTGTAAAACCATACTCCCGCATTTGTAGTCCAGTCTCCTCAGTTACTAGCTTCAACTAGTAACTCTTGGGAGTATTGTTTTTTTTTGTTTGTTTGTTTGTTTTGAGACGGAGTCGTGCTCTGTCGCCCAGGCTGGAGTGCAGTGACGTGATCTCGGCTCACTGCAAGCTCCGTCTCCTGGGTTCACACCATTCTCCTGCCTCAGCCTCCCAAGTAGCTGGGACTATAGGCGCCCGCCATCACGCCCGGCTAATTTTTTGTACATTTAGTAGAGACGGGGTTTCAGCATGTTAGCCAGGATGGTCTCGATCTCCTGACCTCGTGATCCACCCGCCTCGGTCTCCCAAAGTGCTGGGATTACAGGCGTGAGCCACTGCTCCTGGCCAGGAGTATCGTAAATAATAAATGAGTAGGCAGGGCACCGTGCTTCATGCCTGTAATCCCAACACTTGGGGAGGCCAAAGCGGGAGAATTGTGTGAGGCCAGGAGTTTAAGAGAAGCTTGGGGCCCAGCACAGTGGCTCACGCCTGTTATCCCAGCACTTTCGGAGGCTGAGGCAGGTGGATCATGAGGTCAGGAGTTCGAGACCAGCCTGACCAACATGGTGACCTGTCTCTACTAAAAATACAAAAATTAGCTGGGTGTGGTGGCACGCGCCTGTAATCCCAGCTACTCAGGAGGCTGAGGCAGGAGAATCTCTTGAACTCGGGAGGCGGAGGTTGCAGTGAGGTGAGATCGCGCCACTGCACTCCAGCCTGGGCGACAGAGCAAGACTCCATCTCAAAAAAAAAAAAAAAAAAAAAAGCCTGAACAACATAGGAACACCTTGTCTCTACCAGAAAAAATTGAAAAAAATTAGCCAAGTTTGGTGGTACAAGCCTGTAGTCCCAGCTACTTGGGAGGATGGCTTGAGCCCAGGATATCGAGACTGCAGTGTGTTATGATCAGGTCACTGTACTGGGCAACAGAGCGACACCCTGTGTCTAAACAAAATTTTTTAAATAAATGAGTAAAGTGTAATAGTACCTGGCACGTAATAAGCACTCACTATTATTAGATACTTCAGTGAAACTTTGCAGATAAACATGGCTGGTTGAACCACATGGTTCTACTCCTTTTGAAAATCTCACACAAGTAATGGTCAAAGGATTTTTTTTTTTTTTTTTTTGGGATGGAGTTTCGCTTTTGTCGCCCAGGCTGGAGTGCAATGGCGCAATCTCGGCTCACTGTAACCTCTGCCTCCCAGGTTCCAGCGATTCTCCTGCCTCAGCCTTCCGAGTAGCTGGGATTACAGGCGCCCACCACCACACCCAGCTACTTTTTTGGATTTTTAGCAGAGACAGAGTATCACCATGTTGGTCAGGCTGGTCTCGAACTCCTGACCTCAAGCGATCCACTCACCTCGGCTTCCCAAATTACTGGGATTACAGGCGTGAGCCACCATGCCACCTGGCCAATAAGAAGATTTTTAAAGAGACAAGAAAAATAGGAAAAAGACAAGTAGAGATGTCAGAAAACAGCTGGAAAACTAGTTACTGACCAGAAAAAGCTAAAAATTAAGTAGGACTGGATTTAAGAAGAGCCAGAAAGGTACAACAAACCAGTTTGTGTCACAGGATTCTGGAAAGGCCACTAGGTACCCCTGACAATAGAGGTGTGGGTGGAATTTAGAAATTAGTATTAGAATTAGAATTTAGTAATTGACCAGGCATGATGGCTTACACATGTAATCCCAGCACTTTGGGAGGCTGAGGCGGGAGGATCGCTTGAGTCCAGGAGTTCAAGAACAGCCTGGGTGACATAGTGAAACCCTGTCTTTAAAAAGTAAATAAATAAATAAAAATTAGGCCAGGTGCAGTGGCTCATGCCTGTAATCCCAGCACTTTGGGAGGCTGAGGCAGGCAGATCACCTGAGGTTGGGAGTTCAAGACCAGCCTGACCAACGTGGAGAAACTCTGTCTCTACTAAAAATACAAAATTAGCTGGGCATGGTGGTACATGCCTGTAATCCCAGCTACTTGGGAGGCTGAGGCAGGAGAATCGCTTGAACCCGGGAGGCAGAGGTGGTGGTGAGCTGAGATCGCGTTGTTGCACTCCAGCCTGGGTGACAAGAGCGAAACTCCATCTCAAAAAAAAAAAAAAAAGGATAATTGTGTCATTAAAAAAAAATAAAATTACCTGGCACAGTGGCTCACACCAGTAATCCCAGCACTTTGAGAGGCTGAGGTGGGCGGATTACTTGAGGTCAAGCGTTTTGAGACCAGCCTGGCCAACATGGTGAAACCATGTCTTTACTAAAAATACAAAAAAATTAGCCAGGAGTGGTGGTGTGCATCTGTAGTCCCAGCTACTCAGGAGGCTAAGGAAGAGGATCATTTGAACCTGGGAGGTGGAGGTTGCAGTGAACTGAGATTGCATCACTGCACTCCAGCCTGGGCAACAGAGAGAGACTCCATCTCAAAAAAATAAGTAAAATAATAGATCATTTTTCTGTTTTCTTTTTTTTTGAGATGGAGTCTCGCTCTGTGCCCCAGGCTGGAGTGTAGTGGTGTGATCTCGGCTCACTGCAAGCTCCGCTTCCCGGGTTCATGCCATTCTCCTGCCTAAGCCTCCCAAGTAGCTAGGATTACAGGTGCCCGCCATCACACCTGGCTAATTTTTTGTATTTTTAGTAGAGATGGGGTTTCACCGTGTTAGCCAGGATGGGCTCTATCTCCTGACCTCGTGATCTGCCCACCTCGGCCTCCCAAAGTGTTGGGATTACAGGTGTGAGCCACCACGCCCAGCCTCTTTATCATTTTTTTAAAGACAGTCTTGCTTCGTCACCCAGGCTGGAGTGCAGTGGCACAATCACAGCTCACAGCAGCCTGTGCTTAAGCGATCCTCCCAGCACACCCAGCCGATTATTTTTTGTAGAGGTGGGGTCTCACTACGTTGCCCAGGCTGGTCTCAAACTCCTGGGCTCAAGCAATCCTTCTGCCTCGGCCTCCCAAAGTGCTGGAATTACAGGTGTGTGCTGCCGAGCCCTGCCCTCTCTACTGATTTTGACAAACAGCTTTCTTGAAACCCTGGAGAACTAATTGTAAACAAAAAAACACGTTGGGAAGTCTGGCTGGGAATCTCCAGTAATATAGTCTCTCTGGATGTAGATGCTCTGGGATGAGCCAGTAAAGAAAGCTCAGGAAGAAGCGGGGATCTGTTTTCTATATTATTCTTATTCGAGTTGCTCTTAAGACAGTACTTAAAAAGTAAGTAAAGGGCCGGGCTCAGTGGCTCAGGCCTGTAATCCCAGCACTTTGGGAGGCCGAGGCAGGCAGATCACCTGAGGTCAGGAGTTCGAGACCAGCCTGGCCAACATAGTGAAATCTTGTCTCTACTAAGAGTATTAAAAAAATTAGCTGGGCATGGTGGTGAGCGCCTGTAATCCCAGCTCTCTGAGAGGCTGAGGCAGGAGAATCGCTTGAACTCAGGAGGTGAAGGTTGCAGTGAGCTGAGAGCGCTCCATTGCACTCCAGCCTGGGCGACAAGAGCGAAACTGTCTCAAAAAATAAAAGTGAGTAAAGATCGAAGTCACGAGAATGCTTTACTTTAGATTTCCCCATTTGGGGGCTTTCTTTACTTAACAATTATGCCATTCTATGACTCTTCCTCTCTGAGGCCGTGCTAATTAATGATAAAGGGAGGATAAGCTTGCAGTAGGTAGCGATCAGTTAGAAGCATGCTGACCCTTTCTGCTCATAGCAGAAGGATCAAATGGATAATAGTCAGTGCTGTTTTATTTTTTGGCCAGATCTCACGCCAGTAATCCCAGCACTTTGGGAGGTCAAGGCAGGTGGATCGCTTGAGCCCAGGGGTTCGAGACCAGCACTGGCAACATGGCAAGAACCCTTCTCTACCGAAAATACAAAAATTAGGCAGTCTCATAACCTGGTCTCTAAATAAACAAATAAATAGATTAAACTTTTCAAAAACAAATGCTATTTATTTTTCTAAGACATATACATATATGTATATATATATATATATATGTATTTTTTTTTTTTTTTTTTTAGACGGAGTCTCACTCTGTCACCAGGCTGGAGTGCAGTGGCGTGATCTCGGCTCATTGCAACCTCCACCTCCCGGGTTCAAGCAATTCTCCTGCCTCAGCCTCCCGAGTAGCTGGCACTACAGGCGAGCGCCACCATTACCCAGCTAATTTTTATACTTTTAGTAGAGATGGGGTTTCACCATATTGGGCAGGCTGGTCTCGAACTCCTGACCTTGTGATCTGCCTGCCTCGGTCTCCCAAAGCGCTGGGATTACAGGCGTGAACCACCGCACCCAGCCTTGTAGATGGACTCTTTCTAAATGCATTCTGTCTATACATGCCAGTTTTACAGTGTTTAGAAAACTTAATGCTTACACTAAGTAAGCTTCCTTTCCTAAGGATGCTAGGAATAACCAATTTAACCTCAAATTGGTATTATTTTAAACTCAAGCAGAGAAGTAACTCTTTCTTCCTTGTCTTGGATTACCTGCCATCCAAGTAATTCTTTGGCCAGTTTTGTTGATCAATTTTGTTTCATTGATATAGCGCCATCTACTGACAAAAATTGGTAATCATAAGGCTTTAAGTCTGTCAGAAGTCAAAAGAGTTGGGTCGGGGCACGGTAGCTCATGCCTGTTAATTCCAGTGTTTTGGGAAACCAAAACGGGCAGATCACTTGAGGTCAGGAGTTCGAGACCAGCCTGGCCAACATGCTGAAACCCCCATCTCTACTAAATACACAAAAATCAACTGGGCCTGGTGGCGGGCGCCTGTAGTCCCAGCTACTCAGGAGGCTGAGGCATGAGAGTCACTTGAACCCTAGAGGCGTAGGTGAGCCGAGATAGCACCATTGCACTGCAGCCTGGGCGACAGAGGGAGACTGTGTCCCCCTCCCGCAAAAAAAGTCAAATTTGGATGAAGGACTAAATAAAATAGATTTATAAGGGACTAAAATTTCAACACTGGAAAAACCCTTAGATGTTACCCAGCTTGATGATGTATTTTATAAAGGAGTAAACTCAGATTCTATTATCTTTGATAACTACAGTTCTGTTTTCCCCACACTTGTTTTCCAAATTTTTACAGGGTTCCAGTTTAGAAAATTTCATGGTCATTCTGGCATTTTTATGACTCTTCCTTAGTTTTTAGAAATAAGTTGGAGGCCAGGTGTGATGGCTCATGTCTGTAATCCCAGTACTTCGGGAGGCTGAGATGGGAGGATCACTTGAGCCTAGGAGTTTGAAACAAGCCTGGGCAACATATTGAGAACTTGTCTGTACTAAAAATTTAAAAAATTAGCCAAGCATGGTGGCGCACACGTGTGGTTCCAGCTACTTAGGAGACTGAGGCAGCAGGATCACTTGAGCCCAGGAGGTCAAAGCTGCAGTGAGCCATAATTACTTCACTGCATTCCAACCTAGGTGATAGAGTGAGACACTGTCTCAAAAAAGAAAAAAAGTTGTAAAATAAACTAAATACAGTAAGTTAACAAGAAATTTGTGAATTGTAAGATCAATTCAGAAAAGACTGCATAAAGAACAAGAGAACATGGCTGGGCACAGTGGCTCATGCCTGTAATCCCAGCACTTTGGGAGGCCATGGCGGGTGGATCACTTGAGGTCAGGAGTTCGAGACCAGCCTGGCCAACATGGCGAAACCCTGTCTCTACTAAAAATACAAAAACTAGCTGGGCATGGTAGCACACACCTGTAGTCCCAGCTACTCAGGAGGCTGAGGCAAAAGAATCACTTGAACCCAGGTGGCGGAGGTTGCAGTGAGCCAAGACTGTGCCACTGTACTCCAGCCTGGCTGGAGTGAGAATCCGTCTCAAAAAAAGAGGGGGAGGGGCAGGGCCGGGACTGGAGCTGGGCTCGGTGGCTTACGCCTGTAATCCCAGCACTTTGGGAGGCCGAGGCGGGCGGATCACGAGGTCAGGAGATCGAGACCATCCTGGCTAACATGGTGAAACCTTGTCTCTACTAAGAATACAAAAAATTAGCTGGGCATGGTGGCAGGCGCCAATAGTCCCAACTACTGAGGAGGCTGAGGCAGGAGAATGGTGTGAACCCAGGAGGCGGAGCTTGCAGTGAGCCAAAATTGCACCACTGCACTCCAGCCTGGGGGACACAGCAAGACTCCATCTCAAAAAAAAAAGAAAAAAAAAAAACATTCAAGTCCAGTACTTTGATGAAAAGGAAAACTTGGAATAGGAGAAAGTATGAGTCAGAGAGTAATATGTAAGTTTTATTGATATGTGCACATTTTTAGGAGGACTGCTTTTCTTTTTTTTTTTTTTCTTTTTTTTTCTTTTTTTTTTTTTTTTTGAGACAGTGTCTCACTCTGTTGCCCAGGCTGGAGTACAGTCGTGCGATCTTGGCTCATGACTGGCTAATTTTTGTATTTTTAGTAGGGACAGGGTCTCGCCATGTTGGCCAGGATGGTCTTGAACCCCTGACCTCAGGTGATCTGCCCGCCTCGGCCTCCCAATGTGCTAGAATTATAGGTGTGAGCCACTGCACCCGGCCTTCTTTCAATTTAATGCAATATTTTAGCTACCATGCTCTTTTACAATGTTTTTTTTTGTGGAGATGGCATCTTGCTATGTTGCCTAGGCTGGGATTGCACATGTGAGCCTGCACGCCTGGCCCTAGCTACCATGCTTTATGGTAAAAGGAGTATTGGGAGCCTTTTTAAATTACAAAGAATGGGAATAAAAGTTTTAAATGGATACACAAGAATAAAGAAGTTTGCTGTGAAGGCCAGGTGTGGTGGCTCACGCCTGTAATTCCAACACTTTGGGAGGCCGAGGCAGGTGGATCACCTGAGGTCAGGAGTTCGAGACCAGCCTGGCCAACACATAGTGAAACCCCGTCTCTACTAAAAAAAAAAAAAAAAAAATGCAAAAATTAGCTGGGCTTGGTGGCACATGCCTGTAGTCCCAGCTGCTTGGGAAGCTGAGGCAGGAGAATTGATTGAACCCAGGAGGCGGAGGTTGCATTGCAGTAAGCCGAGATTGCGCCACTGCACTCCAGCCTGGGCAACAGAGCAAGACTCCGTCTCTCAAAAAAAAAAGAAAAAAGTTTGCTGTAAGATTAATTGGGGCTGTTTTATGAGCTTTATGGCTGGACATATCAGAAAACTATTGTGTATCGAGTGTGAGAATAGGCCTAACACTTATTATAAGCAGCATACAATATTATCACCTGTCATGTCCCTGGTTTTCTTACCATCCAGATATTATCTAACGAATAAGAGTGCTCCCTAATGCCCTTTTTATTTCATTTATCATTTTAGCAGCGTCACCCTTTACACCAGAAAGCTGGCGGGCACTATGGGGAAAAAACAAAACAAGAAGAAAGTGGAGGAGGTGCTAGAAGAGGAGGAAGAGGAATATGTGGTGGAAAAAGTTCTCGACCGTCGAGTGGTAAAGGGCAAAGTGGAGTACCTCCTGAAGTGGAAGGGGTTCTCAGAGTAAGTTTCACTGACACAGGTAAATGTAGCCACCAGGTGTTTATCAGGAGTCTAGAGATGTATGAGACCTCCAGTGCTATGATGGATACAGTGTGACTCAGTCCCCACCTTCATGGCTTATTGTTTAATTAGGAATATGGCCTACTGCTTATAATACAAAGCAGAATGACTTCTTTTTAAAAATTATTTCTTTCGAGACGAGGTCTCGCCCTGTCACCCAGGCTGGAGTACAGTGGTGCAGTCATAGCTCGCTGCAGCCTCAACCTCCCAGGCTCAAGGTATCCCTCCCATCTCAGCCTTCTAAGTAGCTGATACCACAGGCATGCACCACCATGTCTTGCTTAGTTGCCCAGGTTTGTCTCTTAACTCCTGGCCTCAAGCAATCCTCCCACCTGGGCCTCCCAAAGTGTTGGGACTACAGGCATGAGCCACTGTACCCAGCCCATAGTGATTTCTGAGAAACAGTTTTGTGTGTGGCTATAGACCAATTTAAATTGATAAATAAAAGTCATTTGCCTTTGAAGGAAGCCAGTTTCTTAGCTTTCTATTTATACTAAAAAGCTTCCCTATTCCCCAAGAAATTTCAGCTTTTCCATGGACATCTGAGGTCTTGTCCTCTTACGATTATCCTTAGTATGAGTATACTTATTTGAGTGAAAGTGTGACTTGCTGTGCCCTCTGGTTTCAGTGAGGACAACACATGGGAGCCAGAAGAGAACCTGGATTGCCCCGACCTCATTGCTGAGTTTCTGCAGTCACAGAAAACAGCACATGAGACAGATAAATCAGAGGGAGGCAAGCGCAAAGCTGATTCTGATTCTGAAGATAAGGGAGAGGAGAGCAAACCAAAGAAGAAGAAAGAAGAGGTAAGAATATAAGTAAGAATTTTTACTAGCCCACAATTCAAACTACTGTCAAAGTAGTTTTGTTCTGCTTCTTCCCAGATATTAGCAGCTGTCTCTTCTTAGTCCTGAAATCTTAGGTAGGCTAATGCCTACAAAGTGAGAGTGTACTCTTATGAAGCCACATGATCTCTTACTTTTTATCCATGGTACAGGAGCAGTAAATGGAATACTTGCTGGGGACAGATATAAGGGCAAGTGAATTCATTCTTGTAAAAAATAGTTTTCAATGTTTAATCATTAAAGGTGTGAGGTGGCTATTTTGACTTAATCAGTACCTTAAAGTAAGTTGTTTTTTGAGAGTGAAGAGATAGTTGTAAACATTGATTTTGCTTGGGCTGTATGTCCCTTTTCACATAGGGAAAATCTCATGCGCTTCAGACATTGATGAATAATCACTCCAAAGGATTCTAACAGCTCTCTTACTTTGAGCCAAGGTATTGGTGAAATATTGGCAAAAGAGTTTGTGATTGGGCCGGGCACGGTGGCTCACATCTGTAATCTCAGCCCCTTGGGAGGCCGAGGCGGGCGGATCACAAGTTCAGGAGATCAAGACCATCCTGACTAACACGGCGAAACTTGGTCTCTACTAAAAATACAAAAAATTAGCCGGACGTGGTGGCATGTGCCTGTGGTCCCAGCTACTTGGGAGGCTGAGGCAGGAGAATCACTTGAACCTGGGAGGCAGAAGCTGCAGTGAGCCGAGATCGTACCACTGCACTCCATCCTGGGCGACAGAGTGAGATTCCGTCAAAAAAAAAAAAAAAAAAAGAGTTTGTAATTACATTAAGCAGAGACACAAGAACGGTTCCAGTCTGGATAATAGTCCCATATAGATAAAATTGTTCTACCTATCTTGTTTTTACAGTCAGAAAAGCCACGAGGCTTTGCTCGAGGTTTGGAGCCAGAGCGGATTATTGGAGCTACAGACTCCAGTGGAGAGCTCATGTTCCTGATGAAATGGTGAGTCAGCCAGTGGCTCTGTGTGGTTGTTTTTTTTCTTCTCCCATTGGTTTCATGCCAGAGGAAAAGAGCTGGACCTTTGAAATTCCAGTCACCCAAGTGTGAAATTGTTAAGATTGCATAGTCCTTCGATAGTGACCCTCGGCCTGACTACCACCCTGGACTCATGAGTTACAGGTAGGAGCCCTTAGGAATCTTAGGTCTTTGCCCATATTTTTAGGAGGGGAGACAATCTAGAGTGGAAAGAGTGTGGGAAGGAATTACATTTCACTTCTGTAAATAAAGAGGGAAAAAATGAAATGTGATTGGACCACCCTCTCCTTCTACCACCTCCTTAATAAAGATGAGGCTGGCCCCAGAATCAGAAATTCTGCTAAATTCTCAGGGTTAGGAAAGAATCTGTAGTTCTTCCTCTTGTCCTTAATTGTTGGATCCCTTTCAATTTGTGCAGATTCTACAATTACAGGATCAGCCAGCAGGGGTCAGCAAGGCTCCTTAACTGCTATCAAGCATAGAGCAAGCCTGCTTTTTTCCATTATGAGTATAAATACCAGTGATAGTAATACTCCATGAAACAGCCTAATGAAGATAGTTATCCCAACAATCTCTGTAATTTTCCTACTCTGTCAAAAGAAGGCCATTCTTCCTATTTCGTGCTCATTCTCCCCCCAAAATGGATCTCAATGATGGTATTTAAAATTAGGAAGGAGTAATTCTAAGCCATTGCCAATGAAGGCAGCATTCTAGAAACTTTGTCCTTTAAAATACACACACACACACACGTCTGTGGAGCTTTGTCCTTTTGTCAGTCCAGAACTTACTCTGAAACTCATGTCTGTATTAATTATCCTCTTTTACAGTATGGCTAGAGGGGCCTAACTTTGGCATCACTGAAAGCCAGAGTCACAACTAACTAACCTTTTCTCTTCTGTGTATTCCCTAGGCGGTTATTGGAGCTGCCCCTCTTTTAGCTGATTTACTGTTAACCTATAAGAGAAAAGTTCATTTTTAAGGTGCTGCCTATGGGGTGGGAGAAGTTAGACCATGAGTTACCCAGTCTAGCCAGAATATGTGTTTTCTGCATGTGACCAGTGTGAGTTCCAGTAGTATCTCCATATTGCTTAAGATTGTACTCCTTTGGTTGACTCATTACTGTCTTTTTTTTTTTTTTTTTTTTTTGAGACAGAGTCTCACTCTTTTGCCCAGGCTGGAGTGCAGTGGTGCGATCTCAGCTCACTGCAACCTCCGCCCCCCCGGGTTCAACGATGATTCTGCCTCAGCCTCTCAAGTAGCTGGGATTACAGGCATGTGCTACCACGCCCGGCTGATTTTTGTATTTTTAGTAGAGATGGGGTTTCACCATGTTGGCCAGGCTGGTCTCAAACTCCTGACCTCAGGTGATCCACCCACCTCGGCCTCCCAAGGTGCTAGGATTACATAGGGAAAATCTCATGCGCTTCAGACATTGATGAATAATCACTCCAAAGGATTCTAACAGGTGCGTGAGCCACTGCACCTGGCAGACTCACTGCTGTCTACAGATTAAAACTGGATTTGATTATAAGACCAAGTACATTTTAAAAAGTTATTTTACTGGAGAATGGAGATTTTTGTATATTTCTAAAAGTAGTAAATATTTCTAGGGAGTGAAATGACTAAATTTAACTCAGAGGGTGTTGTTCAGCTGTCAGCAAATGGCAGCATGCTTCAGATTCCCATTTCCCTCCCATTCTTTTGGGTCCATTGTTCAAAAACATATGTTATCAGCTTACTCTTCTGCTCCACGGGACTATGTGGCTCTGATTTCCTGTTATTAAGGGTCTGGAGATTTGGGGTGGTGCTTTGTCAGAGATCTCATCAGGTATCTTCTGCTTGCCTTATGCTACTGCTTCTGTCTAGGACATTCCTAATAACCTGAAGATAAGAGTTTGTTTTTTTTTTTTTTTTTTAATGAGACAGAGTCTCGTTCTGTCACCCAGGCTGGAGTGCAGTGAGGCGATCTCTGTTCACTACAACCTCCACCTCCCAGGTTCAAGCAATTCTTGTGCCTCAGCCTCCCGAGTAGTTGGGATTATAGGCGCACACCACCATGCCTGGGTAATTTTTGTATTTTTAGTAGCAACACGGTTTTGCCATGTTGACCAAGCTGGTCTTGAACTCCTGGGCCTGCCCACCTTGGCCTCCCAAAGTGCTGGGATTATAGGCGTGAGCTACTGCTCCCAGCCTAAGAGTTTACTCCTAATTCCCTTATAATGTGTATGATTTTCAAATTTTGAAAACTTTTTTTTTTTGAGACAGAGTCTCACTCTGTCACCCAGGCTGGAGTGCAGTGGCATGATCTCGGCTCACTGCAAGCTCTGCCTCTCGGGTTCACGCCATTCTCCTGCCTCAGCCTCCCGAGTTGCTGGGACTACAGGTGCCTGCCACCACACCAGGCTAATTTTTGTATTTTTAGTAGAGACAGGGTTTCACCGTGTTAGCCAGGATGGTCTCGATCTGACCTCGTGATCCACCTGCCTCAGCTTCCCAAAGTGCTGGGATTACAGGCGTGAGCCAGCACACCCGGCCACTTGAAAACATTTTAAAATTCAGAAAAATACAGCTCCCTCATTTTCTACCTGCCAATGTTGAAACATCATTTCAAAGCACCTGGAAGTTATGCGAGGATAGCATTTGGAAGTGTCAGTGTAATTACGATTATGCAAAAGGTGTCCATCTTCATTTGCTCTGGCCAATGCCAGATGTGGTATTTAATCCTATTATGGGCCGGGCGCGGTGGCTTATGTCTGTAATCCCAACACTTTGGGAGGCTGAGGCAGGTGGATCACCTGAGGTCAGGAGTTCAAGATGAGCCTGGCCAACATCTTTAGTAGAGATGGCAAAACCCCATCTCTACTAAAAATAAAAAAGTTAGCCGGGCGTGGTGGCGCACACCTATAATCCCAGCTACTAGGGGAGGCTGAGGCAGGAAAATCGCTTGAACCCAGGAGGTGGAGGTTGTGGTGAGCCGAGATCGCGCCACTGCACTCCAGCCTGGGCAACAGAATGAGATTCCGTCTCAAAAAAATCCTATTACAAAGCCAAGATTTCTCCATGGATTCTTATCAGCTGGGATATGGCTTTTGGAGGAGTGTGGTAGCTTCTCTTCCCTCAGAGAATCTAGAGAGTCATGCTTTTTGGGGCCTTGCCCAGATGTTCAGATGTGATTGGTTAAGTCCATTGACCTGGCTTTTGACATACACGAATCCCCAGAGGGAATTTTCAACAGGAGAGTTAACTCTGAGGATGCCACTTGACATAAAATTGCCAGTAAATGCTGCTTGGGCCACATCTTCATTGTTCCCTAGCCTATTTTTCTAAAATTACTATTTTTAAAGCACTGTCCCCTGGGTTATCCAACTTAAGATAGACCACCAGCACCTGGTCTGAAAGTCTCTCTTTGCTTTATTCTGCAGGAAAAACTCTGATGAGGCTGACCTGGTCCCTGCCAAGGAAGCCAATGTCAAGTGCCCACAGGTTGTCATATCCTTCTATGAGGAAAGGCTGACGTGGCATTCCTACCCCTCGGAGGATGATGACAAAAAAGATGACAAGAATTAACGCTCCTGAGTACCAGCCCCTGTCACATCTGACTGTGGGTTTCAAGTGGGAAGGGAAGGAGTTCTACTTGTCTTGACACCATAGAGGTGGCTTGAGAAGATGTCCTTTGAAGAGCCAGTATAGTTTCTGTGCCCTGCAGCAGCCCAAGTGCTTTGTGCTTTAAAGCCGTTTCAAGCTGTATAGTTTGCACACCCATCCCAGTGGAGGGGAAAGGGGTAAGTGTTTCAAGGCAACCTTTTCTGCACTTTGCTGTGAAAAGCAAAGGGCCTTCTATGAAGGACAAAACTTGCAGAATTGGGTGTGTGGGAGAGCAAAAAAATACTGTAGATCTTCAAAGAGCATCTCCACAACCCACAGCCTTCTTCCCAATAGTGTTAACTCTGCATTTTTACAGCGTAGCATGTGTGTAGTTTTTGGCTATTACTGGTGTATTATTTGGGGGAGGGAGGGATGGGGAGGGGAGAAAGGGAGATGGGTAGCATCATTTTGATTAACATTTGGGGCCTGATGGGGAAATGGTGAAGCAATGGAAAAGAACAGACAACTAATGATTTGCTTCTATGTCCAGAATATTTTACCTTTAAAAAAAATGTCATTGGCACCATAAATAAGGACTGTGAGAGACTGTTTAAAAGCTGTGAATGTCTGAAACCTATAAGCCAAGGTGTTCCCTGCCTAAACTTAATTGCTGTTCCCACAAAGGACTAAGCCTGTTCATAAGTTACCAAAGTTGCCATTTTGGAGATGGAAATTGATGAGGAGGGAAGGTCTTTCATTGGAGAGTATACAGTACAAGCAGATCATTCTGCCTTAGAGGTGCTAATTCCTGAAATTAGAAGACCCTTTCTTTTCCAGTAACGAAGTTATAAATATCAGCTTGTTCATCCAAGCCACTGGCTGAGGTGTTAGGGAAGAGGAAGAGGATGGTAGAGGAGATAAGATAGTAGGGAAAGACAATGGCCCATGCTCTTAGTGGGGAAAACTCTTGGAGCCATTTTTAGTGGGGAGAACTCTTGGAGCCGTTCTCTTTTTTGAGCTTTGAACACTGAAACCATTGTTGGCAGGGTTCAGTCACTGACAGCACAAGTTTCACTGAATTGATCCAAGAGTTTAGTGATTTCAAAAGCCTTGGTCTCAGGAGAAGATTAAACTTTCATATTGGGCAGTGGTTCACTTAAAAACACACACACACACACAAAAACAATTTTTTAAGAAATCCTAAGAAGTAACATACCCAAAATGCTGTCTTGAGTCATGAGATCCATCAGTTCTTGATATTGTCTAGACTTGCATCTAGAGCTACATTGTAAAATTCTTTTAGGCATGTGTTAGATTTCTGTGTAAACTTTGTTTAAATGTAAACTTCATACTACACTGTCAGTTTTTGTCTTAATAAAACTATAGATTTATAATCCCTGATTTCTGTCTTAAGTCTTACCAGGAACCCTTCTTGCCTTATAGGTTCAGCCTGTTGGAAATGGCTTCCTCACTTGAATGGTTTTATTTCTCGAACACTGTAAGCTTGAAAATCTAGTGCCTGGCCTGAATCTTTAAGTGGTCGCACCATGTTAATTTAGTAAATACTTACTGAGCATTTATCAGTTGCTGCAGAGATTGTAAAGATGGTCGCATCATGCTGTCTTCAGTACTGCCAAAAGTTTATTGAGCACTCTGACCTGATAGCACTTCCAAACTATGATATATTTGGAAACATCAGTTTTTAAGTTAGGTTTAGATCCTGCCTATGGTATGTAATAGATTATATGACCTTGGCTAGAATCTGCTTCTCCAAAATTTTCCAGGAATTTGGCCCTGTGTTTGAGCACTGATTTAAAACGTCATTTTCTGCCTGTGATTTTTTTTTTTTTTTTTTTTTTTTTTTTGAGACGGAGTCTTGCTGTCACCCAGGCTGGAGTACAGTGGTGTGATCTGGGCTCACTACAACCTCTGCCTCCCGGGTTCAAGCGATTCTCCTGCCTCAGCCTCCCGAGTAGCTGGGACTACAGGCACGTGCCACCACACCTGGCTAATTTTTAAATTTTTTTAGTAGAGATGGGGTTTTGCCATGTTGGCCAGGCTGGTCTCGAACTTCTAACCTCAGGTGATCCGCTGCCTCGGCCTCCCAAAGTGCTGGGATTACAGGCGTGAGCCACTGTGCCTGGCCTTGGACTTGTCTTTTTTTTTTTTTTAGAGTCTTGCTCTGTTGCCAGGCTGGAGTGCAGTGGTGCGATCTCAGCTCACTGCAACCTCCACCTCCTGGGTTCAAGTGATTCCCCGCCTCATCCTCCTGAGTAGCTGGGACTACAGGTGCACGCCACCACACCCGGCTAATTTTTTGTATTTTAGTGGAGACAGGGTTTCACCATGTTGGCCAGGATGGTCTCGATCTCCTGACCTCATGATCCGCCCACCTTGGCCTTCCAAAGTGCTGGGATTACAGGAATGAGCCACCACACCCGGCCAACTTGTCATGTTTGTAACAGAAATAGGATTTCCACTGAGAACAGTGTAACAGTTGAGTACTACTCACTCGTGCAAAGCATTTGTTTAAAATAAATTGATGTGTAGATAATTTTTTCAGAAAGCCTCCTCAGGAAAGTTCTCGGGAGACATAAATGGAGCTGGGGAGCCTTACTGAAGGTCTGGGTCACAGACAGGCCTTCCCACACAGAGGTCTGAGTGTGTGCCCTGGTGGTGGTTGGCAGTAGCACAGCTGTCGGTAGCTAATTAAGGGAGTTTAAGTGGAGGTGTTCTGGTTCTGTTCTGCACCATCAGATGCACTGAAATGAAACTACAGCCTTGGTTTGTATCCCAAATGGACTACTAGTCAGCTTTGGCCTTAACCTTTGGAACTGACTGACTTGTCATTTGTGGCATTCCTGAGCTGTTGTAAAAACTGTATCATTCTCCCCCAGAGAAAACAGTAATACTGATAGGCATGCAGTGAAAACTGAGTTGAAGCTAGGTAATCACAATTTTGTTATTTTCAAAAGCCAATTAGCATATTACTAGATCACTGGTTTAAGGATCAACTGTTGAGGCCACAAATTCAAACTGTTACAAATATCACAACAAATCTTAAGTCAGCTTGAGAAAGTATTCAGAGAATATTTCTTTGTTTTTTGTTTTTTCTTTTGAGACAGAATCTTGCTGTCACCCAGGCTGGAGTGCAGTGGCACAATCTCAGCTCACTGCAACCTCCGCCTCCTGGGTTCAAGCGATTCTCCTGCTTCAGCCTCCTGAGTAGCTGGGACTACAGGCATGCCCCCACCACACCTGGCTAATTTTTGTATCTTTGGTAGAGATGAGGTTTCACCATGTTAGCCAGGCTGGTCTCGAATCCCTGACCTCAAGTGATCCACCTGCCTTGGCTTCCCAAAGTGCTGGGATTATAGGCGTGAACCACCACTCCCAGCTAAAGAATATTTCTTCAGGCAGTGGAAAAACATGTTTCCTGGGTGGTTTCCATGAAATTGCACCATCCATAGACCTCCTGCCCAGGAATTAAAGAGGCAATAAATTATCTTAGTTACTATTAGAAAAGGGGAGCTTGTTAATATTGTGATATCATTATTACCTGAGGTGTTCTGTACTGGCAGAGCCATTAAACAAAAATCTTGCTCCTGCATTGCCTTAGGTTTCTATTTAGTATTGTAAATGGATGGAGTAATGACCACAGAAACACTCTGACAGTGCTGAGGAATAATTGTTCCTGCATTTAATTATCATTTGAAAATTTTGACGACCAATTTTAAGTAATTTTTAGTAATTAAATTTTTATTTATTTTTGGGGGGAGAGAAATGGTTTCTGGCATCTAGTCTAGAGTGCAGTGGTGCTACCATGGCTCACGGCAGCCTCATCCTCCTGGGCTAAAGTAAAGGGATCCTCCCACCTCAGCCTCCTGAGTAGCTGGGACTACAGGTGTGTGCCGTAATGCCCTGCTAATTTTTTTTTTTTTTTTTTTAACTTTTAGTAGAGGTGGGGTCTGTGTTGCCCAGGCTGGTCTCGAACTCCTGGGCTCAAGCAATCCTCCTGTCTCTGCCTCCCAAAGTGTTAGAATTACAGGTGTAAGCCACTGCACCTCGCCTAATTAAATTTTTAAATACCTATTTTCAGATATGACCTTATATTCCAGAACTCTCAATTCTGTGGTGGCCATAGACTTGGCTCAATTTGATCTTAAACTTTTGCCATTTGGGGTTTGTCTGTGTCCTTGGCACATCTTTATGGACTGTGGCATTGGGAATCTGCATTATGAAGAATTATTTCTCATAGTAAAAGGGAAAATGATAGCTTGGATTAATGTGCAAGTTGGGTCTTCTGATGTAGATATGTTCTCATTTATAATTTAAAGCTGATATAACTGAACTAAGTCCAGGCTCAGTATTAGCGTTCAACTTAATAAAGGAGTCTTGGCTTTCAGCAGTAGGAAACAATGATCAGGGAGGGGCATCCTAGTGTTCTGGTGTGGGATTACAGGAGTTTGATAGAGGAGAGCTTAAGATCCCAAGACAACTTGTCAGTCTGTGGATCTGCACATCACCTTGTTTTGACGACGATTGTCCAGCACTGAGGTTTTTTCCCCAAAAGCTACTGCTTTCCTATCTAGTGTGTGAAGTTTAAAGTTACTTGTCTCTCTTATGGATGACTTAATTGACCTTGGCCATGTAAGTTTCCTGTTGAATAAACTGCTGAATGTTGAAAGCAAATGAAATGTGAAATAAAACCATCCTGCTGGGATGAAAAGCACAGTTGGCCCTGCTCTGTGGGGGCAAGCAGAGCAGTGCCTTTTAAAGGCTTTTTTTTTTTTTTCCTTAGGCTAATGAAGTGGCAAAAGTGAGGGAAGGCTAAATATCAAGTTTAGAATAGGTGCTGACAATTCAGCTTCTATAGTTTTTGGTTGTATTAAATAACTTGTTTTACAATATACCAGCGGCACAACTGGGTCTGCCTTGTGACCTTGTTGGTTTGTATGGTGGTTTGTGATAGCACCAAAGCCACTGTTTACCCCAAGTGGATTTTTAAATCCTAGTTGACTTTGACCAAGCCTGCCCTTTTTGCTATTTGCATAGTTAGGGTCAGGCTGGGCAACTTTGAGGCCTGGCTTTGGGACACTAGCCCATTTCAATTACTGCTTCAGCCCCTAACTGAGAATTGGAAAGTTCAAGTCAACTGTATTACCCCAGTTACACTTGCGTTTGACACAAAAGGCAGAATGCCAACTCCTTGGTCTATTCTCCACCTCTCCCCAAGTGAACTAGATTTTTTGTTTCCTTAGTTGAAGAGCATCTACAATTAAGTAAAAAATACTGTGCAACCTATCTCCATTCTGCAGTTTAAGTTAGGCTGGAAAAGAAGCAGTTTTAAGACTGGGCGCAGTGGCTCACACCTGTAATCCCAGCACTTTGGAGGCTGAGGCAGACAGATCTCTTGAACTCAGGAGTTCAAGACCAGACTGGACAACATGGCGAAACCCCATCTCTACTAAAAATACAAAAATTAGCCGGGCATGGTGGTGCACGCCTGTATGCCAGCTACCAGGAGGCTGAGGTGGGAGAATAGCTTGAGCCTAGAGGTAGTTTTACAGTGAGCCAAGATCGCGCCACTGCACTCCAGCGTGGGTGACAAAGCTAGATCCTGTCTCCAAAAAAAAAACCAAAACAGCAGGCTGGGCGCGGCGGCTCACGCCTGTAATCCCAGCACTTTGGGAGGCCAAGGCGGGCGGATCATGAGGTCAGGAGATCAAGACCATCCTGGCTAACACGGTGAAACCCCATCTCTACCAAAAATACAAAAAATTAGCTGGGCGCAGTGGTGGGCGCCTGTAGTCCCAGCTACTCGGCAGGCTGAGGCAGGAGAATGGCGTGAACCCAGAAGGTGGAGCTTGCAGTGAGCCGAGATTGCGCCACTACACTCCAGCCTGGGTGACAGAGCGAGACTCCGTCTCAAAAAAAAAAAAAACAACCAAAACAGCTTTAAGACCTTTGTTGGTATGATGTGTTCAAAAATGAAGACAAAGAATTCCATCCAGCTAATTTTTGAAAACAGCCCTCTTTTGCAAGGTACCAGATTCTCACACTACTCCAGAGACAATATGTGTACTAAATTCTGTTTCTCAGCTAATTCAGGCAGACACTAACTGAACAAGGACTAGAACTTGTGTTAAGTTTCACACACAGTGTTAAGTTTTCCCATAGTCCCCAAATGGTTCATTCTCCACTCCAAAGTTCAGAGCCAGAGGCAAGGAAGATGATTGACTTCTATGTAATACAGTAAAGGTAAAAAGAAAGGTTATTTTTGGCATATTGACAAAATGACAAGTTGAAGGTTTGTGGGTCCCTTTCACTTAACAGAGGGGGATCTGTGATAGAAAAACAAGGCTTAACTACTCATGATCATGAAGCACATGGGCTTTGCTACAGAATTTCTATACTTGGCTGGGAAAATGACTCAGAAGCAGACACCAATCTAGTACCTGTGTTTGTATACATATGGTACATCAATATGGAAACAGGCTTCTTGCTGTCCACCTGTTCACCATGGTGTGCCCTAAACCATATTTAGCATGAGCTTCTAAAGTTGCTCTTGGTCAGTGCCTACAGGATGAGGTAGGTAGCGGACTTGAGGATAGTGGGGATGTTTTTTTCCATAAGGAACTGTTTACCAAGCAAACGTGAAGAGGGGCAGCAAGGTTTGGTTTAGCTGGGGGTTATAAAAGCAGGGATGAGGCCAGCTTGACAGGGCTCTATGGAAAGTACCTCCCTGTTCACCAGACTGTTGGACTAATTATTACTCAGCTTTCCCCAGTAAAGGTGGGGAAATGTCAGCTATGGAGGCCAGTCTTGATGACACTGAAGCATGTCTCTAGATCACGATTTTCCCTCTATAGTTTACTATTTTATTTTTATTGATACTGAAACAGCCCCACCTTCATTGGTGAGATCTATGCAGGGCAGAGGTTGAAAATATGGGTCTATTTCCATCTCCTTAACATGAGTAAGATGTGAGAAAAAAAATCAGTTTGAATGAAGCCTACAACTGCTCAAGTCAAGACAAAGTAAGCTTTCCCACACCCACCCAAGTCAGTCACCCTGAAGAGTTTGGTCTTTTGTTAAGCCTAAGTCCTGTTCGGCTCCCAGCCTTCCACCAGGACCTCTTCTCACTTCCTGCCTTAGGTAGATGGCTAGTGGTAGCAGCCCTTCCACAGGCCTTACTTGAGTCCTCCTATCTTCCTGCCAGAAAGAGGCTGGAACACCCACTCTACCTGCCAGCAGAAAGAGGTCAGCCCCACAGCAGTGCTGACCAACTTGGCCCCATGCCCCAGCTAATCAGCATAATCCCAGACAAAACTGTACATCTCTTTAAGGGGGAGGGGCTGCTAACAAAAATATTCCTTTTTTTTTTGAGACAGAGTCTCGCTTTGTCACATAGGCTGGAGTGCAATGGCATGATCTTGGCTCACTGCAATCTCCGCCTCCCAGGTTCAAGCAGCTCTCCTGCCTCAGCCTCCTGAGTAGCTGGGATTACAGGTATGTGCCACCACGCCCGGCTAATTTTTGTATTTTTAGTAGAGATGGGGTTTCACCATGTTGGTTAGGCTGGTCTCGAACTCCTGACCTCGTGATCCACCTGCCTCGGCCTCCCAAAGTGCCAGGATTACAGGTGTGAGCCACCATCCCTGGCCAACAAAAATATTCTTACTCAGACCAGGGACAACACTAGCAACGGGATTAAGAAGAATTTTTCAAATCTCTTAAGTCTTTTAAGTTAAAAAAAGTTGCAAAATAAGGTAAAAGTTACAGTCTGATTACTGAACAAAAATATAGTCATGTGCTGCATATTTCATCAGTGACAGATCACGTATATGATTATGGTCTAATAAGATTATAATACCCTGTTTATACTGTATTTCTTTTTTTTTTTTTTTTTTTTTTTTGAGACAGGGTCTCACCCTTTCACCCAGGCTGGAGTGCAGTTGCAGTCTTGTTGCGAGTACAGGCGCTGAGCTACTGCACCCAGCCTATACTGTGCCTTTTCTATGTTTAGATACACAAGTACTTATCATTGTACTTCAGCTGCCTATAGTATTCAGTATAGCAACATGCTGTACAGGTTTGTAGCCTAGGAGCAATAGGCTATATGGCACATAGGCTAGGTGTGTAGTGGGCACTACCATTTAAGTTTGTGTAAGTACACGATGACAAAATTGTCTAACGAAGCATTTCTCAGAATGTATGTTGGCCGTTAACACATGACTGTACATACATTTCTAGGAAGGGTACAAGAATATTAAAACTGAATCTTACTTCTCACAGTTTACCCTTCTATATATAATTTTTGTTTTTTAAAGTATTGATATGAGTGTTTTTCAAACTTTTTTTTTTTTTTTGAGATGGAAGTTTTGCTCTTGTTCTCCAGGCTGGAGTGCAGTGGTGCGCTCTTGGCTTACCGCAACCTCTGCCTCCCGGGTTCAAGCGATTCTCCTGCCTCAGTCTCTTGAGTAGCTGGGATTACAGGCGCCCGCGACCACACCCGCCTAATTTTTGTATTTTTAGTAGGGACGGTTTCACCATGTTGGTTAGGCTGGTGTTTGAACTCCTGACCTCAGGTGATCCAACTGCCTCGGCCTCCCAAAGTGCTGGGATTATAGGCGTGAGCTACCGCACCAGGCCTCAAACTAACCTTTAGTCTTGCTTTTTTCACCCCTTTACATATCTTGGTTTTATCTGGCTTACAGACTTTACTCAATTTCGAATTAGGAAAGAGTTATTGTTTGACATGACCAAACCTTTCCAACTGGAGACTGGGGAGCTGTGGAGAGGCTCTTATAAACTGAAACATAAGAAATCATCATTATTCTTAGAATTCTACTCCACTCCTTAGAACAACTCTAAACATTACTAAAGTAGTATCACTAAAGGACTGAGCTGAACCAGGTTACAGGGTGGTATCCAGGAGTTTGAGATCACAGCTTCCATTAAGGGGATCATAGCTTCTACTCCTAAACCCTGCCCAATAATCTCACAGAAGCCAGGCGCAATGGCTCACGCCTATAATCCCAGCACTTTGGGAGGCTGAGGCAGGTGGATCACTTGATGCCAGGAGTTTGAGACCAGCCTGGGCAACATAGCGAAAGTTTCTCTCTACAAAAATTAGCTAGGCGTGGTGGCGTGCGCCTGTAGTCCCAGCTATTCAGGAGGCTGAGGTGGGAAGATGGCTTGAGCCCGGTGGAAGTTGCAGTGAGCCGAGATCACGTCACTGCACTCCAGCCTGGAAGACAGAGCAAGACCCTGCCAATAAAAGACTACTGAGTGAGTGTTCATTCTTCCAGCATCTACTAAACACCTGCCCTAACTAACATGGGCATGTGGAAGTTCCAGCATCCCAGGGACCTTCACACATTACAGCTCTTCACAGGGCAGGTAGTTGAGCAGTTTGAGGGAAAGCAGATTCTAGCCCCCCTCAGCTGGGGAGGTTTCCCAGTGTCCTAAACCCTGGCCTCCTGCTTCTCTTTAGTGGCCCTGCTCCTGGTTACACAGTAGCGCTTGTCACGTGTTAGTTAGTCGCTGCCATGGATTTCTCAGGTTTTCAACATCATGACTACACTCCAATGCTCTGCACCCCTTTGGCAGGTGAGGCCACTAGAGAAATAACAGACAGTTGAGTTTAAAAATGTAGTTTGTAGCAGGTGGACAGGTAAAGAGCTGGGTTAAATGACACCTCCACCTATCCTAGCTGTATGAGAATAAAAAAACTCTGAATCCTTCCTGAGAGGATTGAGCTGGCTAACCCTATGAAGTACATGGTGCCTAATGCCTGCCCCCAAGGTTTAATATTTAAGACTTGCCTTTTGAAGTTCCCTATTGTCAACCTCCCCAGTTCTCCACCCGTCTTCCCATGTGAGCTCTGCCTTAGCCACACAATGGCCAGTCCTCCCTACAATGAGTCCATTTCCTTTATTCTCAACTTAAATTCAAAGTGGGGAAAAAGTGCACTTGAGAATGAATCATCCATTTTATTTTATTTTATTTTGTCATGTGCTCAACAGCATCTCTCTCTCCTCTCCCTGGCAGGTCACAGAGATAAATTAAAAATAAAATCTACAAGGAAAATAATTTATAAAAGCACTCCCAGGTTCACACCTTCTATCCCTACTGCTCAGTTAGGCACCCCCTAACTGGGAATCAGTGCTTCCCCCCACCCCCATTTCACTCCTGCTTGTCTGGGGCAGACGGTACTCCAGAGCCAGGCAGGGGTGAGGGCAGCAGTGGCAAACAGTTAAAAATAAAGACATTGTGGTCCTGGAACCATCTGGCCACCTTGGCACTCCCATGTCTGCCTCCCCCAGGCAGCCCTCCAGGAGCCTGTGCTAAGCTGGGGCTGTGGAGAGGCTGCCTGTGGCTGAGAGCTTGTGTGTTTGGGGAGGTGCTCTCAGCCTGTCATATGCACTTCTCAATCTTCTAGAAAGAAACCCAAAAAAGAAAGCAGACAACGACCTCGGGACAGAGGAGAAAAATCCCAAGTGTTCACACAGTTACACGGAGTCTTTATGGCAAAGAGAACATTTAGCAGCTTTGAATAATGGGGCATCTCCTTTTTACTCAACAAGCATTCTAGACCCTATAAGTGAAACAGGGCACAAGCCCTAAAAAAATCAAAGCGCAAGAAATTCTAAGAGGACTAGTTTTTTTGTTGTTGCTGGGTTATTTTTTGTGTTTTCCCAGTGATAAGCCCAGTTGTTGGTAGGCAGAGGCCCGACGGAAGGGTGACTCCCCAGTGTTGTGCTGAATCCTGCCTGGAGGCTGCTGTACTAGATCCTCCATCATTCCTCTGCCTCACAGCAGTCCCAGAAGAGGAAGGCTGCAGGCCCAGTTCCCAGAGCACTGCCATCACCCTACCCCAGCTTACAGAAGAGATCAGGCAGTCTGTGAGGCATGGGGAACACAAACACCGGACTCGGGGAGGACGGCATTCACATGCAGGCTCTGATGGAGACAATGGGAGCCTCAGCTCAGGGGTGGCTGGAGCACGGACGGAGATGGAGTGGCAAGGCAGTGAATGACATGCGTGATGTTGGGGCTGCTGCAACATGGGACCACGTGACCCTTTCCTGTTCACTCTACCCTTTGAGTCTAAATCTGAAAGCCAGTGTTGGGGCCCAGTGGCTCCATTCGATTGAAACATTATGGCCGATGATATCCAAGAGCTCCCCTTCAGGGATGCCAAAATGCAAGGAGCAGAAAGAGTTAACACCGCCCCTCCCCACCCCCACCCTGTGTCTGTGTACCCCACCCCCCGGGGTGAAATGAGGTTTATCACACCAGTGATCTAGGCCCACCAGTCACTCCAACCTGCTGCCTGGAATCCTGGCCAGAGCCAACCTTAACCTTCCCTCTGATTTTCTTCCCGCTTTGATTTTTTTTGGGGGGGTTCCTTCCTTCCTTTTTTTCCCTCCTTCCTGAAATGAGACTTTCTGCCACCTTCCCTTCCTCTCACAGGTCCATTCCTTCCCCTCTGTCGGCCTTTGCTCCACATAGCTCCTCTACCTCCAGCAACTTCACCACCACCCCTGCCTCACAGGAAAGGGGTAGGGTGAGGACCCTGTCTAAATGGTCTGGCCACTTCCACTCCACCCGAGTGGAGCTGAGCCAGCCAGTGCCTGCCTCTTCCTGTACACTGACCCGCAGTCATCCCATCTGAGAAGATAATATTGGATAAGAAGGCATTTAAGTCCCCGCTGTAGGTCCAGGTCCAGGTCCAGGTCCAGGTCCAGCCCTTCTCCAGTTTCGGTCTTGGTGGGCTTCAAACCCCCTTCCTCACCCAGGCTCACTTTCTCCGGTCCTTTGGCTTCCTCTCCTGCCGCCGGGTCTGCTGGTCGGCCATCGTGCGGGGGATGAGGAGGACACTGCCGTCCCCGGCGTACTGGAGCGCATACTGACTGGGTGAGTAGGGTCGTCCATTCTCATCCCGCAGCCGCCCAAACACCTCCTGGTACAGGCTCTGGACCTTCTGCTTCATCTGTCGCAGGGAGCGCAGGAACTCCACTTTCTCCCGCAGCAGCCGGGCTTTGTCACGCTGCAGGTCCTCCACATCACGCTCCAGATTCAGGATGGTGTCCAGCTTGCGCTTGCGGCAGTTCTGCGCCGCCATCTTGTTCTTGCCCCGGCGCCGGATGTCTCGGATGAGGCTCAGCTGGGCTTCACTCAACTGGTATTTGGACAGCAGCTCATTGAACTCCTCCACAGGCAGGTTGATGATTTTGTCATTGGTGAAAGGGATCTTCATGGCTCGGGCTCGGTGCTCATCCCGGCTCATCTGCTTGTCCAGGAAGTCAGCCTGCTTCTCCTTGCTGCCTTTCTTGAGGGCACTGGGTGGTGGCAGGTCGGCTGAGTCCAGGGCACTGGGTGCCATGTTGTATGTGTGGTTGTGGCCCACGTGCTCCAGGTAGGGCAGGCATGAGAGCTGGGCTGGATCCTGGTAGCTCATGCGGCAGAACTTGGAATACTCAGGCTGGTAGCCCACAGCACCCTCAGCCTCTTCCAGATCCAGGGTCTCAGAGTCAGAGCTGTAGCCAACCGCACCTTCCTCAGAAAAGGAGGAAGAGGCAGAGGAAGAAGCAGAGGAAGAAGAGGAAGAGGAGGAGGAAGAAGAGGAAGAACTGCCTTCAGAGCTGCTTAAGGAAGAAGGGCTATGGCTCGAGTCTAAGGAAAGGCCTGAGTCAGAGTCAAATTCCTCCTCCAGCTGGGAGGCCTGCACAGGGTTAAAACCTTCTTCAATGGCCAGGTCCATAAGGCTGATCTCATCCAACATAGCTTCATCTAACAGACCCCCCAAAGGGTCAGGCAGCTCTGGGCCTGCTGTGTCATTGGCTGTGCCATTGAGCTGGGGTGGAAAGAAGAGCCCTGTCAAGTTGGTGGAGCCGAAGGTGGAGTTGAGGCTGGTAGAATTGCTGGGGGCCAAGGGGAGCAGCGTGGAGCTACTGGCCACAGGCAGGCTTTCCACCTCGGGGCTGAAGAGTAAGAAGTCCTGGCTGCAGCCCCCCAGGGACGCCTGATGCAGGCTGACATTCTGATTGATGGGAGTGTTGGGGGCAAGGCTGTAGTTGGTGCTCAGTGGGTCTCCAGGAGGGGCATTGTACAGGATTTCACTTGCTGATGTGTTCACTTCCATGGCCTGGGAGGGGAGAAGAGCACCACTGTTCACTAGGAACTGACTCCCTCCCCTGGGGCTCACACACTGCAGGCACCCAACAGAGGCACAGCTGCATGGGTGTAAAGGCAAAATACTATAAACCAAAGCCCACAGTGTCAGCTCCTGACCCAGCTTCGTCCACCAGGCCTGGCAGAGATGGGTTCTTCCATGTAGGCTCCACCCTAATATAGGACTGATCAGCTTTTCCTCATGTTTGGCCAGACTCCCCCATCTTAGAGGGAGAGGAAGAAAACACTACCTTGTTACTGCAAAATCAACACAGTGAAAAGAACACCCAAACTTAAGTCAGAAAACCTAGCTGCACCACTTGCTGTGTGACAATAGGCACATCATTTAACCTCTCTGAGCTTCAATTTCCTCACCTTTGAGATAAAGGCTGACTAGGTGACTGTGAGGGCCAAGTGAGCGAACGATGGCTATGAAGCACCATGTGAATGTCAGCTATTATTAACGCAAAACCCTGGAAGCATTCAGCCAAGTGCCTATCTGCCTGAAGGAAAGGAAGAAGGCATACCCAGGAGGCAGGCCTTGATTTGGAAGGCTGAGTCCTGAGTTTTGTTTAACCCAAACCCTATCTGTCTCCACCTCCCATTGCCCCAAGGACACACCTGGACAGGTTTCTTCTCATTGTCCCCACTTCTCTATGAATCAGGGAAAGTATTACACTTTCTCTCCTTGGAGATGGAAAAGCAACGGAGTGCTAAGACAATCTGTGCAAAATCCAATAGCTTTGTGCCCGGTTCCGACAATCCTACCTGCATTTCCATGATGGACATAAGGTCTTGCCACTGCTGTTCCAAATCAAATGGTGACTCTGTCCCGGTCAGAAGAGGAGACAAGAGGTTGTTTTGAAGAGCTGGGGGCTCACTCTCACTAGGCACTGCTTCTGTTATGCTGGAAATGTCTGCTGGAAACTAGGGCAAAACACAGAGGCTTTTAACAAGGGGGAAGGAAAGACCTTGTACTTTCCTCCCAGAGATTACCACCTGGATCTGTTTCTGTTCTTCCTTCCTCTGCATTTACCCCCAGCAACCAGAACAAGGCCAGAACCAACAGCTGGCCCCTCAGCCATGGAGGGACACACCAGGTACAGGCTGCCCTGCTCACTTGGTGGGCTCTCACTGGAGTCCTGCTCACCTCAGCATTCTCCCCAAAGGGGCAGGTGGCTTCCAGCAGCCTAAGGCACTCTTCCAGGGACAGGGCTGTCTGGTCCTCCCCACTAGGCACCTGTGGCAACAGGAACTGTAAGTCTGACTGATCTGGGCCTTGGCTGCCTGGGGCTGAAGCTTCTTTCACAGAATGGCTGAAGCCCTGCAGTCTCCCTCCCATTCCCAGGCTAATGGCTGGCCCCGAGTCCCAAACTCCCAGGAACAACAGAAGAGAGAGTGAAAGAGTCCTGAAGCAAGCAGGAAGATGATAAATGCTCTGCCTCCCTTGCATTGTCTGTTGCCAAGGCCTGGCCGTTCTGCATCTGCTGCTTTCCATTCCCCGCTTCCAAGGCTCAGCCACTGTGACTTATAAGACCCCAACCCAAAACAGAAATTCAGGTCCACCCCACACACAACCTGTCTTCTCTAAGGGAAGTTTTTGGAAGAACTCCAGCCTGGTTTGTGTCAGGGGAGTAGGGACAAGAAGAGAGCCCAGTGAGCAGGGGCGATGGTACCTGTGCAGGGAAGCTCTCCCCAGTCTCTCCATCCACTAGCAGGTTCCGTGCCAGAGCTTCCGCGCCCTCGCCTGCCCAGGTGTCCTGCTCGCCTCCATCTCGCAGCTCCTTCTCCACATCCTGCTCCTTCTGGCGATGACTATAGTCAAAAACCTCACGCCCAGCCCCCAGATCAATATCCTGTCGCCAAAGGATGTCAATCAGATCTATGTCCTGAAAGACAGATCACATGACTTTAGCTCTAAGGTCCCAAGGTCCCTTCCTTGTCCTGCCCCTCAGAGTTCCCTCCTAGTGTCACCCCAGTTAGTCCTGGGTGGGGCCCCTTCCAGCTCTTCACCTGCCAGCCTTTACCCCCTGGTCCCTGCACCAGCAAGTGTTCATTCATCTACTTCCAGACACTATCCCCTTCCCACAAAAAAAAAAAGAGCCACTAGCAAAACCATTAGCATGACTATCACCATAAGGGTGGAAAGGATTAGGATCTGGACCAAGTCACACCCAGACAAAAGGCAAGGCCGCCTCACCCCTACATAAGAAAGGGGAACATCAGGAGACACCTCCAGCTTTGGGGATTGGACCCCTTAAAACTTGGTTTGGAGGAAGCTGGCCATGGCAAGCAAGAGCGAATTGTCATGCAGAATTACTTAGCAGTGGCCAGGCTTGCATCAGCCTGTGGTGCCATTTCATTTGCATAAAGGGGTGGGGTGGGCTAGAAAGGAAAATCCCTGCATTTCCAACCACCTGATGAAACCAATGACAACACCATGCTGTCTCCAGCCCTTCCTATAGCCATTCCCCATTCCCCAGCTGGCAGCAAGAGTAAGGCTGAACACCCACAACTCCTCAAGCCCAGGCTCACCTCAAGACTCATCCCCGCCAGAATTCCCTCTCAGCTGATCCTAGCTGCTGCCTCCATTCCAGGGAGGCTCAGGCAGTCAGATGATCCCCGGGGGGGGGCACCCCACCCCTGCTCGGGCCAGCCTCACTGTGTCCCCTCACACCAGTGCTCTCACTCCCTCACCATACCCCAGGACTCACCAAATCCCCATCAGTCAACACCCTCAAGGACATAACCCCCATCACTGCTCAGCTACAACTGCCACCTTGGGCACCAAAAATGCTTCCCTCCTGCTCTACCCTGGTGGCTCGTGAACAGTTGCTGCACCAACTGCCACCCCCACTAACAGCATATAACCCCAATAAATTGAGCTATTTGGGCTTCCTATACACAGCAATCCCCTGTAGTCGAGCCCTCCCCACAAGCCTGAAGAAACCCTAAAGTGTTGCCTTCCATCCAGGGGTTAAAATGCAGACACACACTTTCCAGAAAGCAATTTCCCTAGATCAGACCCTCCTCCCTACCTGTAAGCCAGTATTCTTCTCCCATTAACCCTCCCTGATCCTAAGACCTCCCAGACGTACTACTTTAGTCTCCCCACATACACCAACCTGAGCAGAAGCCCTGGACCCAGGAGCAGAGGCGGGCTGGGCCACCCGGTGACCAGCCAGCAAAGAGTTAAGGGGCCGGCTGCCTTTGGCATGGCCCCCACCACTGTGAGAGCTGCGGTCCAGGCGGGTCATGGTCTGCGAGATGAGCCCCAGGGCAGCCGGTGCCGGGAAGCCGGACAGGGGGCTGCAAGGAGCTCTTGGCTTTCAGGGAGCACACCAGGCTGGAAGGGTGGCCCCTTGCTAGCTCCGAGGGGCCTGAGGAGGGTGCCCCGCCTGTGCTGCTGCCTGGGCGGCCCAGCCCAGCCCCCTTCCTCCATCCTTGAGCAGCCCCCTCCCACCTCACAACCCCAGTTCCACTCAGGCGCCCAGCTGCCCCCACCCTGAGCTCACCGCAGAGGCTGCAGTGAGATGGGACTCCCACCCCATGCTCCGTGCTCAAGCTGCAGAGGAAAGCAAGCTCCCTCCTGGGCCTATCCTCCCGCTCCTCCCCCCCACGCCCCCCAAACTTGTTACCTAGGCTGCAGCAGGGAGCCAATCCCCTCCCCCTCCCACCCCGCAGGTCACTGCTGAGGCTGCAGAGAGCCAATCCCCTCCCCCAGGTCAGCAGCTGGGCTGCGGAAAGAGCCAATCCCCTCCCACTGTCGTTACCTAGGCTGCGCCGAGAGCCAATCTCCTCCCCCAAGTCTCCGCTGGAGATGCGGAAAGAGCCAATCCCCTCCCACCGCCTGTTACCTAGCTGCAGACGGGAGCCAATCTCTGCATCAGGGCAGCTGGAGAAGCTGCCGCAAGGAACCAGCCCATCCCTGGGCCGCCTCCGTCTCCTTGAGGAGATGCGCCCAGGGGCGGGCAGCCCCACCCAGCCCAGTCAGTCAGCTGGGGTGGCGCAGTGAGAGCCCTGGGGGAAGGGGTGCCACTCTCCTCCCTCCTGTCGCATCTTGCTCATCCAGCCCACTCAGGACTGGGCAGACACTCCTCTCGCAGATTCTCTGGGAATCTAAATTATTTGCTGGAAGTGGAAAGAGTTATCCCATTCCTCAGGAAGGCAGTGGCCAGTTCTCAAGGCCAGGGATCACGAGCCAAGCTGGGCAGGAACCCAGGGCACCCAGGCCCACCATAAGCCGTAAGTTTTGTCACCCCAAAATAGGCCAGACTAGAGAAAAGGGGAAGGCCATTTTGCCCACGTGCAGCAATGTCACAATGCTGGCCAGGCCTAGCCCCAAGCAAGAGGAGGGGAGACACAACCCTGAAGCCCCATACTTATGGAGACAGGTGCTCTGCATTCTCCTGGCCACAAATGTCCCCCCTCCCCTTTCACCCCAGCTTTATTCAAGAGCATTCTCTGCCTGATCCCTGGCCCATATCTCATCCAAGCAGGAAAGAAGCCCCTCACAGACTCAGTATCACAATTCAGACTCCCTAGATTGGTTTCTCGAGGGGAAATTTAGCTCCCTCCCCACTGCTGCTCCCCTGGAGCCTAAGGTCAGGTCAGAGAGACAGTATGTTCTCTCTAGTCACAGTCGGCTCCTAGCCTGGAAAGAGCTGTCAACAGGCCACCCCCCTGCTCTGGGCAGAATGCCAATCTCAAGGGGAATCCTATCCCTGACAACAGCCTAGGCTATGGCTGTCCACAGAGCAGGCCTGGCAGCGGGGGAGCACTGCCACCCCAGGGATAATACCGGTTCCAGCAGTGCCTGTCACATGCTCTGGACCTGGGTATTTTTATCCCTGAGTTGCTGAGGAAATGTTGTTCTAGACACATAATAATCCTCCCTTCCCCCATACCTAGCCTGGGCCCCTAATGCTGACCCACCCCACCTCCCAAAGGGAGTTGTAAAGGCCTGAGATGAAGAAAAGCACAACCTTCACGAGGGCCAAGAAACAGAGGAAAGCAGGGTCAAAGTCCCATCCTATTGGGGGGGGGGGCCCAACCCACCCAATAATATCCAAAACATCCCATCCCATCCCAGGAGGAACAGATACGGAGCTACCCTGCAGGGTTTCCAGGAGCAAACCCAGTTACACCCACCCCTGGGGGAGCTACCCTGGGGGAGGAGTATAGAGCAGAGACTGGGAAGCACACTTCAGAACACTGTGCCAAGATTGGAGCCCACTTGAAGGAAAGGGGAAGCAGAAGAGAGGTGAAGTTCCAAGTGGCCCTGTAAGAAGCTAAACTAAGAGGCCCTGAAAGGTAAGAAATGTTCCTGGCTCCTGTGCTCAGATAATCCTAGTCTCTCTCAAAGCAGGTCCAGTATGAGCCATTTGAGCACAGAGCTGAGTGTCTCAATCCCTGCACTACTGACACTTGGGGTCAGACAAATCTGTTGTTTGAAGGTGTCCTGTGCCATTCAGGATGTTAACCGGCATCCTTGGCCTCTACCCACTAGGTGCCAGTAGCACCCCCGCCCCAAGATGTGACAACCAAAACTTGTTTCACGATATTGCTACCTACACCCTCGGGGACAAAATCACCCCCGGTTGAGGACCACTGGCCTAGAACAAGCCATACTCTTTGACAGTCACTAACAGTCACAGAACTAAGCTCAGGAAAAGACTACAGAGCAGGGAAGGAGGGAAAACGTGGTCTGACCTGGCAGGCAGAGGAGCCCATTTCTGCAGCATCTGTAAAACTTTTTACATTCCTTCACATGCCACCTCCAAAAACCCAATCGGGCTTTCTCCTTCCCTAAAGGCCAGGGGAGTGCAGTGGGCCTTTTTCCCAGCTACTTAAGGCTGGGTGGCAAGCGAGAGCCATACAAACCCAGAGCTCAAAGCAATCTTATGTTGGTGAGGCAGGGGCAGCAGCAGCCATTCACATCTTAAAAGGCAAAGAACTGCATCGCTTTCTGCCCAGAACAGTATGTCAGCCATGTGACAAGAGCTAAGGATCTCTTCTGACAGCTCAAAGCAAGTTGACTTGGGCAGCAGAATGCAGTTTCTCTTTCTAGCTCCCAGCCTTCTCTTCCCTACTCCCTGCAGTGGGCCTTTAGCAAAGATTGGAAGCCTTGGCCCTCTCCTGGCCAAGAATAACTATCCAAATCTACCCTTTGGCTCAGGCCCAGGAGGTCTGAAGTATCAGGACTATACAACAGGCCTGACCACAAAGGAGAACCTCAGGGTATGTCTGTGTTCTGATGTTGGGGGAGGTACAAAGCAAGAGTCCATAAAGTATTTGTGTCTTAGCAACAGATGTACACTGCATCAAAGCCCATCCCAACATGACTCCTCCCCCACCCCTGCCTCCAGCAGTCATGCTGAAATCCAAGCAGTAAACACCCTGGCATGTGTAGGAACCTCCCACTGCCCTGACAGTACATTTAGAGTTAGGTCAATGGTTCAACACAGGGAAATGCTCCCAGCCCCCAATCCTAACGTCAGAAAGTTCAGCCCATCCCTATCCAAGAACAGTGCCTGAGGCCCTGCTGAAACCTGTCTGGCTCTTTACAGGGCTCAGTGTTCTGACCACAATCCTTCGGGACCAGCCCACCCCCAAGCCCCAGGCCCCACACACCCACCACAGGTCCACTAACCTCTTTGGTTAAGTCTCCACTGACTGGAGGGGCTACAGCCCCCAAATCCTCCAAATCTTCACCGAATCCCTGCTCCGTTTCGCTTTCTCGCACCCCGTTGTCTGGGCCTGTCACATCTTGGAGGCCACTGGAACTCTCGAGGGCGAGGCCTGAGTTGGGCTGACTGCCAGAGACAGACCCCTCTGGGTCTCGGTGAACCAGCCAGGCATTTACCTCAGTGGTTGGCACCTGGAACCTGTCCAGGGCCCTCACCTGACTGAGGAGCCGCCGGGCAGTGAAGTAATTGTCCAGGTCTATACTCTTGGGGTGGATACCATAGCCATCCAAGGTATTCCTCAGGTTGTGGAACTGGGTCTGAGTATAGGCAGAACTGGGCCCCAGGATGATCTCCCGCAGTGGGGGAAGCTGTGAGGTCAGGTAAGTATCCACGTCCACCCGTACCCCAATCAAACTCAGCAGAATGGTGAACTGGAGAAGTCCTTCCGTTAAGTATTTCTTCAGAGAAAGCATTGCTGAAGGACCAGAATGTTTATGCTTTTTGGTTTTTAAAATCTTCCAACAGACAAATCAAGGCCACTGCTCTGCCGCTCCAGTCAGCAGGTTACCCTCCTCAGTGTCAAACCCCGTACCCCACCCTGGCAGAACACAAGGGCTGAGCTCCCTGATGGCCCCAGAGGAAAGCACACCCTGTGGAGCCAAGGCCAAGGACACACTCCAGACCACATTCACTTTCCCTTCTCGACACCTCACCTCTGAAAGTACAACTGTTCCTAACCCAGTCCAGGCCCTCAAGGGCCCACGTGACTTACTGTCTCCACAGTCCACATACAGTCACTTCCTCACTCACATTAGTTGTCCTCTCTGTAGATTCCACTGCAGGCTGTTCTCAGGAACAGCTGATGGATTTTTTTTTCCTTCTCCCTCCTAAGGTTTATTTTCTTTGGCTGGAGCTACAGGCCTTTCGTCTTGGGTCAGAGTGTCCCGCCTCCTCCACACTTACCAGGGGGGTTTCCAGAGAAACCTGAAATGGGAATCACAAAAGCAACAAGATAAGATTCCATACTTTTCACATCATGATCAGGGTAGGAAAACCTTCACAGTAGAAGGTAGAAAACACATTCAAAGGACACTTTCACTTTTTTTTTTTTTTTTGAGACAGTCTCACTCTGTCGCCCAGGCTAGAGTGCAGTGGCATGATCTGTGCTCACTGCAACCTCCACCTTCTGCGTTCAAGCGATTCTCCTGCCTCAGCCTCCCAAGTATCTGGGATTACAGGCGCCTGCCACCATGCCCGGCTAATTTTTGTATTTTTAGTAGAGATGGGGTTTCACCACGTTGGCCAGGCTGGTCTCGAGCTCCTGACCTCAGGTGATCTGCCTGCCTCGGCCCCCCAAAGTGCTGGGATTACAGGCATGAGCCACTGTGCCTGGCCTAAAGGCCACTTTTACAGGAAGAAAGGACTACTTACACTCTCAGAAGAAAACCCCAAAATACAGCAACCAATCATAGAAGAACTATCAAAGAAAGGTACTGATCACAAATGATCTCAGTTACTGAATATTAAATGTGCAATATCCTAAAACCTAGCTTGGTTTGTATAAGCAGACAATAACCAGGTCATCCAAAATATTTTACACCTTTGTTTTATTTACCAGCCCTCCTCCCCCACTACAGGCGCATTACCCAGCTTCTATTTTCACATGAGAAGCCCATTTCCTGTCTTAAAAGTAAAGCTGGATTTTCACCTCTCGGGAGAAAACAACTTATAACAGTTGTCTTTTCCAGTTCAAAAAGGCAAGATTATTAAACAGTGAGAGTGTGGAAGGACAAAAGGACAATGTTCAGGCCACCACTTCACCCAGAAGAAGAATGCTTTTTGTTTTCTGAACTTTGAAATCTGATTTCCCTTTCCTATCCTCACGTCTTAAAAAAAAAAAGGAAAAGGGCCGACGCCTGTAATCCCAGCACTTTGGGAAGCCGAGGAGGGCGGATCACCCGAGGGCGGGAGTTCCAGACCAGCCTGAACAACATGGAGAAACCCACCTCTACTAAAAATACAAAATTAGCCGGGCGTGGTGGCGCATGCCTGTAATCCCAGCTACTCGGGAGGCTGAGACAGGAGACTCGCTTGAACCCAGGAGGCGGAGGTTGCGGTGGGCCAAGATCACGCCATTGCACTCCAGCCTGGGCAACAAGAGCGAAACTCTGTCTCAAAAAAAGAAAAGGAAAGGAAAGAAAAAAAAGGAGGAGCGGGATGGTGGGGGCCCTACTACGCAGAACTATTCCGTCCAGAATTTGCATAGGCAGGTTTTATTTTCATTCACATGACCTTCTGAGCCAAAGAGAAGGATATGGCCACGTTCTCTAGCCAGACTGCCCAGTGCCAAGGAGGTAAATCTGTTTCTGGTCTCCACTTTTGAGCTTCCATTACTCTCACAAACCAAGACATACCCCCTTCTCCTCTCCTGCGTTGTGACCCATCTACCAACTTCATTATACAGGGGGAGAGCGAGCTATACGTACACACACGAACGTGTACACACACACACACTCACACTCCCTCTCTCTGGTCAGAGTAAACACAATTGCGACCCAGAATTCCTGCTTACGCTACCCTCCCGTTCTCACGCAATTTATTACTAAAACCTCCCAGGAGCCAATTAAGTTCGAGAAACCGGACAAAGTCCCTTAAAAATCGAGTTAGGGGCAGGGCCCTAGCCTGAGGCTGGTCCCACCCTGCCCGGATACCCGAGTCCGGCTGAGACCAAGTCGCCATGCCCACTCTCGGCGCCGGAGCTTCTAGCCTCCAGGGGCGGCCAGCGAACAAGTGCTACTTCCCTGGCCTTGACCCACCCTTACAGCAAACCCCACCCCGCCCTCCGTCCCGATGGCCCCACCCCACTCCCAAGTCCAGGCCTCACACCACGCCTTCTCGTGCCCTCAACCCTGCCCAGTCCATCCCACTCCGGAGCCAGCTTTCCTCTCGGCCCCGCGCGCGGCCCCTCCCTGTCAGGCCCAGGGCCGGGCTCTGGCGGGAACCCCGCTCGGCCCCCGCCTCCTGCACCTCAGCACCATCCCGTCGCCCGTCGCCCCATAAGCCTCGGCCCCGCGGCGCTGCACCCCTCCCTTCTAAGAAAAGAATGTGCCCGTTACCTACTGCTTAGCTCGGCGTCCGCCGCTGCCGCCACAGCAGGCCCTAAGCCCGAGTCCCGGCCTCGCCGCCGCCACAGCCGGCCGGCCTAGAGCTCCGAGCCTCCGCTTCCCTCCCCGCCCCCTCCTGCTACCGCACTCGGAAACCCGCCCGCCGCAAGCACCCTAGGAACAGTTTCTCCAATCAACGAGCCGAGACCGGGGCCGTAGACGGATGTCCCTCTGATTGGCAGCAGAGAGGGCCCAATGGCTGAGTGTACCTCCTCATCTCCGGACCCGATTTCCCAAGACTGACATAATTCCCGGCCCAATGAGTACCTAGGCCCGCCCCACGGTGTGGACCCACCAATGAGTAGGGCGAAGGCCCTAGTGTCTGGGCCCCTCGGCCTCGCGGCGGGCGATGTTAGTGGGCTTGGGCGTTGGGTGAAGTATCCGGGTTGGGCGCTTCCAGTGCTTTCTGTGGCGGGGGAACGAGGACCTAGGTCAGGGAATAGGAGGGTATATCGCCGCCGGAGTGCGGAACACCCCCGCCTTGAGGGTTCCCACAGTGACTTGCAAAAGTCTAGTGAGACCCGAGAAGGCTGAGGCGGGACACGAAGCATGTGGTTCTTGTGGTTGCGACGCTCTTGCCGCCATCTTGGGTGTTGGCGGCGGAAACCGGTACCCCAGCTTCCTCTCGGTGCGAACCTGGAGAAGCCACCACAGCTGTGAAGGACGGTTGCGCCTCATGGCCCAGGCAAGGGTACCTTCGCTGGAGCAGTTCCGCGGACGGATGTCATGAGGGTGGTGGGACGTTGGCGGAACGTTGGTGGTGTGAGAGGTGTGGGGTAATGGCGATTACGAGAGGTGTGGTAGAAACACCCCAAAGGACCCCCCTCGCTTGGCCTCCCACTCAGCTTAGTCTTGCTTTTTTGGGGATGTTTCTCATTTTTTAATTTCTCCAGTCCCATCTGGTTGTATTTCCAAAACATGTTTGTGACTCTCAAACGTTAGTTTACTCCCAGCATCACTTGGGGAGCTTGTTAACGAGGTCCCACTGGAGAGTCTGATTTAATAACCCTGGAGTGGCGGCCGCATAACCTGCCTGCTGGGGTGATTTTAACGCAGCTGATGCGAAGACCCCATGTAGGGAATCACTGGGTTGGCGTTTGCAACGCGTTCCTCCCACTATAGGACAAAGAGGTGTCAACTTAACTCTGTCTTCTTAGAAGAGCCCATTATTTATAGGTGAGTCATTAGTCCCTGTACAACTAAGGACAAGGCCAACTGATAACTCAGTAAATAATGCTTGCAGAGTTAGGAGGCTTAATTTGGGATGGTTTGCAGATTAAGTACTTTGACTATATATAATAAACGTACACCAGCAACCACTCATGGAATTCTTAAAAAACTTCTGAGCTAGTTTACCAGTTTCAAAGACTAATTCAGAGAGCATGTTTTACCTATTCCAGGCTGGACTGGAACTCCTGGACTCAAGCGATCTTCCCATTTAGCAGGGACTACTGACTCGTGTCTCCCAATAAATACCTGAGTATAAACAACATGAGGACTAGAATTTTGTGCATTAACTGTTATAACTTAGTAGACACTCAAATACTGAGTACTTGAAGGGGGACTCAAGCAGGCAGGCCTTTGATTTTCCTGTTAAAAGCAGAAATTAACCACACCTTGGAGGATGTACAGTTTTGAAGGATATGGCATGTTACCAATAAAATAGGAGACCATTCAGTCCCCGAAGTAGTGAGACAATGAAGATAAAGACTGGTATTATATAAGAAAGGAGGAAAAATTTAGGTGTGGCCATCAACTCTAAAAATAAATCAAGAAGGTTGAGAAGGAAGTATTTTAAAATCATAGAACTGGGCCTGGCCCAGTGGCTCACAGTAGCACCTTGGGAGGCCGAGGCGGGAGGATTGCTTGACCAGCCTGGGCAGCATAGTGAGACCCCCGTCTCTACAAAAAAACAAGCTGGGCCTGGTGCCGCACATCTATAGTCCCAACTACTCAGGAGGCTGAGGTGGGAGGATTGCTTGAGCTGGGAGGTTGAGGCTGCAGTGAGCTATGATGGTGCCAGTCTGGGCAACAATGAGATCCTTCCTCAACAAAACAAAACATAAAATTGAAAGAGATAAAGGCTTAACTAAAGTACAGTGTTTAAATACAAGACGATTTTGAGAAGGTGAAAAGAGCATACTAAGGGTCTTTTTTTTGACAGAAAAATACAGAACAATTTTCAGTCCTAACAGTTCAGAGTAAAACTGGACAATCGTTTATCTATGTGGAGTTTCCTGCTTAGCCGTTTCACAAAGGTGGGAAGAAAAAGGGAGAGTTGCAAGGGCCGAAGAGAGTAAAGGTGTAGAGACAAACTCAATCACAACAGCAGGCCTAGGCCTGGCAGGGTGTGGGCGCCCAGGATATTTGATACTCCGTGGAAGGGAGTGGAGACAGAAAACTGTCTTCCATTCTGTCTAGAGTTCCAGATCAAGTCTGAGCAGGTGCAAGCTTTCCCAGAACCTGCTGATTAACCTTGTAAAACCCAGGGTGTGTCCTTCTTCACCCAGGAAGCCACCCCCTCCTTTCCCCCAACACTCTCCCCCTCCCTTTGCCTGGGACAGCTGTTAATAGGACAATTACCCAAGAAGCAAAAGAAGGATCCCATGCTGATGTGTCATCAGTCCCGGTATATCCATTAAATCAGACTGAGACCACTGGAAAAAGTGAGCGCATGCGTGTGGCTCCTTGAGGGAAAGGCTGTCAGCCATTGTAAAACCAGGCCTTGCCCCTGCGACTCCAGGCTGTGCAGGAGAGAGAAGAAGGCAGTGGAAGCCGAGAAGAGGGTTAGGTCTAAAGCACAGGGATTTGGGGCCAGCTAACTACAAAACATACATGGAAATCCCCACCCCAGGAATAGCAGTGTAGTGTCTACCGACCCAGCTTCCCTGGTAGGAAAAGCTGCTGCTGCCGCCAACAGCCACATCCATCCTGCAGTCATCCCCGGAGGATGACACATACCAGGAATCCTCAGAGAAGGGGCTGTGGGAGGGCAGGCTGGCTGGGGCTCTGATTTCTTCTGGAACAGTGAAATTGCTTTTTCCCTAAAAGGGAAACCCAGTCTTTCTGCCATTCTGGTTGCCCAGTATCTTTCCTCTAAAAATGTCTTTAAGGCCAGGCACAGTGGCTCACACCTGTAACTCCAGCACTTTGAGAGGCCCAGGTGGGCAGATCACTTGAGCCAGGAGTTTGAGACCAGCCTGGCCAACATAGTGAAAACCCATCTCTACAAAAAAAATACAAAAATTAGCCAGGTGTGGTGGTTCATGCCTGTAGTCCTAGCTAGTGGGGAGGCTGAGGTGGAAAGATCACCCGGTCCTGGGGAGGTTGAGGGTGCAGTAAGCTGTGATTGCGCCACTGCACTCCAGTCTGGGCCACAGAGTAAGACCCTGTCTCAAAAAAAGTAAGAAAAAGAAAAACATCGGCCGGGCGCGGTGGCTCAAGCTTGTAATCCCAGCACTTTGGGAGGCCGAGGCGGGCGGATCACGAGGTCAGGAGATCGAGACCATGGTGAAACCCCGTCTCTACTAAAAATACAAAAAAATTAGCCGGGCGTGGTGGCGGGCGCCTGTAGTCCCAGCTACTTGGAGAGGCTGAGGCAGGAGAATGGCGTGAACCCGGGAGGCGGAGCTTGCAGTGAGCCGAGATCATGCCACTGCACTCCAGCCTGGGTGACAGAGCGAGACTCCGTCTCAAAAAAAAAAAAAAAAAAAAAAAAAGAAGAAAAAGAAAAACATGTCTTTAAGTGTTGCTAATCCATATAAGTATTTCTTACTCTGTAACCTCATCTAATCCAGGGGAATAGATTAGATAGATGATTGCCTGAGATTTCCTTACAGTCCTGAGAGATGGTAGGAATACATCATGTCAATACTAAATGTTAGCATGTTTTGCAAAGAAATCGATTAGTTTTCTGGCAAATCCGGACATATGGCCCTCTCTCTTACATGGTAAACATCATCAGCAAGCTTGTTACCATTAAACCACCAAAAAGTAAAGCTCTCCTGCAAGCCAGCCTCTTTCGTATGCACCACTACCACACTCTTAGAAGATTGCTTCTCAATCCTGGCTGCATATTAGAATCACCCAGATGGGTAGCTTGTCAGAAATACCAATGCCCAGGTCCCACCCCACACCAATTAAAACAGCTGCCCAAAGCAGAATTGGACATCAGTATTTTGTAAAACCTCTTCAAGTGATTCTTACGTGAAGGCAGAGTAGAGAATCACTAGGTTGGGGCAAGAATCCACATTGGGGTAAAAAAAAGAAAAAAAAAGCAAAAGATTGTGGTAATATAGGAACACAGACTAGAATGATTATCTGACTATTTTTGAGATGGAGTCGCTCTGTGGTCCAGGCTGGAGTGCAATGACACCATCTCAGCTCACTGCAACCTCTGCCTCCCAAGTTCAAGTGATTCTCCTGCTTCAGCCTCCTGAGTGGCTGGTATTAAAGGCACACACCACCACGCTTGGCTAATTTTTGTATTTTTAGTAGAGACAGGGTTTTGCCATGTTGGCCAGGCTGGTCTCAAACTCCTGACCTCAAGTGATCTGCCCACCTCAGCCTCCCAAAGTGCTGGGATTACAGGCGTGAGCCACTGCACCCGGCCTGTTTGACTTTTAGGGCGTGCTCATTCTCAACCCTAAGATGTTCTTTCTTCACCTCTACAATGAAAATGCCTCATTGTTCATTAGTGTCTTAGTGTAACATTTTTTGAAGCTGAGTTCAACTGTCCTGTATGTCTTGCTGTGTTGTCTCAAACAGTACCAGGTAGTGTTCTTCATATAGCTCTGTGTGACATGTCACAATCAAGGAGCTGCTATTAAGAGGTGGGAGGAGTGGATGTTTTGGACTCATAGCTGGGTTCGAAAATCTGGCTCTGTTTCTTACTAGTTGGGCCATCCCGAGCTAAATGGAGATAACAATGTACATATTCATAAATCTTAAAAATCAGGTCATGTGTATAAAGCCATTCATGCCTGGAGGAAGAGCTGAGTATAAGGCCCTGCCTTGAATAATCCTCCCTCCACCCACCCTACAACTTTATCTCAGAGAAAACCAAAGGCGATGAAGAAATGAGAGCTGTCCTTAGAATGGTCTACTAGAAACCCATCCTACAGACAGAGCATGGAAGCTTTAGTTTTCTCTAGAGGATGCTACCAGTACACACTTCCACGCCTCATATTCCACACACACCTCCCCCTCTTGACATTAAGCAGGAAGGATAGAGAGAGGCTGGTACCCAAGGGAGCTGTTTCTTGTCGTCACATAAGAACAGATGCTGAAATCCTAGGACAGGCAGCACAGAAATGTGGCAGCAGGAGGGTGACTCAGAGGAAATGAAATGGTCTCCCCTTCAAGCTATACCAAGGCCCAGAGGAGAACCTCCTTTGAATCACCTGCTTCCTGGGACTCCAAAGGGCAGGGACCAATTCTGAGTGCACTACTTCACAGGTTCCAGCTGGGTAGGGATGTGCACAGCCCACCTCTCCACCTTACTGTACCTATCCAAAGGGAGCAGAGGGCAGAGAAACATGAAGGCTGCATTCTTTTTGAACCCAACTTGGCTTCCTCGAGCTGGGGAGGCTCTCCTGCCGAGTCTGCTGCTGCACGTGCATGCTTCTCATGTGCTGCCAGCCTTAAACTGGAAAGTCCTCTTAGGGCCATGCTTTGTGGAAGACACTGTCCCAATACTGGACACACATAGCTCGCATGTTTATGTGAAACCGCATTAAAGGTGCACTTCAGGATGTGTGGGGAAGCAGGTGTCATGGAGAGAAAGAAGTTCTGGGGTCTCTGTTGAAGGAGTTTGGGGAGGGGTTATCATTGGGGAGAATCTTGTCCTTGAAAAGTTGAACTTGGCTCTGAATTTACTTATTCACCACTACACTTAAGATGTAAAGAGATTTTATGGGCCAGGCACGGTGGCTTACGCCTATAATCCCAGCACTTTGGGAGGCCAAGGTGGGCAGATCACTTAAGGTCAGGAGTTGGAGACCAACCTGGCTAACATGGTGAAACCCCGTCTCTACTAAAAATACAAAAATTAGCTGGGCATGGTGGCACGTGCCTGTAATCCCTGCTACTTGGGAGGCTGAAGCAGGAGAATTGCTTGAACCTGGGAGGCAGAGGTTGCAGTGAGCCGAGATCGTGCTACTGCACTCCAGCCTGGGCGACAGAGTGAGACTCCATTTCAAAAAAAAAGAAAAGATGTAAAGAGATTTTAAGAATAGGAACAACAAGGCCAGGCGCAGTGGTTCACGCCTGTAATCCCAGCACTTTGGGAGGCCGAGGCAGGCGGATCACCTGAGGTCAGGAGTTCAAGACCAGCCCAGACAACATAGTGAAACCCTGTCTCTACTAAAAATAAAGAAATTAGCCGGGTGTGGTGGCGCATACCTGTAATCCCAGCTACTCAGGAGACTGAGACAGGAGAATCGCTTTAACCTGGGAGGCGGAGATTGCAGTGAGCCGACATCATGCCGTTGCACTCCAGCCTGGGCAACAAGAGTGAAACTCCTTCTCAAAAAAAAAAAAAAAAGAAAAAGAAAAAGCAATAACAGTGATAGATGTGGTGGTGATGAGAACTTTGTGGTTCCTAAGCTTCCTTCCCCCGCCTTCTCTCATTCCTATCCCCTTGGCCCCTCTCCAGTGCCTTCCCATCCCTAACGTGTATAACTGCCTCCTTCCCCACCTCCCCCATGGAGCCAGCCCCCTAAGTCCCCTGTCTTCCCAGGTCTTCCTCTGTCCGTTCTGGAGGCTGCTGGTCTTTCATGGTGGGTACCATATGCCAAACAGAGGCTGAGAAATACTCCTGGAGGCTTTTTGGTGCTGTCCTTGTAAATATGAGCCAAAAAAAAATGGACTAGCTCACAGAAATATTAAGACATCAAAATAACCAAATCAGTATTTTTTTTAAAATAACATACCCAGCCAGCATGACCACTGACATAACTTCTGATGATCTGGAATCCGAAGAAATAAAATGCCCAAATACTGGGTCTTTTCCCTGCCTGCTGTTATCAAATAGTGTCATTATGTTCCCTATTATAACTGATAGCCTGCAAGGAAGGTTCAGATGTGCCTTCTAAGTCATCATATAGGGAGGGTCAGTAGATGCTTCCTCAGATGTCTGCATGGCCTGCTTCCTCCTTTCCTTTAGCTATTTGTTCAAATGTCACCTTGTTAAAGGTTTTCTCAGAGGACTATGAAAATGGCTTTCTGGCTTGCCTGTCCCTGACCCCTCACATTCCACACCCCATTTCTGCTCTATTTTTCTTTGCAGCACTTATCCCCAACTCACATAATATCTACTTTTCCCATTTATTTGTGTATTATATCTTGCACAGAAACACACCCATGTACACACACAAACACTTGATTGTAAGTTCCATGAGAGCAAAATTTTTCTTTTGTCTACTATTGTGTCCCAGTGGCTAGAAAAATATCTAGTACATACCAAGCACTCAATAAATATTTGTACAGCACATAAAATATGATGTCTTTTTTTTTTTTTTTTTTTGAGATAGAGTCTTGCTCTGTTGCCGAGGCTGCAGTGGTGTGATCTTGGCTCACTACAGCCTCTGCCTCATGGGTGCAAATGATTCTCCTGCCTTCACCTCCCAAGTAGCTGGGACTACAGTCACTCACCACCATGCCCGGCTGATTTTTGTGTTTTTTTAGTAGAATCAGGGTTTCACCATGTTGGCCAGGCTGGTCTCGAACTCCTGGTCTCAAGTGATCTGCCTGCCTTGGCCTCCCAAAGTGCTGAGATTACAGGTATGAGCCACCACACCAGCCAATATGGTATCATTGATAGGTGCATTTTAATTATTATTAGTTAAAATTTGGTATTTGTGAATATTTATACATGATCTCCCTCATCCTGAATTCCTTTATTCGTTTACTTCACAAATGCTTATTAAATATCTGTCATCGGCCAGGTGCAGTGGCTCATGCCTGTAATCCCAGCACTTTGGGAGGCTGAGGCAAGCAGATCAGAAGGTCAAGAGATCGAGACCACCCTGGCCAAAATGGTGAAACCCTGTCTCTACTAAAAATACAAAAATTAGCTGGGCGTGGTGGTGTGCACCTGTAGTCCCAGCTACTGGGGAGGCTGAGGCAGGAGAATCACTTGAACCCGTGAGGCGGAGGTTGCAGTGAGCCGAGATCTCACCACTGCACTCCAGCCTGGTGACGGAGCAAGACTCCGTCTCAAAAAAAAAAAAAAAATCTGTCACCAAGCCCAGTAAGAAACACTAGGGATTCCATAGTGAACAAGACAAACATACTTGGCCAGGTGAGGTGGGTCACACCTGTAATCTCAGGGCTTTGGGAGGCCGAAGCAGGAGGAGGGCTTGATCCCAGGAGTTCAAGACCTGCCTGGACAACACAGCAAGACCTTGCCTCTAAAAAAATAAATAACCCGGCATGGTGGCACGTGTGTATCGTCCCACCTACTCAGGAGGCTGAGACAGGAGAATGGCTTGATCCTGGGAGTTGTTTTTGTGTGTGGTGGGGGGGCAGGTTCTCGCTCTCTTGGCCAGGCTGGAGTGCTATAGCGCAGTCTCGGGTCACTGCAACCTCCACCTCCTGGGTTCAAGTGATTCTCCTGCCTCATCCTCCCGAGTAGCTGGGATTACAGGCACCTGCCACCACCCCTGGCTAATTTTTTTGTATTTTTTGTAGAGATGGGGTTTCACCGTGTTGGCCAGGCTGGTCTCAAACTCCTGACCTCGTGATCCACCTGTCTCGGCCTTCCAAAGAGCTGGGATTACAGGCATGAGCCACCGTGCCCGGCCTAGACTGGGAATTTGAGTCTGCAGTGAACTATGATCACACCACTGTACTCCAGCCTGGGTGATAGAGCAAGACCCTGTCTCAAAACAAAACAAACAAACAAACAAAGTCACATTCATTCGTTCTTGCAGGGCTGAAAGTCTGGGCGGGGAGAAGGAACACTTGTAAACAAACAAACTAGTAAAGGCTGGGAATGGTGGTTCACACCTGTATCCCAACACTTTGGGAGGCTGAGGTGGGAGGATCACTTGAGCCTAGGAGTTTAAGACCAGCCTGGGCAGCATAGTGAGACCCTGATCACCCTCCTCCCCCTCCCCTTCCCCCTCCCCCGCTGCCGCCGCCGCGGCTTCTGCTGCTGCTGCTGCTGCTTCCTCCTCCTCTTCTTCTTCTTCTTCTTCTTCTTCTTCTTCTTCTTCTTCTTCTTCTTCTTCTTCTTCTTCTTCTTCTTCTTCTTCTTTTCTTCTTCTTCTTCTTCTTCTTCTTCTTCTTCTTCTTCTTCTTCTTCTTCTTCTTCTTCTTCTTCCTCCTCTTCCTCTTCCCCTTCTTTCTTCTTTCTTCTTTCTTCTTTCTTCTTTCTTCTCTTTCTTCTTTCTTCTTCTTCCTTTTTTTTTTTGAAACAGGTTCTCACTCCCATTGCCCAGGCTGGAGCACAGTGGCATGATTATGGCTCTGCAGCCTTGAACCCCCAGACTCAGCAGGTGATTCTCTCACCTCAGCCTTCTGAGTAGCTGGGACTACAGGTGCACACCATCCTACCTGGCTAATTTCTTTGTAGTTTTAGTAGAGACCAGGACTTACCATGTTTCCCAGGCTGGTCTGGAACTCCTGGGCTCAAGCCTTCTGCCCACCTCAGCCTCCCAAAGTGCTGGGATTACAGGTGTGAGCCACTGAGCGCAGCCTTGAGACCTTGTTTCTACAAAAAAAAAAAAAAAGCCTGGGAGTGGTTGCATGCACCAGTGGTCCCAGCTACTCGGGAGACTGAGATGGGAGAATTGCCTGAGCCCAGGAGGTTGAGGCTGCAGTGAGCCCAGATCGAGCCACTGCACTCCAGCCTGGACAACAGAGTGAGACCATGTCTCAAACAAGCAAAATTAGTAAAAATAATATTTAGAGATTGAAAAAAGTGCAATGAAAGAAATAGGAACTGAGAGAATGTGACAGGAGAGACCTATCAAGTCAGATATGGTGGCTGTCAGGAGGACCTTTTGGTAATGATATTTCAGCAGAGGCTTGAAGATAAGAAGACTTGATGCATTCAGTGAGGAAAACCCCATTCTGTAACCATCTAGGGTAAGTGACTGTGGTCCACAACATAAGAGGGCTTGAAGAGAAGAATAGGGAAGAAATTTTGAGTCAAAAATCTGGGTTCTATCCCCAGTCAACTAGCTGTATAGTCTTGAAAAGGTCACACAACCTCTGAGTCTCTCTTTCCTTAAAATGAGGGTCCATTATGCCTATCTCACAGGTGTGGGCTATATTAGATAATGGATGTGAAGGTGTCAAATGTAAAATACATGCACAGTGTTTTTACCGGTAAATGCATACGTAGCACTAACGTATCACTGGGGTGTGAATTTCCCACTTGCCAGTGTACCCTGAAATGAGAGCTTGTCTTAGGTACACTTAGACCAAAGAAACCAAAACATGCTGCAAAGCCCGATGACATTGGTGGAGCATTTGTGCTGCTGGGCATCTGTCTTGCTTCTGATGGTGCCATATCTGTGACTTAGGAGAGCCTGGGGAGGTGTCTCCGGGGCCATGGTACCCTTCTGCAAGTAGTGAGAGAGGAATGAGAAAGCCTCTTCACGGGGGGGGTCCCCAGAACTGTCCTCATTTGCTCTTGCTTATAGACCCTGTCCCTGAGATCTAAAGGGTGACCTGACGTATTTGTCCCCATGGTACCTACCAGAGGTCAACAGACACAAGTGGGCTTTTCTTGTGTTTGCTGCTGGCCCCAGGACAGCCTACAGACACCGGTGTACACCAAAGCCACAGGCCGGAGAGCAGGCAGGAAGCAGGACGAGGGCTGGTCTTGGGGCACCCTGAGGATGCAGAGCTCGGGGCTGTAAGGGACTCGGGAAGGAGCCAAGGAGGAGAGAGGGAGAGGAGAGGTGGGGGAAGGAGAGCTGGGTTGAGGGCGGAGGGGAGAGCGGGGAGCAAGAGGACGAGCAAGAGGACAGGGCCCCGAGGAAAGGAAGGCCACGCGCGAGAGGGGGCCGCGGGGCGGGCGCGGAGGCGGGGCGGCGGCGGCGGGCAGGCGGCGGGCGGCGCTGTCAGTGCGAGGCGGCGAGCGGAATGCAGCGGCCCGAGGCCTGGCCACGTCCGCACCCGGGGGAGGGGGCCGCGGCGGCCCAGGCCGGGGGCCCGGCGCCGCCTGCTCGAGCCGGGGAGCCCTCGGGGCTGCGGGTACGGAGCAGGCGGGCGCGGGGGTCCCGGGCGGCGGGAGCTGGGCCGGGACGGAGCAGGGTTGGGGGGAGCAGCCAACTCAGAACTCGCGCGCCCGGCGGCTGGGAACTTTGTGTCACTCCTGACCGGCCCCAGGACCCGGGAGGAAAAGTTCGTCCCGGCGCCGACCGGAGAGGAGGCCTGTCCTGAGTCCGTCGGCGCGGGGCTGAAGTTCTGGGTCCGTTTGGAGCGGGGGTGGCGGGTGAGTTGCGATTCCGCGGGGAGGGTAAGGAGTGGCCTGTCCGTCCCAGACTCGGCTCCCATCACCGGTGGGTGATAGGCATGCTTCTGGAGTCCACCCGGGCCAGGGCCTGGGGGCGCGCTGAGAGCGCAGGTCCAGCCCGGCCAGGGATCAGCTGCAAGGAGGAGGCTCGGCCCGCTGTCCCCCCCGGCCCAGGTTCTGTGATACACTCCGACTCGGGCTCTGGAGCAGTCAGTGCATGACAGAACTTGGGCCCGGAGGGACCTTCTGCACCCAACGGGCACAGCGCCCACTCGGGGCCTGCAGTGGAACATCTGCCTGGGAGTGGAGTGGGCACCTGGATTGGCCCATGTGGCATAGAGTTGGGCAGAACCAGCTGTGGACCTTGAGGGCTGGGATTGCTGGAGGCTGAGGATGTATCCTAGGGCCAGCAGATCCCATAGAGACAGGGTGTCCACCTTGAGTCAGGGGCCAAACGGAACTCTCCTCTCCGGTGTCAGTTGCAGGAACCTTCCCTCTACACCATCAAGGCTGTTTTCATCCTAGATAATGACGGGCGCCGGCTGCTGGCCAAGGTAACCTCTGACCCCACCCATGAGGGACACAGTTCCCACCCAGCTGACACTCCTGTCTCAGGAGAAACTCCACTGTGATCTCTGTGACTCAGGGCAGCTCAGCTTAGACCCCTCCAGAGGTCCTTCTCATCCTCCTGCCTTGTCAAGTTGCTGCTCCCTGAAGTGAGGAGTCTCCTCTGTTTCTACTCATGTTCCCTGAAATGTTTCCTCATCATCCTGCTACTGGCCAGTTGGACCTGGGCATGGGAAGGTTCTGCCTAATGGGTCAGTGGAGTGTTGAGCCTGGGACCCAGGAGTCTTAGTCCCCAAACCCCCACACAAGTTCTTTTGTTCTTTGGGGTTTATCTCTAAACCTCCTCAAAACCTCCACTTTTGTTCTACAGCTTGGTAAACACTAACGATTTAGTCTAAGGAGTCTAAGGATTTAGAACCAGATGGGATTTTAGAGACTGTATAATCCAACTCTTTAATTTCGTAGATGAAGAAAATGGGGGTAAAGAAGCTAAGTGAGTTGCCTGAGGTCACAAGTATTAATATCCTAACAGATCCAAACTCAAATTTTATTTATTTACTTATTTAATTTTTTCACTTCTCCCATTTCACAGGTTTCACAGGCAAACTCAGGTTTTTTGACATGAAGCTCAAGGTGGTTTTCACTGTACCCCCATTCAATTAGCTGTTATCTATCCTAGAAAACACGGCCTGAGCGAATCAAACTAAAATAATCCAAAAATAAATTTCTGCTGTGAACACAATTAATTGTAGTGGAGCTATAGCATCTGCATTAGCTATGAAATGCATTATAAGGCCAGGAGTGATGGCTCATGCCTGTAATCCTAGCACTTTGGGAGGCCGAGGCAAGCAGATCACTTCAGATCAGGAGTTCAAAACCAGCCTGGCCAACATGGTGAAACCCTGTCTCTACTAAAAATACAAAGAATTAGCCAGGCATGGTGGTGGGTGCCTGTAATCCCAGCTACTTGAGAGGCTGAGGCAGGAGAATTGCTTGAACCTGGGAGGCAGAGGTTGCAGTGAGCCGAGATGGCACCATTGCACTCCAGCCTGGGCAACAAGAGTGAAACTCTGTCTCAAAAAAAAAAAAAAAAAAAGAAAAGAAATGTGTTGTAAGGCCAGGCGCAGTGGCTGATGCCTGTAATCCCAGTACTTTGGGAGGCTGAGGCGGGTGGACTGCTTGAGCCCAGGAGTGCCAGACCAGCCTGGGAAACATGGCAAACCCCATCTCTACAAAAAAATATATATATATGAAAATTAGCCGGGCGTGGTGGTGCATGCCTGTAGTCCCAGCTACTCGGGAGGCTGAAGTGGGAGGATCGCCTGAGCCTGAGAGGTTGAGGCTGCAGTGAGCCATAATCGAGCTACTGCACTCCAATCTGGGTTATAGAGTGAGACCCCATCCCAAAAAAACAAATTTTCTGTTTGTTTATTTGGAACTGAAAGTTTTTTGTTTTTATGACATTCAAATAAGCAGCGGCCACTAGGGAGATGGCTAATCTGCCTGCGGATTGAGTACTAAGTGGCAAAATCCACATCCAGAAAATTGAAAACTGAGCTGACCTCACCTTGCCCCAGCAGATGGTCAGAGGTGGATCAGCAAGGCCAAAGGCTCTTGCTCCCTACAGATTAAGAAACTGAGTCAGAGAGAGAGGCTCACCATTCCCAAACAAAAAACATTAATTTAGTTATGGGATATGTGTGAGGAATTGTTTCTTAGATATTTAATCTTCACTATAACCCTGTCTGCAGTCAGACCGTCCTTAGTGCTCAAACCCAGCTTTGGCCTCACAACTGTGAGATGTTGGGGAAGTCACCTGACTTCTTCTTTTTTTTTTTTTTTTTTGAGACGGAGTCTCACTCTGCTGCCCAGGCTGAAGTTCAGTGGTGCGATCTCAGCTCACTGCAACCTCCGCCTCCAGGGTTCAAGCGATTCTCCTGCCCCAGCCTCCCAAGTGGCTGGGATTACAGGCACCCGCCACCATGCCCGGCTTATTTATTTTGTATATTTAGTAGAGATTGGGTTTCACCATGTTGGCAAAGCTGGTCTTGAACGCCTGACCTCAGGTGATCCACCTGCCTTGGCCTCCCAAAGTGCTGGCATTACGGCATGAGCCACCATGCCAGGCCGTTACCTGACTTCTTGACGCCTCGGTTTCCCCATCCGTGTAATGGGGATAATAAAGTTGCTGTTGTTATTATCGTTATCATTGTTTAAGAAGGACTCCTGGTTTTGCCATCTTTCCAGTAGACTCAGGGTGCTGTAGAATTAGTGTGCCCTAGTGACCATGCCAATCCTTAGCACCCTGCACATCTGCTGAATGTACAAGATCCTCCAAGATACCAGGAGGGGACTCCAAAAGCAGGCCTCAATATCCCTCTACTTTTTGGGACTTTCTTTGCTCAGAATTTGTTTTGGAGGGGGCTGAGCACAGTGGCTCATGCCTGTAATCCCAGCACTTTGGGAGGCCAAGGTGGGTGGATCACCTGAGGTCGAGGGTTCGAGACCAGCCTGACCAACATGGAGAAACCCCGTCTCTACTAAAAATACAAAATTAGCTGGGCGTGGTGGCTCATGCCTGTAATCCCAGATACTCAGGAGGCTGAGGCAGGAGAATTGCTTGAACCCGGGAGGTGGAGGTTGTGGTGAGCCGAGATCGTGCCATTGCACTCCAGCCTGTGCAATAAGAGCAAAACTCCATCTAAAAAAGAATAATTTGTTTTGGAGGAAGTAGTGAGCCTGCAGGCCTAGGGTGCAGTAATGGAGAGATGGGGCAGGGAAGCAGGATCCCGCTTGCCCAGCACCTACTCTTTCCTGCCCCCCAGTCTAGGGAGGATCCAGGCTGTGTGGAAAGCTATGGTCCCTTCTCCTTCCCTTTCTCATAGTATTATGATGACACATTCCCCTCCATGAAGGAGCAGATGGTTTTCGAGAAAAATGTCTTCAACAAGACCAGCCGGACTGAGAGTAAGTGTCCCCCTCTTCCTCCAGCAGACTATCAGATGCACAGTCATCTTCTCCATCTGGACACATCTGTCCCCATCAGCCTTGCACACCCACAGGCCACTTCCCTTTCTTCAGAGGCTTTTTGTCCTCTCCTTCCCAGCTGTTCTCCACTCCCTTCCTCCAGGGAACCTCCACTCCCTGTCACTCTCCAATTCCCCCAACTACCCAACCCCCCAGCATCCCCAGGCCTCTCTCTAGCGGAGGAGGCCAACTGTGTTGTGGTCCCAACCTGGATCTGGTCCCAAGGTGCTGCACAGGGTGGGAGCATGGGCAGGAGGTAAACTGGTCAACAACTGGGCTTGTTGACTCCTTGGCCTGAGGCAGTCCCTAGAAATAGAGTAGCAGATAAGGGGAAGGACACGGGGCTGCCTGATGGTAGTGTCCCTAGTGCTGGTCTTTCCAAGGGTTCTCTAGAAAGGGGAGAAGGAAATAGGAGAGTCACAGAGTCATACATGAGGAGGAGGGGCTAGGCTGGGACCAGGCAAGGTGGCCAGGACTGAAAGCTCCCTCCACTTCTAGGTGAGATTGCATTTTTTGGGGGTATGACCATCGTCTACAAGAACAGCATTGACCTCTTCCTATACGTGGTGGGCTCATCCTACGAGAATGAGGTGAATTCAGGAGGTTGGGGCAGTAAGAAGGGTCTGTCTATGGGGAAATGTTGTTATTTGGAATCTGGGCTTGAGGCTGGGACCTTGAGGCTCACCATTGGACCCTTCCTTCTAGGCTCCATGGGGTAGAGGAGGGCAGCCAGAAGGGTTCTTTTCTGGGACAATGTGTATCTTCGATGCCCCTTAGTTTCCTTGGGAACCAGGAATGAAGTAATCACTTCATCTTCAAGGGAGACTTTGTCCTTCTTAAACATAACTAGAGAAGGATACACTCAATGTCTCTCAGTGGAGAACTCCAGTTTCCCAGCCCAGACACATGGAAGTTCCCTCTAATGTCCCACTGCAGTCAGTCTCCAGCCCAGGCCTCTGAAACTCTCCATTGCTGCCCATACAGGTGGGCTCCAAGTGCTTCTTTTGACCTTCTCAATCTCAAACTCTCGTTTTCCTCCTCCTGTATCTGCCCATCCCAGCTGATGCTCATGTCTGTTCTCACCTGCCTGTTTGAGTCTCTGAACCACATGTTAAGGTGAGTGAGGTTCTCTGCCCTGCGAGGCCCCATCCCCCCGGGCCCTGATATGTCACAGGGCCCTTCCTCCCTGTTTTTCTCCTGAAGTCCCCACAAGACTAAGATAATCCAAAAAGAAAAGTTCACAGTCGACAAAATGAACCAAAGTAGGGCTGTGCTATAGCTCTAACTTAGTTGTGAAACGCATTTGGGGTCCTGTGGTGGGTGCCAGGGTGTCAAGGCCCAAAGTATGGGAGGTTGGACAAGGTAGGGTGTAAGGAAGCAGAACGGCCCTTTGCTCAGAAATGCCTTGCATGGGCTCTGTGCTCACTGCCCTTCACATTCTCCTTCCCTGTCCTTGTTTGGTGAGGGGTGAATGAGGCAGTCTTTGGAGAGTGGGGTCAGCCTCACCTAGGCAGGGACTCAGTTCCTCCCAGCCACAGGGAGGCTCAGGAGCTTGTGTCCACCTTCAGGAAGAACGTGGAGAAGTGCTGGTTGCTGGAGAACATGGACGGAGCCTTCTTGGTGCTGGACGAGATTGTGGATGGCGGGTGAGGAGGAGACAGTCAGGGACACTCACAGTAGGAGTGCCTTTGAGAATCATCAGCCCCAGATGGCACCCAGCATGGCTAGAACTCTGACCAACTTCTCACTCCCTTCCCCCAGCATATTCCCAGGGATCCCATTCCCCTACCCCTTCCCCTTACTAACACCCCACTCATGAAGATAGAAGTTGATTTCAATGTTAGCCAAAGTCAAGCCAAACAAGAGAGTAACCTGATGTCAAACTATGGGAGACTGTTGAATAGGCAGAGTTGGGGGAAAATCCAGTTTGGTCTCCAATGCCCAGGGGAAGCACTGGCACAGATGCTGGCCCTCTTTGGAAGGACTTCAGACAGTCCCACCAGCCCCACATGTCCTGCTCTTAGGGCTCAATTCCAACACAAGCTAGATGTGTGACCTGGGTCAATTACTGACTCTCCCCAAGCCTTACTTTCTCCATCTTTAGGATGGAGGTAATAAGGCATTGTGGGGATTAAATGAGAAGATACATGTGAAACTTGTGGTTCTCATTCAATAGATGTTGCCTCCTATTGGTATGCTAGTATATTCTTAGGAAGCTAGGAGCTCTTTTGAGAAAAGTTGACTTGTGAATTTCCATCAGGGGATCAATATTCAGAGAGAAAAAGAAGTTCTGGCTCTGAGGCAAAGGATAATAAAAATTTCTTTTTTTTTTTTTTTTTTGAGACAAGAGTCTCTGTCGCCCAGGCTGGTGTGCAGTAGCATGATCTCGGCTCACTGCAAGCTCCACCTCCCGGGTTCACACCATTCTCCTGCTTCAGCCTCCTGAGTAGCTGGGACTACAGGCACCCACCACCACACCCGGCTAATTTTTTTGTATTTTTACTAGAGACGGGGTTTCACCATATTAGCCAGGATGGTCTCGATTTCCTGACCTTGTGATCCACCCACCTCGGCCTCCCAAAGTGCTGGGATTACAGGCATGAGCCACCGCGCCCGGCCAATAGAAATTTCTTTAGCTCCTTAAAAACATACGTGCCTCTATCATTACATCATGTTATACATTAGGAAACAGGCTCAAAGGTTCAAGTGACACGCTGGAGGTCACTCACACACCTAAGGAGTGGCAGGGCCAAGATCTAAAACCATGTGCATAGTTGCAGGGGCCATGCTGTTTCCATGGCACTGTACTGGACTGCCTGGGGCACTAAGGAATGCCTCCTGCAGATTTCTGGGACCCAAAAGGGAGTGGGGTAACGCCGGGTTTTGGGGAGCCAGAAGCATATACAATTTGGTGAACCCTCTTGAAGGAAAACTTTACACAAACACACACAAAACTATAAATGCAAAACAAGATGCAGGGCTCTGGATGGCTTGTGCAAAGGAGGATGCCTGAGGTGTACGCTTCACAAGCTTCCCGTCTCTGCCTCTGAGGAACTCAGTTTCCTGCCAAGAAAAACTGGGGAAGCGCCAGTCGGGAGGCAACGCCTAAACTGGAGCCTTGGCCTGGGTTGCTCTTTCTTTATGGACTGCAGGACCCCTGGTTAGGGGGTAGGGGGTGCTCAGCCCAAGGATGGGGCCTGGAAGAGGCTCCCAAGAAATGTTTGTCATTTCCAGTGATTTAGTAAAAAAGAAAAACAAAGCTTCTGCCCTGGAGGAGTCTCACTGGGTAAGGAGGTACACTCAGATCCTGTCATCTTTGTCCTGCCGCAGTGACAGGCCCTCATGCCCATGTATCCTGTACATAACCCCAAGGCGTCATGAAGGAGCGCCTGCTGTCTGAGAAAAGCTACAATATTTGGGTCTCTCAAAAGGGAATTTTTTTGTTTGTTTGTTTTTGTGTGTGTGTGTGTGTGGTTTTTTTTTTGAGACAGAGTCTCGCTCTGTCGCCCAGGCTGGAGTGCAGTGGCGTGATCTCGGCTCACTGCAACCTCTGCTTCCTGGGTTCAAGCAATTCTCCTGCCTCAGCCTCCTGAGTAGCTGGGATTACAGGTGTGCGCCACCACTATTGGCTAATTTTTTTTGTATTTTCTGTAAAGACGGGGTTTCACTATATTGGCCAGGCTGGTCTCGAACTCTTGACCTTGTGATCCGCCCACCTCAGCCTCGCAAAGTGCTAGGATTGCAGGCGTGAGCCACTGTGCCTGGACTAAAAGGGAAGATTTAAAAAAAATAATAATTTTTTTTTTTAGACGGAGTCTCACTGTGATGCCCAGGCTGGAGTGCAGTGGCGTGATCCTGGCTCACTGCAACCTCTGCCTCCCAAGTTGAAGCGATTCTCCTGCCTCACCCTCCCGACTGGCTGGAATTACAATGTGTGCCACTATGCCTGGCCGATTTTTGGACTTTTAGTAGAGACAGGGTTTCGCCATATTGGCCAGGCTGGTCTGGAACTCCTGACCTCAGGTGATCCACCCACCTCGGCCTCCCAAAGTGCTGGGATTACAGGCATGAGCCACTGTGCCCAGCCTTAAAAAAAAAGGGGGGGGAGGAAGTTGGGGAGAAGGTAGATGCTGATTTTTGGAGTTTCATTTCTTTTATGCAGGGCATGACCCCATGCCATAAAATAACAGTGCAACAAGATAAGAACCCCCAGGGCCTCCCTTCCTAACTCTTTTCACAGAGAATCCAACCCTATACCCAGAAGGTGAAGTGAACTTTCAAGAGCTCTGAGTTTTGAGAGTCCCTGCTTTTGACAACCTGATCATTCTAGACCAGACTGTTCTCATCCAGTTTCAAAGATTTTGCCCAGGGATGACAAAGCATGTGGCCACTGGGTTGAAGCATCAAAGAATCAGAGCTGAGGGCCGGCCCTCCATGCTGAGGGAGAGTTCTGACTTGAGGGCTATCAGTGGGAAGGGACCTGGAAGGTGGAGATGTTGCAGGATGCATTGGGAGAGGGAAGAGGCTTGGCAAGGAGAAGGGGCAGAGGGGAGGATTGTGCCACTGATTTGCCTCCTGGTTTTTCCTCTCATCTTGTAGTGTGATTCTGGAGAGTGACCCCCAGCAAGTGATCCGGAAGGTGAATTTTAGGGTAAGAGTCTTTCTGCACACCTCCTCTTTTAGGCTGCCCTTCCTGTCCTCCCTGGGAAGAGGGCTGCTAGGGCCTAGATGGTAGAAGCCCAAGCTCCTCTAGCAGAAGCCAACCACTGGGCTGATACACTTGTTAGGGGTGGGATGAGCAGCAGTTTGTGGGTGGGATGCCAGTTAATGGAAGAAATCTTCCTGCCCTCTCCCCGGCTAGGAGCACAAGTACCTCACCTCTTTCCTGGTAGGAAGTATAGACTGGGGAAATAAATACATCCTCAAAGAGGCACCAGGTGGCTGCTGCCTTGAGGTTGGGGGTCAGGGGTATGGATAGAACCTCCCTGCCTTGTTTGGCTTTTTCATGTCTGGATGAAACCTTTCTTCCCATCTTTCTTCCCATCTTCCCTCACCCTCCATGCACCATAGCACAGTCCCAGAGGTCCTGGCTTCCAAATGACAGGCTGCAGGACTTCTACTAACCAGTGACACAGGTGCAGCTCTGAATCACCCTAACCACTGCACCACCTCATCCATACCCCCAAGCGCCCTTTCCTTCACCTTCCTGACCCAGGACCCTCATGCTGGCCCTACCCCACCCTTTGACTCTGCTTCCTTACAGGCAGATGATGGCGGCTTGACTGAACAGAGTGTGGCCCAGGTAGGCCCCCCTGCATCTGCCTTGGCTAGAAATGGTCTAGAGAGATACGGGGAGCAGAGCATCCTAGGGGGACCCAGTGAAGTTATCAAGTCTGAAAAATCCGGGGTGAGGAGGGAAGGGATGAGGCAGTGACAGGTCGTATCTGGAGAGACTCACTGGAGGCCTCCGGGCTCTCCAACTCGGGGGAGCTGGGTACTAATGGATGGATGGGTGTGTTACCATCAGCCCACCTCATCTCCTGGCTTGGTTTAGTTGGATTGAAACTAGGATGAGCTGCCTACCTTGGAGATGACTGGGTCACTTGTGCCCCCCAAAAATCTGGGAACTCAGGCCTCTGATGCGTCCTCTACCGAAATCTGGAAAGGGTACCAAATAGGAGTTTGGCTCTTAACCCCTGTCCTTGCCACTTAGGGTGCACACTGGGATTGTTAAGGGACTCTCAGACCCATGATAGGATCTGAGTTTCCCCACTCATCACTTGTCACCTTGCCCCTGAGTGATCTGGCTATGGAAGAACCTGCCACAACCCTGCATGGTCCTATCTGGAGGTGCATGCAGAGCGTGAGGCCAGGGGGAGGTTCCTGGCTCTGAAGCCTGATCAGTTCCCCAGCTGCACAAACTTCCTGCTAGTTCAGGACGACTGTCTTTTTTTTTTTTTTTTTTTTTTTTTTTGAGACGGAGTCTTGTCCTGTCGCCCAGTCTGGAGTGCAGTGGCGCGATCTCAGCTCACTGCAAGCTCTGCCTCCCGGGTTCACGCCATTCTCCTGCCTCAGCCTCCCGAGTAGCTAGGACTACAGGCGCCTGCCACCACGCCCGGCTAATTTTTTGTATTTTTAGTAGAGATGGGGTTTCACTGTGTTAGCCAGGATGGTCTCGATCTCCTGACCTCGTGATCCACCCGCCTCGGCCTCCCAAAGTGCTGGGATTACAGGCGTGAGCCACCGCGCCCGGCCAGGACGACTGTCTTGACCTCTCTTCTGTCCGCCTGCAGGTCTCTCTGCTCAGACTAATCCTGCTTGTATGGAACTTCCTGCCCTGGCGCTAACTCCTTGTGCTGTGGTGGCCCTACCGAGATGAGCCTGTGCTGTCTCGTGTGGAGTCCCAGGTGTGGTGCCCATTTTCCTGCACTGCCCTTAGCGCTCACTCTGCTTCGCCCTCCCCTCTGATTACCCATGTTTCCTCATACCATGCTGGAATGAATGCAGCTGCAAGGCAATTTTCGGGGTGGAAAGAGGGTAGGGAGTAATGAGCAGAGCAGATAAGAACACAGGTGCTCATGGGAGTCATCCCAGGGTACATGTTCTACCTTACCACCTAAAGTTGTGTGACCTAGGGCAAGTTACTCAACCTCTCTGGGCCTCACATAGTAACAGGACCCTCTTCATGGAGTTGTGAGAATTCAATGAGCCAATGCATAGCAAGCTCTTAGCAGGGCTCCAAGCAAGTTAACACATGCTGAATAACCATCAGTATTTCTCCAAACGGAGAAAGAATGAAAACAGCATTTTTGATGGAATTCTTGAGTAAAAACAAAGGAAGCTACAGGTAGCCAATGGGGGATAAAATGAGGACAAAGTTAGATTCTGGCTAGGAGAACCCTAAGCCACTGTCCCCAAGAGAGGAGGGAGACTGTGCAGGAGGAGGAGACACAGCGTTCCCTCCTTCTCTAGAAGGGAATAAGGCTGAGTGGCTGGAGGGACAATCTGAGGGACACACCTGGAGGCCTGTCCCCCTCTCCTGTTTTGGTATTGTGCATGCGTGTGTGCACTTGTATGGATTTGTGTAAGCACTGGGCTGAGACTTTCTACCAGGCATCCCACCGCAGGGTCTGGCTGGCCACCCTTTGCCAGCTGTGCCACATCAGCAGTGGGTTGGGGTGGGGTGTTGAGGACACATTGCCAGCCATGGCCAGAGCTAGGGGTTTGCTGAGGCGTCTGAGCACAGGGAGTGTCAGGCCTGGGCCCTGTCTCCGCCTGGACGTGGCACTGTGGGCGGGAACTCTCATGGTATGACAGCGGGGAGACAGGCTGCTGCCACACCCACGCTGCAGATGCAGGAGCCAGAGGTCTGGGCAGGCTTGGGCCTGAGGTGGGAGCTGGCTGCAGCCGGTTTGGTCTGCGCTTTCTGACTTGGAGGGTTGGCCGCGTTTAAGCCAAGCGGAGACAAGCTGCTGCCACCTAGTGACCGGGGGGTTGCAGGGGCGCTTGGGGAAGGTGGGCTGTGGACCTCCCCATGACTGTGTGTGGAGGCATTTGACATTCTCAATTCTCTCTCAACCTCCCCCACCCCACCCCAGGTTCTTCAGTCTGCCAAGGAACAAATTAAATGGTCGTTATTGAAATGAAGGCTGTGGATTCAAGGCTCCCTGCCCCCTAGACCATTTCCCCAATCCTGGCAAAAGCTCAAAGATCCCAGGGTCAGGAGAGACCCCTCTGCATCCCCAGGTCCCTCCCGGAACTGACTCCTAAGGTCTCCAGCCAGGGATTCTGAGATGCAAAGGTTTGGCCTCAGGAGAGTCACCTCTTCTCACGGCCCTGGCCTTAACTCATATCTTAGGCATTCCTGGCCCCAGGGCCCTAATAAACCTGCTTTTGTCTTCTGCCAAGGGTCTCCTTCTCTCTTGGCTTAGGAAGTGTGTGTGTGTGTTCAGATAAGGGCTCCTGCACTTTCTGTGGCTCATGGTGGGGATACCCAGTACCACGGTGGGGCGTGTCCCTGTGGTTGTGTGATTGGGCAGAGATGTGGGACAAGGGAAAGGGAACTATTTAACACCATGAGGGGGTGCGATACCACGGAGCCCCACGTGTGGCGCATACTGCCAGGTAGGGGAGAGCAAAATATGGTACCTCTATTTTGCAATGCAGTACATACATGGTAGCTCCGCTGGGGATTCCTTGAGTCATTTTTTCCATTCCCAAACTCCAGAAGGGAAGAGAGTTAAGTCTTCCTCTGAACAAACCGAGAAACAGCATGGCTATTTTTCTTGGCATGCCTGGAACCGTGGAATTCCTATCTTGGCATACACCCTGGACACTACAGCTCTCTGCAAGCTTGTGGGTGGTGGGGGCGAGGAAGCATCGCCAGCCCCCACCGTGCACGTGTCCTGAGCACCCTGTGCGCTGCAGAGGGTGTGAAGAATTGCAGGTCCAGAGGGACAGGAAGGTGGAAGGGTGTCGCAGGGACAAACGGGAAGGATGGAGATTGTATAGCCTTTCCGGGCGACACGACTTCCCTTCTCTGTCGCCGTCCCATAACCTCTGTTTTCGCCTTTCCACTCTCTGACGCGTACACTTTCTGCGTCCCTGTAAATGCGTTCCTGAGCTTGTCTAGGGTTGCGTCCCGGGACAGCTCGTTTCCCTCGATCCTTTGCGGACTGCAGCTGGTGGCCCACGCTCCACCCCGGCCCCGCCCCTGGCGTGCGCTGAGCACTGCGGGAAGCCCCGCCCCAGGAAAGCATCCGCGATCCTATGGTGCCACCTGCAGGGACCAGCAGGAAACGCGCTCCCGCCGGGGCCGACCCGCTGACTAACTCCGCCCCCAGGGCGGGCCCGACTCCGGCTCCTGAGAGTTACTCGTTGGTTTCCAACACCGGCGACAGGACGTTGCCCTAGCAACCTGCACGCGTGACCCACCCTGCTAGTTCCGCGCCAGCGTGGGCACAGGAATTTCGGCGAGGAAGGAAAAGTGGCGAGCCGTGGACGTTAACAGAAGTTGTACCTGCGTCTTTCAAGTCCTACATTACAAAACTGTTTAAGATTGGACATTTATAACGGGCTTGACTACTTCTGCAATTAGAGAAAATGATATAGTTATGTAAACATTTACATTGTAAGCGCTGAGTGCATAACCCGTCCCAGTAAATAATGCAAAATGGCAACTCTTGGAAGGGGAGAAAAAAAAAGAGTATTCGGTTAAATTCCGTGGAGTTCAGGGGCTACTATGGCGACAAGAAAGGAGACATTTTCCAGAAATATTTTGGCAAATATGCGGCCACACCCAGGGCTTGGCTTCCTCCACCACCCTTAAGCGACCGCAAGGAGGGACGGGCAAATGCGCTTAGCAACGCGGTCGCGCCCGCCTCGGCCCTGCTATTCCAATGTAGCAGGGACAGGCAGGAGCCGGGCGCTTCACACAAACTGGCTCACTGAATCCTGTGAATTACGCGATGCTCTCCGCATTTTACGGAAGGGAACACTGAGGCTCAGGTTGAAGTGTTTGGTGCAGTTTCCGCAGGCCGGGGCTCCGGATGGGGAACTGCTGGTGACAAGTGGCTTTCTCGCGCATCCCTGCCCTAGGCCCATCCGAACCCCTGGTCCACACAGTAACCGTACTAGGTCAAAAGGAAGGAGCTGAGGGGGCATGGCAATGCCGAGAGGCGACCAGAAAGGTGTCCTCGCCCGCGATGGCTGAGGGATTGCGGGGAGCGGCTCGGCTCCGAAGCAGCCGACGGACCCACGCCGCGGCGGAGAGGACAGCGCAGAGCGGGATGCGCAGCACTGCCAGAGGAGCCGGGAGGGCCGGCAAGGAAGGGCGCTGCTCCTTCCCGAGGACCCTGAGTTTGCAGGCCTAGCTTTCTGGGGGCTGAGGCGGAGACCCCGCTGGGGGTAGAGGGCCGCCGGCTGCTGTGCCCCCAGCTCCCACGTGGCGCCCGCAGCCCAGCAGAGCCGCCAGGATGACAAGCCTGGCCTGCCGCCCAGAGTCCTGCCCGCTGGCACCGGCTTCCTCCAGACTGCCTCATTAGCGCTGCCACAGGCCGGAGCCGGCGGGCGCGGAGGGGAGCGCGGAGGACTGCTTTTCGGGAAGGGCGGCCGGCGGTTCCGGGCGGGAGGGCAGCCAGGGCCTGCCTTCCAGTCTCCTGCCATCCCCAGGGCCCCTCTGCATCTTTCTGCATTTCTCCACCCCCTTGCCCTCGTGGGCGACCCTGCGGGCCCCAAGTGTATAAGGGAAGGGGGCCTCAGGGCTTCTTCTTTCCTCCAGCAGAATGGGCACCAGGGCACGTCTGAAACCCAGACTCCGGGAGCCAGGGCCCAGTCAGACGGCATGCACAGAAACACCGGCCCAGGGGCTCTGGCGCGGAACAGGACGCCAGCAACAAGCAGACCCAACCGGGGGCGCAGAGGTGGCGCGGCCTGGCCCTCGGATCCCTTTTATACCACTTAGAGCCCCGCACGCCTCCTGCCTTCCGGCTATTGGCTGGCAGGAAGGCGGGGGCTGGTCGAGTTGGCTGGCATCCAGGCGGTGATGAATGGCTTCCCGCTGGCGGGACCGCAGCCGGGCGGGGCGCTTTGCAGGGCTGCAAAGATTGGCGGGGGTGGGGCCAGCCAGCCCTGGGTGTGGGGTGCAGGGGGATGAGCAGGACACCGCCTGAGGCTCAAATTTTCTGTGCCCTTAACCACCCTTTGAAACTTTGCTATACAGCAGAAAAAAAAAATCTTACCTCTAAATTCCTACTAGATACCATTTAACTTTGGAGGCCGATGCAGGTAATGTTGAATAATTTACCCAAAAACAGTCTGGGCACAACCTTACAGACCTCCATTTCCTTCCAATTTGGGTCTCATTCATTCAACAATATTTGTTTGTTGATTCATTATTTCAAATATTTGAGTGTTTGCCATGAGCCAGGCACTGGGGAAAGAAAGTGAGAGAGAGACTGATTAGACTCCGTAGTGGGGTGAGGGTGGAGGTTAAAAGGCAGGAGGTGATTTAAGAGATATTTGAAAATAGAAATGCCTTTAAAAATCAAATGTTGTTCTTTATCTTGATCTGAGTAGTAGTAAAAAGTCACAGGCGGGGCGCAGTGGCTCACACCTGTAATCCTAGCACTTTGGGAAGCTGAGGCGGGCCGATCACAAGGTCAGGAGTTCGAGACCAGCCTGACCAATATGGTGAAACCCCGTCTCTACTAAAAATACAAAAATTAGCCAGGCATGATGGCAGGTGCCTGTAATCCCAGCTACTGGGGGAGGCTGAGGCAGGAGAATCGCTTGAACCCGAAAGGCGGAGGTTGCAGTGAGCTGAGATCTTGCCATTGCAATCCAGCCTGGGCAACAAGAGTGAAACTCTGTTTCAAAAAAAAAAAAAAAGTCACAGAGTTTACACTTAAGATATGTGCTGTTTCCTGTAAGTAAGTCATACTTCAATAAAAAAGAAAAAGACATTAATCGAATGGCTGCCAAATTACATTCTAGCATCAATGTGTGTATGGTCCTCATCTGTTTCCTAATCTCTTCCTCATCTCTATCAACAGAAACTGGTAAACATGTTAGATGAGGTTCTAAATAAATGAGAATGTGAGACACATGTAAATTTTATACTGTACATATAGATTAACCCCATTCCTCAAAATGGACCCTTTGGTAAGAAAAGTAATGTTAATAATAATAATAAAATAAACTCTTCTGGAATGAACTCGTTCAACAGACATTTACGAACGGGCTGTTCCAGGCCAGGCACCTTGCTGGGAATTGTTGGGAGCTTCTAAAATGAATTGGGAAACACAGTTCCTGATTCAAGGAGATTACAATTTGGCTGGGGACAAAGTCATGTATGCAGATAAGGAAAGGATAAATATTCACAGAGGAAACGGTGTATTACATAACATGTAAAGAACGAAGATGGGGAAACAGACACCCCAAAGGGAGCAACAACATAAGCAAGGCCAGAGGTAAGGAATCTCCATTTAGGCTGGGCGCGGTGGCTCATGCCTGTAATCTCAGCACTTAGGAAGGGTGAGACAGGCAGGTTGCTTGAGTCTGGGAGTTTGAGACCAGCCTGGGCAACATGGAAAACCCTGCCTCTACAAACAAACAAACAAACAAAAAATCAAAAAAATTAGCTGGGTGTAGTGGTGTGTGCCTGTAGTCCCAGCTACTGGGGGGAGAGGGGGCACCGTGGGCTGAGGTGGAAGGATCACTTGAGCCCAGGAGGCTGAGGCTGCTGTGAGCTGAGATCATGCCACTGCACTCCAGCCTGGAGGACAGAGCAAGACTCTGTCTGAAAAAAAAAAAAAAAAATCTCAGTACTGTTTAAGAAATTTCAGGTAGGCAAATGTAGCTGGAATGGTGTGTGTCTGCATGGAGTGTGTTGAGATCTGAGGTTTCTTCTAGATAGGTTGCAACTGGGTCACAGTGAGCAATGAATGCCACGCTGAAGAATGACTGCTATTTATTGAGTTTGCTACTATATACACCTTAAAATTACCATTGTCCTCAAAACAACCTAACAAAGTAGGTATTGATACGCTCACTGCAGCCTCAACCTCCGGGGCTCAAGCTATCCTCTTACCTCTGTCCCCTGAGTAGCTGGGACCACAGGCATGTACCACCACACCCAGCTAATTTTTAAAAAAATTTTAGTAGAGACGAGGTCTCACCATGTTGCCCAGGCTGGTCTCAAACTCCTGAGCTCAAGCGATCTGTCCACTTTGGCCTCCCAAAGTGTTAGGTACACCGCGCCTGGCCTGTTAGCCTTCTTTTTACAAATGAGAGAGCTGAGAGCCTGAGAGATTGAATAATTTGCCTCAGAGCTGTTAGGTGGGATTTAAACCCATCCTGGTCTGACTCTATTGCTTGCTCTTCTTTACCCCAACCACAGAGCTAAAGAACTTGGCTTGTGGCCAGGCACCGTGGCTCACACCTGTAATCCCAGCACTTTGGGAGGACAAGGTGGGTGGATCACCTGAGATGGAGACCAGCCTGACCAACATGGAGAAACCCTGTCTCTACTAAAAATACAAAATTAGCAGGGCGTGGTGGTGCATGCCTGTAATCTCAGCTACTCGGGAGGCTGAGGCAGGAGAATCACTTGAACCCGGGAGGCGGAGGTTTCGGTGAGCCAAGATCACGCCATTACACTCCAGCCTGGGCAACAAGAGCGAAACTCCGTCTCAAAAAAAAAAAAAAAAGTCAGTAAAGAACTTGGCTTGTGTTTTGAAGGTAGTAGGGAGCCACTGAAGATTTTCAAGCTGTTAAGTGATATCAGCTCTGTGTTTTGAGGGAGGAACTCTGCTAGCAACATGGAACCTGGGTTAAAGAAGAGAACAGGAATTCAGGGTCAATTTATGACCCCCAAAAGGAAATATTTTCATTACAGTCACTTCTCATTCTTTATCTAAAACAGTACCACCCAGCTTGATTGCTGATCTTACTCACCAAGCGGCTTGGAAAAATCAAGTCCACTCTCAGAATTTGAAGAGTTGGTGCTTGAATTAATTCAGATAATTGCAGGCAATCATTCCAAAAGAGGCCCTCCAAAAGGACCATTTTGTTAGGGACAATGATCTGAATATTTAGGTTCTGAAAAGTATGTTTAAAAATAACAAGTCAGCCGGGCACGGTAGCTCATGCCTGTGATCCCAGCACTTTGGGAGGCTGATGCAGGTGGATCACAAGGTCAGGAATTCAAGACCAGCCTGGCCAAGATGGTGAAACCCCCGTATCTACTAAAAATACAAAAAAAAAAAAATTAGCTGGGCATGGCGGCAGGTGCCTGTAATTCCAGCTACTTGGGAGGCTGAGGCAGGAGAATCGCTTGAACCCGGGAGGTGGAGGTTGCAGTGAGCTGAGATCGCACCATTGCACTCCAGCCTGGGCAACAAGAGCGAAACTCCGTCTCAAAAAAAACAAAAAACAAACAAAAAAAACACAAGTGTACTTTATATCTTATATATTTAGTGCCCTCTTATCACTCTCACATACCCCACTCTGAAAATAGACACATACACTTCAAATGAAAGAAAAAGAAGTAGCAAGAGGGATCTGATTCCATTTGACCAGATCCACAATTTCTCTTTGTCTAGACACCCGATTTTTTTTTTTTTTTGAGACTGGGTCTTGCTCTGTCACCCAGCCTGGAGTGCGGTGGCATGAATATGGTTCACTGCAGCCTTGACTTCCTGGGGAGAAGTGATCCTCCTACTTCAGCTTCCTGTGTAGCTTGGACTATAGGTGCACACCACGGCGCCTTGCTTTTTTTTTTTTTTTTTTTGGTAGGGAGATGGGGGTCTCACTTTGTTGTCCAGGCTAGTCTCAAACTCCTGGGCTCAAGTGATCCTCCTGCCTCAGCCTCCCAAAGTGCTGGGATTACAGGATTGAGCCGCCACGCCTAGCCTTTTTTTTTTCCTAAGGGACAGAGTTTTGCTCTGTTGCCTAGGTTGGAGTACGGTGGCGTGATCATGGCTCACTGCAACCTCAACCTCCAGGTAGCTGGGACTACAGGTACATGCCATCATGCCTGGCTAATTTTTTGTTTCTTTTAGAGACAGGATTTTGCCATGTTGCCCAGGCTGGTCTTGAACTCCTGGGCTCAAGCAATCCACCCAAGTCAGCCTCCCAAAGTGCTGGGATTACAGGTATGAGCCATCACAGCCAGTCCAGACACCTGATTTTTAAGAGATTGAAAATATGTGTTTTACTCTCATGGCTGCCAGTGAGCCCTCATCTAAAACAAACAAACAAACAAACTTGAGGATAGAAGAAAACTCTGGAAGTGATGAGGCTATACCCTTGCTTCCAGACAACAGCTTCTTAGTGAGTGACAGGGTGTTCCAGGGTGGGGATATGTGGGGTGAGTAGGTGAGGACTCAGGTTCTGGGTGGAATGATTGGAAGACTGGTTTCAGCTGCTTACCATTCCTAGCAGCCGTGTGTTTGGAAGGTTGGAGGGCTCTTGGAACATCCTCTCCTAAGAGATGGCTGGAAAAGTCCAGAATTAATTTATCTTGGGGAAACAGGTAAGATAAAAACTTCTGGAACCGCCGGGCGTGGTGGCTCACACCTGTAATCCCAGCACTTTGGGAGGCCGAGGTGGGCAGATCACGAGGTCAGAAGTTTGAGACCAGCCTGACCAACATGGTGAAACCCCGTCTCTACTAAAAATACAAAAATTAGCTGGGCATGGTGGCATGCGCCTGTAGTCCCAGCTACTCAGGAGGCTGAGGCAGGAGAATCGCTTGAACCCAGAAGATGGAAGTTGCAGTGAGCCGAGATCGCGCCACTGCACTCCAGCCCTGGGCGACAGAGCGAGACTCCATCTCAAACAAACAAAACTTCTGGGACCCAAATCCTCCAAAATCTCAGTGTTCTCCAGATGGCAGCAAGAAGAAGTAGCTCTCACAGGTTTGCCCAGCAGATGGCGCTGTAAGACAAGCCCCTCTTTCATCCTTAGCTTGGCTGGGATCAGTGACAGGACTACGAAAAGGCTTGCAGGAAACAGACCTCGACGGCATCTCTACTCCTTATTGGGCAGGAGTTATCTCACAGTGCTGAGCATTGCAGTCCATTCCTAGATACTCCCTAGGCCACAGAGGAGAACCTTGGGGGTTCCCACATCAGAGCTGTGAGCACCTCCATGGGAACACGAAGGTGAGAGACCCTGGGAACCTGGGACAGCAATTGTCCTGAGAAAACAGGGCCTCTGATCAAGAAACACTGTCAAGAAATACAGACCTGGCTGGGCATGGTGTCTCACTCCTGTAATCCCAGCACTTTGGGAGGCCGAGGTGGGCAGATCACTTGAGATCAGGAGTTTGAGACCAACGTGGCCAACATGGTGAAACCCTGTCTCTACTAAAAATACAAAAATTAGCTGGGCATGGTGACACATGCCTGTAATCCCAGCTACTCGGGAAGGTGAAGCAGGAGAACCACTTGAACCCAAGAGATGGAGGTTGCAGTGAGCCGAGATTGCGCCACTGCACTACAGCCTGGGTGACGGAGTGAGACTCTGTCTCAAACAAACAAACAAAAAACAAATACAGACCTTTTCCTCCAATTCTGGAGATTTGGCCCCACTCCCCAAGGTAGCTGGGAGGTTGGGGAAGTGGGCTGAGGGGCTTGGGCACTGACTGAAGTTTATACTCTAAGGTGGAAAAAAAAAGTGGATCTTTCTGGGAGAGCAAGCTAGAGGCCTTCAGATTAGGAAAGTGAAGCTCAAGGGGTGACTTACCCAATGTCACACAGCTAACAAGGGACAGAACTGAGACAAGAAAGAGGGTTTCCTGGAACCCTCTCACCTCTTTCTGCCCTGTGTTTTCTGCAGAGCATGAGAATATAACATTTATAAATAGAATTCCCTTGACAAGGAGTGCCTTCCTGGGCAGTTAGAAAAAATAGCAGGGCTCTTGACTCAAAACCCTGATGCACATTTTTCTTTGCATACTTTTTTTTTTTTTAACAGTCTCACTGTATCATCCAGGCTAGTGTACAAAGTGGCACAGTCTCTGCTCACTGCAACCTCCACCTCCCAGGTTCAAGTAATTCTCGTGCCTCAGCCTCCCAAGTAGCTGGGATTACAGGCTTGTGCCACCATGCCCAGCTAGTTTTTGTATTTTTAGTGGAGAGAAGGTTTCACCATTTTGGCCAGGTTGGTCTCGAACTCCTGACCTCAAGTGATCCACCTGCCTAGGCCTCCCACAGTGCTGGGGTTACAGGCATGAGCCACTGCACTGGGCCTTCTTTGCAAGCTTTTTTTTTTTTTTTTAGACCCAGTTTTGCTCTTGTTGCCTAGGCTGGAGTGCAGCGGCATGATCTCTGCGCACTGCAACCTCCACCTCCCCGGTTTAAGCAATTCTTCTGCCTCAGCCTCTTGAGTAGCTGGGATTACAGGCACCTGCCACTATGCCTGGCTAATTTTTGTATTTTTAGTAGAGACAGGGTTTCACCATGTTGCCCAGGCTGACCTCGAACTCCTGAGCTCAGGCAATCTGCCCACCTCGGCCTCCCAAAGTGCTGGGTAAAGCCACCGCGCCCAGCACGTGTGTTTTTTAAATAATAAAATTAATAAGTGAGTCCCATCAGCTGCACTTCTTTTCTGAGAGAGGATAATTTATATACAAGACACAGAAAAGCTTCTTGCACAATGTTCTTTTAATAGGATTTATGTAAACTCACATTTGTCAAGATCTGTACAAGTATTCTATTTCTTTCACACATGTAATTTTTTTGTACCTCTATCTCAGTGAAGGAGGCAGGCGTTGTCATTCCCACTTGTGAGGTGATTGAGGTTGCTCTCGGGTCCTGGGAGCAGAAGCAATGCGGCCTGAACCCAGGTATGGATTTCATTTTGAAGAAAGGTCTCCTCGTAGGGCACTATCCTGGACCCAGTGGGCCTGCCCTTCCTATTTATTTCTTAGTGAAACCAGAAAGTTTGCTGGGGCCAGTATGATGGAGCATCGTGACTGACAAATGGCTGGGATTAGGCTAACAGGTAGGCAGCTGTATATGGAGGAAGGCGATGAGGGATCAGACCATTTCCCTAGATTCCAGTGGAAACTTTGCAGGCAGTAGCTAAAAGAATCAGAGAAGATAAGAAGCCTGAAATACCTTGCAGAACACTTCCCATACCCTCCCACCTCCAGCCCCAAGGAGGATTAGGATGCAGGGAGTCTGCAGATGAAACAATTGTTTACAAAGGCTTGAGAAGCATGCCAGGAAACTAGTCCAGGGGCAGTTTCCAGGGCCTGAGATTAATACTACTCCATCCTGAAAACTGAAAAAAAAAAAAAAAGTGTGAGTCTTTAGTTCTGTACTCCCTTTAGTTCTGGGAGTGCATTTGGAGTTTCCTTTAAATTCTATGTGGATAAAGGATGCTGAAGGAGGAGAATCACTTGAACCCCTAGAGGCAGAGGTTGCAGTGAGACGAGATGGTGCCACTGCTCTCCAGCCTGGGCGACAGAGTGAGACTGTTTCAAAAATAAAACAAAAGGCCAAGCGTGGTGGCTCGCGCCTATAATCCCAGCACTTTGTGACTCCATCTCAAAAAAAATAATAATAATAAATAAAAAAATAAAATAAATTACATGTGGATAAATTGAGGAGAGCTAAGGTGCAACAGATGAGAAAGAGACAAGGGGTGGGGGTGGGCACAGTGGCTCACGCCTGTAATCCCAGCACTTTGGGAGGCCAAGGCAGGTGGATCACCTGAGGTCAGGAGTTCACCAGCCTGGCCAACATGGTGAAACCTTGTCTCTACTAAAAATACAAAAATTAGCTGGGCGTAGTGGCACACGCCTGTAGTCCCAGCTACTCTGGAGGCTGAGGCAGGATTGTTTTTTTTTTTTTTTTTTTTGAGACGGAGTCTTGCTCTGTCCCCCAGGCTGGAGTGCAGTGGCGCGATCTCGGCTCACTGCAAGCTCCGCCTCCCGGGTTCACGCCATTCTCCTGCCTCAGCCTCCCGAGTAGCTGGGACTACAGGCGCCCGCCAACACGCCCGGCTAATTTTTTGTATTTTTAGTAGAGACGGGGATTCACTGTGTTAGCCAGGAGGGTCTCGATCTCCTGACCTCGTGATCCACCCGCCTCGGCCTCCCAAAGTGCTGGGATTACAGGCATGAGCCACCGCGCCCGGCCTGAGGCAGGATTGTTGCTTGAGCCCATGAGGCAGAGGTTGCAGTGAGCCGAGATCACGCCACTACACTCCAGCCTGGGCGACAGAGCGAAACTCCAACTCAAAAAAAATAAAATAAAATAAAAAAGGGGCGGGGGTAGGTGCGGGGAAGGCAAGAAGGAAATAGCAGAGGAAAGACAAGGGAACTCCCGGCTTGGGAAGGCTCTTGCCTGTCCCACCTCATGCAAGCATAAGCACTCCTGCCAAGACGGGGGCCCTCCAGAGGATGTCCAACTTAAAGCTCAGATCCTGGGCAGCGGCGAGGAGGGGATTGGGGTGTCCCAGGGCAGATGGCCTTAAAGGGCCTATTTGTAGAGGCAGAGGCCCAGAGGCTGTCGTATGCAAGCTGCTTAGGGTCACAAGAGAAATCCGGAGCTTCCCTGATGACCATCTTTCTTCTCCTCCTCTTTCTGACTCTCTTCTTCCTTCCACTCTCCCTAAACCTGCTGAATCCCTTAGGCAGCTGGGATCAACATAAGCTAGAAACTGATGCATATACAAGGGAAATCGGGAAGCCTAGAAACAGCAGAACCTGGGAGAGGTACCTGTGTACAGGGCAAATGAGGGGAGCCTGAAAACGGCTGAATCTGGGGAGATGGAACTGCCTAGTGAGAGAGCAAGGGGCTTCTGGAAACTGCCGAACCCAGGGAGGCCAATTTGTATACCAGGGAAATATGGGGGAACCTAGAAACAGCAGGATCTGGGGAGACAGTCGTGTACAAGGGGCAGACAGAGGGAGTAGCCTGAAAACAGTTGAATCTGGGGAGGAAGATTCGTGTGCAGAGGGAACAAGGGGAGACTGGAAACAGCACAATCTGGGGAGATGGGATAGTGTACACTAGAAGCTAGGGTGGCCTGGAAACCGGGGTTCTCGGGGGATGAATCTGCTTTAAATTGCATGGGGGACGAGGGAGCCTGGGGAATCTGATGTGGCAGGCATGAGCAGGGACATGGGCAAGCACAGGGGTGGAGTCAGGGTGCTGGTTGCATGGAAGGGGAACGCAATGGAACTCCCTGCCTTGTAGGTTTGAGTTAGACCCCTTGGCAGCCTCTTCTTGCAGACAGGGCAGGGTAAGCGAGTAGCTCTCCAATGGGGAGCCAGGATTTCACATGGCAAGAAGAGAAGGGCCTTTGTGTGCAGTTGCTGCCCTGGTCCTAAAATGACCAAAGCCTGGAATTCCCTAGGGGAAACAGCCCAGGAGTTGGGGTGGGAGAGGATGAGGAGGTTGAAGGAGCTTTGGTCCCCTTGCCTGCCTTCTTCCCAACTCCTCTCTGACAGGGATAGGCCTCTTTCTCCCTTTCTACTGACGAGCCTGACCTCTCCCTTCAGCAGTTCCCTTCTGCGTGGCAGACAGACAAAGACAGAGCTGTAGACCATTGACTGAAGGAGGCCCCACAGAAGTTCCCTCCCAACCCACCATCCCCCCATACCCTCCCCAGAGGCCCTGAGCCAGCCAGGGCCAACGGGAGCTGTCACTCTAGTGGAGCTGCCTTCAGGTAGGTGACAGGCCTTCAGGAGGCAGGGTGACTAGGGGCTGGGAAAGGCCTGAGATTTTTGGGATTCTGTCTGTGCCTCTTGGAAACCAGAGTTTCCCAGCCGGTTGCCTCTGAGAGAGGAAAGGGGGCAGAACAGCGGCCACTATTGCAGAAAGAAAAACCTGGTTCCACTATTTCTAGCTGTGGGATCTTAGCCAGTTGTCATTCCTCTCTGGGTTTCAGTTTTTTCATCCGTAAAATGAAGGATTGGTCCAGATCTCTAAAGGCCCTTGCAGCTCTAACATGAGGATTCTTAGTAGCCTCGGAGAGAGAGCTCAGCCTGGCATTTCTTCTCATTTGCTAATACGGCTCAGAACTGTCCGGGGAATATTGGAAGGAGGCTGGCATTTGGGATGTTGTGAGAGTGTTTAAGCAAGCTTTCCCTGGCATTGATAACACTTCTGGAACATGTGTGTTTCTACTTTTCATCACTCCAAAGGGTTCTTCCCCTTGAGCAAAATTATTTTTTACACCAACCACCTCAGGCTTCCTGCCTTGTGATTTAGGCTGGAAGGTGGAATCTGAACCCAGCATCTCATCTTCCTGTCCCAAATCTGCCTTCTTCCCTGCCGGCCTCACTCCCAACCTCTCTGTGCTCTCTTGCCCATGGCTTCTGTTATTACCTCGTTTCTCCTAAAGCCAGGGACGTTTGGAAAGAGGGCTTATGCTTGGGCTCTTATAGTGAAGCCTCAGAGTCTCAGGGAAAGGACCCTCCTCCCCTAACAGAAAGACAGCCAGGTACCCCAAGGCCCTGAAGCATCGCACTGCCCCTTGTTCATTACTAAGTCCGGAGAGGGTTCGCAGTGCATCCCTTGCAAGGCTGCCAGCCAGGAGTACATCTGAGACCACCTATAAAAAACCACCCTCAGCCTGGAAGCATGGAAAGCATAGTGTGTGTGTGATGTGGAGGGGGTCAAATAACCATGGGCCTAACTCAGGCCAGGCCTGAGTGGCTGGAGTACCAGACCTATGCTTCTCCACTCCTCCCTTTAGTCTGAGAAACCACTGCGTTTAGCACAAGAAGTATGGCTTCGGCTGATGCTCTGATGGTTCCAGAAACCCTGCCCACCTCCAGTCTGTGCAGATGAAATCATTCCCAGCACTTACAGAACGGGAATGGAAGAGTCTTGTCCAGATGGAAGGGGAACTATGGTTGCCTGCCTTACCTCTGTTGGGGACCTCAGGTGACCTGCCCCAACATACCAAGAGGGAGGAGGAGGAGGAGGAGTCTTCAGGGGACAGTGCTGGGAGCTGCACTCCTGGGGTCCAGTGTCACCAAAGATGGCCTGGGGACACAGAACCTCTTGCGAACCGCACTGGGACCAGTCCTCCCCAAACACAGGCTGAGTGCGGGTCGTCTCTCCCCCTCTCTGCCTTCCTGGGCACCGTCAGGGATGCGCAGGCAGTTCTTAATGAGTCCCAAGGCTGTAGGAGCTGAAGGAGTAGTGGGCCGGGCGGAGGAGGGAGGGGGGAGGGGATCTGATTAGAATCCGGGCCGTATGGCGAACACTGCGGAGATGGAGGTAATCACTGAGCGGGCGAGACAGCGTGTTCGGCAACAGCAGGCGGCCCCGCCGTCGCCATGGCAACCGCGGCCTCCGGGGCGCGCGGCTAGGCGCAGCTCGGCGTCTGCGGCGGAACATCTGCTTTGCACAGGGCTGCTGGGAGCCAGGGAGCGCGGGCGCGGCTGCTCCCCCCACCCCGCGAAAAAGAAACAAATTAGGCCAACTGTCCAATGAGGGGCCGCAAATGTATTTATTAATGCGAGGGAAAGGTTGTTCCGGAGCGCAGTTTGATTAATGTTTGAGTCTTCAGCTTGTCAGTCTGGTTTTGTCTCCTGCAAAAGGGGAAAAGGGAGGGGCTGGGTGAGGGGCTGGTAGGGGAGTGGGGAGGAGAGAGACAACAAAGCGGGAGGGGATGTTAATAGCCAAATAGGCTCTTTTTCATGTTTCCCCCAGCCTGCCACCCTTGATGGATGGCTCAGACAGACACCAGAGCGCATCAGGGAGACGCAAGCCCCTCAGAGAGATGGCGGGTTGGAAGAGAGGGGGCCGCTGGAGCCTGGCTGGGGTCGGTGCGGCGGGAACTCCCGAGGGCTGCCTGGAGAGGAATGGCCCCAGGAAACGGGCAACTTCTGGGGAAACCAGAGGAAAATTGCACTCATGTTTACAAGTCTCCCCTCCCCTCCCCAGTTTGCCCCTCTGGGCCCTGGAGATAGCACCGAGGTCGGAGAGTGAGGGGTCTCCATACCGTCTGGATATAGAAAGAGGCGAGAAGCCTCATCCGTGTGTTAGGGATGGGAGAAGGGAAGTAGGCAAAAGCCTAGGCTCTCAATTCTCCTTCCTCTCTCTTTCCTCCACCCTTCTCTTTTCTTTCCTCCCACCCTACGTCCTCGGCCATATATCCTGCCTTCACTTTTGCTCCGTCGTCCCTCCTTCCTCTTTGTCTCTTCTATTGTTTCTTTCCTCCATCTCCCCCATGCCCCGTTGGTGACATCAGCTGGCTGTGATAGGAACTGCCTTGCGAAGATGTCTTCTGTGACCAGTCTGAACACCTATAATGCTTTCTATTTTTCCTTCTCTAGGGTCATGGGGAAACTGAGAGCTCCCTTGGAAACTCAAATTTGACGACCCAGTTTGTGAGAAAACACAACCCCACCCCTTTTCTGCCCTCCCCACCAAATCCTCAGCTCCAGCCCACTAGGAATGTGGAGTGCAAACTGAAAATTACCGATTTCTGGCCAGGCCTGGGATTCAGAAACACAGGAGAAGGTCTGTAAAACTTAGACTGCTTTGAGGTTAGAGGCTTCCTCTTTACTATCCCTTACCAAAAAAAAAAAAAAAAAAAAAAGAAAAGAAAGAAAAGAAAAGAAATACCCCATTAAAGCCTAAGCCAAATTCTAACGTGATTATGCAGCTCGTTTTACCTTCTTGTACAAGAAAGAAGTGCATTTCTACATCTGAAGAGCTTTGCAAGAGGGAAGTTATTGGACACCAAAAAAACCTACTTGATGGCGGGGCAGGCACAGTGGCTCATGCCTATATAATCCCAGCATTTTGGAAGGCCAAGGCAGATGGATCACTTGAGGTCAGGAGTTCAAGACCAGGCTGGCCAACATGGTGAAACCCCATCTCTACTAAAAATACAAAAAATCCGGGTGTGGTGGCATGCGCCTGTAATTCCAGCTACTCGGGAGGCTGAGGTAGGAGAATTGGTGGAAACTGGGAGGCAGAGGTTGCAGTAAGAAGAGATGGTGCCACTGCACTCCAGCCTGGGTGACAGGGCGAGACCTCATCTCAAAACAAACAAACAGGCCGGGCGCGGTGGCTCAAGCCTGTAATCCCAGCACTTTGGGAGGCCGAGGCGGGTGGATCACGAGGTCAGGAGATCGAGACCATCCTGGCTAACACGGTGAAACCCCGTCTCTACTAAAAAATACAAAAAAATTAGCCGGGCGTGCTGGCAGGCGCCTGTGGTCCCAGCTACTCGGGAGGCTGAGGCAGGAGAATGGCGTGAACCCAGGAGGTGGAGGTTGCGGTGAGCCGAGATCGCGTCACCGCACTCCAGCCTGGGGGACAGAGAAAGACTCCGTCTCAAAAAAAAAAAAAAAAAAAAAACAAAAATGTGGAGCAGATCAGAGCCCCACTTTCCATGGAAGATTTTTATTTATTATCAGCAGCATCACAATTATTATATTTAATTTTTACTTACAGTGTTGGGATGGAGGTTTTATTCTCTTCAAATGTGGTCATAGCACGGTGGTTGAGAGCGGTGGCTCTGGAATGAAACCATCTGGATTGAATTCTGGTTTCTCCACCTACGAGCTGGATGACCATGGGCAAATTACTTAGCTCTCTCTAAGCCTCAGTTTCCTCATCAGTAAAATGGGATTATAGTTGTCCATAGATCACTGGGTTGTAGAAAGGACACATGACATAATCCATATAAAGTGTATAGCATTGTGTATGATGATTATTATGTGCCCAATACACATTGGCTGTTACTTGGTTATAGATCCTTTTCAAACACATCCCACGATCACCAGCACTGAATATGCATTGCACTCCAACTATGTACGTGGCATTACATTAAATATAAGGTAGCAAGAGATGTAAACATGACTTCTGCTCTCAAAGGTTTACAGTCTTTCTGATGAGAAACAATAGATGCATTAAAAACTACAAATCACCTAAGGAATCGTATGCCAAGTGCCAAATGAATAGTACAAATGCCAGATGCTTCAACGCTCAGCTCTGAGGGAGGGGTTGCAGGACTTGGAGCTAGGGGTCCCCTGCAAAAGGGGCCACAGAGGTTGGGTCTTTAAGGAACTGAGAGATGGAATGAAGTGAAGTGAAAAAGGGAGTGGCATGAGCAAAGACTATGAGGATGGCTTGCTTTTGAATGAATGAGTCTGGCTGCATCTATAGAGGAAACTTGGGGCTGAGTAGGTGGCCTGTGCCTGTAGTTCCAGCTACTCCAGAGGCTGAGGCATGAGGATCACTTGAGTCCAGGAGTGTGTGACCAGGCTGGGCAACACAGCTAGACCTCATCTCTAAGAAAGATAAAAATAAAGTTTATCAGCCCGGGCAACATAGCGAGACCTGTCTACAAATAAAAAATTGGCTGGGCATGGTCATGGCTGCCTGTGGTCCCAGCTACTTGGGAGGCTGAGGTGGGAAGATGGCTTGAACTCAGTCAAGGCTGGGAGCTGGGACAGTGCCACTGCACTCCAGCCTGGGAGACAGAGTGAGACCCTGTTTCAAAAATAAGTAAATAAACAAAATAAAAATGAAGTGTAAACTTGATAAGAATCTTGAATACAGGGCCAAGCACGGTGGTGCATGCCTGTAATCCCACCACTTTGGAAGGCCGAGGAGGGCGGATCACCTGAGGTCATGAGTTCGAGACCAGCCTGGCCAACATGGCGAAACCCCGTCTCTACTAAAAACACAAAAATTAGCCAGGCATGGTGGCGCATGCCTGTAGTCCCAGCTACTCAGGACACGGACGCAGGGGAATCGCTTGAACCCAGGAGGCGGATGTTGCAGTGAGCCGAAATCGTGCCACTGCACTCCAGCCTGGGCGACAGAGCGAGACTCCATCGCAAAAAAAAAAAAAAAAAAAAAATCTTTTTTTTTTTGGAGATGGAGTCGCGCTCAGTCGCCCAGGCTGGAGTGCAATGGTGCGATCTCGGCTCACTGCAAGCTCCGCCTCCTGGGTTAACACCATTCTCCTGCCTCAGCCTCCCAAGTAGCTGGGACTACAGGCGCCCACCACTATATCCGGCTAGTTTTTTTGTATTTTTAGTAGAGACGGGGTTTCACCTTGTTAGCCAGGATGGTCTTGATCCCCTGACCTCGTGATCCACCCGTCTCAGCCTCCCAAAGTGCTGGGATTACAGGTGTGAGCCACCACACCCAGCCAAAAAGAATCTTGAATACAGGACCCAGATACTTGGATTATATATTATATGCTTTAGGGAAGTGTTGAAAATTTTTGAACAGCAGTATCACACATGTATAAATATAGGTATATGTGTGTGTATATGTGTGTGTGTGTGTGTATTTTTTTAAGGAAGGCTAATCTAGTGGTGGTGCATAAAATGAATTGGTGTAAGAGAGACTGGAGATCAGGGAACCAGTAAAGGAGGGCTTAGGCCAGAATGAAGAGGAAATAATAAATTCGAGAAACATGAAAAAGTTTGATGACTAAATGGATGTTAGGAAGAGATGGAGAAGGACAGTGATAAGGTACTAAGTTCTAAGGCTTTGAACCTGGGTGATTGGAAGGAAATCTGCAAGAACAGGGTTTGGTCATCATTACCCTGAGTTCTGGTTGGAGCCTAAGTTGCCTGAGTTTAGCAGATCACTGTAAACCCTGCTGCCACGTGATTGTTAATGTGTTTTCATATTTGTTGGGTATCTATTATGGTGTGGGTATGGTAGGAAGTTAGTTATCCATCCTTTATCAGTCTGACACGTGTTTTGAGTAGTTGGAAATTGGTTACCCTGTACATCTTCCATTGCCTACCTGCCTCCATCATAACTGATCTTAGAGGCTGAGGGTTCATCCTATGGGGAGCATAAATAGCCCTCTGGGGGGCTAAACTTAAGGCTCAGCTCCACCCACCCAATAATTTAGCAAATGAACCAAGAAGAACGTGCCTGTCCCATAGGCCTGTCCTCTGAGACCTTAAGCTGAAAGGGTCTGCTGTTTGACTACCAAGTAATGAGGCAAATTTATAGGCAAATGCCTTAGGAGTCATTCCTCTCTATTTGAGGATAATCCCTTCAAAGTCATCTCACCAGGAGGCTGCACTTATTCCAAATGCTTCCATTGCTTAAAACATTTGGGAAGGCTCCATGGGAATTATCTTCAGAGTCTTCAGCACATTTGTGTTGCTTTACTCAAAGGAACCAGATCCTCATCCTTGGAAGGTGGTGGGATGGTTTGAATGTTTTTCTATGGATGCCATTTTCCAAAAAAGTTTTGAAACTGCTTTTAACAATGGCAAAGCATTGAAATAGAATTATAGCCTCCTACTAAGAAGTCATGACAACTGAATGCCATCTATGATCCTGGATTGGATCCTGGACTGGCGGTAGAGAGAGTTTGATGATGGAAATAGTCATAAAGGACATTACTGGAAAAATGGATGGACATTGAATATGGGTTGTACATTAGATAGTAGTTTCATAACAATGTTAAGTTTATTGATTTTGATCATGATACTGAGGTTGTTTGTGTAAGAGAATGCCTTTGTTCTTAGAAAACACATACTAGAATATTTAGGAGTAAAGGGACAGGATGTCTCCAATGTACTCTCCAAAAGTTCCAAAAAACTGCATATGTAAACATGTAGATAGATAAGGATTAAATGAATGGAGCAAAATGTAAACAATTGATGAATCTGGGTAAAGGGCATATGGGAGTTCTTTGTACTATTTTTGACATTTTTTTATAAGTTTGAAATTTATAAAAATAAAAAGTTACCAAAAAAACAACTATATAGCCTCCATCTGAAGGAGAGAGATTCATTTAGATGCTGATTCTCTTTCTTTCTTTCTTTCTTTCTTTCTTTCTTTCTTTCTTTCTTTCTTTCTTTCTTCTTTCTTTCTTTCTGTCCTTTCTGAGACGGAGTCTCGCTCTGTCACCCAGGCTGGAGTGCGGTGGCGCCATCTCAGCTCACAGCAAGCTCTGCCTCCCGGGTTCACGCCATTCTCCTGCCTCAGCCTCCCAAGTAGCTGGGACTACAGGTGCCTGCCACCATACCTGGCTAATTTTTTTTTTGTATTTTTTTTTTTTTTAGTAGAGACGGGGTTTCACCGTGTTAGCCAGGATGGTCTTGATCTCCTGACCTCGTGATCGGCCCACCTCGGCCCACCAAAGTGCTGGGATTACAGGCGTGAGCCACCACGCCCGGCCAGATGTTGATTCTTTGAAAATGATCCTCTTAGGAGGCACTGTACTCTTCAACACTTTATCGGGATTGGGTGAAAACATGAAAGACAAGCTCATCAGCTCTGTGGATGATACAGAGCTAAAAGAGACAGTTAGTGTTTTGGGTGACAGGCTAAGGATTTAATAAGATCTTAGCAGGATGGGAACATTGGCCCATATCTAACACAGTTTAACATGATGTATGCTTCATCAGTGTTAAATTGAGTTGAGTGAGGTGAAATTTAAAAGAATTAAATAAGTTTTATACTTGTCACCAAAAGAGTTAATTCAGTAGGAATGAGGAAGACATGGCCTAAGAGTGACATATACTAAAAACAGTAAGTTTAGTTGCCTGCAACCTCAATATGCTGATATAATAGAGAAGCTACTATGGGCCGGGCATGGTGGCTCACACCTGTAATCCCAGCACTTTGGGAGGCTGAGGAGGGCAGATCACATGAGGCCAGGAGTTTGAGCCAGCCTGGCCAACATGATGAAACCCTGTCTCTACTAAAAATACGAAAATTAGCTGGCGTAATCCCAGCTTCTGGGAGGCTGAGGCACAAGAATTGCTTGAATCCGGGAGGCGGAGGTTGCAGTGAGCCGAGATTGTGACACTGCACTCTAGCCTGGGAGACAGAGTGAAACTCTAAACAAACAAACAAGTAAAACTGCTATGATCTGTGTCTGCTGTAAAAAATTATAGATTCCGAGCTGCATTAATAAAATACAGTCTTTGAACAAGGGAGGTGATGGTCTTTCTTTATCCTGTGCCCTTTGGAATTAATCTTTAGGTCTGGGGCACTATTTATAAAGAAAGGCATTGCTAATGAAAAGGCCTAGGGGATATATAAACAATAGTGAGATTTTGAAAGGAGAGCACTTGAGGAATAGGTGAAGGAATTAGGAATGTTTAAACTCTCAGGGATTCCTGTTGGCTGCCTTCTAGACATTTGATTGGCATCTGAACTGGGGAGGAAGATTTATATATTCTCCATCAATTCATACAATGAAAAAAGGACAGAAGGAGGTGAATTACAGGGAAATAGATTCTGGTTTAGTATGAGAAAGAATTTTCTAAACATTAAAACAGTCTGAAAATAGAAAGGCGTTACCTAGTGAGGTAATAAGTTATCGGTGGCTGGAAGTATCAAAAGAAGGCTATTATGAGGGCTACTATAATAAGAATTCTTGCAACAGGAAGGACCCTAGGTTAGGTAGACTGCTGGTTTGTTGAACTCTAAAATTCTAGATAATTACACGTCTATTTAGAAAACCAAAACAAAAAACAAAAACAAAAACACCTACCAGCCTCTTTTCTCTGTGGTCTTTAGTATATAATGTTTACAGAAACTGCCCACACACCCACTGATTGTATAAAGCTTGGGACTGGACTGGGAGTGTCTTCATTTTGAATTCCTTGCTTCCCTACCCCATCTCTTTTCCAGCCTTCCATCCTGCCCCTTGGTTGCCTCTGTGCAGAACTTTCCATGTCTGCCTGCAGGATGGGACTTCTTGAGAGATTTGCAATATTGAAAATTCTGCCAGGCACAGTCGCTCACGCTTGTAATCCCAGTACCTTTAGGAAGCCAAGGCAGGCGGATCACTTGACACAAGAAATTCGAGACCAGCCTGGCCAACATTATGAAGTACCATCTCTACTAGAAATACAAAAATTAGCTAGGCATGGTAGCACATGCTTATAATCCAGCTACTTGGGAGGCTGAGGCACGAGAATTGCTTGAACCCAGGAGGTGGAGGTTAAAGTGAGCTGAGATTGCGCCACTGCACTCCAGCCTGGGCAACAGGGTGAGACTCTGTCTCAAAAAAAAAAAAAAAAAAAAAAAAAAAGAGGCCAGATGCAGTGGTTCATGCCTGTAATCTCAGCACTTTGGGAGGCCAAGGTGGGCGGATCACTTGAGGTCAGGAGTTCGAGACCAGCCTGGCCAACATGGTAAAACCCCATCTCTATCAAAAATACAAAAGTTAGCCAGGCATGGTGGCACGTGCCTGTAATCCCAGCTCCTTGGGAGACTGAGGCAGGAGAATCACTAAACCCGGGAGACAGAGGTTGCAGTGAGCCGAGATGATGCCATTGCACTCCAGCCTGGGTGACAGAGCAAGACTCCATCTCAAAAACAAAAACAAAAACAGGACAAAAAACAAAAACAACAAAAAAAGAAAAGTCTGGGTATCGTGCCAGTCTCCCTACCGAGGCTGACTCTAACCCATAGCTGACTGGCATTTGCTCTCAGAGCACAGTTTCTGCATGTGAGGAATTTCGCTGGAATCTCAGCACTCTTGCTTAGCGTGGCAGAAGGTGAGGTGAAGGTATGAGTTAGTGGAATATGTGGGTTCTAAACCCCAAGCGGAACAAACCCCCAAGGATGGACAGCACATCTCAAGAGCAAAGGAAGGTAGAAAACAGAGATCAGAGACAGCCTCTCTTTCTTTCCTGTAGCCTTTCCCCCCAGTTCTTTTCTGTTTTAATCACAGGAAGAGTGATTAGTCAGCCAAGGAAGGACGGGGGAAGAAAGCAGATGAGTTTTATCTGGCTGGGGTCTGCCCGAGCCGCAGCCATGTGACTACCTGGCTGACCTGGGGTCTCCATCATGTCCCTGCCTGTCCACAAGACGGATCAGGCTGCCCTTCTCTGCAGCATCCACCCCCGCCCCCATTCCAGGAGAGGGTTGCTAGGATAATTATAGCCTACTTGTTTCTCTCTCTCCCTCTCTCTTATTCCTGTAGGTCCTGGACATTTTTTACTTTCTCAGAGGACTGGGGAACTTCTTCAACACTGTAGTAAACTAGACTCTGGAAGGTTCCTTCCAGCAGAAATGAGGAGGTTAAATTCTCAGAAATCATTTCTATTTTTTACCCTTCTCTACCCACCTCCCTCCCAATGTTAACTGGGAACCTATTGCCTTGCCCTTCATTTCAACAACACAGAGCCTTTCCCCAAATATTCAGGCCTCTCTGTCATCCATAAAACTGCTCCCCTCAACCTGCTGGGCTCAAGTGACTCACTCACCTCAGGCTCCTGAGTAGCTGGGACTACAGGCATGCACCACTTCTGGCTAATTTTTATAATTTTTGCAGAGACGGGGGTCTCATCATGTTGCCCAGTCTGGTCTCGAACTCCTGGGCTCAAGCTATCTGCCCACCTTGGCCTCTCAGAGTGCTGAGATTACAGGCATGAGCTACTGTGCCCAGCCTCGGGTATCTCATTCAGTATTGAAGGAAACAGACTTGGCTTTGAATCCTAGTTCTATCAGTTGCAAGCTCTGTGACCTTAGACAAGTGGCAAAATCTCTCAGAGAATCCATTATTCCACTTGTGAAATGGGAATAATTATACCCATTCACAGAATTTTTCTAAAAATTCAACAAAATAATGCATGTAAAGCTCTTAGCCAATGACTGGCAAAGTAAATGCTCAAAAGATGGCAACTATTGCTTGCTCCTAGGGCTCACCTTTGTTTGTGCTAAGTGGATGAAGCAAAAGGAGATGGCAGGGGTTAAGGGAAACACACCAGAAAGGAGGCTCACAGAAGAGACGCTGAAAGGGATGGATTTGGTTAATGTAGGACAGATGGCGGAGAAGGAGGAAGAAGATGGGGAGAAGGAAAGGGGAAGGAAAAGGGCTCACTGGAGACTAGCCTGGCAGAGAAAGAAAGTTGGGATGCACAGAACAAGACAGAGCACGGGAAAGGGATGGACAAACAGCAGATGGGAGAAGAAGACAGAATGACAAAGACCGGGGGGAAACCCAGCTGGTGTGAAACAGACAAGAGGTGCTGGAGAAGACAGAAGAAAAAGAGAAAACCAAGGGGTGGGGGGCGGTGTCAAAATGAGACAGGGAAGCAGGGGCAGGACAGACAGACTGAGAGCGAGTTGGGAAAGCACAAGACGGACAGACAGATGGCAGGGACAAGAGGGTGCCCTGGGTTGCCTGCATTCTGCTGTGTTTACCAGCTAATTGAGTTAAATTGTTGTCAGAGATGTAATTAAAGGGTAGAGAGAGCTCTCTGGCAGGCCCGAAACAGATGGAGGGGGCTTTAATTGGTAATTAAATTCTTCCCTGGCAGCTGAGGAAGGAGCTTGTGCTTCAGCCTCCCAAGGCCACGGGTGGCCTTCCCCCCACTCCTGGCCCCTCTCAGGGGCTCTTTGGGGAGGGGGCTGGGCCCTGCACACCAGCAGCCCGGCAGTCGGCGAGGCCTGGTAACTGCAGGAGAATGAATGCCAAAGCGACCCTTCTTCCCTGCTGGGGCTGGCTCAGCTCCCATGAGCGAATCCAAGCACACCCACCCCCGCGCCTGCTCCTCCCCAACCTCCCCACCCTCACCCACCAAACTAGCACTGACCGATGAATTCCTACATGGCCCCCCATTGCTTCACTTGGGATCCCAGGGAAGAATAGTGGGGCTCTGGCCCTGCAGCCTGATCGGCTTGGGAAGAGTTAGTTGGTTTAGTCAGGGACCCAGGCAGACCCATCTGTTGGCATGGCTCCCACGAGCCTGTCAGCATCTGCCCCCCTCCCGCTTCCAGGAGATGCTGTGCAGAGATTCTATTCTGCCTGGCACATCACTGTCTGGCGCTGACTCTGCTTCCATCCTTCTCCACCCCCTGCCCTCACCCCCACAGCAGCAAATAAGACAGGGATGGGATCAGTTGCCCTGATGGGCAGATAGATTGGTTAGATGCTCTAAGATGTGGGCATTTAGACTAATCAGCTTTCAATTCCAAATCTCAATTTGACCTGAATTTCATTGGAGAAGGACCCTTGGGATGGCAGATTTCCCCGAAACCCACAAATTCTAGACATGATCCATTTCAAAGAAAGAGATAAGTAAAAAGAGGGCACAGAGGCAAGGCTTTTTAAAAGAAAGCTGAAAGGGAAGTTAGGCAGAAGGAAAATCCAGGGCAGACATTGTGGGATTATTGTAAAAGGCATGGCTGACTATGAGTCAGCAATACAGTGCTGTTCTTACAAAAGCAAGCTGCATGCCGGATGCATAAATAAGGAACCTGGGGGTCATTCTCATTATATCTCAGCTGATCAGACAAAAGTTCTTTGTCTTGCTCTGGACTCCAGGGAGCCTAGAGAGTCACGGGCGAGTTTCAAGGGGTTTCTGGGAGAACTGTAGAAATGACAGAAGGACTTGTGAGGCACAGTGCCCGATTGTATGAATTTTCGCTCAGTTTGTCAAGCATTCTCTGTTTTTTTTTTTTGCCTTCAGCCCCACATATGCTGATCTCTCTGCCAGGATCTTTGCTCTCCACCCTCCCTTCCACATCCTTGGACTAACTGCTACTTACCCTAAGGCCGCAAGCTAGCCCTCCTTTCCTTCTTTCTCCTCCCTCCCTCCCTCCCTCCCTCCTCCCTCCTTCCTTCCTTCCTTCCTTCCTTCCTTCCTTCCTTCCTTCCTTCCTTCCAGTTGAGTCTCACTCTCTTGCTACATGCTGGAAAGCAGTGATACAAACACCACTCACTGCACCCTCCACCTCCCAGGCTAAAGCAATTATCTTGCCTCAGCCTCCTGAGTAGCCAGGATTACAGGCACACGCCACCACACCCAGCTATTTATTTTATTTTATTATAGAGATGGGGTTTTGCTATGTTGCCTAGGTTGGTCTCAAATCCCTAGGCTCAAGGGATCCCCCTGCCTCGGCCTCCCAAAATGCTGGGATTACAAGCATGAGCCACCATACCCGACCCTTAATTTCTTCAGGAGGCTTTGCCCCACTCCGTCTTACCATCCCAACATCTGCCCTAGCCTGACATCCTGACATGCTATTTTATTTTTTTATTATTATTTTTTAGAGATGAGGGTCTCGCTGTGTCACCCAGACTGGAGTGCAGTGGTGCAATCAAGGCTCGCTGAAGCACCGTGACCTCCTCCCAGGCTCAAGCAATCCTCCCACCTCAGCCTCTCAAGTAGCTGGGACCACAGGCATGTGTTACCATACCTGGCTAATTTTTAAATTTTTTGTAGAGACAGGGTCCCACTATATTGCCCAGGCTGGTCTCAAACTCCTGACTTCAAGCGATCCTCCTGCCTTGGCTTCCCAAAGGGTTGAGATTATAGGCATGAGCCACCATACCTGGCCAACATTGCAAATTTAACTGTCTGACTCCCTTAAAAGGCTGTAGGATGCAAAGGCCAACGATAGTGTCCATTTTGCTCATCTCCCCAACAGCTACTAAAGGACCTGGTGAGTAGGAGGTGCTGAATTAATTTTTATTGAATGAAGAAATAAACTCAGAACATTCAGGGTGAAGAAAGCAAACTCTGAAATCATCAGTGAAGTTATTATGCAGATGAGAGGCCTAGAAATGCAGCCAAGATTTAGGTTAGCTGTACGAAAGAACTCTTTTTTTTTTTTTTCATCTTTCCCTATTTGCTAAGGGAAAATGAGGAAATCTCTTTTAGAAACAGAAAGAAGACAAAGTCTTATGACTGGTCAGCTGGTGGTAGCCTTCACCCTCTGCTGTGGGAGGTCAGGAGAGGGAGCGTGCTGGTTCCCAAACACCAGACCCCTCCCCAACAGGAGATTTTTAATAATCAGTATGTCTAGAGGCAGGGGTAAGAAATTGTACTTTTTATTTTATTTTTTTAAATTATTTATTTATTTATTTATTTTTTGAGATGGAGTCTCACTCTGTCACCCAGGCTGGGGTGCAGTGGTGCGATCTCAGCTCACTGCAACCTCCACCTCCTGGTTTCACACCATTCTCCTGCCTCAGCCTCCCAAGTAGCTGGGACCACAGGCGTCCGCCACCACGCCCAGCTAATTTTTTGTATTTTTAGTAGAGACAGGGTTTCACCGTGTCAGCCAGGATGGTCTCAATCTCCTGACTTCATGATCTGCCCGCCTTGGCCTCCCAAAGTGCTGGGATTACAGGCGTGAGCCACTGCGCCCGGCCTAGAAATTGTACTTTTTAAATCATCCCAGGTAATGACAATTCTGATGATTGGCAGATAGAGATCACTAGATTAAATGCCAGGTTTCTTTCAGCTACAAACATTTGTTTTTCCTCTCCTTTTCTTTTGCTTGCTGGCATTTTTTCCCACCAGCTAGAAGAAATCAGCCCAGCTGATTCTACTAGGTTTGAAAGATAGCAAGCTTGGGAATATTGAAATCTTCACAGAACCTTGGCAAAAATAGAGGCGAAACATGCTTGTGGGGTGGGCCCTTCCACTACATGCGGAATGCGAGCTCCATGTTCACCCCTACCATCCCCATCATAAAGACCAGACTGAAATACGGTTTTCTGGTTCAGTAGCCCCATTCTACAAAACGGTACTGAAATACAAAAAATGTCATGGTCAGGAACTGCTGGAGCTATGGCTGGAGCCCTGCATTTGAACACCGGCCTCCACTTCCTGGCTAGCATCCTCCCCACCACATGAATTGACGAAGCTTATTTGGCTCCAGCTCTCCCTGGATTCATTAATTCATTCAGCATTCATTCTCCTGCAGTATCTGAATGGATTCAAATGTCACTTCATTTACCTTCACCCAGTGGGGCAGGGGCACAGTTGTGGGGAGGTGGGTGACATTCCCTCCCCTAAAGCCATCCTCCTGCCACCCACTGAGAGATTCCCTAGTGAGAGATTGCTCTGGAGGGTGCCACTGCCTGCTGGAGGCCACCAGAAGGCCTTGGGACCTGCAGGGTTAAGCAACTCCAGAGCTGCTTCCTGGATCATCAAAGGTGACTTGCCCACACAGACAAGGCTCGATTAGCTAAATACAGTCATAAAACCTAAGCCTCATCATTGTTCGTCATTCTTCCTCCTGCATCACCTCTTGTGGCCTGTTACTTAGACTCACAGGATTGAGAGCTGGGACAAATCTCAGACTTCAAGTCCCGGGTTTTGGCAAAGCTTGATGTGTGTGAGGGGAGTGGAGAACCCCTGTTTCAACCAACCAAAGCAGTTCTGTTTATGTGTGTTTTGTTGTTTTGTTTTGTTTTGTTTTTGAGACAGAGTCTCACACTGTCGCCAGGGCTGGAGTGCAATGGCACGATCTCCGCTCACTGCCACCTCTGCCTCCCGGGTTCAAGCGATTCTCCTGCCTCAGCCTCCTGAGTAGCTGGGATTACAGGCATGCGCCACCACGCCTGGCTAATTTTTGTATTTTTAGTAGAGATGGGGTTTCACCATGTTGGCCAGGCTAGTCTCGAGCTGCTGACCTCCGGGGATTCACCCACCTCGGTTTCCCAAAGGCATGAGCCACCGTGACCAGCCTGTTTATGTGTTTTTATATAACATGTTAGAGTTCTGGCCAGTGTCATGCTGCTAAACGTTTACTAGCTGGCTCTCACTTGGAGTGCTGAAGCCCTGATTTGTAGCCTTTGCTTATTTCTGTGGTGTAAATATTTCCACAAAAGCCCATTTCAACTGGAAATCCTAGTGCAGAGTTGGGAAATGCACATAATTGGCTTTTAGGAGCCAGTGCAAGCCAGTTTCAGCATGGCACTGGTTCTGGTCTTTTTTTTTTTTTTTTTTTTTTTTTTTTGAGACGGAGTCTTGCTCTGTCCCCGAGGCTGGAATGCAGTGGCGCAATCTTGGCTCACTGCAAGCTCCGCCTCCCAGGTTCACGCCATTCTCCTGCCTCAGCCTCTCCGAGTAGCTGGGACTACAGGCACCCGCCACCACGCCCGGCTAATTTTTTGTATTTTTAGTAGAGACGGGGTTTCACCGTGGTCTCGATCTCCTGACCTCGTGATCTGCCCGCCTCGACCTCCCAAAGTGCTGGGATTACAAGCGTGAGCCACCGCACCCGGCCTGGTCTTTTTTTTTTTAAGACAGTCTTGCTCTGTCACCCAGGCTGGAGGGCAGTGGCGTGATCTCAGTTCCCTGCAACCTCTGCCTCCCAAACTCAAGCCATCCTTCCGCCTCAGCCTCCCGAGTAACTGGGACTACAGGCATACAACACCATGCCCAGCTAATTTTTGTATTTTTAGTAGAGACAACGTTTCACCATGTTGCCCAGGCTAGTGTTGAACTGCTGAGCTCAAGTGATCCTCCAACCTCAGCCTCCCAAAGTTCTGGGGTTACTGGCATGAGCCACTGTTGCCCAGCCTGGTCTTTCTTTTTAAAAAGAAGTGTGGGCCGGGCGTGGTGGCTCACGCCTGTAATCTCAGCATTTTGGGAGGCTGAGGCAGTTGGATCACCTGAGGTCAGGAGTTTGAGACCAGGCTGGCCAACACGGTGAAACCCCGTCTCTACTAAAAATACATTTAAAAAATTAGCCAGGTGTGGTGGTGGGTGCCTGTAATCCCAGCTACTTGGGAGGCTGAGGCAGGAAAATGGCTTGAACCTGGGAGGCGGAGGTTGCAGTAAGCTGAGATTGAGCTACTGCACTCCAGCCTGGGCGATGGAGTGAAACTGTCTCAAAAAAAAAAAAAAAAAAAAAGTGTGAAGACTTTTCTATTACTACCTTTTAAAGATGAGGCAGCTGAGACCTAGAAAGATTAATTGTTGCTGAGAGCCACACAGCTTTCTAGGACCAGATTCCGAAGTCCCTGATCCCCGAACCACCAGATGCCACGCTCCACAATCCAACTCAGCTGGACTGTCATAGGCAGGGAGGAGAGGAGAAAGGGAGACAGACATCACCACAGCAGCACCCAGGCAGGAGCGCAGGGGGCGATCGACAGTGACCAATGTCAAAATAAGTGGCCAAAGGGTCTCGCAGCCAACCTTTGCTGGGCAAAACCAAACCAAACCCAAACAAACCCCTCAAACTTGAAGAGTCCTATTTTGAACCAACCCTGTTCATGTCCTCAGGGAGTAAATTATTTCCCATTCTGACTTGGATGAAACAAGAAGCATCCTCACCCCTCTTCCCCCAAGTCTCTCTCCCAAACCTACGAAAAGTCCTTAGGCAATGCGCTGTATGTGGGTTGAGGGGGTGGGGGAGGAAGTGGGAAAGAATAACCCCTTTTAGACAAGTCCAGGAATAATTATTTCAGCAGCTGTTATATTTTCTTCCCGAGTAAGGAGCAAGAAGGAAGCGTAGTGCAGTGCTGAGTGGAGGCCTGGGTCTTCTAGGGCCCTGGATTCTCGCTCTGGCTCTTCTACTCATTTGGCTGGATCTCTTCCCCTCTCTGGACATCAACTTCCCCATCTGCACAATGAAAGTCTAGAACTGATGCTTTCCAGCATCTTATTTATTTATTTATTGAGACGGAGTTTCACTCTTGTTGCCCAGGCTGGAGTGCAATGGCACGATCTCGGCTCACTGCAACCTCCCTTTCCCGGGTTCAAGCCATTCTCCTGCCTCAGCCTCCCAAGTAGGTGGGATTACAAGAGCCCACCACCACACCCGGCTAATTTTTTGTATTTTTAGTAGAGACAGGGTTTCACTATGTTTGCCAGGCTGGTCTCGAACTCCTGACCTCAGGCAATCCACCCGCCTCGGCCTCCCAAAGTGTTGGGATTACAGGCATGAGCCACTGTGCCCAGCCCAGCATCACTTTCTTTTAAAATGCCAAGAATTGCCGGGCGCGGTGGCTCATGCCTGTAATCCCAGCACTTTGGGAGGCCGAGGTGGGTGGATCACGAGGTCAGGAGATCGATACCATCCTGGCTAACACGGTGAAACCCCGTCTCTACTAAAAAAAAAAATACAAAAAATGAGCCGGGCGTGGTGGCGGGTGCCTGTAGTCCCAGCTACTCCGGAGGCTGAGGCAGGAGAATGACATGAACCTGGGAGGCAGAGCTTGCAGTGAGCTGAGATCACGCCACTGCACTCCAGCCTGGGTGACAGCGTAAGACTCCATCTCAAAAAAAAATAAATAAAAATAAATAAATAAATAAATAAATAAAATGCCATGAATCACCGTGGGGGGAAATGGTAGGGAGACCACCCAGTAACGCAATAAAGTTTCTCCCCAACCCTTGCATCCCACTCTTTCACCAGCTTCAACAAAGGCCCTTTCCTTGCACCTCTGAAGATGCTCCTAACTCCACAGACACCCCACAAAGGCCCCCTCCCTCCAGTTTCTCTGACGTCTCCCAGGGCTGACTGGGGCTGCCCCAACCTGGTGTCTGGTCTCCTGTGTCCTAGTCATTCTTTGTGTCCGTGTTTTGTCACTAGGAGCTGGGGTCACCGTGCCAATGAAGAGGAATGAGAAGTGGGGGTCATCTGTTTTCCATAGCCTCTGCCCATCTACCCCCCGAGTCTGGTTTGCCAGAAGAGGGGAAGGAGGATAGGGGTGGGTGGTAAAAGAACCCTGTGACCCGCCCCCCAAGCCTGTCCTGCAGCTTCTCACCCGACTGTCTTCTCCTCCAGAAGGAAAATGGGTCACGCTCCACAAGGGCCTGTTATCACCAACCTGGCCCTGCTGCTGCCTGATAGAGCCCAGCCCTCCCCCGCCAGATCTCATTAAGGGGTCGCTGCTTATGCTTCCCAGCCGCCCCCCATCCATCTTTGGCCATGGATGACAGACTGGGCCCGGAGGCTGATGTCCGGCAGGTGACAGGGTTAATGGCAGAAGAGGGCAGAGGGCAGAGGCCAGCCAACTCACAGTGGCGGGAGGGCAGTCTGGGAGGCCCTGGGTCCACTCCAGTTGGGCAGCCCCTCAAATTACAGCACCTGGGGGAGGGATGAGCCCCAGACCCCTCCATCCCCAGGGAAGCAAGGTGGGCCGTATCAGCCATCTTAGGAGCAGATGGTGGGAGGAGAGAATGTTAGCCTGGGAAGAAGAGGAGTAAAGACACTCAGAAGGGGAAGGAGAGCTGGAAAGAAGAGGGAGAAATTTCTATATTTGTAGGCTCAGTGAAAACATTGCTTCTTGGATGCCTGGATGCTCTTTGGCAAGAAGCACACATTTTGCAGATGTGTATGAAGTCAGGTGAGTGTTTTGAAGATGGGTGCCCAGGACCCATTCTGTTTTCCCTCCCAGTTGCCTAGTTCAGCACCTGGCACAGTGGTTAGGAGTAAGGTTCCAGAGTCAAATAATATGAGTCCAAGTCCTTTTCAGGTCCTTTCTGTGTGACACAGGTAAACTACTTAACCTCTCTGAGCCTGATGTTCTCCATGTGTGCAATGTAGCTTTGGTATTACGCAGCTTCTGTGAGGAGAAATGACGCGGCACGTGGGAAACACAGCACCTGGTCCTGGGCTGTGCTAGGATTAGCTCCTCTTGGAAGTAGCGGGCTCATTGCTTTAATTACTGCAGTCACCTTTGCTGCCTCTCTCCCATCCCCAAGCTTTTCCCAAGCCGTCTGCCTGGGACCTCCCTCGTTTGACCTCATACATGCCTGTGATCACCTCCGGGCCTGCTCGGCTCACTCCCAGGGAGCCACTGAATGCTGCTTTGGGGGCAGCTGCCCCCATCATGGCTCCCAGAGGGGAGGCCCCATGGTGACAAGGGTTAGTCCCTCTGGGCCTTTGAAGCCCAGGGAGGGAAGGGGGAGGGGCTGCCCTGTGCTCCTGACCTGGGGGGTGAGGTTCACCCCCGCACCGTGGGAGGAGAGCTGAGAAACAATGGGCAGTGGAAGCCCGGTTCGGTTCCCACACCGGCCAGCTGGCAGTCAGGAGAGGGGGTGGGGTAAGGGTGGGAGTGTCCCCTCCTCAGAGCAAGCAGAAAGCTTCAACAGGAGACAAGGAGAGAAATTTTTGCAATGTGGCTTCCTGGACAGAGGTTTGGTCCAGAGCCCCCAAAGATGGGGTGAAGGGAATGCCCCCAGTTCCAGGGACCCCCTCAAGTACACCCCGATCTCACGGTGGGCAAAGAAGCCAACTAGCACTACTCTGCCCTCCTTCTCAAGCCTGGATGGAGATTCCCCGCTCTGGGGGTGCCGATCGCCTCCATTAGGTCCTCAATCTTGCAAGGATAATGCATGGCCCAGGCTGGGCTGGGGGAGGAGGCCCCTCTGGCAGAGAAGCCAGGAGGCAGGACGTAGCGGTGCCTGAGCAGAATACCAAGCAGCCACCTGGTTGCCCTGGGCCTCAGGCTGCCTCTGGTGGCCAGCAAACCTGGGCAAGGTGGGGGTCTGTCCCCTGGCCACCTCTACGCCTTTATGCCTAGCTCTACCAACTCCCTACTGTGGCTGAACTCAGTGAGGCTTCTCCGTGTGGTGTCAGGGTCCTGGGTAGCACGAAACAGCCATGTCCACCCCACTCAACTAGACCAGAGCCCTGCTCATCTCAAAGTCCCTGAGGATGACCCAGCAAGATGAGAATTAACTACACCCCAATGGGAGGTAGGAAGTCACAGAACACGAGAACGTTCTCCCCTTTCCTTGTCTATCCACAGTTGTCAAAGGAAATAAAGCCTTCTTCTGGAGTGAGTGTTGGAATGGTGTGGCCTGCTCGTCACTCATTCAGTCCCCTTTGGGATGTTGCTGCTGCCTTTTGCAGCTTGCTCTTGTTGTCCATGCCTCTAATCTTAGTGTATCAGACTCCAGCCTCCTTCGCCTTCTGTTGGGAAAGCCTTGTAGCCACCTCATATGATACTGCTTGCAGGTGATGGAGCCCCTTCACTTGGATAGGCTCATCTGACTCTCTCCATCCTGCCAGGTGGGAGGGACAGCTGTTACTTCCCGGGAAGGCAGTGTAGCCTAGTAATTATGGGCTTGGGCCCTGCAGGCAAGCACATCCGGGCTGTCAACAAGCATCCCTGCTTACCAGCTGGGCAAATTCCTTAATTTCTCGGAGCCTGAGTTTCCTTATCTACTACATGGGGATTAAATTAGTCTCCATACACGGTGGTTATGGGACTGCATTAAATGAGATCTTGCTAATGATGCCTGGCACATTGTAAGTGTTTAAAAACAGCAAAGGGAAAAGGAATTTCTTAAAATTTCTGTTTTAGACGGGCAAGGTGGCTCACACCTGCAATCCCAGCACTTTGGGAGGCCGAGGCACACATATTGCTTGAGTCCAGGAGTTTGAGACCAACCTGGGAAACATGGCAAAACCCTGTCTCTACTAAAAATACAAAAAATTAGCTGGGTGTGATGGCCCGCACTTGTAGTCCCAGCTTCTCAGGAGGCTGAGGTGGGAGGATCCCTTGAGACCAGGAGGCAGAGGTTGCAGTGAGCTGAGATCACACCACTGCACTCCAGCCTGGGCAACAGAACGAGACCCTGTCTCAAAAAAAAAATAAAATATAAAGTAAGATTCCTATTTATTTGAGGCAGGTGAGAGGTTGAGCTAGATCCCAGAGCTAGTGATTGTTTTGAATTGAGGTCTCCTGACCCCAGTCCAGAGCTCTCCTCACCACACCTTACAGACACCTTTCTTCCCCTCCTGCTCCATGTTTCAGCCTTGTCCCCCAAATTCTGCATGCTCCCAGATAGGGCAGCAGGCCCCCGCTCCAGCCTCTGAGTCCTCCCTGCATGTGGAGGGCTGCTTCTCTCCTCCCATCAGGACAGTGTGGAAACATCTGCAGTCATGGGAGCCACAATCAGGATTCAAGGCTCATAATTCAGCAGTGATCAGATGTAGGGGAGGTGCTGGGACAGTTATATTAATAACTGTGCCATTAAAAACAAGCAAGCGATGTTCTCATAAAGCATGTGTTGGTTGGGGTAGTTAGGTTTGTTTATTTATTTATATATTTCCCTTCAGGAGTGAACAGGGCCACACAGAGGGAGACCATTAAATTATCTCTTGAAATGATTCCGGTAATAAGTCGGGTAGGTTAGAAGAGCTGTCGGCAGCTCCCGCCAGACCTCCTTCGACCTTTCGGAACTCCTGTCTTTCACTTGGCCTTGTTTTATATGGGGCCAATTACTCCCTTCTGGGTTAGCTGTGTCCCTTGTTTAGAGCTGCTATTTACATGGACAAAATGAATTTTTTTTTCCTCAGCCAAGGAAGTCAGAGTGATCATATATTATTTCTTGCCGGGAATCAGAACATGCTGTGTGACATGGAAAAGAGGGGGAACCTGTAGGGACAGGGGCTTTACATATTTGAAATAAGCAGTCTTCCGGAAAATCCGCAGAGACCAATAATAACAAATCAATAATAATAATAATAATAACATTTATATAGTGGGGGTGAAGGGCCAAGTTCCCTTTTGAGCACGTTTCATGTGTTAACATATTTGATTTTAATAATAACCCTACATAGTCAGTTCAGTTTCAGCTGCTCTGACTTCCCAGCCTGGATTCTCATCCACTATACTGCCTTGACTATTCTTCTCTAGGGATGGTGGCTTCTCTATCTTTAATGGTCTGAAATGGGGATGCCCTAGCCTCAATTAAGCGGGTGAATCTTTGAAGCCTAAGAACTCCTTCCTGCCTAATAGTGTCACAGCTATTGGACCCTGAGTACCTACTAGGAGCCAAGCACTGTGCAAAGAAACATGTTATGTGCATTATCTCACTCGAGCCTTAACCTTGTGATGTTGACTCTGCAGATGAGCATATCAAGGCTCAGAAGTGTCTCAAGCCACATGGTAGCAAGCAAATACCAGATTCAAATCCAGGGCTGACTCTGCAGGCCCAGGTGCCCTGTGCAGTTTCTCCCATTTCCCATGCCAGGGTTTTATTTTTATTTATTTATCTTTTTTCGAGATGGAGTTTTGATCTGTTGCCCATGCTGGAGTGCAGTGGTGTGATCTCTGCTCACTGCAACCTCCACCTCCCAGGTTCAAGCAATTCTCTTGCCCTAGCCTTCCAAGTAGCTGGGATTACAGGTGTACGCCACCACACCCGGCTAATTTTTGTATTTTTAGTAGAGACAAGGTTTCACCATGCTGGCCAGGCTGGTCTTGAACTCCTGACCTCATGATCTGCCTGTGTCAGACTTCCAAAGTGCTGGGATTACAGTTGTGAGCCACCACGCCCAGCCAGGATTTTATTATTATAATACTCTGGACTCAGGTTTGACCAAGCCCCAGTGCAGGGTGTTTAACTCATTTCTAAGATGCCTGGATCCCGAAGGGTGAGGTCCTAGGGCCAGGGAACCCAGCCTGAGATAGGTACAGACAGGGAGGCACAGGGAGTCATTTAATTTTACATTAAAAGAGAAGGTCCCCTCCTCCTTGCCCCTCCCCCTGTCCGCTGCCTGGGCTCCCTTCCAATCACATCAGAGACCCCAGAGGGGGCTTGACCTCTGTCCTCGGGGGAGGTCAGCCGGGGTGACCCTGCCTGTGTGCAGGATCCCGTGAGAGAGGCCCAGCTGCAGGCCCCCGAGGGCTGGAATCGCACCCCACCCAGAAACAGGCCGGGGTCACAGAGGGCGGCCCAGGCTGAAGGGGCTTCCCTGGCCCTTTGTGAGCCAACGGGCAGGGGGAGATTCGTTCCACAGGCAGCCCCTGTGTCTCCGGAGAAAGGGGCTATTATGGTGCAACTAAAAATACAGGGCACAGCCCACCCCACCTCCCCTTCTATCGCCATGGAGATGGGGGGAGGTCTCCGGGAGGGATGAAGAGAGCAAAAGAGGGAGGGAGAGTGAAAGGCAGGTGGAAACAGGGAAGGAGCAGGGAGGGGGTGAAGTGAAAGGGGGAGGGGAAGCCGGCAGAGCTCCCGCCTACCTTCCTCAACCAGAGGCGCTGGTGGGATCTCTCAGCTTCATCTCTCATTCTTTCCTTTCCACATCCTGCCTGCTGGGTCACAGACACTGCCTGGGACTACCGGGGCAAAGAAGGGTTTGCCCACTACCCTGCAGCTGGCCCTGTGACCTTTGAGGGTGAGGGGTCCGACCATCTGGGATTAAATTGCAAGATGGCCACATGGAAGGCAGCTGGTGAACAGCTGCTAGGCCTCGTCCAGCCTCTGGACATACCAAGTGCCCAAATCATTGACTCAGAGTCATCTGACCCAACCTCCCACTCTCAGCAGTGTCCCCACCAGATATTGAACCAATGTCAGCCTAAGGTCTTCAGTGATGTGACTTTCCCACCTGTGCCCTTGAGGGCATTTTTGGTTGTCAGAAAGGGCTTCCTTATATCAGGTGGAAATCCATCTCCCTGTTACCTCCACAGGTGGGCTCTAGTTCTGCCCTCTGAGGTCGCACAGTGGAATAAAGTAGGGGTTTAGTGTCATAGAAAGAAAACATAAAAGCCTGACCCTTCTTGGCATAAAATACTTGAAGAAAGCTGCTGAGAAGATAACTCAGTTGGGAAAAACACATAGTCTGTAGTTTTAAAATATCCAAAGCTAAGTGAAAGAGTGAAAGTCTTGGGGTGAAAAGTGATATTGGACACTGGACACTGGGTGGGCAAAAGACAGGACATCTTAAGATGCCAGGCTCCCTGGTGCTGCACTGCCCTGATGTCAACACAGAAGTTGATGGGGCCAGGCTCGGTGGCTCACGCCTGTAATCCCAGCACTTTGGGAGGCCGAAGCGGGTGAATCACCTGAGGTCAGGAGTTCAAGACCAGCTTGGCCAACATGGCGAAAGCCCGTCTCTACTAAAAACACAAAAATTGGCCAGGCATGGTGGCACACGCATGTAATCCTAGCTACTTGGGAGGCTGAGGCAGGAGAATTGCTTGAACCTGGGAGGTGGAGGTTGCAGTGAGCCAAGATCGCGCCACTGAACTCCAGCCTGGGCGACAGAACAAGACTTTGTCTCAAAAAAATAAATAAATAAATAAAAGATTCAGAGATGATGACTGGGCTCTTCCAATTGGCAAGGTCATAAGTTCCAGCCTGCACTCTGGGGAGCCCACCTGCAAAGTCTCAGGTCAGTTTCTGGCACCCAAAAGACGTTTTTTAGCAAGGTGGGTCAGTTACAAGGCTGCATGGAGCAAGAAGAATGGAAGTGGGAAAGAAGCAAACTCCATTGTGGAGGAAAATTCAGACTCTGATTACCTTTTTGTTCCTCCTCCCCCTCCTACCAGCTGGGGTGGCCTGGGAACCAGACTCCTTAGGTAGGCATTCGGAACAGGTGTGGTTCAGGTGCATGAGGAGCCAGAGATAAGCTGAGAGTTGTGGTTGCGTTTACCAAAGACTACATCCTGTGGTCAAGAACAGTCGTTTCAAAATACCAGGCATCCATGATATTAGAGAAGGCCGTGATTCCTGCATCTATAGAGAGAAAACGGAGATAAGTCCATGGTCCCTATTTGAACGATGCCAAAGCCCAGGCTGTCAAGAAAGGCAGGCATAGCTGCTGTTGCCTCTGCCCACTCAATGCTGGGGCTCCTGCCCAAATGCTGGTGTCCAGATTGTATTTATGACTGTTTTAAGAAGGAGTGACAGAGCCTTTTAATATCCGTGACAGCCCAGGATGTTTTAATAGATGGTGGAGCTGGGCTTCGGGAGTTAAGAAAAGAGAGCAGAGTTGTTGAGCGAGCTGTCAGGGCTGGTTTCTATGACAGACCTACTGATCGACTCCATGACAAAATAAAATACGGGGCTGTGTCTCTCCTCGGCCCCATCAGGTTGACAGACAGTCTGTCACCATTGTATGTCATCTTTCACCTCCAATCATTCAAGCTTAGGGGAAATCCGTGTTTAACGGGGAATCTCTGCAGGATTTCCTCCAAACCTGCCTCCTGAATGGCAGGCCTCTATTTCAACCTCCTGGGGCTCCTGTGGGCGTTCTCCAATTTTCTGGATTTCAAGCAGAACTCTTCTAGCTACAGGGCCCTGCCTCCATTGTTGCTGTTTGTTAGAGGTGATTACAGGTCTCCTAGGATGGCTCGATATTCTGCAAAAACAGAATGGATAGTGATGATGGTGGTATAGCAATGTGAATGTCACTGAACTGTACACTCAAAAAAGGTTAAAATGATACATTTTATTCTATGTATGTCTTACCTCAAAACCAAAACCAAAACCCACAGATGGATAAGGAACAAAGAGAGCTGCCTTGGCTCTTTGATCCCTTGTAGGGTGTGTGCTTGTAACCCGTATGGCCAGTGCAGGGCCATTCCCAGTGTCTCCCCTTCCAGAAGCACACTCAGCTCCCCCACCTCCTGCTTCCTCACCTCCCTGGTTAATATGTCTCAAGGTCATTTTTGGAGCTGAACATCTGGAGGCTCCTTAAACACACTTTTCCAGCACCAGACTTGGGGCTGGTCTGACCAGCAACTCAGTTTGTGGCTAAAGCCACTTTAGCCACACCCTTGGCATGTTCTGGCACTTGAGGTCTAAGAAATTCTCCCAGGGTTTTTGTGTGTGTGTGTGTGTGTGTGTGTGTGTGTGTGTATGTGTGTGTGGGGGGGAAGGATGGCAGCAAATTCAAGGGACCAGTGACTTTGCTTTTGTGTGTGTGTGTGTGTATTTTTAGTGGAGATGGGGTTTCACCATGTTGGCCAGGCTGGCCTCAAACTCCTGACCTCAAGTGATCCACCCGCCTTGGCCTCCCAAAGTGCTGGGATTACAGGTGTGAGCCACTGTGCCTGGCCTCCGTGTTACTTTTTTTTTTTTTTGACTCAGGGTCTCTGTCGCCCAGGCTGGAGTGCAGTGGTGTGATCTTGGCTCACTGCAGCCTCTGCCTCCTGGACTCAGGTGACCCTCGCACCTCAGCCTCCACAGTAGCTGGGACTACAGGTGCAGGCCACCAAATCCGGCTAATTTTTTGTATTTCTTGTAGAGATGGGGTTTTGCTATGTTGTCCAGGTTGGTCTCGAACTCCTGGGCTCAAGCAGTCCACCTGCCTCAGCTTCCCAAAGTGCTGGGATTACAGGAGTGAGGCACCGTGCCCAACCTGACTTTGTTTTTTCTTGAATGACAGACAGAACTGTCTTCTGAAAGACAGAACTAAGTTCTTCCTTCCCTCCGCTTTAAGGTTAGTTGTGCTGGGTCTGCCCTCAGGCATTTGGGGTTCCCCTCCCATCTACCAGGGTTAAGAGGCAGTGCGGATGCTCCTCGGTCCTGGTCCCCAGGTACAGATGCAACTACCTCCCTCCAACCTCACTGGCACAGGGCTCTGCGTTCAAGTCCTCTGCCAGGAGAGAGTTAAGGGCTTGGGTTTAATTTGCCCGTTAATCACAGTTAAAAGAAGTAATGAGCGTCTCCCCAAAGCCTGGGTGTTTCTCTGCAGATTAAGCAGCAATTTGCATAGCCCCTTTATTCATTCCCACCTTCCCCTGTGGGGCGGCTTGTCCTTTCAGACACAGCCAAGCGCAGCCAACAGTGGGAGCGGTTTGACAAATGGCTTTGCTATGCGCGTGGTTTGGGCGAGAGGGAAGGAGGGGAATGCTGGGAGGGAGAGGGCAGCTCCCGACAGTAATGGATAGCTGGGGCGTTAAATAGTGCAGAACTTTTTATTAGATACACAGGAGAAGTTTAAATATTCAAACTGGTTTTCTTTGAAGCCTGGGGAATGAGAGGAGGGTGGCGGGCTGGCTACGTAAGAGTTTACTCAGGGCCAATTTACTCAGAGAGGCCCTGGAGGTCACCAGGGAGGAAGGGCATCTGGAGGACACAGGCAGATCCGGGTCAGCTGGTGCCCCCGGGCTCTACACTCCTGCAGCAGCCTTGATGCCCTCCTGCTGGGCTCAGGTTCTGCCAGGCGAGACAGCTACCCCGGACGCAGCTCCTCGGGCCTGATTGCTCAGGGGGTAGAACGGCTTGCTCAAAGCCCAGCAGATAGTGGTATTCAGACAGGAGAGGAGGCCCCAGCTTTGATAGCAAACCTGGGTCTATGAAGCAATGATATCTCCAAAAGGATGGGACAACAGCCCTCTACTTTCCTCTCCAGAAATGTCCTCAACCAAACAGTGAAAGAGGAGAGATGAGGCCCAGAAATGATCCTCGGGGTAGGCAGGCACTGTGCCCAGGCTGGTTTTGAACTCCTGGGCTCAAGTGATCCTCCTGCCTCAGCCTCCAAAGTGCTGGGATTACAGACGTGAGCCACCCCACCTGGCCATCAGTCCACTTAAAAAGCTGACTTAACCCCAATTTTCTTCCCAGACTTCTTGTGCTTTGTGAGACTCTTCCTTTGTGTTAACTTGTAAGCCACATGATCATAATATGTCAGAGGTCAAAGTCATTTTAGAGAGCATTAAGACAATTAAAGTTCAGAGAAGCTAAAGTTTGATACTCCAAGAGAGACACAAATGTGGTCAAGATACCATTCCTGCCCACAAGCAGCTCAGTGGGCAGGCACTTTAGGAAGGCATGTAACACAATCAATAAGAGCTCCCCACTCCTAAGGACATCTGCACGGGGCTGCAGGATGCTGCTGAAGGATGGAGTGACTAATTCTGCAGGGACAACTGGAGATGTCCACAGAGACACGTTTGGGCCTCATCTGAATTGGGGGTCAAGATGGTTTGGAGGGAGCCGAGTAAAGGGTGGGGCCTCGAGGACACATGTGGATTTGGTGTCTTGGGTGGGTAGCCCAGGCTGAAAAGGCTGGTGGGGGTCCAATTATGCAGGGCTTGGCGGCTGCTACTCTAGGAATTTGGGGCACTATAGAGCCTCAAAGTTTCTAAGCAGGGAAATGACTAGGGTGAAAAGGCCCAGAGCAACACTGAAAGGGTGGATTAGAAAGAGCAGCCAGCAGAGCCCAGGACACCACTGATGAAACCATCAGGAAATAAAGAGAGATGCAGCGTGGGTGTGGACAATGGCTTTGATTTGGGACATGTTGGAATATGGGGCACCAGAACACGACTTTCTTTTTTCTTTTTCTTTTTCTTTTTTTTTGAGACAAAGTCTTGCTCTGTCACCCAGGCTGGAGTGCAGTGACGAGATCTCGGCTCACTGCAACCTCCGCCTCTGGGTTCAAGTGATTCTCTTGCCGAGTAGCTGGGACTACAGGCGCGCATCGCCACGCTCAGGTAATTTTTGTATTTTTAGTAGAGACGGAGTTTCACTGTATTGGCCAGGCTGGTCTCGAACTACTGACCTCATGATCCACCTGCCTCAGCCTCCCAAAGTGCTGGGATTACAGACGTGAGCCACCGCACCTGGCCTAGAACACAACTTTCTAACCTCAGCCGAGGGTATTTCCACCCCACTGCCCTCTCACAACAGCTAGTCCGAGTCTTACTGTGCCAGGCACTGTTTTTTCGTTTTTGTTTTTGTTTGAGACGGAGTTTCATTTTTGTTGCCTAGGCTGGAGTGCAATGGCGCAATCTCGGCGCACTGCAACCTCCGCCTCCCGGGTTCAAGTGATTCTCCCGTCTCAGCCTCCTGAATAGCTTGGATTACAGGTGCCCACCACTACGCTGGCTAATTTTTGGTGTTTTTAGTGGAGACGGGGTTTCACCATGTTGGCCAGGCTGGTCTGGAACTCCTGACCTCAGGTGATCCGCCCGCCCTGGCCTGCCAAAGTGCTGGGATTACAGGTGTGAGCCACTGCGTCCGGCCTCCAGGCACTGTTCTAAGTGGTATGCGTGCTCACCACAGCTTCCTACCCAAGGTCTTCGTCTTCATTTTACAGGTGAAGGAAATGAGGCAGAGAGGTCCAGCAACTTGCCCAAGGGAGTAAGAACTGAGACAGAGTTTGACCCAGGCAGTCCAGATCTCAAGAACATGCTAATCATCACCACACTGTATTGCGTGTTTGTCTTCCTATCACTTTTATTAGATTTTGTATGTCCATGTACAGGAGTTGGGAAAGAGATCAAACAAGTGGCAATTAGATTAAATAGGCCCGATGAGGTGGCTCACACCTGTAATCCCGGCACTTTTGGAGGTTGAGGCAGGAGGATCCCTTGAGGCCAGGAGTTTGAGATCAGCCTGGACAACATAGTGAGATCCTGTCGCTATTAAAAAATAAGTTTAGGTGGCCGGGCGTGGTGGCTCATGCCTGTAATCCCAGCACTTTGGGAGGCTGAGGCGGGTGGATCGTGAGGTCAGGAGTTCAACACCAGCCTGACCAATATGGCGAAACCCTGTCTCTACTAAAAATACAAAAATTAGTTAGGCGTGGTGGCAGGTGCCTGTAATCTCAGCTACTTGGGAGGCTGAGGCAGGAGAATCGCTTGAACCTGGGCGGCAGAGGTTGCAGTAAGCTGAGATCATGCCACTACACTCCAGCGTGGGTGACAGAGTGAGGCTCTGTCTCAAAAAACATAAATAAAATAAGTTTAGGCCAGGCATGGTGGTTCATGCCTGTAATACCAGCACTTTGGGAGGCTGAGGTGGGTGGATCACCTGAGGTCAGGAGTTTGAGACCAGCCTGGCCAACACTGTGAAACCCAGGCTCTACTGCACCTGTAATCCCAGCTACTTGGGAGGCTGAGGCAGGAGAATCGCTTGAACCCAGGAGGCAGAGGTTGCAGTGAGCCGAGATCGCGCCAGTGTACTCCAGCCTGGGTGACGAGCAAAACTGTCTCAAAAATAGTAAGTTTTTAAAAAAGATGAAATAAAAATCATTAACAGGACAGGTAGGAGTGTATGAAAAGGCAGAGAAGAGCCACAGGACCTGGGTTTCTGGGGAGAAACTGTACGCAACATCTGGGGAATTAATGGTGGTTGGGAGGTACACGTGAGGAGCTCCAGCAAGGTCGGCTTCTGCTCCCAAAGGCTGGGGATGTGCCTTTCTTTTGTCCTCAACTCCAGGCCAGGTCTCCAGAGCAGGTTAATTCTTTAGATGGGTGAGGAGATGTTCACTCTGAATGATGCAGCATGTTACCTGCTCTGAACTGGCAATGGGAAAGGAGTTCTAGATGTGCCGGACTCCCCATGATCCTGGCAGGCCCTCAGAGCGGCACAGGGGGTGGACCGCTGGGACCCAGATAACGAGCCTTAGCACTCCACTTATCCCATGTTCACAGTCAGCCACCGCAGGCTGCAGTGCAAAAGGATCCTACTTTTGTGGTCTATGAAGAGAACCACACCAGAGAGGACATGGCAGAGCTGACACAGAGAGAGAGGTAGTGTTTGGGCAGAGAGGCAGTGAGTGGGGCTGAGCCATGGCTGGATTTAGCAAGCAGAGAATTTTGGAAAGGTGACTCGCTGCTTCCTTATCTGAAGCCGGGTGAGGAGTCTTAGCCAAGTAGTGAGAGGCGTTGCCTTAAATCCTCTCTGGAAAGAGGTGGGATAAAAGTCAACACAAAAGTATAGTGTGCTCTTGGCAGCATAATTCACACCAAACTAAGGATTCTGAGGGTGTAATCTTGGTGCATCGCTTCCCTCTTTCCCTGAAAGAGGGATGTTTCAACCTGACTGCTTGAAACTTGGTCTCAAGCTCCCCTAAAGCCCCTCACCTCTCCTTTCCAAGAAGACAAGTTAGGCCAGGATGGAGAGTCCTCATCATGGTTCCCCAAACCAAAAATAAGAGCTCACACATGTCCAGCAAGAGCCTCCTCCGCACCAGGCAGTGTTCTAAGAGCTCTGCATCTTAACTCATTCTGTCCCCACAACGACTTCTGAGGGCATTCTGAGATACACAAGCAGGAACCCAAACACAACCAGTGAAGCTCAGGGAAGTCGGAGGCAGACCTGAAAGACACAAAGCTGCTCTTGCCCAGGGAGAACCAGCCAGGTGGGTCCCTTCAGTGTCTTCAGCATGGCCAGGAGGGCTGGACTCAGGAAACAGGCGGGGGTAAAGGAAAGGGAGGCCGAAGGTTCTGGAGAACAAACCCAATGTTATTGGGTTAAAGGCTTTTATGAAACCACTTTCCTCAGCCTAGGGATCAGGGTGGGCCTTGATGTCACCTGTTAAGCAGTCACCTAGTATCTCTGATCCAGAGCAGTCGCCTAACCACACTGCTTACCAAGGGGGCCAAAATCAGCTGAGAAAACTCTATCTAAACCCACTTCCCTTCCTGGGAAAATAGCCAAACTTCGGTGAGTACTGCTTCTCCTCGCTGACCTTAGGCAGGGCTGGGAAAGCAGGTCAGGTGCTCATCTGCAAGGGCAGGGGCAGAAGCTTTGGAGGCCTGAACCCAGTATGCCACGGTCACCTGGTCCATGGGGCTTCTCCCTGAAGCTCCACTGCTGTAAGCAATGGAGTCTGCGTAACAGCTGGTAACTGGGCAAAGGACATTAGAGTGGGCAAGGGTAGCATGCCTCAGTGAACTGACTGCTACTGCAAGAGGCTGGCCAGACGGCCAACAAAGCCAGCAGCTGAACAGGTGGGGCAGGAGCTAGCAGGCAATCTCCCAGAGGGAGACGGACCAAGAGCAGCAGGCAGTTCCCTAGGCCAAGAGCCTCCCTCCTGAGCGCTGAGGCCAGAGTGCAGTCCACTCAGCTCCTCTATACCCTGCTAGCCCGTGAAGTCTTATCTCCACGTTCAACACCAATATTTTTCCAATTCCTGGACTTCTCATTTCAGCCCCGATCCCCCAAAAAGAGGTGACCAGGCAAAGATTGGGGGGAAGTAGTGGGTTGACATTAATTGATAGGAACGGCTTCGAGCAGTTCATGCTGCCTTATCTCTCTCTCCTTTGGATAGCGTGTGTCCGCTGGAGTCCACGGGGTCGGTGATTAATAGGCGCCATCACTCACTGTCCAGGACAGCTGAAAGGCAGCAGGGAGGGGTTGGCCCTCCCCAGAACTGAGATAACAAGCAGCAGGAATAATGAGTGGTGTCACTCCACTTTTCATTTTGATGGAAAGTCATTACGGGAGTCAACGCCAGCGACAAAGAGCCATGAATCAACTGCTCTGCTATGAAATTAAAATCGAATTGCCGGCCACCCTCAACCTCTACCCTTCCTGGGAAATGGGGATGGGTAGGTGGCTTGGGAGAGGGCTGCTATCCTGGGGTGGGCTCTATCCGATCACAGAGTGGGCAGTTATGGGCAGGAAGTGGACAGGCAGCCAGGGAAGGTGACAGCTCCTGTCTCCACCTTGTTTATCAGACCCTTCCTCCCCAAACCGCATTTTCCCTCTGCCTGGAGGTAAGCTGTGATTAAAAGGAAAATACAGCTTTGCTGGCTCCAACAAGGCTGCTGCTTGGCTGCTCCCCCGGGGATTCTGGCCTGAGTCGGGTGGCCTGGGCCTGGTTATGGAAAGGGGCCCACACGCAGCCATCCCAGAGCCCCTTGCTGAACCATTTGTAGATCTGGGGTCCTCCTTATCACCAGAAGCAAAGAGGAAAAGTCCTCAACTTGGGGCTCCACAGTGACAGCTGATGGCCCGGGGAGCCCACCTGGATCAAGAACCCCAAGAAAACAGGTGCGAAGCCTCAACTGCAGGCTCAGAGAAGCAGCATAATAAGGAACTGTCAGTACTGAAGCAAGAGTTTTTTCCTCTTTTATTAAGTCCACTATACTAACTAGAAGGAGAAGCTGCGGTTTTTGCCTGATAGGCCACAGGGCCAATCACCACAGCTTCTTGTAGAGAACATGGAGAGTGCCAAGATCACCATCAGGTGCCACTTCCTTCCTGTGGCTTTCTGCCTTCCAGTCGGCCTGGTCTTTTGCCTTGAAGGGTCCCAAAACAACAGCCCTGGCTATCATCTTCATCCCAAAAGCTGAGAAGATGGGCAGGCAAGAACACGGAGGGTGTCACAGAGAGGTTCCCATCAGGTTCACAGGGCGCCCACTGTACCTCTTGGAGATGTCCGCTTCAATCTGAAAGAGTGATACCAAGTGGGCAGAAGCAGGGGTGCTCAGGGCCTCGCTTTGCAGAGACTGGGAGTCCTCCCACCGGCAGGCCTCCCTTTCCCATCTCACCAGCTTCTGCAGCTCCTTGGTCTTCTCCAGCAGCAGGTCCAGCTTAGGCTCCAGAGCCGCCTGCTCCTCAAGTGCCTCCTGCTGCTTCTGTACCATCAGCTCTTTCTTCAAAGCCAGTAGCTGGGACTGCTTCAGCTTTTGCTGGAGGAATTCAGTCACTCGGTCCACATACCTGTGCGGGGCACTCAGGTGAGTGCTGGGGTAGCTGTGCATCCTGAGCATTCCCATTCAGCTGCTGGGGAGGTGAGAGGCTCAGGAAACCAAATTCCCAATTGGCCGCTTACCCTCACATCCTTAAACCCTTTCCTTTTAAGGAAAACCCACTCCCAGTTCCCCTGTCCTACTCAGGAAGCAAGCAGATTCTTCCTGTATGTATCAAACCACTCCCTCTTGCCCCAAAGAAAACCCCTATCCCCAGTGGATGGCAATGGCCAGGAGGCAGGGATGGGGTCTAAGGGGTTATGGAACAAGAGGAGGAATACAAGGAGGCAGAGATGCTCAAGATGGCAGAGCCTTGCATCAAGGGGAAGCCAGACCTTGGTGAGGCCAGGATCATAAACAGGTGTTGCAGTTGAAGATTGGTAAGCTTGCCAATCAGATCTTCCAGCACTGACACCATGGTAACCATCTTCTCTTTGGTCTGGCCCTGCAGGATGGCTGGAGCCAGCTGGAACTGGCTCACAGACAGGACGTCTGCCTCCTCACTCAACTCCACTGCTCTCTGGGCTAAGAAGATCTCAAGCTGAGGACAGAAGAAAGATTGGTTCAGGCTGTACATGATGACTCACACTTGCAATTCCAGCACTGTGGGAGGCCGAGGCACGAGGATCGCTTGAGGCCAGGAGTTCAAGACCAGCCTGGGTAACAGTGAGACCCTGTCTCTACAGAAATTTTTAAAATTAGCCAAACATGGTGGTGTATGCCTGTAGTCCCAGCTACTCAGGAGGCTGAGGCAGGAGGATCACTTGAGCCCAGGAGTTTGAGGTTATAGTGAGCTATGATTGCTCCACTGCACTCCAAACTGGGCGACAGAGAAACTCTTTTTAAAAAAAAGGAAGAAAGAAAAAAAGAAGATAAATTGGTTCAAACTGAGAAAAGAACTCAGAATCTAAGCCCTCAGACTACTCGAAATGCAAAAATGAGACATGAGGGCTAGACCCTGGGTAAGGAGGGGTTATTTCCTCTGAACACTGTAAGCGCTAGGAGAGACTACTGTCACCCTTCAGTCCCCAACTCCTATCTCAGCCTAACCCTGAACCTCCGTCCTTTCTCCCCAGCCTAGGATCAGATAACTGAGAATACAGAGACTCAAAGGGTTCTCTCTGCCCAGGGAAGGTATTTATTTTGTCTCCATGGGAGGAATGAGATTCAGGGAACAGAAATACATGTTTGAGAAGCACCGGATTAAGGCAAGGCTGAAAAGAATATGAGAGCCAGCCATATTAACTTATCAATCCTATTCTGCCATTAAAACTTGACATATCTTTTGTCCTCTCCCCTCAAGGCCGGAAGGAGCCTCTGGGCAGAAAGAGGAGAGAACTGGGTGAGGACAGAACTTTCAGGAGGCTCTCCGAACCAGCAGGCTACTGGGAAGGGAGCAGATATAGAGATTAACAAAGACAGAACCCTGTCCTCCCAGCCTTACAACGCTGGCTCCTTATGCTGGGCTGCTCAACACCTTAGCCACAGGGATCGTGCTTAAACGCAAATGAGATCATGTTCCTAACCTGCTCGAAACCTCCAACAGCTTCCCAGTTCACTCAGAGGCAAACCAAGGTTCAGACGCTACATCTCTGAGCTCTTCTACTCCCCACCAGCTCTCTCTCCTCAGCCACACCAGCCTCCATGTTGCTGGTCAACTGTGCAAGACCTGCTCCCACCTCGGGACCTCTGCAGTTGCTCTCTCTGCCTGGGAAGCCCTTCTGCCAGACATCTGCATGGTTCTCTCTGCACCGCCTGCAGTCTTGATTACAGGTCACCTTCTCAATAAGGCCTTCCCTGACCACCAGATACAAAACCATAGCCCTTCCCAACATCCTCGTCATCCTCCCCTGCTATCTTTTTCTCCGTGGCACTTAGTGCCATCTAGCATCCTGAACATTTTATTTATTTTCTTTCCAGTCTGCATTCCCCATTAGAATATAAGCTCCATGAGGTCAAGGACTTTGACTGTCTTATTCACCACCCAAGTTCTGGTGCCTAAGATAGTGCCAGGTGCCTAGGAGGTACCTGGTAAGTAACTGATGAATAGAAGGCATCTAATATGTGAGGCTCCTGCTGTAGGACACAGAAAGCACTCACACCCTTCACACAAACAGGAGGGGTCAGGTCAGGCGTCCGGAGTGAGGCCACCTGTGCTGGTGCCACACCTCCCCCTGCATCTTCCAGAGATGATGGTACCTCCATGAGCTCATCAAGGAACTGATTCCGGGTCTCAGTGTATTCAAGAAGTGTCAGGGCATCTGGGCCCCTGGCAACACCTTCTGGAGCTGCCAGGAAGAGACAGAGAAGTGATAAAGGATCAGAGGACTGGAGATGGAAAAGACCCTCACGTTTGAGAAGCCCTGGAGGATTAATACGGACAGACTCACTGTGCTAAAGCCACTTCTTGTTCCAATCCAAAGGGGAAGGCTACCTTGTCTCAAGTGTGTCAGCTCTAATCAGGTACCACTTTCCAACCCCCAGCCTGAGAGGAGGACCAGAGCTGGGTTCAGAGGAGTAGAAAGGCTGGCTCTCTGCTCTGGTGGACGGCAGGAGGTAAAGTTTCATCCTGCACCGCCCTCTAGTGGCTCAGACACCACTACATCTTCTCTGCTGTTGGGGCAGGGGTCATGTCACACTCCAGGGCCCCCTGACCCCCCTAGAGCCCTCCTACCGTAACAGCTGGCCCACATTTGATCTCTAAAAAGTTGAGAGTTTCTAAACTCTCAACTTTTAAGAACCTCTCTCGGACCAGGCGCGGTGGCTCACGCCTATAATCCCAGCATTTGGGAGGCCGAGGTGGGTGGATCACCTGAGGTCAAGAGTTCGAGACCAGCCTGACCAACATAGAGAAACCCCGTCTCTACTAAAAAAATATAAAATTAGCTGGGCGTGGTGGTGCACGCCTGTAATCCCAGCTACTCGGGAGGCTGAGGCAGGAGAATCGCTTGAACCCAGGAGGTAGAGTTTGCAGTGAGCTGAGATCATGCCATTGCACTCCAGCCTGGTCAACAAGAGTGAAACTCCGTCTCAAAAAAAAAAGAATCTCTCTTGGTCCCCCTCAACTCACATCCTCATCAAAGTTTTGAGAAACAGTTAAATGTGAGAGAAGCCTCATCTTAGCGCTGCATTTTTTTCTGTTTCTAGACATGTGGGGGCCCTTGAGCACCCCACTTTTGCCAGGGCTGCATGGGATGGTGCACTTACCCTGGGTTCCTGCTTCCAGCACTGTGATCTGCAAAGCAACAGCATCATCTCCCCAGTCTATCCCATCACCTCCAGGGTCCTGGAAGGAGAGCAAAGAACCACAGCAATGGTGGGAGAATTTTCCTGAGCCAAGGAGCCAGAATAAACCAAAGCCCTTGATGAGGTCAATGGCTGCACATTCCAACTCTATTAAGGATTTGCAGCCCTGACTTAGGTGGCAAAGATGGCAGTATGGCCCATCATCCCTGCTCTGTAGTGTTCCCACCTGCCTTTACCCCTACACCCTGCACCAAACACCAGGAAAAAGGACATCAAAATTTACCTCTGACATGGGCTGGGCACAGTGGCTCACGGCTGTAATCCCAGCACCTCGGGAGGCCGAGGCAGGTGGATCACCTGAGATCAGGAGTTACCAGCATGGCCAACATGGTGAAACCCCGTCTCTATTAAAAATACAAAAATTAGCCGGGCACAGTGGCTCACGCCTGTAATCCCAGCACTTTGGGAGGCCGAGGCGGGCGGATCACGAGGTCAGGAGATTGAGACCATCCTGGCTAACGTGGTGAAACCCCGTCTCTACTAAAAATATAAAACAATTAGCCGGGCGTGGTGGCAGGTGCCTGTAGTCCCAGCTACTCAGGAGGCTGAGGCAGGAGAATGGCGTGAACCCAGGAGGCAGAGCTTGCAGTGAGCCAAGATGGCGCCACCGCACTCCAGCCTGGGCGACAGAGCGAGACTCTGTCTCAAAAAACAAACAAACAAACAAACAAATACAAAAATTAGAGGGGTGTGGTGGTGGGCGCCTGTAATCCCAGCTACTTGGGAGGCTGAGGCAGGAGAATCACTTGAACCCGGGAGGCAGAAGTTGCAGTGAGCCAAGATCGCGCCACTGTACTCCAGCCTGGGAGACAGAATGAGACTCTGTCTCAAAAAAACAAAACAAAACTCTGACATGTGACGTGTGAAACTCTGCCTCCCTTGGACTATACCTGATCTTAGAGCTATGAACTTCAAGTGATGCCTTTACAGACATAAATGACACTTCTCTTATGGTTAGAGTAGTGAACAGAGAGAGACAGACTGAGAAGGCCTCCTCACCTTTGAATCTGATTCCGGGAAGATGCCCCAGTCGATTCCAGCAGCCTCGGCAGAGATTCCAGAGTCAGTCCCCTCAGACACTGCCTGTACCCCAAAGTCGCCCCAGTCAATCTGGAAAGGGAAAGAGAGTGTTAGCTCATGGAAGATGGATTTAAAAAGGGCCAGGCGTGGTGGCTCATGTCTGTAACCCCAGTACTTTGGGAGGCCGAGGATAGTGGATTGCTTGAGCCCAGGAGTTTGAGACCAGCCTGGGCAATATGGCAAAACCCTGTTAATAAAAAATTAGGTAGGAGTGGTGGCGCAAACCTGTAATCCCAGCTATCTGGGAGGCTGACTTGGCAGGATCGCTTGAGGCTGACAGGCACAGGTTGCAGTCAGCTGAGATCATGCCACCGCACTCCAGCCTGGGCAATAGAGCAAGGCCCAGTCTCAAAAATAAATTAATTTAAAAAGGAGGGTGGGGCTGCCTTCCCACAGGCCTCAGCTGCTTCTGTAGAGAGCACACTGTTCAAATGCAGTGGCCTCTAAGCTCCCCCAAAGAAAGCCCATCTTCAGAGAGCTCACATGATGGAGGTTCCGAGTTCAAAGCAAAGCACCTTGCAAAGCCTCTGTGGCACTCACTCACCTATACTCAGAAAAATAAAGGAGTAGGGCCTCCTGGGCCCTTCTACCTACAGTCACTCTCACAGAAATCCCCCTTTCTTCCCTCTGGGTCTTGGGTTGGGCTGTTGGGGGTGGGGAGGGGACAACCAGCTCCCACTCCGCTTCCACAGCTCATCACAAGGCCCATCTTACCGCGTCTTCTGCCACCTGCTCAGGAAGCTCCTCGAGGTGGGGTCGCTCCACCACAGAGGGTTCTGTCCCTGTCCTCCACTCGTACACCGTTGAGTTTCCCCGCTTCTGCACAAACCGCAGCATTGGCAACACCTGCTCTGTGGGGCTTCAACAGAGCACACAACTGACTCTCCTGCCAACCATGCATGAGGCCAACACTGGGCTTTGGCCTGGGCCACATGGTCAAATGGGCAAGGCCCCCACAGGTTCAGGTGTGTAAAAAGAGTTCAAATGTTATATGGGAACAAGACAAGTGGAGAAGGGACATGAGCTGGGGAACACAGGCAAAGCACCCCCACCAGGAGAAGCTGAGGCCTCTTTACCTCTCACACACAAACCCCACAGACGCCTGGTACACGTCGATGGCTTCCCCCAGGGACTGCTGAGCCGCTGCCCCAATCTCAGCCAGCTGACTTGGCAGGTCCTTCACCAGGGCCAGCAGTTCTCCTCGGACATTTTCACCCTAGAGAGGGGAGAAGAGGGGGAGTGAGACAGAAGTGGTGAGAGGTGGAGTCCAACAGATTGAAGAAAACATTCAAAGACCAAAGAAAAGTAAGACACTGGCCCAAAGGGGGCGCAGCCAGGCTGAGGGGTCAGATGGGGTCAGAGGAAGACAAGCAGGGGTCCAGGTGTCCTCTGGCTGCGAAGAGGCTGCCGCCGCTCACCGTGATGCCATACTGCTTGCAGGACTGGTAGAACTGCTCCCGCATCTCGGCAGCCCCTGCCTGGCACTCCTCCTCCTTGCGGCTGTATTCTTGCTGCAGCTGCTGGCACTTGGCAATCTGCTTCTTCAGTGAGGGGATCTCATAGTTGACATTCCGAACCAGGAGGCTAGAGAGTTCCACTGAGAAGGGCCCAGGAAATTCAGCCCAGGACACCCTCACATGAGGCAGGCATGCCCCAAGATGCACACACACCCTTTGTGGTGGTGAAGAGCATGAAGTCAGCTTCCCAGCCCCACTTGTTCCCAGCTGTGGAGCCTAAGACAAGTTATTTAACCCCTCTAATCCAACCCTCATCTGTAAAACAGCGACAATAACATTTATCCTGAAGATGCAAGAGAGAATCCACATGACACACCAAGCACAATTCCTTGCATTTAGTAGATGCTCAGTAAATATTAGCCATTATTATTATTTATACTAAACCCAACCCAAACACAGTTAGTCCTTTAGTTGCTCTCTCTCAGGCACTTGATATTCACTCCCAGGAAAACCCGTCCCTCTTCTGCCTTGTATAGAATGGGGGCACGGGGGTGAGGGTGGGGACAGCACACTCCCGCTAACCAAGAGGTGAGTGGTGGAGGATCCACACACACCTGCTCGCTGAGGCACGGTGAATGCCCACTACCGGCCTGAACCTCCTCCTTCCCCCAGCACTCCACCCAGGGAAAATCAATTCCATCAAAAACAATTGATTTTACCACCTACAAATAGGCAACATCTACACTCCAGTCTCTTCCCACTCACAGACTGTGCCTCTTATAAGCCTGGTATCTCAGAACTCTGAGAGTGGGTTTCCCCATGGATACCAGGGCTCCCAGGCTGGGCCTCTTTACCTAAGTAGGTGTTGTCCTTCTCATACAGGGCTATAATCTCCTGCCAATCCTGAGTAAGAACAGAAAGATGATGTTAAGCCAGAAAAGCACTCAACAGCCACATCCCAGCTCAATCCCTAAACAGGCAAAGTTCTCCCAGCCTTCACATCACATCAAACACAAACTCTTTGTCCTTCTTTCAACTCTGCTGGCTGGACCACCCACTTTAAGAGTGCAGGCAATCCCTAAAGCAGTGGGTTTGAAAATTAAACTCAGGGAGAGGATCTACTTTTGGAACAAACTATAAAGACAGAGCGAAAGTTCAGGAAATATTCTATGTAGGCATCCCCACTGGAGCCTCAGAGAGACCACAGAGGCTATGGCTCCTCGGACTGGATGTCCCCAGCCACATACTACCAGCCCTTGACCCACACTTGCCTTCATTCGCTGTGAAGAGTATCGGCCAAAAATATTTTTCGTGGAGGCCTCTGTGCCTTTGAGAAGGTCCAGGATTCTTAAGCAGTGAAAGTAGTGAATGTCTACAAAGCAAGAGACAGGATTTTGAGAACTAAAATATCTTCCTCACCTACTCTGGGCACTGCAGGGGGCTGATTCATGTATAATATACTGCCAGTAACTTTAGTGTGTAGCTTTTCCCTTCATCATTTCATAGCGGAAGAAGCCAGCATCTATACCTCAAATAAAAATCGCTCCCTCTCTAAAGGCCAGCCCTGGTGGCTAAATAACAAGAGAGTAGCTCAGCTGATACATCCTACTTCAGCAAAGAGGGGACTCCAGTGACAGCCCCTAAGCACTCACAGGACCCAGACAGCAGCTGGGCGATCTCTTCGCTCTCTGGCATGTCCTGGATGGCAGCATTGATCTTCTCGCGGATCGTCAGCACCAGACTCTGCCATTTCAGGCTGCAGTGCCTTCTGTCCACCAGCCAATCTACATGAGAAGCACCCAAATTAGAGCATTCCCATTCACATCACCAAAATTCCATCACTAATTCGAGTGAAATACACTGAAATTAGTCTAAAAGTTGTCTTTACATTGATTAAAGTATGGGGGTCATGGGAAGATGGGAATAAAGACAAGCCCAAAGAGATGCGTGCGGCTAAACCAGGCTCTGACAATCTGACTTCATTAGCAGTGTGATTTTTATAGAGCAATTGCCTCAACACAGGGATAACAAAAAGTTTAAATTGGTCCTGACATGAAAGTGCCACTTTTGACCATTCTCGATTCCCCATAATATTTTTGCTTCTATGGGTAATTATATCTTTCTTCCTGACAGAGGATGCTGCTCAGCTTCCATTTCCTCAGGGCTGGGATTAACCATGACAATGGAAAATACAAGATGGTTATGCCAAGTACCGGAAGAATGAACAGCTGCAAAGCCCCTAATACCTACAGCGCCCTAAGGACTAGATAACATGACTCTATTGTGAACAGTGAAGTACCACCCTGTACATGTGAATACCAATGGGACTGACCTCTCAAAGTCTGGGACCAGATTTGTGGCTTCAGAGCCATGCATATTTCCTCAGTGAGAGCTAAGAGCTGAGCTTTGTGGTCAGATGGTCTTGGGTTCTTGCCATCAAGTTTCTTGAGCAAGTCTACCATTCTGTGCCTCAGTTTTCCCACATGTAAAATGGGGAATAGTAAGACACTGACTAGAAAAGGGAATGCAGGTAAAACACTGAACAGTGTGCCTGAGACATGGCGAGGACTCAAAAAATCATAGTGATCATTTTTATCATGTCAAGTGCCTAAAACAGCACCTGCTACACAAAAAAACCTCAATGAATGGTGGTCATTTTATTGGTCCTTTTCATGACCAAGAACAAGCTCACACACCAAGACTGCACATGGGCTGAAGGGCCAGTACAAATCTGAAGGGAAGCTAAAGAAGCTCCCCTTGTGGCCACCAAGCAGGACTGACTAAATGGCCCTACAGAGTGGTGAATTCAGAACTTGAACTCTGCCAACCAGTCAAACGCTAGGGTCCCACACTAGTATCAGTTATACTCCCTCTGCTATATTCCTATAAAGTTTTCAGAAAGAAAAATTCTGTTGATGTCACAGAACTAGAAGCAATGGACTGTGGTAGTCAAACAGACACCATCTTAAGGACAAGACTCGCATCAAATCCATGAATCCAATAAGCATTTTAAAATGCCAGGAGCTGTGTGATCAAATGAAGAGGCCTTCCCTGACTATGAACTGGGGAGGAGGTATGTAGGCCCCAGACAACCTGGAGATGGCCTGGACACTGAAAGGTCTTCATTTGCAACTGGGTCTTAGGTCCCTCTTCCTCTTGAAATCAAGGGGGAGGTGGAAGCTTTTTAAATGAGGTTTTTTTTTTTTTTTTCCTGGCATAATGCAAAAGGCATGGACACTGGGTCAGAGAGACTTAAGTTCCAATTCAGATGTGCCACTTAGTGGTTGACTGTTTTTTGTCTTCTTTTTGAGATGGAGTTTCACTCTTGTTGCCCAGGCTGGAGTGCAATGGTGAGATCTCGGCTCACTGCAACCTCTGCCTCCCGGGTTCGAGTGATTCTCCCACCTCAGCCTCCCGAGTAGCTGGGATTACAGGCATGTGCTACCACGCCCGGCTACTTTTTATTTTATTTTATTTTATTTGTATTTTTAGTCATGGAGACATGGAGACAAGGTTTCTCCATGTTGGTCAGGCTGGTCTCGAACTCCCGACCTCAGGTGATTCACCCGCCTCGGCCTCCCAAAGTGCTGGAATTACAGGCATGAGCCACCGCGCCCGGCCGTGGTTGACTGTTTTTAAAGCGAGTCATTTATCCTGTCCCTGAATGATAAGATAACATATACAGACTCTACATATAGTTCCTTCCCACTGCTATCAGGGAAGCAGGTCTGGCCACAGATGGGGCATAGAACGAGGTCAGTGGTCAGCATCTCGTCCCAGGCTTTCAGGCGTTAGAGCTCCCGGCTGTTGGACACTGGGGGCAACGAACGGGCCTCCCCCCGACAGCCAGCTGCGCGGTGGCGCCCCCTCCTACCGAGCAGCTTGCTGGTCTGGATGTCGATGGGCACGTGCTGATGGTCCTGACGGGAAACACGGTGAGGAGGGGGGCGTGAGCGCGGAGAGAGGACGTGCCACTCGCGCGCTCATTTCACGGTCCCAACCACCACCCTGCAGAGCCAGAACGGGGCCAGAGCGATGGGCTGGGTTGAGCCACTCCCGGAGGGAGACCGGGGACATAGGTTAGGGGTCCGCGGCCAGTCCCCAGCACACCCAGCTCCTGTCCCCACACCTCCATCTTTCCTCCACTTCCGCTTCAGGCTGGAGACTCTAGCCCGCCCCGCCCTACCACCAATCCAGTGGCGTTGTGGCCGACCCTCCGTTTAGACACAAACGGGCCTTCTTCGGCCACGTCGCCGCCTTCCGTACAGCCAATCAGGGTTTACGCCCCACTCAGGCCTCAAGCCCCGCCCACCCCAAGGCTCCGAATGGCTGAGCTCGGGAGGGGCGGGAGAATGGAGACAGCCAATCGGAGACGCGAGGCGGGCTCAGGGCAGGGGACGGGAGGGGGTGCGCTGCAGCGGCCGTGCGATTGCGACAGGCGGCGCCCGAGAGCCCAGCCTGGCTGCCGCTTCCCCTGGCGGGCACTGGGTCCTCTCCACGCAGATTGAGGCGTCTGCTGGCGGGGTCCTAGCGCCGATCTGGGAGGCCGTTGCAAATACCTTCTTCCCTCCTTGCGTCACTTTACCATCCAGAGCAGTGTGCAGGTCTCTTGTGGCACTTGTCATGCCTTGCCTTCTCATTCAGTTTCTCTAATAGACATGGTTGAGCACCTGCAACGTGTTGGGCGATTAGGGCAGGGAAGGGGAGGGAGGAGAGTCGGTGAGACGTCCCAAAGAGAACACCTACATTGAGTCTAAACGAAGAGCTGAAGATAGCTGGGTGATGTGGGAAGAGGAGTTTTAGGTGGAGGAGACTACACAGACAAAGCTTAGGTGGCACAAACTGCAAGAGAAGTGCAAGCAACAGGCAGGCAGGACGGGCAACGTAATTTGTGAGGTCCAGTGCAAAATGGAAATGCATGGCTGCTTGTCACAAAATGATGAAGAATTTCAAGATGAAGTCGGCTCCACGGGCAGGCCAACCTCTGTGCAGTAGATGGTTTGAGGCAGCGAGTGGCTAGAGGAGAGGCTGTAAGGGTGGAAAGGTCATATCAAAGGGAGCCTCATTAAGGAACCTGGACTTCATCCCTTCAGACAGAGGAATCACAGAAGGGGTTTGAGGCAGGGAGGAACCTGTACAGATAGGCTGCTGGGATGATGATGCATGGGAGATAAGACTGGGGACAAGGAGGCTGGAAGGAGGTTGTTATCCAGGGATTATAGCCTGAGCTGGGACACAAGATATGAGGAGGAAGGGGAAGGGCTGGATCTGAGGAATATTTAGGAGGAAAATGGATAGGACTTGACAATTGATTGGCTGTTTGGGTGGAGGAGAAAGACACTAAGGATGACCCCTAGGTGATTAGGTGGGAACCACACCTGAGACAGGGATGCAGGATGCTGAGCAGGTGTCGGGGAGGAGGGAGTCTAGCTTTGAACCTAGTATGGCAATGCTGGGAGACCCCCAGATGGAAAGTGTGCAGAAGGCACTTGGGTCTATAATTTTGGAGTTCAAGGGAGTTGTCGGGGCTGGAGATACAGCTTGGAGAGTCACGAGCTGGCTAATCTGTGGTCCGAGTGGTGGCTGAAGCTAAGGGAGAGTCTGAGATTGGCCAAGAAGTGGGTAGAGTAAGGAGGGAGGGTAGGCTGAGGCCAGATCCCCTAGGATCTCACAGGGCTGGGTATGCCATTTCTTTCTTTCTTTTTTTTTTTTTTGAAACGGAGTCGCGCTCTGTCGCCCGGGCTGGAGTGCAGGTGACGCGATCTCAGCTCACTGCAAGCTCTGCATCCCGGGTTCACGCTATTCTCCTGCCTCAGCCTCCCAAGTAGCTGGGACTACAGGCGCCCGCCACCACGCCCGGCTAATTTTTTCGTATTTTTAGTAGAGACGGGGTCTCACCGTGTTAGCCAGGATGGTCTCGATCTCCTGACCTCGTGATCCGCCCGCGTTGGCCTCCTAAAGTGCTGGGATTACAGGCGTGAGCCACCGCTCCCGGCCCTGGGTATGCCATTTCTAAATATTCCTTCCCCAGCTCCTGCTCACCACAGCACAACACTTGAGGCTTAGCCAATTTTTTATTGAAGTGCATAATGTGATAGAGCAGCGGGAAGACCTAGATTCTGCCCAGTGAGGTCTTGGACCATTTCTATAATCTATCTGATAGCCACAGTTTCCCCACATGGAGATAACAGCTATCCTGTCTCAGGGTATTTCTGTTTAGAGGCTTAAATAAACACACTAGTAACTCATGACAGTTTACAACATACTGTGGATATATTTCTCATGCTTTGTAAACTCTCCCTATATGAAATATCATATATGGGCCGGGCGCGGTGGCTCACGCCTGTAATCCCAGCACTTTTGGGAGGCTGAGACAGGCAGATCACCTAAGGTCAGGAATTTGACACCAGCCTGATCAACATGGTGAAATCTCATCTCTGAAAAAAACAAAAAACACGCCGGGCACGGTGGCTCACGCCTGTAATCTCAGCACTTTGGGAGGCTGAGGCCGGTGGATCACGAGGTCAGGAGTTTGAGACCAACCTGATCAACATGGTGAAACCCAGTCTCTACTAAAAATACAAAAATTAGCTGGGTGTGGTGGCGTACGCTTGTAATCCAGCTACTCAGGAAGCTGAGGCCGGAGAACTGCTTGAACCCGGGAGGTGGAGGTTGCAGTGAGCCGATATTGCGCCACCGCACTCCAGCCTGGGCGACAGAGTGAGACTCCATCTCAAAAACAAAACAAAAACAAACAAAAAACAAACAAAAACAAAAACCATCCTGGCGTAGTGGTGCATGCCTGTAGTCCCAGCTACTCAGCTACTCGGGAGGCTGCGGCGGAAGAATCACTTGAACCTGGGAGGCGGAGGTTGCAGTGAGCGGAGATTGCGCCACTGCACTCCAGCCTGGGCAACAGAGTGAGACTCCATCTCAAAAAATATATATATATATATGTCATATATGATCATTATTATTATAGAACAGATTGAAAAACTGCTCTGAAAATGGCTCATAGGGCTGAACTAAGGGCCTTTTCAGGGATCTTTCATGGGAATTTGGCTCCCATCTGAGTCAGCCTGACTCAGGCTGTAGGAATTGCTCAGGCTCCTCCATGATTAAACACACACTTAACTGGGCCCCAACTATGTGCTCGGGGCTCTCTGGGACATCTCAAGAAGCAAGGCACTGCCCTGCCCTCAAGGTGTATCTATCTCTCTTCCTTGAACCAACAGGCTGGGCAGAACAGGACAGGGTGGGTCTGGAAGACCCAGCCCAGGTGAGTTGACGGAAGCAGGGACCACCAGAACTTCAGCCCCACCCACAGCTCCCCAAGGTGACTCACGGGGAGCAGAAGGATGTTTGAGAACAGTTCTACCCAGCTACTGACTCCAGGGAGGCTGTTCCAAAGCCAGAGGCTCTGGGAGAGAAGCTGCCTCTGCTGACTGCAGAGGCTCTGGGGGAGAGCCTGCCAAAGGCACATGCTTCTGTGTTCCCAAAGAGTGTAAGAGCATGGGCCTTTGGTGGGTTTCTGCACTTTTCCAAGGCCACAGGGAACTTCAGGGCCTGTGGGCATATAAGCACATAATTTGTCTGGCATCCAGGGCATCGACTCTATCTCCTTCAGGAGACTTTAGTCATCAGGGCTCTCAGCAGCTAGAAGGAGGCAGAGAGAGGTATGGTAGGTTTCTGACCAGGAATCTCTCAGTTTTCTGCTGATTTAGCAGATGGGACCCTGGGAGAGGGGCAGCACATGTAGAGAGGTGAGGAGGATATACCAGGGCTGTGCCAGCTTTGGACAAGGAAGCACAGAGCCCCAAGGCACCGTGTAGGCAGCCTGCCTTGCCATCCATTATTGTTGTTGTTAGCTTGCTTATTACGTGATAAACATGCCCACGTGCCAGTGTAGATCTAAATGTTTTACAAGCCTTATCTAATTTGATTCTTCTAACAACCTTATAATGTGGGTACCATCATTAACCAGATTTTAAAGGCAAGGAAGCCAAAGATTAATTACGTAACATGTTGAAAATCATCCAGTGGGCCAGGTGCAGTGGCTCACGTCTGTAATCTCAACACTTTAGGAGGCCGAGGAGGGTGGATCACAAGGTCAGGACATCGAGACCATCCTGGCTAACACGGTGAAACCCCATCTCTACTAAAAACACAAAAAATTAGCTGGGTGTGGTGGCACGTGCCTGTAGTCCCAGCTACTCAGGAGGCTGAGGCAGGAGAATCACTTGAACCCAGGAGGCGGAGGTTGCAGTGAGCCGAGATCGCGCCACTGCACTTCAGCCTGGATGACAGAGCAAGACTCGATCTCAAAAAGAAAAAAAAAAAGGGAAAGAAAATCGTACAGATCATACAGTGGGCTGGGTGCAGTGGCTCACGCATCTAACTCAACACGTTGGGAGGCCAAGGAGGGTGGATCACCTGAGGTCAGAAGTTTGAGACCAGCCTGGCCAACATGGTGAAACCCCATCTACTAAAAATACAAAATTAGCTGGGCGTGGTGGCTCATGCCTGTAATCTCTGCTACGCGGGAGGCTGAGGCAGGAGAATCCCTTGAACCTGGGAGGCAGAGGTTGCAATAAGCCAAGATTGTGCCACTGCACTCCAGACTAGGAAACAGAGAAAGACTCAAAAAAAAAAAAAAAAAAAGGAAAATCATACAGTGGGTAGTTGGTGGGGCTGGAATTCAAACCCAGGCCTGTTGGGCTACCCAGCCTACATTCTTCTTTGTGTGATGTGCCTTTGCTTCTCCTGCACCCCTGCCTGCCCCTTTGGCTCAGCCAGAACAGCTTCAGGTCTCTTCCTCCCTTGGGCCTGATTCCTGTTTTCTCCCCAGTTGTTGTGCCAGAAGCTTAGAACTCCCACCCCTGCAGGCCCTGCCCCTTTCCAAAGTTCATTCTTACCACACCCCATTCTGGGAAAGGGAGCCCATTACTTATCCTCCTGCAATATCCATAAAAAGAAGGCTTACTTTTGATATTCAAATAACTCATTTATTTTATCTGCTATATTTTTATTACTTTATGGTCTGTGTGTTTGCTCACAGCCACACTGACTATTGGGTGTGGTGTGTGTGCCTGTGTGTGTGTGGTGTATCTGCCTGCTAGGCTGGAAGCTCTGGAAACATAGCAGCCTTGGGCCTCTTGCTGCCTGGAGTGTAACCACTGTGTTGCTTTTTTCTTTCTTTCTTTCTTTCTTTCTTTTTTTTTTTTTTGAGACAGAGTCTCACTCTGTCACCCAGGCTGGAGTGCAGTGGCGCGATCTCAGCTCACTGCAACCTCCTCCTCTCGGGTTCAAGCGATTCTCCTACCTCAGCCTCCCAAGTAGCTGGGATTACAGGTACGCACCACCATGCCTGGCTAATTTTTGTATTTTCAGTAGAGATGGGGTTTCACCATGTTGGCCAGGGTGGTCTTGAACTCTTGACCTCGTGATCCGCCCACTTTGGCCTCCCAAAGTGTTGGGATTACAGGTGTGAGCCACCATGCCTGGCATGTTGCTTTTTTCAGTCTGTCTCCCCACCTAGTCTGCAAGTACCTGTGGGCTGGGAAGCCAAAGCAGACTTGTTAAGCACACTTAACCCTGGCCACTCATGCCCTCCTGGCCACCTCATCCCTCCACCTTTGTTAGTCTTCTGGGGAAAAAGAACTCCCTGGGTGGCTTCATGAAATGGGTCCTGTGTATCATCTTGTAAGGATGCCACTGTATTTCACTATTTCACTATGCTTATCATGGAAGGGGGTGGGAATCTAATTTGCTAAGAGAAGGGAAACCAAGGATACTACCAAACCACCCATCCATTCACCTCTTTTCCAATGGAGTTCAACTTTATGCACCCTGAGCACCTTATCACGAAGACACAGTCCTAGGCCTCAAAGGAAGTAGCAGTATGTTGAGTGAGAGGCCCGCCACTTTCCAAATCCCATGACGGCATCTCCAGAGTGTGTCGTCACAGAGTGTGAGAGTACTGTGCTCACGCATAGAAGGTGCTCAAAAAAATCTATACAAAGCAAATAAGAGGCACCTGTAATCCCAGCACTTTGGGAAGCCAAGGCAGGCAGATCACCTGAGGTCAAGAGTTTGAGACCAGCCTGGCCAACATGGCAAAATCCCATCTCTACTAAAAATATGAAAACACAGAAAATTAACTGGGTGTGGTGGTGCCTGCCTGTAGTCCCAGCTACTTGGGAGGCTGAGGCACAAGAATCACTTGAACCCAGGAGGCAGAGGTTGCAGTGAGCCGAGGTCGTACCACTGCACTCAGCCTGGGCAACAGAGCAAGACTCAGTCTCAAAAAAAAAAAAAAAGCAAATAAGAGGTCCACTCAGAGATGCTCAGAGTGCTAAGGGAACAGAAAGAAGGAGACAGAGTACCCAACTCAGCATGGGAAAAGGCAAAGGAGAAGGACAGAACACCACCAGAGCAGGCTCTTAGGAGAAGTAACATTTGAGCTGAGTCTTGCAAGATGGCATGAATTGTAATAGAATGGAGAGGAGAGAAAAGAGGAAGCAAGGTGACAGGTGTCATTCTGGGAAAAGGGAAAAGCAAGGACAAAGCCCAGAGGTGAGAGAATGGCTGTTCCAGAAGGAAGAAGTTTATTATGGGAGCATGGATGTTTATGGGGAGAATGGAGAGAAATTAGGTTGAAGAGACAGGCAAAGGGAGATCTTGAAGAAACTTCAGGTCCATTATAAAGGGTTGAAATTTAATTCCGTAGGTTAGGATTCCCAACCAATGGGCAAGCAGGTCCCTGGAAAGCTGTAGAATTATGCAAAGGTGGGAAGATCACTTGAGCCAAGGAGTTTGAGGCTGCAGTGAGCTATGACTGTGCAACTGTATTCCAGCCTGGGTGACGGAGGGAGATCCTGTCTATAAAAATAATAAATAAATAAATAAAATAGAATTATGCAAAGGTACCAGGGATCCATAAATGCATTGATTTTTTTTTTAAGTCAGTGGATTCTAGAAAGACAACTCTCATATGATGAGATGGAGAAATTTTTCTACATTGAAAAAAATGATAATTTTGGCTGGGCATGGTAGCTTACACCTGTAATCCCAGCATTTTGGGAGGTTGAGGAAGGAGGATCACTTGAGTCCAGGAGTTGAAACCAGGCTGGGCAACATAGTGAGACCCTGACACACAAAAAAAAAAAAAAAAGAGAAAAAGAGAGAGAGAGAGAGAGGAAGGAAGGAAGGGAAGAAGGAAGGAAAGATCATTTCAGAGAGCATGACCAATAAATGTATGAAAAGATGTCCAACCTTACTAGAAACAAGGTGTCTCGTTTCCTGGGGCTGCTGTAACAAATCACCACAAACTGGGTGGCTTAAAACAATAGAAATTTACTCTCTCACAGGGCCAGGCTCAGTGGCTCAAGCCTGTAATCCCAGCACTTTGGGAGGCCAAGGCGGTTGGATCACCTGAGGTCAGGAGATCGAGACCATTCTGGCTAACACGGTGAAACCCCGTCTCTACTAAAAATACAAAAAATTAGCCGGGCGTGGTGGCGGGCGCCTATAGTCTCAGCTACTTGGGAGGCTGAGGCAGGAGAATGGCGTGAACCCGGGAGATGGAGGGTGCAGTGAGCCGAGATCGCACCACTGCACTCCAGCCTGGGCGACAGAGAGACTCTGTCCCAAAAAACAAAAAACAAAAAAAAAAAAGAAAGAAATTTACTCTCACAGTTCTGGAGGCTTGAAGTCTGAAATCCAGGTGTCAGCATGGTTGATTCCTTGCAGAGGAGATGCTGTTTGTGCCTCTCTCCTGGCTTCTGTGGCTGCTGGCAGGCCTTGGTGTCTTTGGCTTGCATGTACCTCCATTGTCACATGGCCTTCATTGTCACATGACATTCTTCCTGTAAGGACACTACTCCCCAGCCTTAGGGCCTACACTAACCCAGGATGACTACATCTGAAAACCACATCTGGAAACCCTAGTTCCAATGCAGGTCACATTCTGGGGTTCTGAGTGGACGTGAATTTTCGGGGACACTATTCAATCCAGTACACTAGGGAAATGCAAATATAAAGGACATGGGCAGGGTGTAATGGTGCACACCTGTAATCCCAGCACTTTGGGAGGCCGAGGTGGGCGGATCATCTGAGGTCAGGAGTTCCAGACCAGCCTGTTCAACGTGGTAAAACCCCGTCTCTACTAAAAATGCAAAAATTAGCTGGGTGTGTTGGTGCCCACCTGTAAGTCCAGGTACTCGGGAGGCTGAGGTGGGAGAATTGCTTGAACCTGGGAGATGGAGATTGCAGTGAGCCAAGATGGCACCACTGCACTCCAGCCTGGGAAACAGAGCGAGACTCCATCTCTAAATAAATAAATAAATAAATAAATAAATGACATGAAGAAGACCACTTCACTTCCATCATACTGGTAAAAATGGAAATGTCTGTGTCATGGGTTGCATTCTACAGAAGTAGGTGGTGGTTTGGGGGGCAAGATGTTTATTAGGAATCATTTCTTGTGAGAGGAACCAGATGGAAGCAGTGCTGGGCAGAGGCAGAAATCCAACTGCACTGCAGGCCCAGCAAAGCTTTAGTCAATGTGGTGGGGGCCTCTGAGTGAATATTGCCCCGAGAATGTCCTTCATGGGGTTGAAATAGCTGGGCTTTTATATCCCTAGAAGTATGCTGCTCCAGAATGGTAGCCCTCGGGCAAGGTGGCTTTCTGTCGCTGAGATAGACCTTGAAGGAGCTGATGGCCAACTACTGACCATACTCCTGTGACCCGGCAGCAAGTCCTTCCCTGAGAAAGGATGTAGGAAGCACACTTATGCCTGACAATACAGAGAGGTGGTCTGAATGAAGAACGTGGAAGGCTGAAAAATGATCCCTCCAAAGATAACCATGTCAAATCTCCAGAAGCTATGAGTGGGACCTTATTTGGAAAAAGCCTCTTTGCACATGTGATTATGTTAAACTTCTTGAGATGAGAGAATCCTGGATCATCTGGGTGGACCCTAAATGCCATCCCAAGTGTCCTTATAAGTGAGAGGTGGAGGGAGTTTAGCCAAACCCACGGAAGTGAAAACAAAGGAGGCAGAGATTGGAGTGATGTGGCCACAAGCCCAGGAGTGCCTGCAGTCACCAGGAGCTTGGAAGAGTCAAGGACAGGTTCTCCCTGGAGCCTCCAGAGGGATCACAGCACTGGCAACTCGTTGGTCTTGACCAGTTAAACTCATTTCTGACTTCTGACTTACTGGATAGGTCAGACGAATCCATTTCTGTTGTTTCAAGCCATGGAGTTCATGGTAACTCATGGCAGCCACAGGAAACGAATGCAAACAGCAACAGGAAAATTGCTGAGGGGGTGCAAATGGGTGTACTCGGTTAGAGAATCCACCTTAACGGGCAGCTATGGGGATCAAGAGTTCACACCTATGGAACATTTGGAAGAGTGCCTGGAACACAGTCCTCCTAATATTGGCTGCTCATACCCCCACTCCCTGCTGAGATCTCCTTGAAGGGAATGCCTCGCACGAAAACAAGGAGAAAGCCCCTCCAATGGCAGCCCCACCACCCATCTCAGGTCAGAATGCAGCTTCTGCCTGCCCCCGCCTCCCCACTGCACCTGGCGTTAGCCCACCAGAGACTGATCTTTGGTCTTGCCCCACCTGTCACCTCCACCAGGCTGGACGCCCCCAGGATCTCCAATCTCCTGGCCTTCCAGAGAACGGGGAGAGCTGAGGAGAATGGCAGCACCTCTCTTCTCCCTGTTTTAGGGAAGAAATATTCCTGAAGCCTAGATCTACTTGCTGGGCAGAGGTCAGCAAAATGGGATGGATATGCCAGGCTGATTAGATTTGTAATGCAAGGGGCCCCATGGTTGTTCACCCCAAAAGGGCACCAAGGTCCTTGGGGCTCCCTTAGGTGAATTTAACTTGCTTTACTCAACAAGAACACATTTCTGAAAACGTGCACACTGCATGTATATAGCATGTTACACTTAAACCTAGTTTTAGGAAGGTGTGCTTAAAGGTGAATTTTTTTTTTTTTTTTTTAACACAGAGTTTTACTCTTGTTGCCCAGGCTGGAGTGCAATGGTGCAGTCTCACCTCACTGCAACCTCCGCCTCCCAGGTTCAAGCGATTCTCCTGCCTCAGCCTCCCGAGTAGCTGGGATTACAGGCATGCACAAACATGCCTGGCTAATTTTGTGTTTTTAGTAGAGATGGGGTTTCTCCATGTTGGTCAGACTGGTCTCGAACTTCTGACCTCAGGTGATCTGCCTGCCTCAGTCTCCCAAAGTGCTGGGATTACAGGTGTGAGCTACTGCGCCTGGCCAAAGGTGAAAATTTTTATAAAGCAATAAAGTGGCCTGTACGTGAGGAGTTATATTCGTAGCTCACAGCCTTATCTCAAACTTTCCTCCCAGCCCTGCTCCTCCCAGAAATAAATGCCCTGAAGGCCAGGGGTTGTGCCTGACTTCCCAGGCTGGCCCCTCCCTGGTAATGCGCTAGGTCGTCACACCTGCATCTGGTCCTGGTGGCACTTGGGAAGGGAGAGCCACAGGTGGGCCTGCCATGGCACTTATGGGGGCTCCTTCTCGAGTGTAGAGCCAAAAGAACAGGAATCTGCTCCCCTGGGCTCAGACATCAGAGAGGCTGGATCTCCGAGGCACGGGGAATGAGTACCTCCAGGGCAAGCCCTTTCTTTTATGGTTGGGGAACGGGGACCTGACTCTGAGTTACTGTCCTTCAGACCAAAGCCCATCCCACTAGCCTTCTGGTCTCTTCCCAACACCTGAGCTGGAAGGAGTTTTTGTCTTCTGAACCAGATATCCACTCTGAGTAGACCAGGCTTTTATAGAAAGTGACAGATCTAGGAGGCTGTGGGCACCTTTCTGGGACAGCTGTGTGTCCTTTGCACTAGAGGCAGGGGACCTTGCAAAATTATATCCTTCAACTAGAATCAACCCCCAGGGAGATGATAGCATGTCAGCAAGCCAGCTGTGGCTGGAACCACAAGAAGGCAAATAAATGGGTTTTCTTGCACTACCTGCCCCAGGGAGAGTGGGACAAAGCAATTGGCTACATTAAGTTTCTCTGGATAAAAACAATGTTTCTGTTTCTCATTTGTGTTTTCAAGCTTGCATAAGTACCTATTGTATGTCCCGTCTGGATCAGTGATACATAATTCTGGGCTCTAAGAGCTAAAAGTCTATAAGTGGAAATCAATCATGGTATATATATCGTGTTAAATAGAAGTATATGAGCAGGTTCTATGGGAACACAGAAGGGGAAACAAGAAAACTCCTGGCGGGGTGGGAGGTGTGATCATTAATTCAGTTATAAAGGGATGAAAAGGAGTTTGTCTTGGGTCACACAGGTGATGGGGAGGACATTGTTACCCAAGAGCACAGCCAGCACTCCTAATCTCACCCTTCTAAGGCAGCCTCTTGCCTACAAAGGCAGGCAGAGAAGGGCCTAGTGTTCAGGGAGAGTTGGCAGGGGTGGGTGGGCACGAGAGGAGGCTGCAGAGGCCCCATCCTAGGAGAGCCAGGCCAAGCGGGTTCTGCTGTGGGCTGTGGGGAGGCTTTGGAGGACTGCCCACCCAAGGACATTTTAAGGGAAGGGGGGCTATTTCAGATGGAGAAGAATACAAACCCAAGAGGCCATCAGAAGCTGGAGTGAGTGGAAGCAGGATTGGAGATGGGGGACAACTTTAAGAGTTGGTGAGCTGGGATTTCAAATGTAACTTAGAGGGAGAGCCAGGGAAAGGGGGAATTTTATGCCTTTTCTCTACCCCGTGCCTCACTCTTTGCCTGACACGCACACCCGGTCCATGGAGGAAGGTAGCCAGTGGGTGGATTGGACACCTAAGCTGGTAGCACTGGGCCCAGGAAGTGGCAGAGACACTGAGTATGTAGCAGATGTTTTCCACTCTCCAGCGATGCCCATCCGAGGGGAGAGAGAATGCTAGCGCAAATAGGACAGGCCACCTCCGGGTGGCTGCAAAACAACGCTCCCCAAGCATGGAGCCATCTGCAAGAGCAGCCCTGGCTGAGGGCTGCACACAGGCTTGGCCGATGGTGGGTTTGCAGGGGCAGTGAGACTGCAGATCAGTGAGGATGATGGCCCCTGTGCGCACACACTCTACCCCTGTCCCCAACCGTGTGCCCATCCCCTGCCTTCTTGCCTTTCCTTCTCTTCCAGCCTCACTAGGGACCCATCGCTCCTTTCCTTGAGAACTTGCTCCAGGTTTTGCCAACTTTATAATACCCAGGAAGGCCCTTTCAATAGACTGCTGGACATCTGGGAGGAGTTGAAGCCAGTGGCACTTTGCTAGTGGGGAGACTGTCACAGGTCTCTTTGAGAGTCTGATAAAAGTATAATCTATGCAGAAAAAGCAATGCCCCTCTGCCCCCAAACATGGAATTCTGCATAAGACCTCAAGGGCCTTGAAGCCCACCTCCAAGCAAAGTGGGAGAGCGATGAGGATGTTTGAGGTTTTGGTGGGTCTGGAGAACCTGGCCCGAGGGAAGGCTGTGCCCTTTTTTTTTCTCCCTAGGGAGATTTCGAGGAGGGGCTCTTCAGGTCAGGAGGAAGCCACAGCCCCCAACCCAGTCCCCACTTTGAGGCTTCAGGCAGGGGAGGGACAGCCTGGGAACCGGTCTGCCAACCAGTTTAACCGGGACTGGTTTCGACTCAGGGAGTTCAAAGGAAGCTGGGGTGCACCCCGTCCTACCCAGCCTGCCAATGGAAGCAGCAGCCCTTAACTCTTTCCTGGTTGTGCCCTGGGCAACATCCAGGTGGTGGTCCGTGCTAGAGAGGGGTCTGTGCCTCCTCAGAAGATGAAATGGTTGGGGTGACCTTGGCTATAGCTGGGGAGTGCAACCAGACACCCAAGAGTGGGGAAACTGAGCGAGAGCCTCCTGTGGTTCCTGACCCCAGATCTCCCTTGGGATTCCCTCCTCCTGCATGGCGGTCCCTGGAGAACCCTGGCTTCTGGGTGGATGCAGGGGCGCTGGGATTGGATTTCTGGCTTGATGAATATTCATCAGCTTGAGCCGGCCTCTGCTTCTGTTTACTTAGCCGGGAGGGGCTGGGTTTCAGGTTCACCTTGACTCCAGGAGCTGCAGCAGAGCAGGTACCAGCTCCTGCACCTGTTTCTCTTGCACCTGACGTGCAGCTGCTTCTACCCACCTCTCCTGGCTGAGCCTTGCCTGATACAGCACCCCGGAGGCACCACTTCCTTCCCGAGTCTCACCCTCCCAGGCAGCTCCTACACTCAACTGCTTCTCTAGGAAAGGTCTCACCTCCAGCCTGGAGCAGTCGGGATTACAGGTACAGGCAGAGGGCTGGTGGGTGGGGAAACCAAGGCATAGACCCCAGTCAAAGCACCTAATTCTGCCTCCATGGCTGACAAGCCCAGCAAGAAAGAGGAGCCCAGGCCTCTAACCTGGTCTCCACTCAAGACTCAGCCCACTGGCCTCTTGGAGTCAGTCCAGGCCTCAAACAGAGCTCCTGCTGAGTAGTTTTCTGTTAACCCTTGCTGAACTGGAGCCCACCCTTCTGACCCCCCAGTCTGGAGCATTTTTCCAGCAGTCTGGTAGGAACATCTCCCCATTCCTATCCAGGGTACCCCTGTCTCATCCTGCAGGCCCCCTAAGTGCCATCGGGGCCCTGCAGAGGGATGGGGGAGGGAATTCTGGGGTTTTGTCTACAACATATTAGCTGACTTGCTTCCCCTATCTGTCCCCCTGCCCCTCCACCTCTGCCCCAGTCAATGGTTAACTTGACCCAGCTCAGGAGGGGCCTGGCTCAGTCTGGGCAAAGCCCTTCAGAGCAGCTCACAGAACCCAGCTGGGATGGAGGGGCCTGTCCTGGGACACCCATGTGCATGCTATAGCGCTGGACACCAAAGACGGGGTGGCAGGCTGTCCCATGAGGCCCTTCACGGCCCCAAAGCTTTGCAAACAGCAGAGGTGAAGCTGGCATCCTCAGGGGCTGATTTCCATCATCCCTGGATTGCAGGGCCCCAGGGCAAGGGCCCAGCCCTTAGCTTGGCCAGCTCAGGAACCTGCACGAGTGAACTGCAGGGCCCACCATGTGTCACCAAATGCTGGGTCTGTTTGAAGTCCCAAGCACCTGCCCCCACTCCCCCAACCCCTCTCAGCCCTCTGTGATGAGGCACAGGCAGGCGGCTGTAGATATCTTGTTCTTTGCAACTTTGAGAAACTGGGAAGTTTGGATATCACATCACCTTTTTTGTTTGCTTGTTTTTAAAGCAAATCAGACTTTACACGATCTTTTATGATGACTACTTACAGATCCTACAGCTGGGTTATTTTGTAAAACAAAGAATAGTCCGCTAATTTTTCTGGTTTGCAAACTCAGATTTCCATGTCAGGCTTGTCTAATGGGGCAAACACCTGCTTACTGGTGCCCACATGTCCTCCTGGGCAGAAGAGACAGGAAGGCCTGGCAAAAAGAGTATTCTCTTTTGTTGTTGTTGTTGTTTTTTGAGACAGAGTCTCACTCTGTAGCCCAGGCTGGAATGCAGTGGCATGATCTCAGCTCACTGCAACCTCTGCCTCCTGGGTTCAAGGTATTCTTGTGCCTCAGCCTCCCGAATAGCTGGGACTACAGGCATACGACACAACATCCGCTTAATTTTTTGTGTTTTTGTATTTTTAGTAGAGATGGGGTTTCCCCATGTTGGTCAGGCTGGTCTTGAGCTCCTGGCTTCAAGTAATCCTCCTGCCTCAGCCTCCCAAAGTGCTGGGATTATAGTTTGAGCCATCGCACCTGGCCTCTGGCAGAGTATTCTAGAGAGACCAGAGTACAAGGCTAGGATGCAAGGGCACCAGAGCTGATGCCTTGTTGGAGGCCCCAGGGCAGGGCACAAGGGCTGTTCCCATCTCTACAGTTTGCTGACAAGTTCCTCGTGATCTGTGGCTCCCTTTACGCCAAGGAGAGTTAAGCCCCAGGTTTGCCAACTTGAAATGCCTGTTAAAACAGGTGAATTTTAACGGGCACAGGCGAAGCCCTTTTCTCTCTAGAGCTAGAAAATCTGGTGGTTATGATAGTCTCAGGAGCTGGATCTTCTGTTCTTCCATTCCCCAAGTTCCTTGGCAGCCCCAAATGGGCAGTGGTGGGGCTGTGGGCCTCATTCCAGACAAGGCAGTGACTCGGGCACCCACAGACCAAGCAAGTGCCCTGTTCCTCCTTCTCTGCTCTCCCCCACCTCCTTCCAGAAACCCATTCTGGAACACTAAGTTCTGTACAAGGCTGTGCTAAGCCCAGGTGGGGCAAGCTGCCAAAGCAAACCTCTCAGGCTGTCCCTAGGTGTGCTCACCTCTCCAGGGTGCCCTGGAGGTATTTATCGAGCCCCTCTCACCGCTCCTTCACTTTCTGAGTGGGAGCTGCACAAGATCTCCCCTTAGTTTCTTTTGCTGCTTGACAGCTAAAGGGACAGAGCTGGCAATGTGGGAGCTGCTTCCCAGTCAGAGAGGTGGGAAGGAATTCACTGGCTGTGTGCTCTGAGGGAGGGGGTGGGGAGCAGGAGACCAGAGCAGGAGGGGTATGGATGCAGGCATTCAGCTCGTCGTAAAACCTAGGCCTGTATCGTGCTCTCCTCTTTCCTAAGTTTGATATGCCCCCCCCACCCCTAAAATAATCTATATGTACATTATGGAAATTCCAGATCAGAAAACTAGAGAAGAGAAAGCATTCTCTACTCCTGCATAAAGAAAGGCACTATTGGGCTGGGCGCTTTGGCTCACACCTGTAATCCCAGCACTTTGGGAGGCTGAGGCGGGCAGATCGTCTGAGGTCAGGAGTTCGAGACCAGCCTGACCAACATGGAGAAACCCCATTTCTACTAAAAATACAAAATTAGCCGGGTGTGGTGGCGCATGCCTGTAATCCCAGAACCTGGGAGGTGGAGGTTGTGTTGAGCCGAGATCATACTATTTTACTCCAGCCTGGGCAATAGAGCAAGATTCTGTCTCAAAAAAAAAAAAAAAGAAAGGCACTATTAATCATTTGGAGTGTCTTTCTGGCCTTTTTCAAAAATGCAGTGAACACCTCCAGTTTTTAAAAGGAGGTGATACCCTCTAGCTTTCTGGTATACACTGGCTGCGCCGTCCTTCCTGGGAGCTTTCACAGCCGGCAGCTAGGCATCCTGAGAACATGACCACCGACCTCACCAGTCATCAGTGTTCCTCTACCTGTTCTGTCATTGATCTTCCTTCATCTAGCAGACTGTCATCTGCTTCTATCTTACATACCCCAGCTATCAATGATATCCAGGCAACCTCCTCTCCCAGAAGTTCCGCTATCTCAGACAGTACTTTTGTGGAAATTAGTCAAAGATTGAGGCCCCCAGGGAACGCAGCTCCATGGCAGGGCACATGGCCTGTGAGCGGAGAAGCCTGGATTTCAGCCCCAAGCCCCACCCTGAAAGGTACAACCTGTGATGACCATGTCTTCCCTGTACTTCTGGGATCCTTCTAACTGCTTTCTGCCTTTTTAGCTCCCCTTCCAACCCCTGTCCTTGTGGAAGCTTGGTGGGGAAAGGGAACCATCCCTTAGTAATTATTTCCATTATCATAAGTTTTACTTTGCAATGCATGGTTACCTCTGTGGGCAGGGATTAACAGTAGAGCTAAATGCTAGCGCTGGATGGGATGGGTGAGGAAACTGAGGCCCAGAGAGGTGGTAGCTTGCCAGGTCATGAGGCTAGGACAGCCCCCAGGACTTCCCACTCCCAGCCTGAGGTTCTGACTCCTGCCTTAGGAACAGCCCAGCAGCTACTTTAGCCCTGCTGGTCACCACTGGGAAGTTCAAATTGCTTGGAATGTCACTAATTATATTTAATTTTGTAATGAATTCCAAGCAAAATGCACAGGGCGTTTCCCTCCCTATGCTACCAGTCAATGGTCTGCCCATGCCTGGCAGCAGGGTCTGGTGGTATAGTGGGAAGTTTGGAAAGAGCATCAAAGGCCTGGATGCTGTGTGACTCAGGCAAGCTGTCCACCTGCCTGTGGCCCTGAGGGGCCTGGCAGGAATTACCTCAAAGCTCCCGACAACCCTGCAGGGCAATGTTGTGTGCCTGTCCCACTGCCTCTCTGTCTGGCAAGTGGCTTCCCTGTCTTGACCTTGACTTTGACCCTTTTCTTGTCTCACACTCTCCAAAAGCAATTGTGTCACCCCACTGACCTGAATCTTGGGTTTATTCAGCCCTACCTTAAATTCTTTCTTTAATTCTTCTTCTTCTTCTTTTTTTTTTTTTTGAAACAGTCTCGCTCTGTCACCCAGGCTGGAGTGCAGTGGTGTGATCTCAGCTCACTGCAACCTCTGCCTCCTGGGTTCAAGTGGTTTTCCTGCCTCAGCCTCCCGAGTAGCTGGGATTACAGATGCGTGCCACTACGCCCAGCTAATTTTTGTATTTTTAGTAGAGCCGGGATTTCACCACGTTGGCCAGGCCTGTCTTGAACTCCTGGCCTTAGGTGATCCACCTGCCTTGGCTTCCCAAAGTGCCGGGATTATAGGCATGAGGAACCATGCCCAGCCCTTTCTTTAATTCTTAAAACAGCCCATGATTAGGAGTCTGCAGCAAGCTGGTCCAAAGGCACCCACCCCCTTTTCCCACTGACTCCTTTGTCTCCCCCACCCTGCTCCAGCAGAAAGCCCCACCCTTGGCTTAGGCAGCGCCATGACGACTGAAATTGGTTGGTGGAAGCTGACTTTCCTCCGGAAAAAGAAATCCACTCCCAAGGTGCTGTATGAGATCCCTGACACCTATGCCCAAACAGAGGGAGATGCAGAATCCCCAAGGCCTGACACTGGAGGCCCCAACAGTGACTTTAGCACCCGCCTGGAGAAGATTGTGGACAAGAGCACAAAGGGCAAGCACGTCAAGGTCTCCAACTCAGGACGCTTCAAGGAGAAGAAGAAAGTGAGAGCCACGCTGGCAGAGAACCCTAACCTCTTTGATGATCACGAGGAAGGACGGTCATCAAAGTGAAGGGCTGAGGAGGGTGCTAGCACCTCCTGGCTCCCTGCCATCAGCCAGATCTGAGACAGGACCTTGCCACGCTGGCCTCTTTGGCCATAGCTGAAGTTGCGGGGGCAGTTGATACCTGCTGGCAGGAAATGGCTGGTTTTTAGGTTTGTATTTATGTGCCTCCACTTTTGTAAGGCCTGGGAGATCCCAGGGTCCTCCACCCTCCCCCTGACCACATACAAAGGCACTCTAGTTCAAGGGTGAAAACTCTCACCCAGGAGGAACAGCCCTCCTTGAAGCAATGGCAGGGCCAGCAGGGAGGTGGGCATGGCAGGGAATGGAGAGAGTGAGCCAGACAGACTTCACCTCCTTACTGGACACAGGGTCAAGGGCGAGTTTCAATTGCTGCTCCCTTTACTTTCTCTACCTGTGACTACTCCCTGGACCAATCCTGAGGAGGGCACATTTTCCAGAAGCCACGTGATAGGGGCTGGTTTCTGTGGAGCCAGAGGCAGAGACACTAAACTTGAGCTCACCTCCTAACACCGGCAGTAAACTTCCTGGAACTTTGCCCTCAGGTATGGAGGGGGCAGAGGACCCTGGCACTCTGTTAGGGTGCTGTAGAAGACTAGATTGATGGTAGTTTGGCCTGTTGGTTCCTGTTTTGGCCATGACTTTTGCAGGTGGCAAGTCACACACCCTCGAAGGGAAGTTACATGGGCCAAATTGGGGGAGTGGGTGGGGAATTTTCTCCTCTCCCTCCCCTACTATAATAGTATTTAAGACATATCAGCTCCAGAGATGAGTCCTGGAGCCTTGAATTTTGTTTAACAAAATAATTGTAGGTTTCTCTCTGTAATAACAACGCTGGAAAAGCAGAGAACCTCTTTTATGCTCATGTCTTGCATTTATTGAGATGACTGTTTCTCATGCCTTTATCTTCCTTCGTGTAAGTAAAGTGGACCTTTGTGCTCAAACTGTTCCTTTCAAGCTTCAGGAAGGGTTCCCAGGTGTGACAATGTAGGAACTGGGTCACTAATTTTTACCATCAAACTAGCCTTAGTATGGGGATGGGGGAGCAGAAGGAGCTAGTTACACCTCAGTGGTCAGTTCTCTCCAGTCAACAGAAAGGCCATCAGGTGCTCTAAGAGAGTAGGGCAGACCTTTGGTGATTGACCCCAAAGTTTCAGTGGTTTGGTTTGGGATTAAGATTCAAATTCTGGCTCTACCCCTTAGTAGCTGGGTGACCTTGGGAACATTTGCTTGTACTCTGAGCCTCAGTTTCCTCTTCTGTAAAAGGGGGCTGAAATAATACCTATCTCATAGGGAGTGGTCAGTATTAAGTGGCCTATGAGAGGTCGCATAGTAAGCTCTCAGTTTAATACTGGCTTCCTTCCCCCTTCCTTTATAAGGAACTCCACCATACCCCACAGCTTTGGTTTAAGAAAAAGGAGAAGGTGGGTATAGTGGCTCAGGCCTGTAATCCTAGCACTTTGGGGGCTGAGGTGGGAGGATTGCTTGAGCCCAGGAGTTTGAGACCAGCCTAAGCAACATAGCGAGACCCCATGCCTAAAAAAAAAACAACTAACAAACAAAAAGTAGCTGACTGTGGTGGCACATGCCTGTAGTCCTATCTACTTGGGAGGCTGAGGTGGGAGGATTGCTTGAGTCCAGGAGTTCAAGACTACAGTGAGCCATGATTGTGGCACTGCACTACAACCTGGGTGACAGAACTAGGTCTTATCTCTAGGAAAAAAAAAATTAATAAATAAGAGAGGCTGGGCACGGTGGCTCATGCCTGTAATCCCAGCACTTTGGGAGGCTGAGGCGGGCAGATCACCTGAGGTAGGGAGTTCAAGACCCACATGGAGAAACCCTGTCTCTACTAAAAATACAAAATTAGACGAGTGTGGTGGCACATGCCTGTAATCCCAGCTACTTGGAAGGCTGAGGCAGGAGAATCGCTTGAACCCAGGAGGCTGAGGTTGCGGTGAGCAGAGATAGCTCCATTGCACTCCAGCCTGGGCAACAAGAGCAAAACTCCATCTCAAAAATAAATAAATAAATAAGAAAGAGGAGAAAGCTGTCATTTTATGAGGTTAGGTCCAGCTCTTTCTCAAGCTGTAAGAGCTGGGAACTAAAAAAATGTTGGCCAAATCTCTGGAGCTCATGGTAGAAACACAGGGAGAGACCAAGGTGGCCACTAAACAATGTGGTCCTGTGGCTTCCAGGTCAGCTCCTGGCAGGCTGCTGGGCCACCTCACCCCAGGAGCTGTTGCTCAGGGAATTTATTACTGAAACAAACAGACCTATACAAGGGAGCCTTTGTTAGGGGCCTCACCCCGGCCAGGGGGACCTCAAATGATGAGTAAGGGAGACCAGGAGCTGGAGGGATGGAAGGCAGGCTCAGGGGTGCTGCCTTTCCCAAAGCCTCTTTCCCCCTACCCCTTCCCACTACACAGAATTTTCTAGGGTCTCACCAATTACTTAATCCATGAGGCCTCCACAGAGCATCTCAGACTTTCCCTACACTGCAGCCCTGCCCAGTGTTAATAGCTAACATTTATAGGGTGTTTATGGCAGGCGGCCCCTAGAACAAGTCCTCCCTAAGGTTGTTCATTTAATCCCATCATCACCTGAGACAGGTGCTGTCATTATCCCCATTTTTCAGACAAGTTGGCTGAGGCTTAGAAGTTAAATCACTCATCCTGGGGGCCAGGTGCTGGCAGTGGTACAGCTGGGACTGAAGCCAGAGCCAGCTTGTACATGTGACCACTGTCCCACACAGCCACCTTCCACTCTTGATTCTCATCTGCTACGGGAACAGGAAACTGAAGCTTGGAACAAATAAAAGCACTGACACCTTCTGCAGAAGGGGAAGTTGGGAGGGGAGGGAGCAACTTCTGGGTCTTAGGATCCTGGGAGGTGAGCATCACTTGAGGGGACTGGACAAACTCTGGAAGCAGTTGGATAAAGCCAACCAGCTTTGAAGCTGAGTGTCCCCTAAGACCCTAGACTACAGGCATCTCCCACATCCGCCCATTCTCGGTTTCCCTGAGGTGGGGGATAAGGATGGCCCCTGGGCCACCCACCTAAGGTTCTAGATAATACTGGCACTGTACTGCCAACTCCTCCAGTATCACCATTACCCCTCTGGGTGAGAGTATCCACAGCCCCTCTGCCCCTTGCATGCTGACCCCGGCTCCATCTTCTAGGTAAAGTCCACACGTTTCTAAGCTGGGGGGCCGGATGGATGTGGGGTAGGTACTAGAAGCCAGAGAGAGATCTGGCTGCCCAGGGAAGCAGAGTGAAGCCACTGCAAGTTTTCATGAGAACAGGGGAGGAGGAGGAACCGAGAGCGCAAATATGTGCGGGAACCGGGAGAGGCTACGGGTTATCGACCACAGTTTCACTGGGACGCGGCCCAAGCGGATGAAGCGGGAGGCAGGGGGAGGCCGGCTAGAAGTGGCTTTCACTGCCCGGAAGGGGCCGACCTTGGGTGGCGGGCTCCCCCTGCTGGACGTACTGCCTACATGGTGCAGAGAAGTGAGGGGGCAGGAAAGTCGCTTAAAGTCCCCAAGTCCCCGCCTTGGGGGTTGAGGGAGACCAGGCCGGGTTGAACATCAATAAAGTGCACGGCTGACAGGCTTTTATTACAGACTGGGGCAGTAATGGCTGGACAGAGAACGGAAAAGGAACATCTGAGACCAGGCTCAAAGCTAGGGGGATACACAACCTCCAATAACACAAGGTGGGTGCAGCACTTCTAGACACACACACAGACACACATACACTTACTCATGAACGGCACAGCCTACGGTACAAGAAATAGGGCAAGGTAGGTAAGGGCACCCGACACCCTCCTGCCTGCAGGGGGCCACAGGGTTAATGTGCCTTCCTGCACGCAGGCTTAAGAGGGATAAACAAGGAGAGGGCTGCCCTTGGAGAAGGCCTGCGGATAATAGTGACTGAGGCACAGGTCCATGCAGGGGAAGGAAGCACAGTTCACAGAGTGGCAAGCTCAATGCCAGCCAGTGCAAGCAACAGTCAGTTCTTTGATCCTGGCTTAGTCACAGCAAACATTTACCCAGCCTGGCTCCTCTCCATAGCCAGCAGGTTGCTTGCTCATCCAGTCTGCCCCTGGTCAGCTGGCTTGTGCTCAAGGAGAACAAACACAGTTCAGCACAGGACTCAGCTGAGGGTCACTAAAGGATCACAGACTGTGAGGGTGGGAGGTCATGGTTTAGAGGTTCAGTCTAGTGTAGCTGATCACCTGGGGTCTAGTGAAAATGCAGGGTCAGATTCAGTGGGTCTGGGGTCTGAATCTCTAAGGCGCTGCCAAGTGATGCTGATGCTCCTGGCTTGTGGACCACCCTGTGTATAGCAAAGCTCTAGACCAGGAGGTCTCAACCTTGGCTGCACAGAATTCTCTGGAGAGCTTTTAAATTTCCCAGTGCCCAGGCTGCACTCATATCATAGTAGAGACAGGGTTTTGCCATGCTGGCCAGGCTGGTTCAATCATCTCTGAGGGTGGGACCCAGGCATCAGGGTTTTTTAAGCTCCCCAGGTAATTCCAGTATGGGGGAAAAACCAATGATCTAGGAATTATCAGCAGAAGTGGGGAGTAAGGAAAGCAGATATGTGAGTAGTCTGAAAAACATAATCTCTATAATCATTTAATTTTTCTTTTTGGAAAATGTATGTATACATACACACAGTTTCCATAAACAAGCATAGATAGTAAAGCTGATTAAAATCTTCCTGTCCTATTGGTACCAGCACATGAAGCCCTTCTACAAAATTCCTGACTGACTGGGAATAAAAATTCCTAGTGACAGCCCACTCCTTCTCAGGCAGGTATGATTGTTTGAAATCTCTCCCAATATTGAGATGAAACCTGCTTCCCTGTAACTTCCTTGTAATTCTGTGGGTCCCTTGTAGCCACAGAGAAGGCAGCAATCAATAGAGGAAGTGCTATAAAAATATACTATCCTGGCCGAGTGTGGTGGCTCATGTCTGTAATCCCAGCACTTTGGGAGGCCAAGGCGGGCGGATCACTTCAGGTCAGGAGTTGGAGACCAGCCTGGCCAACATAATGAAACCCCATCTCGCTGGGTGTGGTGGTTCATGCCTGTAATCCCAGCACTTTGGGAGGCCGAGGCAGGTGGATCACAAGGTCAAGAGATGGAGACCATCCTGGCCAACATGGTGAAACCCCGTCTCTACTAAAAATACAAAAATTAGTTGGCCGTGGTGGCATGTGCCTGTAGTCCCAGCTACTTGGGAGGCTGAGGCAGGAGAATTGCTTGAACCTGGGAGGCAGAGGTTGCAGTGAGCCAAGATCACGCCACTGCACTCCAGCCTGGGCAACAGAGTGAGACTCCATCTCAAAAAAAAAAAAAAGAAAAGAAAAAAAAGTCCTATCCGTAAATGAGTTAGTTAAGTTGTAAGCAACAGAAATAGATTCTAGCTAGATTAAGTCAAAAAAAAAAAAAAAAAAGAGAGAGAGAGAGAGACTTTACAGAGATAGTGGGGTGTTTCAAGGCAGGGGGAGGAACTGCACAGCCCAGACCTGGGAGGGAGGGATCCAGGGAAGGAGAGATCCTGGGAATTGCAATAGCAGCAGGCAGAGGCTGTTGGTTCCTATTGTTTCCTGGCTGCTGTGAATGACTTGGCTTCAATGACTCCCAAGGTTCTGGATCTCTCCAGTTCAGCTTTCAAATTATTGACAAAACAATCTGATTGGCCAGGTTGGCTCAGGCGCATATGCTGGGACTAAGCTTTGGCCAGTATGACTCACATGGTAACAGACAGGGCTGCTGGGGCCCTCTCTGTCACCAGAAAGGGAGTCACACCGGCTGCTACCCCTAGAGGGAGCTATCCTAATCAATCATAGGCAAGGTCAAAAAAATAATTATGGAATTATTTTCCATTGGTGATTCTCTATGCCACCATTATACTCCACTTGACCAGCTAACTGAGAACCAGCTGAGTACAGAGAACTTAGAGGATTAGCTCTGAAGAGTCCTGAATATAAGGGGTAGGGAGGGAAATGGGTTGAGTTTAGAAAGAAGGGCCTGGGTCCCAATCCCACACCCTCTCTTGACACCTAGCCCTAGCTCCACTCTGGGCCAGCAGGTCCCAGAGTTAAGGTGCAAGTCTCTCATAGAGCCAGTCTTCCTCCCCGCGGTGGGTCATGGGCCCCAAAGGGGAATCTCCTGTGGGTAGGCCCCGCCGAAAGACTATCCGGTCATGCAGGCGGTTGGTTTGACCTTGCCAGAACTCCATCACCTGAGGGTACAGGACATAGCCACCCCTATAAGGAGAAGCAGAGGTTTCAGTGCTCTGTGGAGTTTTCTAGCCAGGTCACTCTCCCACCCTCACCCCTCATCCCAGGGCCTCTTGAAGGAAGTTGCTGGCATGCATGTGACAAGGGTGGCCAGGGAGGAGGAGATCTGTGATTCCCCAGGCAGGTGGCTTCAAGTAAACACAGGGGCCTGGTGTTCCTTCCTAGAGAACTACCAGATGTCACTCACCAGGATTTTGGCTTGGGCACCTCTTGATCCTGGTAGAGCTGTTCCAGTTCCTCATTTTTCTTTCTCAGATACTGTCCAGGGGAAGGAGTTAGAAGAAGGGCCAGGCCCAGTCAATGATTCATTAACAAGGACTTTCTGGGGATATGTGCTGGGGACATGGGTAAGCAGAGCAGACTGGCCTCTGTCCTCCAGGAGCAGTCAATGGGATGGCCAGATGGACAGAGGAGGCCTATTTCCCCTCTCCCTACCCCCACTTTCCCTTCTCACTGTCCTTTTCACTGTTTTCACTGGGCTGGAGAGATAGGAACCTGGCATCTCCTGGGAACAGCTTATCTCTGGGGATAAGCCAAAGCCTCCGCCACCTGGAGGACTACAGCGGAGCCCCACTCACCTCCCGATCAGGGATCACAGAACTCTGGTGGCTGACCACAGCCCCAATCTGGCTGCTCTTGGGGCGGGAGTGGAAGTAGCACTCAGCCTCCTCCTCGGGCAGCTTCTTCACAGGGCCTTCCACACGCACCTGCTCAGGGATGGCTCTGGGTGAATGGCGTTCAGTGCCACCTGCCCTCCCTACCAGCATAGGCCCTGTTCCTCTCTGCTCGATTGGCTGCCCCACCACTCTTGGCTCCAACTAACTGAGGGCTATTTTAGAGGCAGAGTGCCCAGCTGGGATGTTTGCCCAGTCTGGGGACCTTCACTAGACTTAATCATAAACTCAGGCCCTGCCAACCCAGCCCATCCCAGGCTGTCCTGGGAAAATTCACTCACCTGACGGTTAAGCGGCTCCCAGTAGAAGACAAGGGAAGCAAAGGGATTAGAGTCCTAGAAGTAAAAGAGAATCCACAGCCAGCCATCAGGACAGGGAGAGGAGGCCTCCAGCATGCAGGGAAAAGGCAGGAGAGCTGTAGTGTGCAGGTCCACAGCAGATGCATCCACCATAAGAGCTCATTTAAACCCTAAAAGTAGGCCTATTGTCACAGATACGGAGACAGGCTAAGTCACATGCCCAAGTTCCTGCAGTAAGTGGTGGAGCTAAGTTTAAGCCAGTCGGACTCCAAAGTGAGACTGGGTGATTTCTCTCACCCACAGATTTATGAGTCTTGAGAAATGCATGCTTGGCTGGCATGGACTTAGGGAGGTTTACTCATTTTGGATTCATTCACTGAATGCACGCGAAGTGCCCACTCTGGGTCTTGCAACAGGAGACATGCGGGGGATACAGCAGAGATAAAACAGAGCAGCCTCCACTCCTACAGAGCTTACTGTTGAGCAGAGGAGACAAATATCAGTTACATAATCACCCAAATAAATACTCAGTTCCAAACTGAAGAAAAAGACAAAAAAGAAAGTTGCAAGTTATAATGGCAGCAAACAGCATGAGGGGCTGAGTCTGAGTCAGAGTCAAGGAAGGCCATCCTGAGGAGGTAACACGTGGGCTGAGATCTGAAGGAACAGGTCATGGCTGATGGGGTGAGGCTGGTTAGAAAGGGCATTCATTCATTTATGGCAGAGAGCAGAGCAAGTGCCAAGGCCTCATGGCAGGAGGGCACCTGCACACAGACAGCAACTAGACTGGGGGGTGGGGTGGCATGAAAAGGTGACTGAGGAGGCAAGAGCCAAACCCTGCAGACCCTGCGAAAGATTACTAGCTCTTTTCACTCACCAGCTCTTTTCCTTTTCGACTCTCAAAGTTAGTGAAGAAGCGGAAGCCATCTTTCCCAAAGCCCTTCAGTAGCAACATGCGAGCAGAGGGTTTTCCATCTCTAGGAGCAAACAGCAGAGCACTGTGGTCAGAGCCTGCTTCGATGCTCTGGTTACAGTCCCTCTCCCCAAAGGATGTCTCAGCACCCCCTCCAGCTGCACCCCCTTTATTGGGCTGTCAGGCTGCCCCCTCCCATGTGCTCCTGGGGATTTGTCCTAGAGGTACCACACCACAGCCTGGGGCCCTGTTATGGGCTGAATTGTGTCACCCCAAACCCCTATGTTAAAGCCTTAAACCCCAATGTGACTGTATTTGGAGACGGCGACCTTATGGAGGTAATTAAGGTTAAGTAAGGTCATAGGGGTGGGGCCCTAACCCAGTAGGACTGGTGTCACTGTAAGAGAAGAGACACTTCAGAACCACCTCCCTTGCCCTCCACAACACACACACACACACACACACACACACACACACACACACACACACGGGAAAGGCAGTGTGAGGACATGGCAAAAAGCAGCTGTCTGCAAACCCCAAGCAGAGGCCTCATCAGAAACCACCCCTTATGGCACCTTGATCTTGGACTTCCAGCCACCTGAACTATAAGGAAATAAACTCCTGTTGTTTAAGCTATCCAGTCTATAGTAACTTGTTAAGACAGCCCTAGCAAATTCATAAGACCCTAAGGGCAGGGACTAACAATAATGCAATCATCCCATGCTTCAGGATCATAGTGGTGCTATGAGATCAGCTCCTCTGCTCAGAGCTCTGGGAGATATCCACTCACACAGTACAAGAGCACTGACTTCAAGGCCTTGCACTTTAGCAAGGAGAATTGAATAACAGGCTAATACAAGTGATGTCTCAAAGGGCGTATGATTATCAAAGGAATGATATAGTCAAGTACTGTGCTAGATTTCGAGAGAGAGACAGAGCTTCACCAGGAGAAGTAGCTCCTGAATGGCAGACGGGGCTTGGGTAGATGGGGAGATGAGGGAGGCAAAGGGTTGTGTGTGGATGTATCAAGGGCAGAAATGAACAAGGCACTGCAATTTTATCACTGAAATGTAATTTTGTGGTCTGGTCTTTGGTTTACAGGTAAGGACACAGGCCCAGAGAGGACAAGTATCTTGCCTAAAGCCACACAGCACGTTAATAACAGAGCTGGAACCATAAAGTTGGCAACCAGAGTTGAGAGCTTCATGAGCTTCCTAGTTCATATGTATCCACCCAAAGAGGGGCCCACGGCCATGCCCACCTGGTAGAGGTAGCCAGACACATGGCATTGGCTTCCCCTATGTCAGGACACTGAACAGCCTCCTCAAACCAGGCAGCAAACTGTTTCACTGGGTCAAGGGAGGTCAGATGAGTCTCCTCAAATGCCTAGGAAGGGAGATTTATTTCATTTAATAAACATATATAGTGCTTACTATGCATCTGGCACTGTTCTAGTCACTTTTCAAAAATCAACTCATTTAGTCCTCATGACAATGACCTTAAAATAAAAAATAGTATGCGGTAAGAAGATTCTGTGCCCTATTTTACAGGTGAGGAAACAGGCATAAAAAGGTCAGACAACTTGCTGTCCCACAGCTAGTGATGGATAAATCAGGGTTACATGTCATGGGTGTCAAAACTGTCTGTGCATCAGAATCACCTGGGGAGCATAAAAAAAACTTTCTGGGCTCCACCCCCATAATTTCTCATTCAGCAGGTCTGAGGCTTCATCAAAAACTGCATTTTTATTTACTTATTTATTTTTTTTAGACAGGGTCTCACTCTGTCACCTAGGCTGGAGTGCGGTGGTATGATCTCGGCTTACTGCAGCCTCAACTTCCTGAGCTCAAGCGATCCTCCAATCTCATCCTCCCAAGTAGCTGGAATTACAGGCACGCTCCAACACGCTCGACTAATTTTATTTTTTTGCAGAGACAGGGTCTCACTATGTTGCCCAGGCTGGAAAAACTGCATTTTAAACAAGCATTTCTAGAAATGACCACGTGCAACCAGATTTGGCAACCAGGGCACTGGAACCCAATTCCTAAAAGCTTCTCTTGGTTCCCCTCCTGAGAAGGGAAAAGGAAAAGAACTTTCCAGTGGTCAGCAGAAAGTACTGAAGGCAGTAAGCTAAGAGCTTTCTCCTCCCCTCCTCCCTGAGCTAGTCGCCTTCCCCCATATTCCACTTACTTTTTTTGTCAAACAGTTTGTAAGCTGTTTATCACTGTACCCACCTAAAGAGGGGCCCATGACCATGCCCACCTGGCATAAGGAGGTTTGGGTGACCCCAAAACCTCCTTGCCCCAGGCGGTGGCCCCAGAAGCCCTGAGGGGCTGGTTCCTCCTACTCCCCTCCCCCCAGTAGATGACTCCGAGGACCCCTCTTCCCCCACCCTTGAGGGAGGCCCAGCACAGTCCTGACATCCATCACATGAACCCCTGATTCATTCATCACTAGCTGTGGGACTGAGCAAGTTATCTGACCTTGCTACCTGTCGAGTAGCAGGGTTCTAAGCACTTTACAAACATCTAAGACCATAACATACCCGTGAGGCAGGTACTATCACTTCCCAGATGAGGAAACTGAGGATTCCAACCCAGGCAGGCTCCAAAGTTCGAGCTCTTACCCATTACGAAAGGCTGCCTTTTGAACCCATCTTCATTTGCGTTTCCCTGGAACTCCTCCCCTGGTGGGATGTCTTTGAAGCGCCTTTTTCCCACGGGGGGTGATCTCCAAACCTCCTTGCCCCACCAGGTGGCCCCAGAAGCCCCGAGGGGCTCCTCCTACTCCCCTCCCCGCTGTAGATGACTCCGGGGACCCCTTTTCCCCCGCCCCTGCAGGAGGCCTGGCCCTGGCGGCGGCACCTCTCGGTCCCCGCGGTAACTCTTGCGCATGGGTCCCAGGTCCATGGCAGCACTGCGACCACACAGGTGACTGAGGTAGCCTGGCCACTCGGTAGGTCGCCCGAACGTCGCGGTGACGCCCCGCAGCCAGCACGTCATGGGGGCCGCCGGCCACGTGACCCGGCTGTGGCCCGGCGCTGGGTTCCTTTGAGTTCGGAACCAATTTCTCACCCTGGACTTCTACCCCGGGGAAGGAAGGATTTGCCAGTCCCCCAACCAAGCTAACAGGTCCTAAGTCCTCGGAGCCAATGAGTTTCCAGGATCGGAGGAGGGAGACAGAAACGGAGAGGTCATTGGTTGGAGCTTTTCGGTAAAGAGGCCAATTAGAACGAGAACAGAGGAACCCAGCCGCCAATGGGTAGCGCCTTTGGGGGCGGGAGCAGAGAGACAAGGAAATGCTGTCGCCGCTGTTAACACGCACGTGGAGGTTGGTTAAAGGTATAGGAGGATCTCTTGCAGCCCAGGCGGGGCGGAGGATGTGTCCCGGGGGCTTGAGAGGAGTAGTCAGTATTAAGTGGATGGCCCACAGTAGGTGCCTGTAGGCGAGCTTAGGGCAGGAAGTACCCCCTGGGAAGGGAGACTAGTGGAATGGGAAAAGAAAAATGGAAAATGGAATTAGGGGCCAGACTCTGAGGCAAGGTGATGGGGACACATAGAGAAAAGGGTAATCTGGTTGTGGGGAGAAATTAGGGCATGAGAGTGGGAGAGGTTGAAATGACTTGTGGACCATGCCCCGAGTGGGGAGGTGCAGTGGGGTGAGGAAGAGACGGTGAGGTGAGAAGGAAGATGGCTGAATGGGAAGGGAGAAGAAGGAAATTTGAGACCGAGGTATCCCAGACCAGAGTGGTTTTCCTCTTCTAGTTTTGTTTTTGTTTTGTTTTGTTTTGTTTGAGACGGAGACTAGCTCTGTCGCTCAGGTTGGAGTGCAGTGACGTGATCTCGGCTCACTGCAACCTCCACCTCCCGGGTTCAAGCAATTCTCTGCCTCAGCCTCCCGGGTAGCTGGGAATACAGGCGCCCGCCACCACGCCCGGCTAAGTTTTGTATTTTTAGTAGAGACGGGGTTTCACCATGTTGGCCAGGCTAGTCACAAACTCCTGATCTCAAGTGATCCACCTGCCTCGGCCTCCCAAAGTGCTGGGATTATAGGCGTGAGCCACCGCGCCCACCACCTCTTCTAGTTTTAAACCCCTTCCCTCCAGCCTTATTTATTTAAGCAAGGGTCAGAGAGTTTTACTCCCTTTGCTCATGGTTTCCCCTGCCATGGTGCACTGGAGTTCATAGGAGCCAGTGTCCTGGTAGATGGCAAGGCTGCCAATGTCCCGTCTCTCCAGGGTCTCCCCCATCTTTGTCAAGCTTCCCTTTTTCCACATTTTGCCCATGCTAGATAGTAGGAGTCTAGCCCCTAGGTCAATGCAAGCAATTACCAACTGAGAGTACACAGAGCAGGTGCTGTGCATAGCCTTTCCAGGCTATGGATGCAAGGCTGAAAAATGGGAAACCCACTCGTGCCCAGTCCAATTCTGAGCTGGCTGGGGCAGCCTTGGGTCGAGACCTCTCTGTAGCCCTGCTTTCCACCAGCATCAGGAAGGGGAACTGCAAGAGCCATCTAGGCAGGCACCCAGGACTGTGCCAGGTAAGGGGAACTTCCTGGCCTGGCCAGGTGTCTGCATTACAGCTGAGCTTCGTGAAGCCCTACATTAGATACCTGTCATCCTTTAGGTGTACATAGCTTGAGCCAGATAGAATCTGGAAGACAATTTTGCTGCAAAGAAATAATACATGTCTCAAGGCTTAATGATATTGGTCTATGGATTCTCCACTGGTTGGATTTTTTTGTGCTGCCATCATTTTCCTCCATCAGCATAATTGAGAGAAAGTTGACTAGATTTACTTTCCTGTTGAAGTTGTCTTTCTTTTTTTTTGAGATGGAGTCTTGCTCGGTCGCCCAGGCTGGAGGGCAGTGGCGCAATCTCGGCTCACTGCAAGCTCTGCCTCCTGGGTTCACGCCATTCTCCTGCCTCAGCCTCCCAAGTAGCTAGGACTACAGGCGCCCGCCACCACACCCAGCTAATTTTTTGTATTTTTAGTAGAGATGGGGTTTCGCCACGTTAACCAGGATGGTCTCGGTCTCCTGACCTCGTGATCCACCCGCCTCAACCTTCCAAAGTGCTAGGATTACAAGCGTGAGCCACTGCGCCCGGCCGAAGTTGTCTTTCTATATAAGAGCATTGCTGTACTCCTGCCCTCCTAAGCCCCTGCAGTTGAACCTGTGTAAGCAGTAATGAGTGCACTTCAACTCAGATGGGTTTGGTTCATGGGTTTTTTTTTTTTTTTTTTTTTTCAGACAGAGTCTCCCTCTGTCACTCAGGCTGGAGTGCAGTGGCGCGATCTCGGCTCACTGCAACCTCTGCCTCCCGGGTTCAAGCTATTCTCCTGCCTCAGCCTCCCAAGTAGCTGGGATTACAGGTGTGTGCCACCACACCTGGCTAATTTTTTGTAATTTTAGTAGAGATGGGGTTTCACCATGTTGGCCAGGCTTATGTGGAACTCCTGGCCTCAAGTGATCCACCCACCTTGGCCTTCCAAAGTGCTGGGATTACACGCATGAGCCACTGTGCCTGGCCATGGGGTTTTTCTTCACACTGTTAGTACTCCTGGGCTGCTGCTACACTGGACCTGGATTCTAGGACATCAAGGCTAAGATCATCTATGTACTTAAAAGCCAACAGCTCAGTGTAGTGGAGGTAGATACATGTTTATGTATTAATTCAGTAGACATTTGTTAAATACTTCCTTTGGACTGGGCACTGAACCAGGTCTGAGAATGTTAAGATGAAGATGACAACCTGGGCTTGTAGTCTATAGGGGGAGGCAGATTTGTGAGCTTAAGAGTTGTTGCAGATTTGTTTTGTTTTGTTTTGTTTTTGAGACAGAGTCTCACCCTTTCACCCAGGCTGGAGTGCAGTGGCACGATCTTGGCTCACTGCAACCTCCGCCTTCTGGGTTCAGGCGATTCTCTTGCCTCAGCCTCCCGAGATATTTGAACAGGTGTTTCTGTACAGTAAAGAGAAGCAAAAAGAAGAGGATCAAACAGTCAGGAAAGGCTTTGTAAAGGGAGTGGACATTTGATGTCTTAATGAGTAAGTTTTTGCTGGATGGACAATGGAACAGGCGTCCCAGCAAGAGGGAACATTATGAGTAAAGGCACGGTGCACTTGGGGGAACCTGGAGACATGTAATACTGCTGGAGCAAAGGTGATGAGAAAACAAGCTGAACAAGCAGGCAGGGCTAGGTGCTCCTTGCTGAAGAGTCATCATGCAGGTGCCGAGGGTCAGGCTTTTAGACACAATGATTCTGATATTTTATCCTGTGATTTTTTTAGCCTGTGAACCAGTGTCTAGTTCCTGCTTTTTAAAGACCAGATGGGGAGAAAAAAGTGCTAGATTCTGACAGCGTCTCCTTCCCTTGGTGATTAGCAAAGAAGTGTGCAGTTGATTGCCCTTTTGTATTTTTCCCTTTGTCTTGAAGATAATAAGTAGACTTGTGTTATGCTTTTCTGCTTAGTTTGATTTGGTTTCTGGATCACAAAACAGCCCCTCAGTGCACAACCAGAAGGGAAACAAGCCTGCTAGCTGCTTTTGCTACTGATGCAACTACCAGCAGGGACTTTCTGAGTGGGAGAAAGGAATTATTTTACTGTTCCAGTCTTCTCTTGAGAAAGTCTTAAATGAATAGAAAATACATAGCAACATTTTTATTGTACAGAGAGGCACACTGGTTTCTCAAGATGAAACAAAAAAGTCTGCATGGCAGGGTGTGGTGGCCCATGCCTGTAATCCCAGCACTTTGGGAGGCCGAGGTGGGTGGATCACTTGAGGTCAGAAGTTTGAGACCAGCCTGGCCAACATGGTGAAACCCTGTCTGTACTAAAAATACAAAAATTAGTCAGGCATGATGGCAGGCGCCTGTAATCTCAGCTACTCAGGAGGCTGAGGCACGAGAATGGCTTGAACCCGGGAGGCGGAGGTTGCAGTGAGCTGAGATGGTGCCACTGCACTCCAGCATGGGCAACAGAGCAAGACTCAGTCTCAAAAGAAAAAAAAAAAAAGGTCTGCATGTGGGTTTGTGGACTGTGCCTTGCCTATTTTCTTCTAATGCTTTTCCTTTTTTTTTTTTTTGAGACAGAGTCTCATTCTGTTGCCCAGGCTGGAGTGCAGTGATGCAATCTGGTCTCACTGCAACTTCCGCCTCCCAGGTTCAAGCAATTCTCCTTCAGCTTCCCTAGTAGCTGGGATTACAGGCGCCTGCCACCACACCTGGCTAATTTTTTATATTTTTAGTAGAGAGGGGGTTTCACCATGTTGGCCAGGCTGGTTTCGAACTCCTGGCCTCAAGTGATCCACCCTCCTCGGCCTCCCAAAGTGCTGGGATTATAGGCGTGAGCCACCACACCCAGCCATGTTTACTTTCTTAAACCACCTTTTTTCTAATCATCTGACTAAATTATGTATTTCAGTTTTACTTTAGTGATTGGATTTGTGTTTTGGAACCTGGCTCTGGTGACCAAATGGGTGATGAGCAAGGGAGGGTGAGGCTGGTGGCAGGGATAGGTTGGGAGAAGCTGTGGTGTTGTCTAAGTGGAAGGTGGGGGCAGGATCCTGATGCATGAGTATGGTGTAGGGCATGTGGAGAGGAGGGATCCATCCACCAGGGCTGGCTTTAGGTGACATGGGTGGTGCTGTTCATTGAAGTGGGGCATGTTGGAGGAGGAGGTTTGGGGGAAAGGTGAATTCCTTAGCAACATTTCGAGTGTGAGGGTTGATGGGACACCCACGTTTGGCCAGGTTGGATAATGGAGTCTGGAGCTTAGTTGGGAGGTCAGGGCTGGTGATACTGGTTTAGGTAGCATGAGCCTCGGGGTGGCACTTAGAGCCGTGAGGGAGGATGAGAATATCTGAGAAGGGAAGAGGGCCTGGGAGAGTTAGGGAGGGTGGTGGGGAAAGGGAGAGTCAAGGAGGAGTGGTAATGATGCTGGTGAAATACAGCGTCCAGCTTTCTTTTTTAAAATTTTTTTTTATTTTTTGAGATGGAGTTTCGCTCGTCACCCAGGCTGGAGTGCAGTGGCACAATCTCAGTTCACTGCAACCTCCACCTCCTGGGTTCAAGCAGTTCTTCTGTCTCAGCCTCCTGAGTAGCTGGGATTACAGGCATGCACGACCACACTCGGATAATTTTTGTATTTTCAGTAGAGACGGGGTTTCACTATGTTGGCCAGGCTGGTCTCAAACTCCTCACCTCAGGTGATCTGCCTGCCTCAGCCTCCCAAAGTGCTGGGATTACAGGTGTGTGCCACCGTGCCCGGCCTGTGTCCTGCTTTCTAAGAGGTGAGAGGAAGAAGGCTGATAGCAGAGCAAGGGGTGTGCTGGAGAGCCTGAAGCTCAGGAATTCTTGGGCCCAGCCTTGAGGTGAACTCAGCTTGGAGCCCCAAGGGTAGCAACACCAGGACTTACAGAAGGGTGTGTGCTTGGTGCTCTGCCAGCAGATGCCTGAGCCCTGAGTGGGTTTATCAGAGGCCCAAAGGAGGTGGATCCTCAGAGGCTTGGGATGAGATCAGAGGAGGCTGAACCTTATCGGTGTCCTGCCTGTGGTGCTTGTGGCTAACCCCCTATATGATCCTTGCATGTGCTTACAGATGGCTTCCCAAATACATTGTGGGTGGCTGGTATTCCCTTAGAATGGGAGCTCCTTCACGAGAGGGACCACATCTCTTAACTTTCTCTGGCTTCTTCTTACAATCCTAGCCCACAAGGTGTGCTCAAAAAATGCTAATCTGTAATGTTTATGCATAAACCACTTTTGTTAAGCTTTTCAGTATGATGGGTGTTATGTATGGTGAGTGGGGTGTGGGACATTTTTGCACCTGGTGGGAGCAGGGCTGAGTGTGTGTTTTGGTTTTTTGGGTTTTTTTCTTTTCTTTTCTTTTCTTTCTTTCTTTTTTTTTTTTTTTTTTTTTTTTGAGACAGGGTCTTACTCTGTTGCCCAGGCTGGAATGCGGTGGCACACTCATGGCTCACTGCAGCCTTGACCTCCTGGGCTTAAGAGATCCTCCCACCTCAGCTTCCTAAGTAGCTGGGACTGTAGGCACACACCACCATGCCTGGCTAATTTTTTTATTTTTGTAGAGATGGGGTCTCACTATGTTGCTCCTGGTCTCAAACCCCTGGGCTCAAGCAGTCCTCCTGCCTCAGCCTCCCAAAATGCTGGGATTATAGGCATGAGCTGCTGTGCCCGTCCACAAGTGTGTTTGTTGACTGGAGGGATGTTGAGCTTCAAAGGCCAAGTGAATTAAATCAGTTTCAGTCCCCAGAATACCTGCCTTGATAATTATGGTGTGGGCCACAGGCAGTGAGTGGGAGGAGGCCTGGTGGTGGGTTTTCAGGCAGGCCCAAAGGACATGGCCTAGTGACTTCCTAGTTTCCTTTGACAAATCCTGGTCAGTCCTTGCATTTAGCCTGCCCTGTGGTCAGTTCTCATTTCCTTTTGCTCAAGGTCCCTATGAGCAGGTATTTGACCCTCTTCTCCAGGACCTGAGTCACTACCATAGTCCACCATGGTTTGCTTCCTTTTTTACCCACAGCCCTGTTCATTATTCCATCCTCCCAGGCTCACTTCCTGCCTCTTCTACTCCTTGAGGACCCCTTCTCTTAGGAAACCCAGTTGCCACCTGTCCTATTACCACAGTTCCTTTAGTGACTCACCCCAGCCCCAAAGACCTTGGTTGAATCACAAGTGTTCTCTGTCCCAAGGCAGCATCTCATCCTGTTAGGTTCCTCGGCACCTGTGTTCTATCAGCCATGAGCCCCTGATGGGTCTGGGGACCTGAGATGGTGCAAGTGGCAAGAGGCAGAATGGAGGTGGGGCCATAGCTGGCAAGCTCTGCCTAGCAGGTGCCCACACCTCTCATAATCTCCAGAATCTCAGGGTCCTAGTCACCTTAGTATGTGCTGTCCACTCTGATTCTGATGCTGCTTGGGTGATCTTGTTCAATTTGCTTCATTTTTTACTTCTCTATTCCAGGTCTTCCATTCCATTTTATTTTTTAAAGTAATTTTAGGCTTACAAAAAAGTTACAAATATAGTACAAAGATTTCCCATACACCCTTCACCTACCTTCCCCAAATATTAAGATCTTACTACCATAGCACAATTGTCTACATCAAGAAATTAACATTGGCACACCACTATTAATTAAACTACAGAGGCCGGGCATGGTGGCTCACGCCTGTCATCCCAACACTTTGGGAGGCCTAGGTGAACGGATCCTTGAGCCCAAGAGTTTGAGACCAGCCTGGGCAACATAGGGAGACACCATCTCTACCAAAAGAATAAAAACTAAAAAAGTAAATTATGGGCTTTTTTGAGTTTTACCCCTTTTTCTCCCACTCATGTCCTTTTTCTGTTCCAGGACCCCACATTGCATTTAGCAGTCCTGTCCCCCTAGTCTCCCATCCATAACTGTTCTCAGTCTTTCGGCTGCTTCATCTAGGTCCCCTCAACTTAAGAATGGGTGTGGTGTGGGGAAATGGGTCCACTCACTTTGGAAATGATGTGGCAGCTTGGTTTTGGAGACAGGACCAGAGATAGGGTTGGCCTTGGGCAGGGTCAGTTTTCCTTAGGGCGGTGTGAACTAGGAAACTTCTGCCATATTCCCTTTTGCTTGGGGTAAAGGACGATGCTGCTGATAAGAAGTTGTATCTGTGTGCGTGACCACAGCCCACTTTCTCACCATGAGCTGGGGAGCCCAGGGTGTCCCCCTGAGGACTCCCAGTCATGACAGTTCTATTAAACTTTGGGCCTGTCTCCCTAAAACCTCCCTGGCATGGGGTGGGTGGCCCTGCTGTGCTGAATAAGACCGCCTGCCTGTGGGAGGACAGTGTAGAAGACACACGCCTCATGGGACCCTGGTGTGGGCATTGCTGTAGGGGGTGGATCTAGTCGCCTCTGACTCTGCAGAGGGGTCTGTGTCCAGTCGACATCATAGCCGAGCTTTTCTTTTTTTTTTTTTTTGAGACGGAGTCTCGCTCTGTCGCCCAGGCTGGAGTGCAGTGGTGCAATCTCGGCTCACTGCAAGCTCCGCCTCCCGGGTTCATGCCATTCTCCTGCCTCAGCCTCTCCGAGTAGCTGGGACTACAGGCGCCCACCACCACGCCCGGCTAATTTTTTGTATTTTTAGTAGAGACGGGGTTTCACCGTGGTCTCGATCTCCTGACCTCGTGATCCGCCCGCCTCAGCCTCCCAAAGTGCTGGGATTACAAGCGTGAGCCACCGCGCCCAGCCAGAGCTTTTCTAGGACTGGAAATTAGGAAGAGACTGAGACAATGTCCAGATTAATGACTGGGGACCGGGCCCTCTTACTGTCCTGCAGGACAGCAGTGGACCTAAGGTAGAGCTGACCCCAAACTCAGGGGTGTACATCACGCAACTGCAGTCTGCAGAGCTGTCACAGGTGTCACCTGAAAAGCCCAGGCTGATGGCACAATGGATGCCCCACTACTTCTCCTGGGGGTCTGCAGCCTATTCTTTCACTATTGGGCAACACATTCCTGCTGACACTGCCACCATGAAAAGCCATTTGCCTGCCCACTGGAGGGGTCAGTGCTGGTCTAAGTTCCTCTAGGAAAGGTCAGTGTGTTGGGGGCCTGGTGCAGGAGAGGAACTGAGAACCCTGTTCACCCCATACAGGCAGGGGAAGAAGCAGAAGCAACAGGCGCTTGAGCCTTTGGACACTGAGGCCAGTGGTCTAACCCCTAGCGGCTGTCCCACTTGCTTTGGACAGTTGAGTCCTTCCACTTTGATAATCTCTTGGGCAGCAGGTTAAACTGTTTGGGGAGCTGGATGCAGTGGCTCACACCTGTAATCCCAGCACTTTGGGAGGCCAAGGCAGGCGCGTCACCTGAGGTCAGGAGTTCGAAAGCACCCTGGCCAACATAGTGAAACCTCATCTCTACTAAAAATACAAAAAATGAGGCTGGGCATGGTGGCTCACGCCTATAATCCTAGCACTTTGGGAGGCCGAGGCGGGCGGATCACTTGAGGTTAGGAGTTTGAAACCAGCTTGACCAACATGGTGAAGCCTCGTCTCTATTTAAGAAAAAAAAAAAAAGAAAAAAAATTAGCTGGGTGTGGTGGTAGACGCCTGTAATCCCAGCTACTTGGGAGGCTGGGAACAAAAGAATTGCGTACCCATGAGGCAGAGGTTGCAGTGAGCTGAGATCGCACCATTGCACTCCAGCCTAGGTGACAGAGCAAGACCCTGTCTTAAAACAAACAAACAAAAAACGTTTTGGCCATTGTGATCCTATAACTTGGGGAAGGGAAGACTGAGAGGTAGGAGACTGTCAGGGGGTAGAGAGGATGTCACTGGCCAGGGAAGAGGGGATGGATGATGCAGAAGTCAAAAACTGGTAGCTCAAGCGCTGAAACTGGTCCTGCTGTATTTTTAAACAATTGAGCCAACATTGAAAGATCAGATTCCACCCCAAACTCCACATTTCTGGCTTCTGTTACAAAAATCACAAGAGTTGGCATTCTCACATAGCACCAACTGGCCGAAGCAGAGTAGGGGCACCCCCTGTAGTCGGGGGTGGATGTCCCATTTTTGCAGTCACACACTCCAATATTTGCCCTAAGCAGAGGGTCACTGACATTGACCACAGTACTTGCTTTGCTTTCCTTATGGTTAAAAACAGTTTCCCTTCTGGTCCCTGAGGCACTGGGGTTGCAGTGGGTCTGTGTTTAATCAAGATACATGCGGGAGTCTATTTTGAAGCTGAAGAGGAAGAGGGGGGTTGAATAGCAGTGGGGCTTGAGGTGAACCCCAGGAAGAAGAAAGAACAGCAGTAGGGGTTGAGGTGAAGCCCACGCTGACTAGGAGGGCTCTGAAACACAGGTGGAGGGAGGAAGGCGAGGGGTCCCAGACCACCGCTCAGGAAGGTTCTAGTGATGAAGGAGCCAAGATCAGACTAGGCCTTAGGAGGCAGAGAAGATGCCTTCATTTTTATTCAGAATTGAAATAATCAACAGCTTAACTTCTTTGGCCCAATTTCTGGGTGTGGCAACTTTAAGGGGCAACCTTAAAGGGGCCTCAGGTTTGGGCAGTGGAAGACTCAAATGGAGAACCCGAACACCCCATTCTCTGCACTCGGATCAGGACAGCTTGCATTCATCCATCGCTCAGGGCTCCTACACACCCACCCTGGGCTTGGGGATAGGTCTGAACCCTTCTCTTGCTCCATCCTGTCTTCCTCAAAATATCTCATGTGTGGCGGGCTGTAACATCAGCACTGTCATCAAACAAGCCTGGGGCCTCACAAGGGCACTGGAAAGATGATTTTTTTTTTTTTTTTTTGAGACAGAGTCTTGCTCTGTCACCCAGGCTGGAGTGCAGTGGCACGATCTCGGCTCACTGCAACCTCTGCCTTCTGGGTTCAAGCAATTCTGCCTGCCTCAGCCTCCCGAGTAGCTGGGACTACAGGCATGCGCGACCATGCCTGGCTAATTATTATATTTTTTAGTAGAGACAGGGTTTCGCTATGTTGGCCAGGCTGGTTTCGAACTCCTGACCTCAAGTGATTCACCTGCCTTGGCCTCCCAAAGTGCTGGGATTACAGGCATAAGCCACCGTGCCCCACCAGAAAGATGATTGTAGAAATGAACTGGGTGGTTTGAAGGAAGGGCAAGTAAGACCCATTTGCTGGTTTGGTTAAAGAAAAAAAAAAAAGTACATATAATGCGTGGATTTGCCTTTGGGAGGGAAATCCTGCCCAGTCCCCCTTTCTTCCAGGCATGGGATCCTCGTCTCTGGGATAATGAGCACAATGTCAAGTGTCAGCTGGACAGAGAGGAGGGGCATGAGGGATGGGCTTTGGTGCACATGATGCTGGGGACGGTAGAGGACAGAGGAGGAACCACATAAGTGGGGCCCCTACCCTTCAGCTGCACCCAGATTTTCATCAAGGGCCCATCAGGATCAGGTGTCTGTGGGAGCCTCTTGCCTAGGGTGAGCTTAGACTGCATCACACCTTCAAGAGTTCCCCTGCAACTCTCAAATAATGGATAGGTGAAAGCCAGAGGAGGGTTAATTTGCCCACAAGTCTTTCTATGCTTTCCTCGTGCCATCACTCAGCTAGGCAGAATACATTCTCTCACTCTTAGCCACCCCAAGCGAGGCAGAGATGATCAGACATAACTTTTGAACCCCCATCTCACTGGAGAAGGGAAATCCTACACGGGAAATCCTCGTCCTGCCCAGCTGGGGGCTGGCACCTTCATTTCCAGATGATGCTGGGGAGTCAGGTCAGTTTCTGTACTGGAAGCATAAAGCACATGGCTTGGAATCAGCCCCCAGGAAAGGATCATTCTTTGTGCCTAAGAGCAAAGCCAAGGGAAACATGTGGCAGAAAGAGGTCACTTTGTTAATATTCCCCTTCTCTCCACCAATCCCCTTATTCAGAACACAGCAAGGCAGTTTTCTAGTCATGCAGTCCACACATGAGGAATAAATACACCTCATGTCTTCCCCTTGCTGCCAGTGCGGTGATGAGATGCAGAGCTGAGGGGCTGAGGAAGAGGCTTCTGTGTCAAGGTGGATTCAGCTGGTGGTCTAGTATTGCCCAAACGGCTTCCGTAGGGATAGGAAAGGCCCCCTGCTTGTTAACAAAGAAGAGGGGAAGGACAGAGAACCTGGATCCATCTGAGATCTGTGGGCTTTTTACTTTTTCAGCCATTTGAGGGTTGACTGGCTCTAAGGAAAAGCTGTTTGCTGGCAGACACAGGTGGCTGGTGACAAAGAGAACAGAGCAGGGGAATGGATAGCTCAAAACGAGCCTCACCACTTCTGAACAGAACAGCAATCCCAGCTGTGTCCTTTCGAGGGAGAGTGAAAGCACATGCTGTCCTCTACATGCTTGAGGCGGACTTGCCTGTCTCTTCAGGCTGGATGCTCTTCAGGGCCCTGTGGGGCTTAAACACATGTACTGAACTAGCTCCAATCTTAATCTGCACAACATCGCAACCCCTGAGTTCCTATTAGCTCTGCAAAACAAAGCAAAACAAATCTCCACCAAAATTTCAGATTTGTAGCATCTGCTAAAACCAAAAGGCACAATCAACTTCTTGTTCTCTCTGGGTTACTGGGCAGGGGATATAGAAGGAAACAGAATCTGTGGCCAGAGTCCTCTCTCGGGTGCAGCTGGGCTCCAGGCCTCTCTAGATGCCAAGCCCTCCCAGGAACCTGCCTCGCCCTTCACTTTGGGAAGGGACCTTGGCTCTTGGGGAAATGCATTTTTGCCAGACTGTAGCCTTCTGGAGGGGACTGAGCCAAGGCCCCATTGGCTCTCCTCTCTAAGCTTCTTACTAATGGGCTCTGAGGCCAATGCCTTCCTCCAGGGGTTGGGGAGGTGGGTGGAAGAGTTAACTTGCTGGCTGAGGTCACTGCTGTGACTTGGCTCTTCGTATCTGCTTTGTGTACAGGCAAAACTGGCTTACAGAAGAAAAAGGCAGGAACACCCGCATTGGGCCCTGGCCCTTGGAGGTGCTCTGGGGGCTCGTGCCAGTGTCATGAGGTACATGTGGCCGAGGCCCTTTTTGGGCATGTGGCCTGGGTTTGCCTGGGTTTGTCAGGAGGGCAAGGTCCTACCTTGGTCCCAGTGTGGATCACTCTGAGAGACCACAGCTCCCTCCTCTGGAGTCTCCTCTCCGAGCTCTCCAAGGGAAAAGACAAAGGAAGCCGAACTGCCAAGTTGAAGATTTTGCCTCAGGCAACTAAATTTATTAGCAAGAAAAAATTTTTGTCAGCCCAGCGCTGACCAACAAAGTACGTTAATAAAGGGTAACAAATCTGTCACTTAATTCATAAAACATACCTCAAGCAGTTACAACTAAAAATAAAGTTGGATTTTTGTTTAATTTAAAAGCCTCAAAAATAACAAGCAATATGTTTTTAAACATGTAGTAGACACAATTGTCTATTATACAATATACACTGTACACAAGTAGAGCTTGGGCCGGGCAGGGGTGAGGTGAAGGGAGAGGGAGGAGGTGCAGGATGTGCAGGTGCTGTTATCTGAATCCAGATTTGAGTTTAAATGCTGTGTCATTTAGAAAAGGGAATTGCTAGAGTGAGAAAAAAATTCATATGCTCATCATTGCCCCCTAACCCTCAACTGAAAGCAGGCATCGGGGAGGTGAATAACAAGGAAAGGAAGAGGGGAGCAATTAAATAAAACTTCTTTAAAGCACACACAGTACACAGTGTTCATCATCTGAAGTAGAGAGTATAAGGCAACGTTCTCCATAGAAAAAGAGGGGGATCAGGAGGAGTCGGTGGGTGTCTTTACTTTTTAAATAGAGCTGGAATGTGCTGGAGGAGAGGTTGTGGCGGGGCTGGGCACATGGAGTGGAGGTGGCCCCGAGTCTCTCCAGAGGTGGGTGCCGAGCCCCAGGGCGTCCACAGTGGCCGGCAGGGCCAGGGAGGTGCAGGAGAGGGGACATGGCACGATGCGACTCCGGCAGTGTTGGGAGCGGGGATCGGGGTGGGGGGTAGGGGCTCACTTTGCTCCTCGACGGAGTGAAATGCATGTTTTTCCTTTGGAAATAAGGGTTCCCACGCGTCCTGGTTTAGAACGTCTCATTGGGCACGGCCAGTGTCCACAGTCTGGGCAGGCCGGGAGCTCGTGGTGAGGGGAAGGGCCAAGGCGGAGCCAAGGGGCTTCAGAAGGAGGACAGTACAGGGAACAGAGCCCCTTCCTGTGGGGACAGTTGCAGAACAGGAGTGGGGCTGAGGGCAGGCCCAAGGCAGCCACAGGGCTCCTTTCTACCAGGGGCCCAGGGAGGACACAGGTGGGGGATTGCATCTTCAGGGCCTCCCGCCGCAGTTGGCCTTACAAGTTCTTCGTGACCAGGTGGGTCTTGTAATGCTTGGTGAGGTGGTCACTCCTCATGAAGCGCTTCTGACACTGGGCGCACTCGAAGCGTTTGTCCCCTGGGAAGAGGAGATGCCCATCACCCACAGACCCTGTGCACAGACCCTGTCTCTGCCCAAAAAGGTAGGGTGCGTGTGAGGTGCACCCAATCAAGCTGACATGGCCTTGTCACCACATTCTGCCCACCTCCTGCTCTCACATTTGCTCACTGGTGCCTACTCATCTAAATCTTTTTTTTTTTTTTTTTTTTTTGAGATGGAGTCTCACTCTGCTGGCCAGGCTGGAGTGCAGTGGCACAATCTCCACTCACTGCAACCTCCACCTCCCAGGTCAAGCAATTCTCCTGCCTCAGCCTTTCAAATAGCTGGGACTACAGATGTCCGCCACTGCGCCCAGCTAATTTTTGTATTTTTGTAGAGGCAGGGCTTCGCCATGTTGGCCAGGCTGGTCTCGAACTCCTGACCTCGTGATCCGCCCACCTTGGCCTCCCAAAGTGCTGGGATTACAGGCATGAGCCACCACGCTTGGCCCCTACTCATCTAAATCTTTTTATCAATTCTCATTTCTCTCTGACCCCCATTTGACCTCTCCAGTCTATTTCGTTCCCATTCCTTGTCCCTGGAGCCCATGCACCTAAGAGTCTTCCCGTGCAGGGCTGTCTGCCTGCTTTCTTCTTTTGTCCCTCTGACTTTGAACCTGGATCAGCATCCTCCCCATCGCAGGAAAATCCCGCTCCACCCTGACCTTGCCAGCCCTGAGCACTCACTTAGTTGGAACCATGTTGACCCCAACTGCTTTTCTGTGGAGTGTTGACTCCTCTGCCTTTTGGGGAGTAGGAACTGTCCCACCACACTGGCCAGGAGCCAGAGCTCTGGGTCACGCTTCCCTCAGCCCTCTAGCCCCAGGACAGGTATCTGCTCACTGCAGGCATTCACTATAGCACTGTTTGCCAAAGTGTATGTGTGGACCACTGTGGATACCCAGGACAATTTCAGGTGGTAGATGTATGAATTTTTTTTTAAGAGATGGGCTCCCACTATATTGCCCTGGCTGGTCTCGAACTCCTAGGCTCAAGTGATCACCTGCCTCAGCCTCCCAAAGAGCTGGGATTATAGGTGTGAGCCACTGTGCCCAGCTTGGATCAATATTTTTAATAGTTTTGCATTGATTTGCTAGTACCTAAAACTATAACTGTGATATCTCACTTTGGGAGGCAGAAGAGGGAGGATCAACTGAGTCCAGGAGTTTGAGACCAGCCTGGGTAACAGAGTAAGACCCTGTCTCTATAAAAATTTTAAAATTAGCCAGGTGTGGTGGTGCATGCCTGTAGTCCCAGCTACTCAGGAGGTTGAGGTGGGAGAATCGCTTGAGCCCCGGAGTTCAACACTGCAGTGAGCCAAAATTGTGCCACTGCACTCCAGCCTGGGTGACAGAGTGAGACCCTGTCTCAAAAAAAAAAAAAAAAAAAAAAAAGCCATGGCAGGGCCTGGGTTTAAACCTGGCTACACCAGTCACTAGCTGTGTGACTAGGCCACCTCTCCATGCCTCAATAAAACGGGCATCAACAGGCCGGTGCAGTGGCTCACGCCTCTATTCCTAGCACTTTGGGAGGCTGAGGTGGGTGGATTACCTGAGGTCAGGGGTTCGAGACCAGCCTGGCCAACATGGTGAAACCCCATCTCTACTAAAAATACAAAAATTAGCTGGGTGTGGTGGTGGGTGCCTGTAGTCCCAGCTACTTGAGAAGCTGAGGCAGGAGAATTGCTTGAACCCAGGGGGTGGAGGCTGCAGTGAGCTGAGATCGCACCACTTCACTCCAGCCTAGGCAAAAGAACGAAACTCCATCTCCAAAAAAAAGGCATAAACGAAGTATCCTCCCATATAGTCCTTACCGGGATCAACTGAGGTAATCAGTAAAGTGCTTAGTACTGTGCCTGGCACACCATGTCAGTGTTTGTTAAATAACTATGCTGACATGGCAAAAGTCATCAGGTTGTGTCATGCAACGACAACTATTCCTTTCCCATTACTTGGGGAAACAACAGTGATAACAGAATGGCTTGAAAATAATTTCCTATGTCATCCTTGGATAGTCTGTAGCTCTTGCTCAGTGTGGCAGTTCCAGGAGTGTCAATGTTGCTAAAGCCGGTAGAGTGGGGGTGGGAGGAGAGGCAGGAAGTTGACCTGGGTGGGTGGAGGGTCCCGAAGGCAGGGGGCTGACCTGTGTGGGTGCGAGCGTGCCGTTGGAGCTCGTCACTCCGTGTGAACCTCTTCCCACAGAAGAACCAGTTGCAGACAAAGGGCCGCTCGCCAGTGTGCAGGCGCACATGGGCACGCAGCAAGGACGTCTTACGGAACGTCTTGCCACAGTCGGGGATGTGGCACACGTGCTTCTTCTTGCCCTGCTCTCCAGACCTGAGAATTGGGGTGAGGGTGGAGTGGAAGGAATAGGAAGAGGAGAGAAAAGAGGTAGAGGATGGGGCAGGAACAGGATGCAGTGAGGATGTGGGGTCAGGTCAGAGAGCACAAGGAGGCAGGGGGCAAGGTGGCACAGAGCTGCCAGCTCTTCCCTGCCTGGTCTGTGCCAGCTTGCAGCTCTGGACAACTGTCCAGGAGGGGCTTGGGGAACACAGGCCAGCCTTGTGGCTTGGGCCCTCTCCTTGAATTACCTCTTCTCCCCATCCTTGCAGTTGGGACACGTGCAGGCCATGCGGCGCCGCTTCTCCCCGGGCTGGGTCTCTCCGGCCAGGGCTTGTTCCATTTGCAGCTGGATCTGGGTGGGGCTCAGCCCACTGATGGTCAGGTTGTTCCCAGAAACATTCTGCACTGTCAGCTGCTGCTGCCCTGTGGGGACAAAGAGGGCAGAGTTCAGGTTGAGGAAGCCTGAAACCTCGAGTCAACCCTTCTGCCCTTCTGCACATGACAAAGATGATAATCACAGCAGCTATTTTTGAGAGCCTGCTATATGTTGGATATCATTTTAAGGACCTTTGTATAGGGACTCATTTAATCTTCATGACCCTATAAAATAGGTACTATCATCAGCACTTTACAGATGAAGAAACTGAGGCTCAATAACATATCAAGATCACCCAGCTAGTAAGTGGTAGAACCCAGATCTGAACCCAGGAAGCCCATTTCAAAGTCAGTGCCCTGAACCACTGTACTATGTAGGCAGAATTTGCTTTAGAATATTGCCCACATGATTTCAGCTGGGAAGGGTCTTAAGACATTTCTTCCTGAATCTCCTCCAACCGTAGGCCCTTGTGAGATACCAACTCTACTTTTAGGAAAGTCTCCAGGGATTTCTGTTAAAAAGACAGAGGTCACAGGCTAGGTACAGTGGCACATACCTATAATCCCAGCACTCTGGCAGGCAGGACAATTGCTTGGGCCCAGGAGTTCAAGACCAGCTTGGGCGACATAAGGAGACCCTCATCTCTACAAAAAACTAAAAAATTGGCCGGGCATGGTGCTACATGCCTGTAGTCTCAGCTACTCATGAAGAAGAAGTAGGAGGACTGCTTGAGCCCAGGAGGCTGAGGCTGCATTGTCATGATCGTACCACTGCACTTCAGCCTGGATGACAGAGCGAGGCCCTGAGGCCATGTCTTAAAAAAAAACAAAAAACAAAAAACAAAAAACACAAAAGAGGACACAGTTCTATGGGCTTTGGGAAAAATCAGATCCTCTAGGATGCCTTATCCTCTTGGGGGTCACCTCAAGAGGGAAAAGCAAATGTGTTAAAGTGCTAAAAATTCATTAAGGATAGGCTGGGTACGGTGGCTCACACCTGTAATCCCAGCACTTTGGGAGGCTGAGGCGGATGGATCACCAGGTCAGGAGTTCAAGACCAGCCTGGCCAAGATGGTGAAACCCCGTCTCTACTAAAAATACAAAAATTAGTCGGGCGTGGTGGTGGGCGTCTATAATCCCAGCTACTCGGGAGGCCGAGGCAGAGATTGCGCCACTGCACTCCAGCCTTGGCGACAGAGCGAGACTCTTGTCTCCAAAAAAAAAAAAAAAAATTCATTAAGGATGAAGAGAAATTCAGAGAGCTCCCAATACATAAGGAGCCATTTTTGCTAGGTTGCTCCAATTTTTCCTTTGGTTATTTGCAAGGCTGGTTTCACAGCATAAATCTCACCACTGAACTGAAGTGCAGCACAAACTATTCCGACTGCCAGGGAATCCCTTCTTTTCTTACAACCTTAACTCAAGGCTTTCTCCTCCAAGAAGCCGTTTTTGCGTTTGGATGTTAGTTGGAAAGTTTTCCGAGTACATCTGTCTTCTCTGTCTTCAGCTGTCAGATGGGGACATGTGCCTTAAACTATCTCTGAGTGCTATTGTAAGGACTAGGTGAGAAGCTGCAGGTGGACATACCCTTAAGTTATGATGGACAGCGTCCTCACTATTGTTACTGGAAATCCCGGGGCCAGCCCATAGTTTCCACCTGCTAGGAGCAGGTACCACTGCCAACACCCTGGCCACAGGGGCCACACTCACCGCCTGTGTTGGTGATGGTGACAGGCACACCCTGGACCTGGACACCATTGATGTTGATGGTCTGCATTGCCTGGGCAGCTGCCGCCAACTGGGCTGCATTCAGGCTGATGATGCTCCCGGCGGGGGCAATCTTTGGCAGGGGACGCTCTTTTCGGAGAATTGCAGCTGAGTGCTTTTTGCTGGTCCCACTCAGATGGGGAGCACGGGATGCAGGGCTGCTACAGGTGGTGTTAGAGGTGGCTGCAGCTGTTGCTGGGGGGCTGTCCTGGACAAGGACTGTCTGCACCTCACCGGAAGGCGTGCGGATGTAGACCTGGGAGGGGCCAGAGAAAAAAAGTCAGTGCCTGGAAGAGACTAGGTTCCTGGGGCCTTCAAATGTCCCTGCCCAAGTGAGAACTGGGGGCGCCTGTCCACTAAAAGTCTCTTCAATTCACCCAAACCTACAATTATACACAGCTAATGCTCAACAAAGGGCTGCTGGCATCCTATACTAAGCTGGCGAATGTCGACTATTGATTTGAAATCAAATGTTGAATTTTACTTAGCATGGAAAAAGTAATTGCCAAGAATCAGAATTGGAGATTTAGAAGGCAGTGCACTGTGAATGACCATCAAACAAATGACACAGGTTCACTTTAGTTTTTAAGAGCCACATTTTAGAGCCCAGGAGTTCCAGGTTATAGTAAGCTATGATTCCTCTACTGCACTTAGCCTGGGTGACAGAGCAAGACGCTGTCTCAAAAAAAAAAAAAAAAAAAAAGTTTCTGGTCTTTGTAATCGGAAAAAAAAAAGAGCCACATATTAATGAAAAACAACTTTTCTCCAATTCAGATTGACAAACATGGAAAAATAAAATATGCTCATTGTTGGTGAGACAGCAGGAAACAGACACTTGTATATTAGGAGTGGAAGTATGATGTGGGCTAACTTTGCTGGAAGGAAATTTGGGAATATGTATCAAAAACCTTAAAAATACGCATATTAGAGGCTGAGCAGGACAAGGAGGGCGTTTGTAGCGGGGAGGAGGGTGTCCGTGGTGGGTAGGGAATGGCGGCGGCAGGCTGAGGAGGGTGTCCCTGTGGGAGAGCTAATGGCTGTGGGAGACTGGCTGCATACCAAGGACTTATCCAGAAAGGAAGCATGTTAAGGATAATAGGAGTGAGGGCTCTCACTGTCACAGAAGGGAGTTATGGAAAGGGAAAAGGCTAGACGGAACACTGTGGTGCTAGATGGGAATTAGAGACATTAGTGGAAACTCATGGGTTTCAATATATATAGACAGAAATATAGATTCAAATGTGTGTATATGCGTATGTGTATATATGTGTGTGTCCTTATATAAGTTTATCTACATCTATCTATGTAGACATTGCATAGGTATGTCTATTTATATATACTTCCTAGCTGTGTCCATTGAGAAGGGCTGGGACCAGCCATGCCCAGTAGCAATGAGCTTACCTAGCACCCAGGCCTTAGCTTGTAACTCATATGTTCCACTAAAAGGAACCCAGACTCCTTGGAGAAATAGCTGATTCCAGGGTTGGGGCAGGGAAGGTATAAGAACAGCTTGGAACACTTGTACCAGAAAGTAAAGAAACACTTACAGAATGGTGGGGACTTGAAAAGATACAAGCCAGCTTAAAGGGGCACCCACTGGCCAAATCTAGGTCAATGAAAACATCAAAATAATCTTAACAGATTATAACCCAGTGAATAAAACAAGAATCTGGCCGGGTGCAGTAGCTCACGCCTGTAATCCCAGCACTTTGGGAGGCCAAGGCAGGCAGATCACTTTAGGTCAGTGGTTCGATACCAGCCTGGTCAACTTGGTCAAACCCCATCTCTATTGAAAATACGAAAAAAAAAAAAATTAGCCAGGAGTTATGGTGCACGCCTGTAATCCCAGCTACTGGGGAGGCTGAGGCAGGAGAACTGCTTGAACCTGGGAGGTGGAGGTTGCAGTGAGTCGAGATTGTGCCACTGCACTCCAGCCTGGGTGACAGAGCGAGACTCCATCTCAAAAAAACAAAAAAGCAGCAATCCATGAGTCCATAATGACATAAATAAATAAATGGGGAGAAAGAGAATGACAGAATTAAAAAGAGGCAATCACATCCTTCAATGAGAGGAACCAGGAATCCGAGAAGAAATGGTTGACCCTAAGGCTGAGGTTGGGAAAATACAAGGAATGAAGTTCAGACACATGCTACAACAGGATGAACCTTGAAACATGCTAAGTGAAGGAAGCCAGTCACCAGACACATGCTACAACATTGGATAAACCTTGAAAACATTACAAATAGACTAGTAGTTGCCAGGAGCTGCAGAGAGGAGGAAATAAATGGGGAGTGATGGCTAAAGGGTAGAGAGTTTCTTTTTGGGGTGATGAAAATGTTCTAAAATTATATAGAGGTAATGGCTGCACAACTCTGTGAATATACTAAAAATCACTGAATCGTATATTTTAAAAGGTTAAGTTTCATAGTATGTGAATGTCTCAATAAAGCTGATTTTATAAAAAAAAAAAAAAAAAAAAAAAAAAAAAGGCCGGGCGCAGTAGCTCACGCCTGTAATCCCAGCACTTTGGGAGGCCGAGGAGGGCGGATCACGAGGTCAGGAGATCGAGACCATCCTGGCTAACACGGTGAAACCCCGTCTCTACTAAAAAAAAATACAAAAAAGGAGCCGGGCATGGTGGCGGGTGCCTGTAGTCCCGCTACTCGGGAGGCTGAGGTAGGAGAATGGCGTGAACCCAGGAGGGGGAGCTTGCAGTGAGCCGAGATCGCGCCACTGCACCCCAGCAAAACTCCCCCTCAAAAAAAAAAAAAAAAAAAAAAAATTAAGAGCCTGTCAGAGGGATATAAGAGCCGACCTGAAGGCTGGGCGTGGTGGCTCGCGCCTGTAATCCCCGCACTTTGGGAGGCCGAGGCGGGTGGATCACGAGGTCAGGAGTTCAAGACCAGCCTGGCCAAGATGGTAAAACCCCGTCTCTACTAAAAAAATACAAAAATTGGCCGGGTGCGGTGGCTCATGCCTGTAATCCCAGTACTTTGGGAGGCTGAGGTGGGCGGATCACAAAGTCAGGAGATCGAGACCATCCTGGCTAACATGGTGAAGCCCCATCTCTACTAAAAATACAAAAAATCAGCTGGGCGTGGTGGTGCTCACCTGTAGTCTCAGCTAGTCGGGAGGTCGAGGCAGAATTGCTTGAACCTGGGAGGCAGAGGTTGCAGTGAGCCGAGATGGCACCACTGCACTCCAGCCTGGGTGACAGAGTGAGACTTTGTCTCCAAAAAAAAAAAAAATTCAAAAATTAGCAGGGCGCAGAGGTGGGCATCTGTAATCCCAGCTATTCAGGAGGCTGAGGCAGGAGAATTGCTTGAACCCGGGAGGCAGAGGTTGCAGAGAGCCGACCTGAAAAGAGCTGCCAATGGCCAAAGTTGACCTTTGGACTTCAAAAGTGTCAAGGTCATGATGGTCAAGTAAAGAATGAGGAAGTCATCCTGGCCAACACGGTGAAACCCCGTCTCTACTAAAAATACAAAAAAAAAATTAGCCGGGCGTGGTGGCACGCGCCTGTATTCCCAGCAACTCAGGAGGCTGAAGCAGGAGAATCGCTTGAACCTGGGAGTTGGAGGTTGCAGTGAGCCAAGATCGCCACTGCACTCCAGCCTGGCGACAGAACGAGACCCCATCTCAAAAAAACAACAACAAAAAAGAATGACGAAGTGTTTCAGATCAAAAGAGACTAAGGAGACAACTAAACGTAATGTGTAATACTGGATCAGATCCTTTTGCCACAAAGGAATTAGTGGAGCAAGTGGTGAAAACAGAGTGGGGTCTTGGAATTAGTAGTGTGTTTCATTGCTAATTTCCTGGGTTTGACAATTGTATTGTGGTAATGTAGAATGTCCTTGTTTGTAGGAATTAAAGCATTCAGAAATGACAAGGGGGATCATGGTGGCAATTTACACTCAAATGAGTCAAAAGGAAAAAAGTGCTTTGTAAAAAAAAAAATCCTGTTGTCATTTTGATTGGGGTTATTTTTAATTCCTGGATCATTTATGACTGTGCTTCTTCTCACTTAAAAGCTAGCAAACATCTCATCTCTTTAAAAAAAAATTTTTTTTTTTTAAATAGAGACAGGGTCTCTGTCACCCAGGCTAAAATGCAGTAGAATGATCATAGTTCACTGGAGCCTCGAACTCATGGGTTCAAGTGATCCTCCCACCTCAGCCTCCCGAATAGCTGGGACTACAGGTGTGTAGCACCATGCCTCACTAATTTTTAAGTTTTTTGTAGAAATGGGGTCTTGCTATCTTGCCCAGGCTGGTCTTGAATTCCTGGGATTCCTGGGCTCAAGCAATCTCTAGCCTCAGCCTCCCAAAGTGCTGGGATTACAGGCATAAACTACCTCACCTGGCCCATGTCTTAGTAAATATGCAAATCTCATTCCCAGTTTTCTGATATGTGCCCCTTTTTCAAATCACTGATATTTTATGTCTGATTTTGTGTGTGTGTGTGTGTGTGTGTGTGTGTGTATGCATGCATGCGTGTGTGTGTATTTGCATCTGAAGGTTCAGCAAGCTTTTTTTTATAAAGGGCTGGAGAATAAATATTTTAGGCTTTGCGGGGCATATTGTCTCTGCTACTTAACTCTGCTACTACTGCAGTGCAAGGGCAACACAAATGGACGTGTCTGCATTCCAATTAAACTTTATTTACAAAAACAGGTGGGTGGGCTAGATTTGGCTTGAAAGTTGGTCACAGACTGCAAACCTCTAACATAGAATACAAATTTTTAAAAAATGTACGTGTCCTTGACCCACTTTCAGGGATTTATTTAGCTGTAAGATTGGAAACAGCCTAGATATATACAGTTAACAAGGTATCAGTTGTATAATAATCAGCATGTTGGGATGATATAAAGCTGTGTAGTCATGAAAAAATTATACTGTAGCTAAATCTTTCTGCATATGTATCATTATTTCCTTAGGGAAGACCTGGGTTTTGGTTCTGTCTCCATCAACCTCAAGATATGGGACCTCATGGAAGGGAGGGGAGGCCAATGCCGAGGACATGCTCCTGAGCAGGTGCCACAATTCTTCACCTGTAAGGTAGGTCTGATCATGGGAATTCACGGATATTGTGATAAATGACTTATAAAAAATACCTGGCAATATTAAATATGCCAGAAGGGTGAATTCCTGTGTGATTTCCATGTCCACAGTTCAAATTCAAGGGCTCTCTTCTCCACCCAGGAAATTACACAACTTCCCACTCTCAGTCATTCGGTTCTCCCTCTATAGACAACTAGGTCATACATTCCTCAATGGCAGGAACTGTTTTTTATATTAAAAAAAAAAAACTCCTCAATTTTAATGGTAGCACCTGCTACACATAAGACATAAAAGTCAAGGTGGAAGACGGAAGAGTGTGGGGTCTGAAGTTACAAATCTCAGTTGACTCCTGGTTCCTGTCATTTATGCCCTATTTGATCTTGGACACTTCATAAATTATCTGAGTTCTGGATTATCCATCTGCAACATGGACACAATTACTGGCACTTAGTAGGCATGCACAAAGAATAAAACTTGCCTCACAGAGCCAAAGAGATTCCACAGTATTAGAGCACATTAATAAATGCCAAAAATAAGAACATTCTTGTTGAATTCAGCATCCCAGTTTGGCAGGAAGCAGTGGCTCAGCCTGGCATGGTGGCATACACCTGTAGTCCTGGCTACTCAGGCTGAGGTGGGAGGATTGCTTGAGCCCAGGAGATTGAGACTGTAGTGATCGCATCACTGCACTCCAGCCCGGACAACATAGTACGACCCTATCTCAAAAAAAAAAAAACCACCCTAAAACAAACAAACATTCCAGATGAATCTAGCCTAAATATTCCTGCTATAAACTAGGCTGCTCTTCCTGTTTTTTTCTTGTCATTAATAATGGTCAGCATTTTTCTCATTAATTTGCTTACTTTACATAAAATTCTATGGACTGGAATGTTTTCATTCTTGCTAATGTTTTGAGTATGTAATTCTATAATCAAAAATAAGTGCTATTAAAAAGTATGTATCTGTCCCCTCGCCATCCCCTGAAAAAAAACAACCCATAAAGAAAAAGGGCCAAAATATCCCTATGTTTCATCTAATTTCTAAAGATGAGCAGTACTTGGCCCTATGAACTAAAGAGAGCCCATCTGTCAGGTAGAAACAGCCACTTACTGCCCACCCCAAAAGATACTGACTCTCAAAGGTCAGATCAAGCTGGGAGATGATCAGCATCATCTTCAAAGCAAGCCAAAAAGAGGTAACCAGAGGAGAAGAAGGAGGACAGTACAGGGGGTGTGGTACCTGAGTAGGTGTCGGCTCAGCTGCCTGGATCTGAAAGTTCTGGGAGGGCTTCTGGGGGACAGTGGGGAGGGTGGCAGATGCCGCCTGCACCACCCGCAGAGCCTGCTGGGGGATCTGCACCACCTGCTGCTGCTCGGCCTTGGGAGGCACCACCTGGACCTGCTGGACCACAGCTGGCTGGCCCCCACCAGGGCTCTGAACAATGAGCAGGTTATTTCCTGCCTGGATGATGTTGTCCGCGGTGGTCTCGATCAGCACCGTCTCCACCTGCTCAGCCACAGCCACAGGGGGCTGGGAGGCAGGAAGGCTCTTCTTCCTTGCTTTCTTGTTAGTCTTAGACAGCGGGGTTGGGGGGCTGTCAGTGAGGAGCTGAGTAGGGGCCCCGGTGTCACTGGCGTTCACGAGGTTGTTGACGGGCAGAGTGAGCGTCACATTGCCGCCCCCACCTGTCAACTTCACCACATTGGCCCCGCTCTGCACGGGGGTGGTGGTCGTACTCGACTTCTGGATGGGGGCTGGCTTGATGGGGACAGGCTTGTGACTGGACGGTGAGGGGGTGATGATGGCTTGGTTAGTGCCAGGGATGATCTGGATCTGGTTGGTGAGATTGGGTTGTACTTGGATGGTTTGGGAACTGCTTGCCTGAATCTGAGGGACTGCCTGGTACTGGATATTGGCATTTGATCGGGTCCCTTTGTTGATCATGGTGGGATTCTGGATAGCGAACACCAGCTGCCCTCCAGGATAGGAGGCGCTCAGTTGTGACCCCTGAATCTGAAGTATATTTCCTTTGGAGGACAAGATTCCAAAGCTATTCTTGCCGGGGCTGAGAGGGAGAGGGGCAGGTTTGATAGGGACAAGTTTCCGCGGTGTGGGCTGTGGGGGAGCAGGAGGTGTCACAGCAGCTTCAACTGCTGGAGGGCCAATTTTGCTACATGTTGCAGCAAGCAGGGCTAAGGGAGATGGCTGGGAGTCCTGCAAAAAAACAGCAGAGAAAAGGAGTGAGACAGGAAGGCCCACTGCCCAGCCACCTCTGTCCATGATCCTCTCCTCCTGGCGGCATTCCACGCCACTCTTCCCCACCTCCGGGGCAGGCATGTTGCCAGCACCCTCCCCTGCTTGGCTCCTGTCTCCTCTTCTCTATTGGTTTCTCCATTAAGTGAGGGAGAAAAGGTGGGCAATGTCTTTCTCAGGAAGGAACCCCTGGCAGCACCCCACAGACAGGGTAAACTAACAATGCGATCTGACTTCCTACTCCCCGCTGGCCTTGTTTCTAAGGACAGTGAAGCATGTTTGTCTCTTAGATGGAGTTTGTTAGCCCACCCCAGAGATTGAGGGGTCCCTGATTGCTCAACTGAGGAAAGGAGGGAAGAAAAAATTGAGGGGCAACAGGAGGAATAAATACTTCAGTAAAGTGCCTTTTAGTACTCGGAACATGTAACTTTATAGACTGGGGAGGGCTACACTTTCGAGACAATGGGAAAGCCTCTGTTTTCCTTTTCCTTTTTTAGTGAGGTCTGGTGGAAGGAACACAGAGTTTAATCCTTGTTTTTCCCCCTGGCCCAACTGCAGCACCTTAGGTAAATGGCCATGGTTTCTCAGTAAAGAAAACGTGGCTAACTGAACCTTCCCCAGTCTCATAACCTAGGGTATTTATAGTGAGACAGTGAAGAGAGTGTGTTTTCGGTGAGTCTGTCCAGGATGCTGCAACCCTAAGCCCTCGGAGCCCACTGCCTACTCACCTGGGTGGTGGAGGCGGCGGGCTGCAGGTAGTCACTGGGACTCACAGCAGCAGTGGCAGCCATGCTGGTCTGTGGATCTGTTGGAAGAAAAGAGATGGAGTAATGTATAAAATGCCCAAAAAGAACGCAAGCCCACTTGCCTCAGATTTTCTCTTTTTATTTTTTTTTGAGACGGAATTTTTGCTCTTGTTGCCCAGGCTGGAGTGCAGTGGTGTGATCTAGGCTCACGGCAACCTCCCACTTCCAAGTTCAAGCGATTCTCCTGCCTCAGCCTTCTGGGTAGCTGGGATTACAGGCGCTGCCACCATGCCCAGCTAATTTTTGTATTTTTAGTAGAGATGGAGGTTTCACAACGTTGTCCAGGCTGATCTCGAATTCCTGTCTTCAGGTGATCCACCCGCCTCGGCTTCCCAAAGTGCTGGGATTACAGGCATGAGCCATTGCACCCAGCCAGATTTTCTTTTTGCCTCTATTTGTTGCTGCTTCTCCAAGGGAAGTTAATGACTTTTCCCCAGACTTCCCCACCCTGGGTTGACAGCCTTACATCTATTTCAGTAGATTACTTTCTCCTCTCCTCAGACTCAGCCATCTGAGGCTGTGAGGACAGCTGGTCCTGCTGTTGTTGGACTGCCCCCTCCAGCCACCATAGAGTCTGAGATAACACAAAAATAATCAAGATTATACCAGGACTCTCTTCTGTAACTCAGCTATGCCCTCTCTGCTGGGCAGGGGGTAGCTCCCCAGCTAATCCTCTAGCTCAAACTCAAGCCTCCTGTTCACTCCTGCTGTAGACAGATGCCAAAACTGGGAGGGAAGTATCGCTCAGCCAGGATTTCTGACAAGGAGGACATACCTGCTCCATTGCCAAGTCTTGGGTGTTTTATGCTCAGCCTTCACCACAAAGGCCGTTGTCCCCAGGCAGCATATACAGCACATGGGTCCATTCTTTTTTTTTTTTTTTTTTTTTTTGAGAAGGAGTTTCACTCCTGTTGCTCAGGCTGGAGTGCAATGGTGCGATCTTGGCTCACTGCAACCTCCACCTCCCAGGTTCAAGTGATTCTCCTGTCTCAGCCTCCTGAGTAGCTGGGATTACAGGCATGTGCCACCATGCCCAGCTAATTTTTATATTTTTAGTAGAGACAGGGTTTCACCATGTTGGTCAGGCTGTTCTCAAACTCCTGACCTCAGGTGATCCACCTGCCTCGGTCTCCCAAAGTGCTGGGATTACAGGCGTGAGCCACCATCCTTGGCCTCATAGGTCAATTCTTTACTTGAATTTACACTTTTACATAGTACAATAGGCATGGCCCCACAGGCATCAACCAAGACTCAGTAGAGCTAATGACTAACTGGATATAACAAGGAGAATGAAAACAGAGTAAATTCTATTTTTGTTTAAATGTGTATATATTTCTATATATTAATATAATCAAATAGGAAAAAGTCTTAAGCCATTATCTCCTAGTGGTTGAGTTTTGTTGGACTTAAACTTATTTTGCACCTTGTTTTTCTGTACTTTTTCATTTTCCCATGATAAATATATTCTATTGTACTTTTTTTCTCAAATAAAGATAAATAAGGTTGAGGAAGTAATGAAGGGACTCTCTACTGTGCACTTAAGTCATCCAAAAGAGGCCAGGTACAGTAGCTCATGCATGTAATCCTAACACACTGGGAAGCCGAGGTGGGAGGATCGCTTGAGCCCAGGAGTTCAAGACCAGCCTAAGCAACGCAGTTAGACCCCATCCCTAATAACAATTTTTTAAAAAGAAAGAAACACAGTATCAGGAAAATGAAAGTCATGAGAATTTTAGGAGAAAGAATCTATGCCATCTTAAAGTTCATAAATCACTAAGGAAAAGAACACCAGGCAGAGTCAGACTTCAATCCTGGACCTTTGGAAAGCAGATTTCAGTAAGTACAGAAATAAGAGGGGTATTACTTTGAAGACTCAAAGAGACAAAAAGGCTCAGGGTACATTCTGCCTGGAAGGCTGAGATGGAAGGATCACTTGAGGCCAGGAATTTGAGGCTGCAATGCCCTATTATCACACCTGTGAATAGCCAAAACACTCCTGCCTGGGCAACATAGCAAGACCCTATCTCTTAAAAAAACAAACAAAAAGGCGCAGGGGTTGAGTCCTTGTAAGGAATTTGGCAAAAAGAGGATAGATATTGGGCTGGGTGTGGTGGTTCACGCCTATAATCCTAGCACTTTGGGAGGCTGAGGGAGGCAGACTGCCTGAGCTCAGGAGTTAGAGACCAGCCTGGGCAACATGGTGAAACCCCATCTCTACTAAAAAGACAAAAAATTAGCCGGGCGTGGTGGCAGGTGCCTGTAATCCCAGCTACATAGGAGGCTGAGGCAGGAGAATCATTTGAACCCAGGAGGTGGAGGTTGCAGTGAGCTGAGATTGCACCACTGCACTCCAGCCTGGGCAAGAGTGAGACTGAGTCTCAAAAACAAACAAACAAACAAACAAACAAACAAAGGCTACATATTGGGAAAGCAGAAGTGTTCACATTTTGGCTGGCCTCAGGCTTCTCTGTTTGGAAGAACAATTCTTAAGTGGGGAAAGGTAAAGAAAAGGTGAAGGCACTGGACGCAGTGACTCGTGCCTGTAATTCCAACACTTCAAGAAGGTGAAGTGGGAGGATTGCTTGAGGCCAGGAATTTGAGACCAACCTGGGCAACATAGGGAGACCCTGTCTATATAAAAAATTTAAAAATTAGCTGGACATGGTGGCACATGCCTATGGTCCCAGTTACTTGGAAGGCTGAGGTGGGAGGATCGCTTGAACCTGGGAGGTCGAGGCTACAGTGAGTCATGATCATACCACTGCACTCCAGCCTGGGTGATGGAGCAAGATCCCATCTCCATAAAAAAAAAAAAAAAAAAAAAAGGCGAAGTGGAAACTGAAGCCCTGGATAGGTGATGAGCTGGTAAGAAAGCACACCAGTGCCTTAAATGTTTACCAGGCCTGAAGTCCACACAAACTGTACTCCAGAGGAGGGGAGACTTTGCAGACACACCTGCAAATGTGTATGGAGCTGGAGGGCAGCTCTGGGCAAAATTATATATGCAGATCCTGTAATATTACAGGCACTGATCCTTGGCAAAATCCTAGGACAAATGATTGAATAGTATTGTAACTACTGAGGAAAGGAAGGAGTGACCACAAGGAATAGCATTATAATATAGAAGAACAGGTCATGCTGAACAAATCTGTTTCTTTTTTGTAGGGTTTTGGATGGATACATCAAGAGCATGGTATACACCAGGTATTTTATTTCAACAGGCATCTGGCTGATATTTTCATAATATTCTTGTGAACAAACAAGGAGGAAACTTGGGCAATATGATAGTCTAGTTTGTCTGGGGCTAAGCTGAGCATGCCTCCACCTAAGTGCTGAGAAGTCTGCTGCTGCAAGGTGTCTTGAACTGGGGTGGGTCTCAGGACCAGGGTTCACAGGCATCTCCACAGAGGCCTTTTTATTCTTTTCTTGTGTTTTCACTGTGATGATTTTTTTTTTTTGAGACAGAGTCTCGCTCTGTCACCCAGGTTGGAGTGCGGTGGCGTGATCTCTGCTCACTGCAAGCTCCGCCTCCCGGGTTCACGCCATTCTCCTGCCTCAGCCTCCCAAGTAGTGGGACTACAGGTGCCCGCCACCACGCCCAGCTAATTTTTTGTATTTTTAGTAAAAGAGGGGGTTTCATCATGTTAGCCAGAATGGTCTCGAGCTCCTGACCTCGTGATCCGCCTGCCTTGGCCTCCCAAAGTGCTGGGATTACAGGCGTAAGCCACTGTGCCCAGCCAATCTTTTTTTTTTTTTTTTTTGGGATGTAGTCTCACTCTGTTGCCCAGGCTGGGGTCCATGATCTTGGTTCACTGCAACCTCTGCCTCCCGAGTAGCTGGGATTACAGGCACCCACCACTACACTTGGCTAATTTTTTTTGTGTTTTTAGTAGAGACGGGGTTTTGCCTTGTTAACCAGGCTGGTCTCAAACTCCTGACCTCAAGTGATCCGCCCACTTCGGCCTCCCAAAGTGCTGGGATTACAGGCATGAGTCACCATGACCAGCCAAAACAAAGATTTATTTGTTTGTTTATTTATTTAGAAACAAGGTCTTGCTGTATCACCCTGGCTGGAGAGCAGTGGCGTGATCTCTGCTCACTGCAACCTCTGCCTCCTGGGCTCATGTGATCCTCCCACCTCAGCACTCCAAGTAGCTGGGACCACTGGTGCACACCACCACACCCGGCTAATTTTTACATATTTTCTAGAGACGGGGTTTCGCCATGTTGCCCAGCCTTTTCTCAAACTCCTGGGTTCAAGCAATCCCATTGCTTTGACCTCCAAAAGTGCTGGGATTACACGCATGAACCACCACACTCAGCCCAATCATCTTTTTAAAGATGAACATATACCATAGATCACTAGGTAACTGCCGTATAACCAAGTCATGCACATTTCAGGGCCTGTGTGTGTGTTTACAAGTGCACTATGTGGGCTAATTAGGACAACTTCATTCTGCACATTTAGTTCACGATACATCTGTGCAAAGTGAAAGATGACATAACTTCAGAAGCAGTGGAAAGACTGTGTTACCCTGGCTGACATGCTACAGGATGGGTGTGCAGAACTCAAGGAGCCTAAGTGTCAAGTCTGTGCCATGCTTACAAGGAAAAGCAATGATTTGGGTTCAGTCGAACATCACTCTCTCAGACTGATGCTGATAATTTGAATTTTACTGGCTTTTTTTGTAGTTACATGTGTGAACTTTATAGGAGCTAGATCAATGAGCTGACACACAGATTCATGTTCATACAAAATTAAGTTGTAATATTATAATGAAAATAATCTAAGCCAACCCCAAACCATTTTTCCTTTAGAGTGGTAGTGTTCAAACTATCAGACCACGAACCACAGTTACAGAAACAATTTGCATCAAGACCCACCATATGCATACATACACCACACATTTCTGTCCCATGCTCATGCAATGAAAGTTTCCTGAAACAAAACTTCCTTATTACATATGATGGACCGTGATATTTTTCTATTCTATTTCATTTTTTTAAATGCTGGCTGTGACCCGCTAAATTGGTTTTGTGCCCTACAGGCTGGAAAACTTAGGCTTTAGAATGGTATTCACCACCCAAGTTTGGCAAAGATCTAGACGACAAGTAAAACTTGCAGATGTTGGCGGGGCGTGGTGGCTCACGCCTGTAATCCCAGCACTTTGGGAGGTTGAGGCAGGTGGATCATTTGAGGTCAGGAGTTCGTACCAGCCTGGCCAACATGGTGAAATCCTGTCTCTACTAAAAATACAAAAAAATTAGCTGGGTGTGGTGGCACATGCCTGTACTCCCAGCTACTTGGGAGGCTGAAGCAGGAGAATTGTTTGAACCTTGGAGGCGGAGGTTGCAGTGAGCCGAGATGGTGCCACTGCACTCCAGCCTGGGCAACAGAGCAAGACTCGGTATCAAAAAACAAACAAAAAAAAAACTTGCAGATGTCATGAAAGTGAGAAGGATTGTAAACACAATGGGTATCAGTATTAGGGTTCAAGGACATCTTAAAAAACTGGTAGGTACAACGTTTAAGAACATCAGGCTCCATACCTAAATGAGATTCTGACTGTGTGGTTCATTAGTGGGATGGTCCCTCTTAGCCTCCTCCTAGTGCCCTCTGTAAAACAAAGGTAATGTCATCCTTCTAGGATTTCTGTGAGGCTCTAATAACTTATATGACAGCATCAAGGGTTTAAAGGCATATATGGCTTTAAAGTTTAATAAGTCTTGGCCAGGTGCGGTGGCTCACGCCTGTAATCCCAGCACTTTGGAAGGGCAACGTGAGCAGATCACTTGAGCTCAGGTGTTTGAGGCCAGCCTGGGCAACATGGTGAAACCTTGTCTGTTTATTTAAAAAAATAAGTCCTCCACTTAGGTTAAAAAACCAATCACATGCATACAGGGCAGAAAGAGCCTAATAGTGCCATGTGGAAAAGCCCCAGAGGTTTTGACTTTAAGCTGAATGGGGGCCAGCACAATCTAGATATGGCTGCCAAAAAGGCTACTGCAATCTTGGATTGCATTTCTAAAAGGTCAGTCATAGAAAAAAAAAATAATATCCTCCTGTAGTTTGCACACTTGGGCCACATCTGGAGCATCAGGTTCTGTTCTGAGGGACATTTTAGAAAGGGGATTTTCAGCTGAAGCTTGTTCAGAAGACAGCAGCGATGGTTGTGGCCAGGGTGCCAGAGTGGGGACATGGGTTCAAAGGGTAGAACCAAGACTCCTGTGTGGACATTTTGAGGCAGATTTTAGTTAACACAAGAGAGAACTTTGAAAAGATGAAAATCAGTTGCCTTCTGAGGTACTATGTTCTCCCTTCTCTGGAATCACTTAACCAGAGGCAGGACACACGTGTCCCTGCTGGAGTCAGGATGTTGAGATGGGGTGGGAAGTTGGACCAAATGATCTTTAAGATTTTTATTCATGGCCGGGCGCGGTGGCTCACGCCTATAATCCCAGCACTTTGGGAGGCCAAGGCGGGCGGATCACTTGAGCTCAGGAATTCGAGACCAGCCTGGCCAACATGGGGAAACCCCGTCTCTACTAAAACTACAAAAATTAGCTGGGTGTGGTGGTGCGCACCTGTAATCCCAACTACTCAGGAGGCTGAGGCAGGAGAATCGCTTGAACCCGGGAGGCAGAGGTTGCAGTGAGCCAAGATCGTGCCACTGTACTCCAGCCTGGGCGACAAGAGCAAGACTCCATCTCAAAAAAAAAAAAAAGTTTGTATCACTGGGGGGGGGGGGGGGGGGGGGGGGGGGGGGGGGGGGGGGGGGGGGGGGGGGGGGGGGGGGGGGGGGGGGGGATTCAAAAAAAAAAAAAAAAAGTTTTGTATTCACTGGAAGAAAGTGCAGTGATTTAAAATAAGCTAAAAAATATATTTTTATACTTCTCAGACCATGTTGCTGATAAAAATACAAGATGAGTTTGTTGCTGGCAGCACTACAAAGGAAGGCAATGGCTCTTCCAGGAGGCTCCCCCAGGGCTCAGGTTTGCTTAGCTAAAATTAGTGAATGACTCTCTTAGACATCCTCTATTATAAAACAGAAGGGACATAGGATCCGTGCAGAGTGTAAATGAAATGAGACGAAATAAAAACTGGCCTAGCGTTTCTTCATCATCTCCCTTTCTCCCTCTCTGCAGTCCTTATTACCCTGGACTCAAACTGTTTGGACACTGGGCTGGGTTCTGAGTGACTCTTCAGTTAGGAGGTTAAAGCAGAATCTACTGAAGCAAGCTGCAGACTGCTGGCGCTGGACGTTGCACCATTTCAGCTTGGTTTCATTTTCCTCCCCAGCTGTTTCCTGAAATACTCCTATAGATCTCAAACCAATGTTTGCAAGTGTCTTCCCTAGTGTCACTCAGAGCTTTATGGCCACAGGCTGCAGACCGGGGCAACCAAAAGAGAGACCGATCTCCCTGCCACTACAGAATTAATCTCCTGGAATTAACCATGAAAAGGAAAAGAGAGGCATTTCCCACTGATGTTTGGAAATGAAAAGTGGTTAAGAAGAGGTAGCATAGACACCTAACTGTAAGACTATGATCAAAGGCACTTTAGAACCTCATTAATTTGGAACCTTATATTTAAAATATACAATTTGGACATAAATTATGCTTAACTTTTCTTTCATACTATTTAAAGCGAGCCTAAATGGTGTTCAAAGATTGCAAAGGGACCCTTAGTCAGAATAATTGTTTTATACCACTTCCGCCACTTTAATAGTGCCACTTGGTTTTAACAGTAGTTTACATCCGGTCACTGAAACCAACACTTAACAACATAGGTAAGTGGGATTAGTGCATATTCTTGAAAGAAAAAGCTGCATTGCTTTCAAAGTTATATCATTCAGACTTTTCATTAAGTTAGGTTGGCTAAAACTTTCCCAACAGTCCCCAGGCTAGTGAAGTTTTACAATGATTTACTATACAAGCAATAGTACCTCTCTTAGTCTCCAAGGAAAACTCCAGGGCATCAAACAAGGTTTGAAGGCAGCATGGGGTAGGGATGGGGATGCAGGTGCCTGATGGGACCACACACAACATTCCTTTCCCATATTGGAAACCAATCTAATTCCAAAACCAGCAGAAAAGCACCCCCTGAGTTTCTGGACTGATCATCCGCCTCTACCTCCTGTCCCCTCCAGCACAGCCTTCTCTTCCTACCCCCTTGGCCAAACTTGGTAGAAAAACTGCTGGCACCCTGCTGTCCCCTCCCTCCTTCCCTACTCACTCATTTCCCAGCAGCATTAGGACGTCCACCCTGGCACTGTGCTCATGCTGCACCTGCCCAGGTCGCCAGCGACCTCCTTGCTGCTCAATCCAACAGCCCCTCTGACCAGTGCCTCTTCCTCGAAATTCCCATGGATTTTCTCCCACCTCTCCTGCCACCTCTTCCCCTTGTGGGCTCCTCTTCCTTTGCCACCCCTTAAATACTGATGTTCCCCAACATCTGTCCTTTCTCCTCACCCAGCACCCTTTCCCTGGGTGACCATGCCTACTCGCACGGCTTTACATACCTTCCACAGGCTGGCAACTCATAGGCCTGTGTCTGGCCCAGATCTCTGCTCCACGTGTTAGACCTGTACATCCAGCCCTCTGTGGGTCTTCCATTAGGGCTGGCCACAGACACTCAGAGCACTGAGCTGTCAGCTTTGCCCATTCTTTCTCCAGCTTTCTCACCCTCAGCCACCACAGGCCTTCTTCCAGATCCTTGAAAAACTTGAGTCTCTGCAGCTGTCTGCCCTTGCTTATAGCTCTTTCTGTTCTCTTCATTAGCTAAGACCTCACCCTTCAGGTCTCTGGCTATTTGACTTTCCCAGCATAATTTAAGAGCCATTATGTACAGGCATGCCATTTCCTCAGAGAGGCCTTTCTGGACCCCTGAGATGAGGTTAACTCCTTTGGGAACACTCACCACCCATTAACTAATCACGAGCCCAGTGTATGTGAGGGCTCCCCAGGGTGGGCCATGTCTGTTTATACCACTGAACTGCAGACACCAAGGCCTGGCACATGGCTCACAGACACCTTCAGTGCCTATGGGCTGTATGAATATCCTGGGTTAAAGCAGCCTCTCTTATGGTATCTCCAATCAGGACAAAACCTGAGTATCCCCCTCACTGCCAACCAATCATCAAGTCCTCATGATTCCACCTCATAGACAAATCTCCCTACAGTGTACCCAGGCTCCCCATCCTCATCACCATGATCCACCTGAGATACTGCCCATGGCCTCTAAAACTGCTTCCTGGCCTCTGGCCTCCCCCTTAGCCAGCCTCCACAATTTGGTTAGAAGGCTCTTTAAAGTGCAAATCCCATCCAGCTACTCTCCTAATTAACCCCCTCAATTGTTCCCTGATGCTCTTATGATAAACTTATAAAGGCCAGAACAACCTGTCCCTCCCTGGTCCTCCCTCCTGACCTCTTTCCCTTCCAACTCTCCCAACACACACTTCAGTTTTTCATTTCTGGAATTAAAACATGCCACCCTGTTTCACTTGGAGCCTGAAGCACACTCTCTCCCATTTGCCCAGCCAGCTCCTGTCCTTCAGAGCTCATTTATACTCACTCAGGGAAAGCCTTTCCTGACCTCCTCCCACCTCAAATCTGGGGCAGGTGACCCTGCTACCCGCCCGTGCATACTCCAGGCACCCTTCGGCACTGTCCCATCGACACAGAGCTGGGAGTGTGTCCCTGTCCCACGGTCTTTCTAGGCCTGACTTGGGGAGAGCACGTAACAGGAAGAGAGACCTCTGAGCCCTGGCCACCAGGCTGCAGGCTGTTCGACTATTCTTTTCACTGAGAATGCTACTCTTGAGACCCAGCAAATGAGAAAAAGCGCCTAACAGAAATACCACAACAGTAGGCTTTAGGAAGCTTTTCCTTCTGGAGAGAACTAGGCTCCATCTCCACAACCCAGGCCTTGGGGGTAACTTGGCTTTTTTTGCCTGTGGGTTCCTGCCATCGTGGCTCTGGCTTTCTTGGCCTTTTGCTATGGTATTTCCCCTGGAGGAATTTCACACTGAGCAAACAGTCTTTCTCTTGGCTATTTTGGTCAGCTCAGCTGGGCCGTAAGCCAACAAAGCAGTTTCTAAGCCCAGGCTTTTCCAGTTGCCTAGCCTGGAAGAATTCAGAGCTGGTGAGGGAAAAGCATGCCCTGACTGGTTTTAGAGGACAAAGTTGGACCTCAAAGAAAGCTGACAAATGGGATAAGAGAATCCATTTGGATGAAGAAAGCAGCAACCTTGGTAGTGAAAGACTCCAAATTGTGCTGAATATTTCAATGAGAAGCAAACCTCAGTAATCACAATAACCATTATAAGGTGGGCACAGTGGCTCATGCCTGTAATACCAGCACTTTGGGAGGCCAAGACAGGAGGATCACTTGAGGCCAGGGGTTCAAGACTAGCCTGGGCAACACAGCAAGATGCCATCACTACAAAAAATGTTTACAAACTAGCTGGGTGTGGCGGCGTGTGCCTGTAGTCCCAGCTCCTTAGGAGGCCAAGGCGAGAGGATTGCTTGAGTCCAGGAAGTCGAGGCTGCAGTGAGCCATGATTGCACCACTGTGCTCTGGCCTGGATGACAGAGTGAGACCCTGTCTTTAAAAAATAATAATAAAAATTTTAAATAAACAAATAAATTAAAACCATGGTAAAAGAGCCCAATAACAGTAAAACAAATTTCAATGGCTTTCATTAAATGAGAACAACTCTGGGCAGTGGCTTGCTAATGCCACAGGCTGAAGGAAGCAAGAAGGTGAGTAAGGAATGGAGATCTTGTCTCCACATTAACCCTTTACTGAGCCTCCCATCTCCCCTCACCCCACCATCTCAGACCCCCAGCCTCAGGCAATGACCCTTAGGTATGTCCACAATTTCATCAAGAAGTTAAAATTTCCCTCATCAGCTAAGATCCATTATGTCTCCCCTTCTCTTCAAGCAAAACTCCTTGCAGGAGTTACCTATACTTACTGTCCTTAATTTCTCTCCTGCTAGCTTTTCTTAAACCTGCTCCAACCAGGCTGCACCCTCCCCATGCATGCCACCAAAACTGTTCACACCACCAGACACCTCCATGTTGCTAAAAACCTAATGGCTACTTCTACTTCTTTTTTTTTGGGGGGGACAGAGTCTCACGGTCACCCAGGCTGGAGTGCAGTGGCACAATCTCAGCTCACTGCAAGCTCCGCCTCCTGGGTTCATGCCATTCTCCTGCCTCAGCCTCCCGAGTAGCTGGGACTACAGGTGCCCGCCACCACACCCAGCTAATTTTTTTTTTTGGATTTTTAGTAGAGACAGGGTTTCACTGTGTTAGTCAAGATGGTCTCAATCTCCTGACCTCATGATCCGCCAGTCTCGGCCTCCCAAAGTGCTAGAATTACAGGCATAAGCCACCGCACCCGGCCTACTTCTTTTTTTTTCGAGACAAAGTCTCGCTCTGTTGCCAGGCTGGAGTGCAGTGGCGCAATCTCGGCTCACTGCAACCTCTGTCTCCTGGGTTCAAGAGATTCCCCTGCCTTAGCCTCCTGAGTAGCTGGGAATACAGGCATGTGCCACCATGCCCGACTAATTTTTTGTATTTTAGTAGAGACAGACAGGGTTTCACCATATTGGCCAGGATGGTCTCAATCTCCTGACTTCATGATCCGACCACCTCAGCCTCCCAAAGTGCTGGGATTACAGGCATGAGCCACCGCGCCGGCCATGGCTACTTCTTAAACCACATCATCCGTGTTGCTCTGACAGTTGATTGCTCTTCCTTTTGATCTTGGCTCGCTGCAACCTCCGCCTCCCGGTTCAAGTGATTCTGCTGCCTCAGCCTCCCAGGTAGCTGGGATTACAGGGGCCTGACACCACGCCCGGCTAATTTTTTGTATTTTTAATAGAGTTGGGGTTTCACCATGTTGGCTAGGCTGGTCTTGAACTCCTAACCTCAAGTGATCTGCCTGCCTCGGCCTCCCAAAGTGCTGGGATTACAGGTGTGAGCCACCGTGCCTGGCCTCTTCTTCCTTGAAACACTTTCTTTACTTGGCCTCTAGGACACACCTGCTAGTCTCTGGCTAACTTCTCCCATATCTCCTTTGCTGGTTCTTCCTCTCCTCTCAAATTCTAAATGATTGGGTTGCCCCAGGACTCTGTCTCAGGACCTTTCTTCTGTCTACACCTGTTTCCTAGCTGATTTTGTCTAGTCTCGTAGGTTTAGAAACCAGTAAGATACAGATTCTATATAATTTTAACTCTCACATTTCTATCTCGACTTGTATATCCAACTGCCTACTGATAGCTCCACTTGGATGTATTAATAGGCTTTGTAAAGCTAACTAGCCCCAGCCGGGCGCTGTGGCTCACGCCTGTAATCCCAGCACTTTGGGAGGCCAAGGCAGGTGGATCACCTGAGATCAGGAGTTGGAGACCAGCCTGGCTAACATGGCGAAACCTCATCTCTACTAAAAATACAAAAATTAGCTGGGCGTGGTGGCGCATGCCTGTAACCCCAGCTCCTTGGGAGGCTGAGGAAGGAAAATCGCTTGAACCTGGGAGGTGGCCGTTGCAGTGAGCCAAGATTGTGCCACTGCACTCCAGCCTGCGCGACAGGAGCGAGACAACATCTCAAAAAACAAAACAAAACAAAAATCTAACTAGCCCCAAACAGTGCTCCCGATATTGTCCTAATCCTGTGACGCCTTCAAAATTCCCCATTGCAGTGAATGAATAGTAACTTCATCTTTCCAGCTCCTCAGCCTTAAAACCTTGGGAGTTATCCTTATCTTTTTTCCACACCCTACGCTTCACAGCAAACACTCTATCTTCAAAATATATGCCCAATCTGACTGCTTCTACCACCTCCTCCGTCATCACCTAGGTCCAGGTTTCTATCATGTCTCCCATGGATTAACCTCCTAGCTGCGCTTCTGACCTTGACCCCATTAGTCTATTCTCAACACATCCAGAGTAAGACCCATCACACTTAAATGAAACCATGTTATTTCTCTGCTCAGAGGCCCCCAATACCATCCCATCTCCCACTCAAAGTAAGAGCCAAAATCTCCATTGTGACACATAAGGCCCCTGTGTGACCTGACCTCTTTCACCTGCCCTGTCACTCTCCCTCGCTCACTGCTTTAGCCATGGTGGCTCCCTGCTGTTCCTGAACATACCAAGTATGGCCCCTGCTGAGGGCCTTTGCATTGCTCTTCTCTCTGCTGAGTTCTCACCCTCCTCCCCTCACCCCAGATAGAAAAAGGCTCAATCTCCTCCCCATTCCTTCAGGGTTTTACTCAGATGTCACCTTATCATTGAGACCTTCCCTGATCACCCTATGTAAATTGCCACCCCCCTTTTATTCCTTATCCTCGTTTTGCCTCCTTAGCACTTTTCATTGTCTAACAAATATCTATTAGTTATTAATTGTCTCCCACTAAGATGTAAGCTTCCTAAAGGCAGGGACTTCTCTGCCTTATTCACTGATGTATCCCAGTCCCTGGCACATGGTAGGTGCTTAATCTATATTTGTTGAATAAGTGAATGAATAAATCCTGAAGGTTTTAGAGCAGGAGAGCCTAAAGCGAGTTTAGGAACCAAAGGAGAAAAGCTGCAGATTTGCATATCCTGGCACTAGGTCAGGATCCACTCCACAGCTGGGTTTAGCTGACCCAGACCCTGATGGAACCCTCAACCCCACCAGTCACCTCACATGTGGGCCAGTGCAGTCCAGTCCTGCCCCTGGCCAAAAACTTCACAGCGCACGCCTCTCATCACCACACACCGGGTACTACTGCATTTCAATGCTTCTCTCAGTTGACATGCATTAATGCTTCTCTCCATTGACATGCATTGGCGGAGCCGGGATTGCACCACTGCACTCCAGCCTGGTGACAGAGCAAGACTCCGTCTCAAAAACAAAAACAAAAACAAAACAAAGCCGGGTGCGGTGGCTCACGCCTGTAATCCCAGCACTCTGGGAAGCTGAGGCGGGTGGATCATCAGGTCAAGAGTTGGAGACCATCCTGGCCAACACAGTGAAACCCCGTCTCTTCTAAAAATACAAAATTAGCTGGGTGTGGTGGCGCGTGCCTGTAGTCCCAGCTACTCGGGAGGCTGAGACAGGAGAATCGCTTGAATCCAGGAGGCAGAGGCTGCAGTGAGCCAAGATTGCACCATTGCACTTCAGCCTGGTGACAGAGGGAGACTCTGTCTCAAAAAAAAAAAAAAAAAAAAAGATAACGAAGGCACTTGAATTTGAATGCCGCCTGTCTGTCTCCACCCTTAATTCTTCTTTCCAAAACGTGATTGTCATTTGCTAGTTTGCATCCTGACTGGGTCACATCCCATTGTACTGCAAGGGACTCTGGAAGTGTGTGGGGGTGGGGGCAGCATAGGGTGAAGAGAACCTGATCAAAGCAGGCCCAAGAAACAGCATCAAGTTTTTTTGTCAAAGAATACTGGGCCTCAGAATTTTAGAGAACAGGAGAAAAAAAAGAAAGCAAGATACACTTTTTCCCCTAAAGAATCTCATTATGTGCTTTGGCACATTTATTTGTGAGTTACTCCCCACATTTATCCTGGGCCATGATCAGCGTTTTTTTTTTTTTTTTTTTGAGACGGAGTCTTGCTCTGTCGCCCAGGCTGGGGTGCAGTAGTGCGCTCTCAGCTCACTGCAATCTCCACCTCCTGGGTTCAAGTGATTCCCATGCCTCAGCCTCCGGAGTAGCTGGGACTACAGGCGTGTGCCACCACACATGGTTAATTTTTGTATTTTTAGTAGAGATGGGGTTTCGCCATGTTAGCCAGGCTGGTCTTGAACTCCTGACCTTAAGTGATCTGCCTGCCTCAGCCTCCCAAAGTGCTGGGATTACAGGCATGATCACCGAGCCCGGCCCCAGGCCAGAATCAGCTTCTGAAATGAGTGGTGATTTCATTTCCCCTGAGAAGACAGGGCTGGCTTACCATTTACTTTTTTGGAGGCTGGGAAATGTCTTGGTCTGTTTTATTCTAGGCTGATCTAAGAAGATTCCTCATTATCAACTGGGAGCAGAGATATTCCACTTCCAATTACATGGCCCTGCCTGCTCACTCTTACTTCCTATTCACTCTCTCGGAGGCCACTTTGTGATTCTACCAAATCCTACAGGAGAGGTGACAACCCCAAAGAGAAGGCTCTAGAAAGATGACATTTGGAAATGTGTATGCTAGTGTCTGCTGGCTCCTCCTGGGCCACTTTTACTCTGTGATTGAGATGAAAGGCCACCTAACTGCCTAAATCACCACAAAGGGACAAACTGGTATCTCAGAGCACTCAGCAACAAAAACAAGCAAGCTAAGCCTCTGCACTGCAATGTGGCAGGGCTTCTGGCTAGGTATAGCAAGCAATTCTGATGTGGAGACAAACAGCAGCAATGGGAATGATATGCCAATGAAGGATTCCAACAGTTGGGTCTGCAAGCATATTTGTCCTGTGACACAAACAGCCTAGACATCTCAGCACTGCTTGGAGCTGCTCACTGGGGGAGCCTAAGAAACATCAGCCCTTTCACGACCCCTTGCTCCTGAGCAGAGCTCATCTCCCAAGAGCACATCAGCCCACAGCCCACTCTGACGAGAAGCACAGTATTCCCGTGCCAGTGGCAGCCTCAGAGCATCCGGAAAGAGCGCTTCCTAGACACGCAGTGGAAGCCATGACTTCCCCTAATCTGCTAGTGCTGCCTCTGAACTCATGTGGAGGTTCTTTTTCCAGTGTCCCCAGAGGCAGCAGAAAAACCTGTTTTCCATTTTGGAATCTATCAAGTAGGACAAATCCGCCACCTGGGAGCATCTCCTCAAGGGCAATCTCTACTCCCTTTCCTGCATAGCCTGACAATACCCTCGAGTTAGAAATGTCCATGTTGGCTAAGCACAGTGGCTCATGCCTGTAATCCCAGCACTTTGGGAGGCTGAGGTGGGAGGATTGCTTGAGGCCAGGAGTTTGAAACCAGCCTGGCATTGAGAGACTATGCCTCTATTATTTAAAAAAAAAGAAATGTCTCATATTTTTACCCTCTTCACTCATCTTTCCACCTTGCTCCAATAGATTGCTGACAGAAAAGTGAGACCTTCTCCACCCCAAGGTCTCCTAAAAGAATGCTGCTAGCCAAAAAAAGATCTGCTGATAATTGAGGAAGAGCATCTTTAAAAAGACACTCAACTACATTTCAGGAACATAAAGATCTAAGAGTTGGCTATATGAGGGAAGAAATTAAGAGAAAGAACTTTTTTTCCTCCTACAACAGGTCTAGACAACGTCATACAAGGAGTTGCACGCATATCCAAAACAAAAGCAAGGCAAAAACAAGCAAAAAAGCAACAAATGTATTCCAAAATGATGTCCATTTCTCAGCCCAGAAATGTACTGGATACTGGTTTAGTTCAGCCTGTAGGCGCTGGGAAGAAATTCACAAATCCAAGTCAGTTGCAAAAAGGGAAAACTCCAGACATATCACCCAATGAACTTGTAAGAAAGTATATGAGCTTCCCTGAACAGATTTTACCCCAGGTTTGCAGCCCACAAGGTTTAAGATCGGGCCATGAGGTTAAATCTTGTAAACTCAGAAGTGTTCATGCTACTGCATCCCTAAACTTTGTAATTCTCTACATACCCTTTAAAGCAGTGTTTCTCTACATCTTTCATTCCATAGCCATTGTCCACCTGATCCAAAATATCCTAAATTTTTCAGTGTTTGGAAGCAGGGTTTCCAATTTTTGTATATACAGAAAATGGGGGGGGGGGTGTGAAAAAATAAGTATTAGAAAAAGAACATGTTACATATCTATCACAGAAATGAGTGGGCAAGGTTTAGAAGATGGCTGAAACAAAGCCAATACTAAGGTCTACTGGTTGGCTGCAACAAGTTTAAAATGTCTTCATAAGGGCCCTGGTTGGGCAATACTATACTTGCTGACGGTACACTTGGGAACTGCCACAGACCTATAGCAAAAGACTGTTCAACTTCTCCAAAAAGCTGGTATTAACCACCAGAAGAAATAAGTTCAAGGCCAAAATATCCAAATGAACCAACCACTCTACTTGCTGAAATGCCATAAAGCTTCTTTACCCCAGACATTTGCCCAAATCTTATAATTTCTTTTCTCCTCTCTGACAGGCCTCCAGAGGCCCAAACTTTAATAGAATCTGAGAGAAAAAAGTGGCCAGTCTATCTGCTGTCCAGAGTGATGCCAAACTCTTTCTCCCGGAGCCAGTTCTCCCCGTTGGGCAGTCAGGTGAGGATCCGATTATTAACAAACTCTACTTGGGTCTCCTTGGCAAAGAGTTTCTGGCTTCAGCAGCCTAGCTCAGGGGGGTTCATAATTATGTCAGACTCCCTTTTTTCTTGTAGTTGCTTTTAACCAAAGAGGTTAAGCCTCTGTACAACCAAGAGGAAGAACTAGAATTAGAAAACTTACCAATCGTCCCAGCCAATGATAATCCATTTCCAACAGGTATTAACGCCTGTTAGAAGCCACTGGAACATTGACATCATCAGCCCAATTGATAGGTTGTCTGATAGATTCGCCCCCTTCATCGCACACAAGAATTTAAAACAAAACAAGACACTGCAGTTATATTCATTATTGCAGACAATGGGTTTCTTTGTGTTTGTAATTGAAATTACTGCTGTGGTCTGGACTCCACCATTATTCCCTTCGCAGCCTGTGAGCTAACCAACACTCTAAACTTTCTAGCCCTAAAAACTGCATCATCCAGAATACCAACTCAATACAGCCCTCCACTGTGAAACTGAATGCCTTCTGGGGTGCAGCATGAAACAGTTTTAGACAGTGCATGCCAGTGCACCTTGAAACAGTGTCCATCTGTAATGAAATCTGTAAACGGGAAACTTGGGCCAATTCATTGTTTAAAGCAGATCTACTGGCTCATACCTTTCTCTAGAAAACAATAAGTGAACAAGAAGTAACCTCAGAAGAAGAAAGAACTTTGGGAGAACGCACTGAGAAAGGCCAGACTGAGTCCCCTTGGATGAAATTAATTAAGAAACAAACATGACAGGATATTGCAATCAAAACCAAGGAATGCAGCGAGGACAGGTTTCTCAGTTGCCCAGGTTTCTCAGAGGAGAAAACATAGTTCCTTTTGAACTAAAATTAGAAAGCCGCTGGGAAGGAAACATAAGAAGCATGGGTAAGAGACTGAAAACCGTAAGTCAGCAATGGGGATGGAGGTGGGTGGAGGAAGAGGGCAAGTATCTATTTTGTTTTATTTCTTCTGTAATTCCTTAAGATTGTTTGCGCCTGAGCTTTGGGACTGCAGTAGTCTCCCCCACGGGGCGTCAGGTAACAGGCTGGGAGCTCTGGCAAGAAGTTCTCAAACTTCTCACAATTCTGCTAAGAGCTTGCAGATATCTGGCTGGAAGATCAAGGACCCAAGTGAAAATATTAAAGGAAGGTTTTTGCCTACTCCCCAGTGAGAGGTCATCTGCCCAGGGAGTGCCCTCGTGTCCTGACACCATCGCCCGACTGGGATACATCAGTAACCGGGCTGTCGTCGATGCCGAGCAGTGCCCATCTGGTTGGCAGCGTCCGGATCTCAAGCGTTCCCTCGCCCCTCTCTGTACTCCGGGGAGCCCTGAATCGCTGGTGGGCATCTACTATTAAAGAGTGCAGGAAGGCCTCTCAGACACGGGGCGAACACGAGGGCTGTTGGCTGCCTCTCCGGAGTCGACCCAGGCATAGTCCGCCCAGGCGGGAGAGCGGCGCTGAGGTGGGTAGGCACTCGTCTGAGGGGTGCCAGGCCACCCCGGTGCCCGCTCCTCTCACCGGCCCCCGGAAGCGCCGCCCTCCCGCCCGGCGGGCTCCGAGGGGGCGGGGAGTCGAACGCCCCCTTCCGGGTGCCTCCGCCCGGCTGGCCAGCCCCGCTCCTCCTCCGGGCGGGAATCCTCCCTCCCCCGCCCCTCCTGAAGCCGGGCCCCGGCGCCAGGCCCGGCCCCAGGGGGGAACCCCCGGCCTCGGCTCCCTCTCCCCGCGGCCTCTGCCCGTCTTCCCGACCCTTGGGGGCCGGGAAGACCCCGCCGGCAGCGGCCGGGACCCACCGCTCATTACGACATCTTCCTCCCTGGCCTCCGCCGCCTCCGCCGCCACCGAGAGCCTGACACCGCCCGCCAAGCACCCGCCAATCCCGGAGCCCGCCACCGCCCGAGCGACGGCAGCCTTCACCAATAGGCGCTTGGAACATTGGGGACCGACAGCACTATTAGCCAATCAACCAGAGGCGTCTAGAGCGACGTTGATTTGACCAATAGGTCTGTGCAATGTCACTGATGGACGGTAGAGTGCACCAACCGAAAACCAATTGAATAATGAATGACATGTTCATTAGCCAATTGGAGGGAGGCAAAGTCCCGCCCACTGGGTGGTTGATGGACAGCAACAGGAAGCTGGAAGGGGAGGGGCTTAGCCGAAGAGTGCTTTTGTATTGGTCGTGGTTGACCTTCCACCCACCTCTAACCCAGAGGATGAGTGATAGATCTGCCCTGAAGCCAATCAGAAGTCCTTAGGGTGAGGCCCGCAAATGCCCCAGAAATAGCATATACATTGCGCCTTAAGTCCAGTCTCGCCCAGGTGTGGCAGGAGCTTTTACCTGCTCTTCGGCAGTAGCCGGCTGCCACTCAACCCCATGCCTGGTGAGTGGAAAGCCATCAACCTTTTATTTAGTCCCTCGCTCGTTGTCGCCTCGGGAGGGGCGACTTTGTACAGTGAGGCACTGGGGTCCGGCACCATAGTGGGAGTTGGGGTTGTTTACGCGACACTACTTCTAAGGGGATTTTCACAATTGGTTAAGCCCCCGTTAATCCTCACATGGTTATTGCGGCGACCCCCATAGCCCACGGTCCCAAACGTGTGCATCTGAATCATCCAAAGCTCTTTCTAAAGGCAGGCTCCCCGGGCCGCCTCTCCTAATCCGACTGGATACTTCACGGGGCGTGCCTAGAATCTGCATTTTAGCAAGGGCCTCGCGTGGACAGAATTGCACGCTTGAGTTTGAGAAGTACTGCTTGGCCTCTGCCCCACTTACCCTTACCTTCTTGAGATGAGGTAAAGCACTCGGTAGGCACTATCCTGGTAGGTTTATCTTTGCTCCCAAGTCTCTTCCGAGAACTTGAGAAGGCTGCCTACCTTAGTGAGGGAATCCATTCTGGCTTCAGACCAGTCTGGGTTTGAAACCTACACATCCCACTAACTTAGGCAGGGTACTGAAACTCCCTGAGCCTCGTGTCCTCATCAGTAAAACGAGGTTAATCACACCTACACCTTAGCGCAATGGCTTTTTTTTTTTTTTTTTAACATAGCCCATCAAGAGAAATACATTTTGCATACTGACCAGTACACTGCTATTTGTATGAGAGTGTCATAAAGTTTCCGAAAACAATGCTTACTACTTGTGACGCACTGATAGTTTCTATGTGTATCCTATCCTATCTTATTCTCCTTCTTGTTGATCATGACTGGCAGTTTGAAAAACACTGCTAGAAAAGGTTGGTGTGATAATACAAAATGCAGAGCAGAATACCGGGTACACAGTAATTGCTGAATAAATGTTAATAGCCTCTTCCAGCCTACTCCTCGCAGTGTTAGCCTTTGAAAAACAAGACTTTAGACGATAGCACTCCTCTAGTAAAGATCCTTCATGGGATCCATATCTCCTAGATAAAGCCCAAACTCCTTTCTAGGCAAAGTCCTCCCACTCTTTTTTCTTCTTAACCTCAGCATCCACCAGAGGACACACTCTTACTGGTGTATCTTTCATGCTTTATCTCCTCCCTCTACCCACGTTCCCTTCCTACAAATCCTACCCTTTTCCCTCCAGGAAAGATTCCAGGTTCCTAAACACTTACGCTTTTTTCCACTAATTGACTTCCTGTCTGACCCTTCCCTTCTGGTAAACCCCTATGCATCCATGGCTGGATGTGGTGGCTCACACCTGTATTCCTAGTGCTTTGGGAAGCCAGAGGCAGGCGGATCACCTGAGCCCAGGATTTCGAGACCTAGCCTGGGCAACATTGCGAAACCCCGTCTCTACAAAAAAATCAGCTGCATGTGGTGGTGCGCACTTTTAGTTCTAGCTACCTGGGAAGCTGAGGTGGGTGGATCACCTGAACCTGGGAGTTTGAACATAAAATGAGCTATGATCACAGCACTGCACTCCAGCCTGGGTGACAGAGCGAGACCCTGTCTCTCAGAAAAATAAATAAACTCCTATGCATCCTTCAAGACCCTGCTCAAAGTCTGCATACCTCACTCCTGCCCAGCCATAGCTTCTTCCTCCTCTGCGCTGCCCTGGCACATGCAAAAGAGCTTCTCTCTCACACACTATTTCCACACTTTTATTCTCACTTCTTACTCTCCTGCTAGACTGAGCTGTGGTAGAAGGATTGAGGCCAGCACAGAGGAGGATCAGCAGGAAATGTAAGCTGAGTTAAAGAATGAATATTTGCATACAATGACATCTGCAGGACTTGTTTGTATAGTCCATACATTCTGTTCCCAGGCCATTTTTCAAGTTTAGATTGCTTCACTGTCAAACCAAGGACTCCACCCGGGTTCCATGACTCACCTGTATTAGGGTGCAGGGGCTTGGGGGTGAGGTAGGTGGGGTTGAATATCCTGCTGGGCCACTGTCAAATCTCTTCTGGGAGAAAAACGGGGTAGCTATGCTTCTCCTATTCTAGAGGCCCCATCATGAGGACTGCAGAGGTGAAAAAAAAAAGTGCGCACACGCATGGCAGAGGACAGGGTGCGAAAACCTGGAAGAATTCTGTAGTAGTTTTGAATTATTTGATTGGTTTTGCCCTTTTAAAGGTCACCTTATCCTTGTTTTGTTTTGTTTTGTTTTGTTTCTAGGCTGTCTGGCTCTTCTTACTAGAGACACAGGCAAAGAAGCGGACCCTTTTTTTTGTTTGTTTGTTTGTTTTTGTTTCTTTCTTTTTTTTTTTTTTCTCGAGATGGAGTCTTGCTCTGTCACCCAGGCTGCAGTGCTGTGGCGTGATCTCGGCTCACTGCAACCTCTGCCTCCCGGGTTCAAGCGATTCTCCTGCCTCAGCCTCCTGAGTAGCTGGGATTACAGACATGCGCCACCACTCCCAGCTAATTTTTGTATTTTTAGTAGAGATGGGGTTTCACCATGTTGGCCAGGCTGGTCTCAAACTCCTGACCTCAAGTGATCCGCCCACCTCAGTCTCCTAAAGTGCCGGGATTGCAGGTGTGAGCCACTGTGCCCGGTGGAAAGGGACACTTTCTAAGAAGAAAACCCTGTTATACTTTTGTCAGGCCCACTGGAGTCTTAGAGCCTGGTTGACAAACACCCCCGCTCCCCCAGTGACCACACAACTCCTCAGAGATTTCTTCTTTCAAGATGGCCCCTGTCTTCAACAGAGAGGGAGAAGGTCAGGCAGCGACTTGGAAATGCTCGTGCTCTCCCTGGCCACACTTTATTTATTTATTTATTTATTGAGAGACAGAGTCTTGCTCCGTCGCCCAGGCTGGAGTGCAGGGGCACTATCTCAGCTCACTGCAACCTCTGTCTCCCGGGTTCAAGCGATTTTCCTGCCTCAGTTTCCTGAGTAGCTGGGATTACAGACGCGCGCCACTACACCCGGCTATTTTTTGTATTTTTAGTAGAGACGGGGTTTCACTGTGTTGGTCAGGCTGGTCTCAAACTCCTGACCTCACGATCCGCCCGCCTCGGCCTCCCGAAGTGCTGGGATTACAGGCGTGAGCCACTGTGCCTGGCCTTTATTTTTATTATTTTTGAGACGGGGTCTCTGCAGCCTCAACCTCCTGGGTCCAAGTGATCCTTCCGCCTCAGCCTCTCAAGTAGCTGGGACTACAAGTGCGCACCACCATGCCCAGCTAATTTTTAAATTTTTTGTAGAGCTGGGGTCTCCCTATGTTGCCCAGGCTGGTCTCAAACTACTGAGCTCTAGCGATCCTCCTGCCTCAGCCTCCCAAAGTGCTAGGCTTACAGGCATGAGCCACTGCACCCAGCCATGGCCACACTTGAGACTCACTAAAAGAGCTTTTAATAGATTCTGAAGTCTGGGTCCCATCCCAGGAAATAAAAATCTCTGGGGGCATCAGCATTAAGGAGTTCCTCAGGTGATTCCAATGGGCAGCCAAATGTGGAGAAGGACTCCTTAGCCTAAAGATACCTTCCCACTGGGAGTGCCCAAGTAAAAAACAAGGAAAAGTCTGTGCCCTCCACCCCCACCCACTCCTGTCCCTCCCCTTTCTGAATTTCTCCTCTTTCTACCCTACCTGCTGCCATCTTCACAGAGCCAGGGCCAGTGGGTGGTTCTGGCTGTGTCTGTCAACCTTAACCAGGGGTGACATCTCCTCCCTGGTGTGTCTGGAGGCAGGTTCTCTCAGTGATATTTCCCTTTTGTCTCCAACTGCTTTCAGTTTCTTTCTACCCTACGTTGTCACTTTCTCTCCATTTCTAACTTGCAAAGTTACACATTCTCCACCGCTAGAAACTCCATGCTTGTCTTGTCTACCATGGCACCTTCCGTTCCCAGCACATTGCTTGATTATAGTAGGTGCACAGTAAATGTTTGCTGACTAACCAAATGACTATATCCTTTTAACACTTCTCAGGGACTTAGCCCTTCTCTTTCAGGCCCAGCTTCTTCCACTTCCACTTTACTTCTCCTTCCATGTCTACCTCTGAATCCCCTTCTTTCTTCACTTTCCTGTGCTTTTCCTGCTTCCTGACGTTCTCTTTGACCTTTTTTGCACAGGATTGTCCTCATCTAATCCGTCAGTACCAGACAGTGAACGTCTCTCCCCCAGGATGTTGAGATGTGGAACTACAGCCTCTGCTCTCAAGAAGCTCAGATCTGGGCAGGGAACATCACACACCAGGGCTGTCGGGGGGTGGAGGGCTGGGGGACGGATAGGATTAGGAGAAATATCTAATGTAAATGACAAGTTGATGGGTGCAGCAAACCAACATGGCACATGTATACCTATGTAACAAACCTGCACGTTGTGCACATATACCCTAGAACTTAAAGTATAATTAAAAAAAAAAAAAGCTTCAGATCCCTCCTGTAGCCTCCTATGAAACTTAAAGTATAATTAAAAAAAAAAAAAGCTTCAGATCCCTCCTGGAGCCTCCTATGAAACCACATGGCATAGCTGGTGCTGTTGGTCCAGAAACTAGAAGAATATCAGGCCAGCCCCCTTGACTCTCTGTTGGTCCTCACTCATAGCTACAACCCAAGCTGTATTGTTGGTGTTTATCTTTTGAAGAGTTACAGCCGACCCAGCCTTCTAAAGACTGCTTGTTTTGCCTTAAGGATTTCCCAGTAACCTCTGCTTCTCCCTTTTCCCTCCTATGGTTTTCTATTTTCTCATCTCTTCCCTTTCTACCTATGGGGAAATCAAAATTGTAGACTTTTTTTTTTTTGAGATAGTGTTTTGCTCTGTCGCCCAGGCTGGAGTACAATGATGCGATCTCGGCTCACTGCAACCTCCGCCTCCTGGGTTCAACTAATTCTCTTTCCTCAGCCTCCTGAGTTCAACTAATTCTCTTTCCTCAGCCTCCTGAGTAGCTGGGATTACAGGTGCGCATCACCATGCCCAGCTAATTTTTGTATTTTTAGTAGAGGTAGGGTTTCACCATTTTGGCCAGGCTTGTCTCGAACTCCTGACCTCAGGTGATCCACCCGCCTCGGCCTCCCAAAGTGCTGGGATTAGAGGCGTGAGCGACTTCTCCTGTCCCAGAGTTGCAGACTTTTCTAACCCGGACTGTCTCATATGCAGACCCACAAAAATATTTGATGGGACAAACACCTAGCTTGGATGAATTTGGGTTATTTTTTTTCCTCCTAGGGTCCATCAATGATTTCAGGGATCTAGGCTTCCTCAGTCTTCTGTGAACATGAAACATTGACAGAGGCTGTAAGATGTATCTCCCTGTTACACCACACCCCTGGTGCACACATACAGACACACCTCTGTCTTCACTGCCGGGGATGCCACTCCTGACCCCTGCCCTAACGCGCGTCAACTTCCTCTGCCCCTGGTTCCCGTGTCCAGGCCGATGGCTCCCCACCAACTGCCATGGAATCTTCCAGCAAGGACATTCCACTCATCCTTCCCCACAGGGTTCTTCCTTCTTTGCTGCTTCTTTCTACCCCCAGTCTCCCTGGGGTGAGATCTGTGGAGCCTCAGGAAGAAAGGGCAGGGCCCCAGGTAAAAGGAGCCCTTTAAGGTGGAAGGCACGGGTGCCTCCTCAGCCTTTGTGTGTCACCACCAGGGGGCGCGCAAGGCATTTGAAAGCAGCTGCCCAGCGTTCACCTTACAGTAACACAGGGCGGGCAGGGAGATCCAGTTTAACAAGCAGCTATTGAGTGCCTGCTATTCCCCAGGAATAGGGCCTGCTTCATTCGGAGACTGAGAGTGGGTTCCAGCCTCTACAAAGAAACTCCTTAAAAAGAGCCATTTGGGGCCGGATGCGGTGGCTTACTCCTGTAATCCCAGCATTTTGGGAGGCCAAGGTGGGTGGATCACCTGAGGTCAGGAAGTCAAGACCGGCCTGGCCAACATGGCAATACCCCATCTCTGCTGAAAATACAAAAATTAGCCGGTTGTGGTGGCGCGTGCCTGTAGTCCCAGCTACTTGGGAGACTGAGGCAGGAGAATCGCTTGAATCTGGGAGGCGGAGGTTGCAGTGAGCCGAGATCTTGCCACTGCACTCTAGCCTGGGCGACAGAGTGGGACTCTGTCTCAATAAAATAAAATAAAACAAAAAAGACAAAACAACAAAAAAAGAGCCATTTGGGCTGGGCATGGTGGCTCATGCCTGTAATCCCAGTACTTGGGGAGGCCTAGGGCAGGAGGATTGCTTCTTGAGCCCAGGAGTTAGAGACTAGCCTGGACAACTTAGTGAGACCCCAATCTCCACAAAAAAATTTAAAAATTAGCCAGGCTTGGTGGCTCTCAACTGTAGTCCTAGCTACTTGGGAGGCTGAGGCGGGAGGATCCCCTGAGCCTAGGATTTGAGGCTGTAGTGAGCTGTGTTTGCGGCACTGCACTCTGCCCTGGGTGACAAAGCAAAACCCTGTCTCCCTGTCTGAAAACAAAAACAAAAAAACCAACACCAAGCCTCTTCAAGGAATTGGTTTCCTACCAACCAGCTCCTCTTACCTCCCCGGGTAGCAGCATCTTCTCTCTGCCTCAGCCCCTCCCCTGCACTCCCCTGCTCCCCACCTTTCCCGACCCCATTGACCACAGCTCCATGTGGTGCCCAGTCTGCTTCTCTGAGTCCCAGCTGCCCACCGCAGACTAGAAGTGTCCCCAGGGACAAAGGGAGGCTGAGAATGTAGGCACTGCCCTCTCTCCCTCTGCCCTTCTCCCTCCTAGGCCCTCACTTCTGTCAAAACCACATCTCCGTCCCATTGCTAGCCTGCTGAGGGTTCCCCAGAGACCCTGAGTGTGGAGGGTGCGGGTTCAGAAGGACCAGGGCTGGGAACAGGGGCTGGAGGCTGGGCTCAGAAGCAGCACTTGTCACCTGAAAGCACTGACCCGGCTGGGAGAGACTCGGGAAGTGGGCCATGGGGGCGATAACAATAACGATAATCATATTAATAATAACACTGGGGCCCACAAAACGGCTGTGAAATGCCCACTAATGATCCCTTATATTTATAGATCTCCTTCTCCTAGACACTTCAGAGCCATTGCCCAATTAACCCTCCTAGATTCCCTAGAAGGGACAATTAACCCCATATTTTATGACCAGGGGAATCCTAGGCTCTGAGAATGTGATGGAGTTGGCTGAGGTCATCCAGTCCATTAGTGACAGCAGAATTTGTGGAGCAGCCCTCTGTCCTTCCTTTCGTCTACATCCACATGCACTTATGCTGGGGCAGTGGCTCATGCCTGCAGTCCCATCAGCACTTTGGGAGGCTGAGGCGGGTGGATTGCTCGAGCTCAGGAATTTGAGACCAGCCTGGGCAATATGGTGAGACACTGTCTCTACTAAAAATTCAAAAAAAAATTAGCTGGGCATGGTGGTGCATGCCTGTGTTCCCAGTTACTCAGGAGGCTGAGGTGGGAGAATCGCTTGAGCCTGGGGGGCGGAAGTTGCAGTGAGCTGATCTCGAACCACTGCACTCCAGCCTGAGAGACAGAGCGAGATCCTGTCTCAAAGAAAACAAATGGCTGGGCCCGGTGGGTGTCTCATACCTTAATCCCAGCACTTTGGGAGGCCAAGGTGGGCGGATCACCTGAGGTCAGGAGTAGGAGACTAGCCTGGACAACATGATAAAACCCCGCCTCTACTAAAAATACTACTAAATCTCTACTATAAATAAAGAAAATTGTTTTCTTTTTCTTTTTTTTTTTTTTTTTTTGAGATGGAGTCTTGCTCTGTCACCCAGGCTGGAGTGCAGTGGCACTATCTTGGCTCACTGCAACCTCAGCCTCCCGAGTAGCTGGGATTACAGACATGCGCCACCACGCTAGACTAATTTTTGGTATTTTTAGTAGAGACGGAGTTTCTCCATATTGGTCAGGCTGGTCTCAAACTCCCGACCTCAAGCGATCTGCCCGCCTCAGCCTCCCAAAGTGCTGCGATTACAGGCGTGAGCCCCTGCGCCCAGCCCCAAGAAGGTGCATTTTTCATTTTTTTCTTTTGAGATGGAGTTTTGCTTTTGCCACCTAGGCTGGAGTGCAGTGGCACGATCTTGGCTTACTGCGACCTCTGCTTCCTGGGTTCAAGCGATTCTTCTGTCTCACCCTCCTGAGTAGGTGGGATTACAAGCGCCTGCCACCACGCCCAGCTAATTTTTGTATTTTTAGTAGAGATGGGGTTTCACCATGTTGGTCAGGCTGGTCTTGAACTCCTGACTTCAGGTGATCCACCTACCTCGGCCTCCCAAAGTGCTGGGATTACAGGTGTGAGCCACCTTGCCCCGCCGAAGGTGCTTTTTGCTAATCTGAACTCGGGCATGTAAAGTGGGAATATGCTCTGTTTGAAGCAGGAGGGAGTAAAGTTACCTAATCTAAGAACTTCCTTGTTATATAAGGTTATGCAGCCTAGGCAATGTAGCCAGATGCCCCATTTCTACACACACACACACAAAAGTAAAAATTGGCTGGGTGGGTCAGGCGCGATGGCTCACAACTGCAATCCCAGCACTTTGGGAGGCTGAGGCGGGCAGATCGCTTGAGGTCGGGAGTTTGAGACCAGCCTGACCAATATGGAGAAACCCTGTCTCTACTAAAAATACAAAAATTTGCCAGGCGTGGTGTCATGCGCCTGTAATCCCAGCTACTCAGGAGGCTGAGACAGGATAATTGCTTGAACCCGGGAGGCGAAGGTTGCAGTGAGCCGAGATCGCACCACTGCACTCTAGCCTGGGTGACAGAGCAGTGAGACTCCTGAAAAAAAAAAAATTAGCTGGGTGTGGTGGCACGAGTCTGTCGTTCCAGCTACTTGGGAGGCTGAGGTGGGAGGATCACTTGAGCTCAGGAGGCCGAGGTCACAACAAGCACTGATGGCTTCACCACAGTCCAGCCTGGGTAACAGAATGAGACCCTGTCTCAAAAATAATAATAAAATTTAAAAACAGGCCAGGAGTGGTGGCTCACGCTTGTAATCCCAGCACTTTGGGAGGCTGAGAATGGCGGCTCACCTGAGGTCAGGAATTCAAGACCAGCCTGGCTAACATGGTGAAACCCCATCTGTACTAAAATTACAAAAATTAACTGGGCACAGTGGTGAGTGCCTGTAATCCCAGCTACTTGGGAGGCTGAGGCAGGAGAATCGCTTGAACCTGAGAGGTGGAGGTTGTAGTGAGCCGAGACCGTGCCACTGCACTCCAGCCTGGGTGACAAGAGTGAAACTCCGTCTGAAAATAAAAATAAAAATTAAATTAAATTAAATTACGATAAAATAAAAAGGCTGGGCGTGGTGTCTTATGCCTATAATCCCAGCACTTTGGGAGGCTGAGGCGGGCGGATCACGGGGTCAGATCAAGACCATCCTAACACAGTGAAACCCCATCTCTACTAAAAATACAAAAAATTAGCTGGGCGTCGTGGTACGCACCTGTAGTCCCAGCTACTCCGGAGGCTGAAGCAAGAGAATTGCTTGAACCCGGGAGGCGGAGGTTACAGTGAGCTGAGATCGCGCCATTGCACTCCAACTTGGGCGACAGAGAGAGACTCGGTCTCAAAAATAAATAAAATAAAGTGATGCACTGGAGCAGGTGACCAATGGGGGCAGTGAGGCAATGGGGGCAATATGAACACAGGCCTGGAGAGAAGTTTCTGAATGGCTTGCATGCTGGGGTGTGGGGGGGTTCCGCGTGGGTGGGTCCCTGCATTGAGAGAGCTGTGGTGCACACCAAGGTGACCATAGACTTGCCTGCATTTTTCAAGTAGCTGGTTCTTCTCGCAGGGCCCCACCCACCAGCTCCACTCCTGACTCTTCTTCTCCTCTGACCCGTGCAGCCTGGGCCTGAGATGGTCCCTCCCCCAGCTCCTGGTTTCACCTCTGAAACTCCAAGGCTCCACATTGCTGAGATTTTACTATGGCTCCCAGCTGGGTCCCACCTTTGATCTGGCTTCAAAAAATAAAAAGCAGTACCAGGAGAGTAATTTTCCCGACCTGCTCGGGAGGAAGGCAGGCTGGAGGCAGGTCCTGACCAGCCCGGCCCACTCCTGGAGCCTGGAGTCAGAAGCTGGTGGCAGAGGGGGCGGGGGCCAGGGGTGCAAAGCCACCTTTCCTCATTAACTTCCTCCCCTTCCTTTCTGGGGCACTGACCTGTGTCTTCCTTCCTTTCCCAGCCTGCCAGTCAGCAGGAAAAAGGATGATACAGCGGCTTCCCCCACACCCCACCTGAGGCTCTCCCCACTCAACCTCTTGCCTCTTGGGCAGCAGTGTCTCAGTCCTCTCTCCCCACTGTTCCCCTGGCCTGTCCTTGGGGGGTGGGGACGGAGCAATCAGGGTGGGGCCTAGTAAGGGACAAGTCTGTGCCCCCTGGCTGAGCACTTGAGACATTACTCAGTTGGCTGTCTCAGCACCTTGAGGGACTGGACTGAGGGGTGGGAAGGGGAAGGTCCAGCTTTTTATGGGCCTTCCTGCCCACCCCTCTCCCATGGCGCTGCAAGCCATGGCCCAGGATTTCCATCTTTCAGCAGCAGCACCTGCCCCTCCCAGTTCAAAGGCTCTGGCTCCTCACCTGTTCTCAGGGTGCTTGCCTGGCCCTTTTAAGTGGTTAGCAATGCACCCCACCCCCACCCTGCTGGGGGTCTGGGCTTCTCCATGCAGGTGGGGGACCAGGGTGATGGGGCACAGAGTCCAGAAGAGGCAGAAACACCCTTCAACCAGATGAGCTGTCCCCAGTAGGCACAGGTCTACCGCCCTTCCTTTCAGTGGGTAGGGAAGGAGCCGGGGTCTGGCCCAAGAGAAAACTGGCAGCTGGGTTTGGTGGAGCAAGGGCAGAGGGCATGGGGCTGGGGCCGGGCACTTTCCATTTGAGAAATTCCCATCTCAGCTTTTTGGCTCATTGGCTGAAATGAGAGATGGCCGCTAAGCACAAGGGACGGTCTGTATTTCTGTCTTTATTTTCCCATCCTTGTCGCCGTCAGGTAAGACTCCTACCCACATGCGCATTGTGAAAGCATTCCCTAAATATTGGAGCTGGCAGAACCCACTCACTGCCCCCTTCCAGGCCCCTGGGCTTGTCAAGGGTTCTGGCCACTGCTGTGCATTCCTTGTCTGGGCAAAGGAACAGTGAAAGCCCAAGCCCCACTTTCTCCAGGGGGAGGCCCCTTCTGGAAGTTGCCCCACCTCCACTCTCCCCTCGTCTTGCCCCAGGCACCTCTCCCTGACCTGGGGGCAGAGAGGAGAGTTCAGGGAGGGGGAGGAAGTTGGGAGCCACCTCGTCTCCAGGCGGGGCGGGGTCCCAGCAGTGATAACCATCTTCTTGGCAGCTCCAACCTGTTCTATTGGTATTTTTTTTTCCTAGAGGAGAAAGGTGAAGGCCTTGGCGGGGAGTTATTCTGGCTCTGAAGTGTCCTTGCAGCTCCCCAGGCCCCTGCAGGCCTTGTGCAAGAGCTGTAAATCTCTCACCACCCACAGGCCTGGGGGGGCCTGCCGCTGGGACTTTCATGTCCGGAGGTTTTATGCCTTTGCTCCTCTGTTGGGCTCCATAGCTCCTGCCTGGGGCCTCTCCCTACCCTGTAAAAATCCAGTCCCATAAATCTCTGCTGCCCCCCAGGAGCCAAGCAGAGTTCTTCCCACTCCAACTCCCACCCATAAGCATCTCTCCCCTCAAGAGACCGAAGTGAAGTGGCAAGGTGGAGGCAGAAGGTTTGCAAGAAGGGCAGCAGCTAAATGAGGGTCTTCCTGGGACCTCCTCCGGCATCAGTCTCTGCTTGGGTGGGATTGGACTCTGTAACTGAATGGTTTCCAGCTTCAATGCTGGAGGGGCTTCTGGGGGTCTCTGGTGGGGAGGCCCTTGGCCTCCACTGCCTATTAGTATCCACCTGAGCCTCCTGAGACAGGTGGCTGTCTGTCTGCCAAGCCCCCAGGTGCCTTGGAAGTGGCAGGCAGCCCAGTGACTATGCTGCTTTCCTGGATCAGAATGGGAAACCCAAGGAAAGGGAAAGGGGTAACAGTGGCTGAGGGCTGGAGGCTCATGGATGGACTGCATGGTCCAGTGGATTCTGGGGTAAAACACAGTGCTTAATTTCTTAGTCAGGGGGAGACTGCGCACTCGTCCAGGACCTGGGCATTGAGAAGGGGGCCAGATTGCCGGCACTGGGTAGGACTTAGGGCAGGGATGATACTGTGCCTGGGAACGTCCCATTAGAGGAGAGGAGCACCAGACTGGCTTGGGAAGGAGGAAGAGGTGAGAGCTGCAAAGGGAGCAGGGTGTCCCCAGCAGAAAGAACAGTTTGTTCACAGGTTCCTAGGAGAGAGGATGTGACCTGGGTGGGGGGATGCCAGCAGGTTTGCCAGGAAAGTGAGGAGCCTGGCTCCACCCTTCCTGGAAAGACAAGGAAAGGAGAGAGCAGCCTTCATGCTGAAGGTGGGGAGAGGCAAGGTGGGCGGTGGGAGGGAGAGCTCTGTGGTGGAAGGGCTTGAGTGGGATGCAGCTGCTCAGGAGAGAACCCAGGCCAAACTCTTACTGACCCTCCTGGCTTACTGGGATCTCACTGCCAGAAGAGCAGACATTGGGAAGCCCGGGATCTCTGTTCAGAAGTCATCTCACTCACCCACCCCCATCCCCGCCATGTCCAGATTCTGACTTGCATCCCATCTCCCCATGCCCACTGCCAGGCTGAGCTAGTGCTCATGGCTACCATTTATTGAGTACCTACTGCATGCCAGGCACTGCTCCAAGCTCTTTACATGCATTGACTCATTCAAGCCCATTTTCTCTATGAGATAGGTCCTATAATCAGCCCCACTTTGCAGATGAGAAAACTGAGGCATAGTGAGCTTAAGTAACTTGCTCAAGATCACACCACTGGGCCGGGCGCGGTGGCTCACGCCTGTAATCCCAGCACTTTGGGAGGCCAAGGCGGGCGGATCACGAGGTCAGGAGATCGAGACCATCCTGGCTAACACAGTGAAACCCCGTTTCTACTAAAAAATACAAAAAATTAGCCGGGCGAGGTGGCGGGCGCCTGTAGTCCCAGCTATGCGGGAGGCTGAGGCAGGAGAATGGCGTGAACCCCGGGGGACGGAGCCTGCAGTGAGCCGAGATCGCGCCACTGCACTCCAGCCTGGGTGAAAGAGCGAGACTCCTTCTCAAAAAAAAAAAAAAGATCACACCACTGGCTTCACACAGTCAGGATTCCAGCCAGGCACCTGGCTCTAGAGCCCATGTCTCCACCTCTGCCCTCTGCTGCAGAAGAGGCTTCACCACCAAGGCCCGGGGAAAGGGTGTCCTCTGTGCCTCCTCCCAACTCCTTCAGAGGCCAGTGGGGTTGGCCCTGGGCATTTGGAGAGAAGCCTGCCAGTTATCCTCTTTCCACAGGGAAGGGGCAGTTGTAGCCTAATGTTCTGGTGCTTTCTAGGGGTCCTCTGCCTTTTGGGGGATGCTCACCTCAGAGGCAGCATCAGGGACAAGCTCCTGATTCCCACAGGGTGCCCTGCTTCCGCTAGTGCCCAGCAACCATGGGGAAACTGGGCAATAGCAAAAGTGAAACTGACTCAGCCGGTTTCCCACCCCCGCCAAGGGAAATGGGGAGCAGCCTCGGCTGGACAACAACCAATTAGGCACTTTTTATTGCCCACGCTGTCATAATCCTCAGAGCTTGGCTAGGATGAAGGAGAGGAAATAGGATAGGATGGAATTCCAAGATGCCTTTAGAGTTCATCCCAGCCATTCCCCTGCTTCTAGATGGGAAAGTTCAAATACCATCCACAAGAACTTTCCCCAAGTGAGGCCCTTAGCCCTGGAAGTCAATAGGCCTTTTCATCTATTGCATCTAATAAGAATCCTTCAACCTCATAGAGGGGTTTTCTGCTGTTCTTTGCTCCGGCGACTCAGGGAAGAGGAATCTTATTTGTGTTTTTTCCCAGGACACGGTGGGTGGGGAGCTAGGCTCATGCAGTCATGAAGACCTCTGGTACCACCTGGATGGTGGCATTAGGGATCAGGGAACTACTGATTTTTCAAGTGCAATCTGACTCCTCTCTCAGACTAGCAACTCCCAGAGGACAGAGGTCTTGTCTCCTCCCTCAGACTGAAAGCTCCTGGAGAAACTGCCTTCCCTCACTTCCCTCTCTTGTCCCCTGCCCGTTCTCTCAGTTGCCCAGGGCAGAGCTTTGTCCAAAGAGGGCCACTCCTGCTGTGTGTAGAACCTTGACTCTGTCGGTGACTCAGAGGGGGCTGCATTCTGACTGGGAAGTGCTACCGTGTTCTGTCGGTGCCTTCATTTCCTCTTGTGTAGAATGGAGTTGTAATGAAGATTAAATTTTTTTTTTTTTTGAGACGGAGTCTCACTATGTTGCCCAGGCTGGAGTGCAGTGGTGCGATCTCGGCTCACTGCAAGCTCCGCCTCCCGGGTTCACGCCATTCTCCCACCTCAGCCTCCGAGTAGCTGGGACTACAGACGCCCACCACCACGCCCGGCTAATTTTTTGTATTTTTAGTAGAGATGGGGTTTCACCGTGTTAGCCAGGATGGTCTCCATCTCCTGACCTCGTGATTCACCTGCCTCAGCCTCCCAAAGTGCTGGGATTACAGGTGTGAGCCACCGCACCCAGCCATGAAGATTAAATTTTTAAAAAGCATGTGCCTGGCTTCTGGTAAGGGGTCAGTAAATGAGAACTTTTATTGCCTTCAGGACAGCTGGAGCCCCTCCTAGCTTTCTGCTTATCAGAAATCAGGATTGGAAGATCCAGCAGCCTAAGCTTAGAAAGGTAGCCTTCAAAATGAGAATCACAGAAGCCAGCCAGCCTAGCAGCCCTATGCAGGTCTTGGGCCGAGACCCTGGTGGACAAGTGAAGTCCATTATCTCCAGGAGGTAGCAAGGAGATCAGTGGTCAGTGTGGGCAACCTCAGAGATCTTCAGCAGACAGGGTGGCAACGAAGATGGATTTCAAGTTAGGACCCAACTGCCAAGGCAGGGCAGAGCAGACAAGGGAGAGTACATTTTGTTGCTTCAGAAGACCTGGGAGGGGTATGGTGGTTCCTTTTCCAGGGTGGTGGTGGTCTTAAACCTAAAAGAGATGTTCATCAGCATGCTGGGGGGTTGGGGCAGAGGCTGCGGGAGGGATGAGTGACCTCTCCAAGACCACGGATTCCATAATCACCTGAAAGAAGGGGAGGGGACAGAGAGAGGTGAAAAACACACCCAGGCTGAGCAAACATCCACCTTCCCTGTCTTTTTTTTTTCTTTTTCTGAGGCTGAGTTTCACTCAGTCGCCCAGGCTGGAGTGCAGTGGCGTGATCTCAGCTCACTGCAATCTCCACCTCCTGGGTTCAAGCAATTTTCTTGCCTCAGCCTCCCGAGCAGCTGAGATTACAGGCGCATGCCACTAAGCTGGCTAATTTTTTGCATTTTTACTAGAGACGGGGTTTCACCATGTTGACCAAGCTGGTCTTGAACTCCTGACCTCATGTGATCCATCCGCCTCGGCCTCCCAAAGTGCTGGGATTACAGATGTGAGCCAATGTGCCCGGCTACACCTTCCCTGTCATGGGCAGACAAACACCCCTGGGTTCAGAGTGTGTTCATGCATGGATGGGTTCGGGGCACAGAAGGGGACCTAGAGGTTGGCAGCTGCCGTGAGGAAGAGGAGACATTGTCTCCCCAGTTGGTTCTGTCCTGAGTAAGCACCCTAGATGAGGCTGAGCAGGTGACAGCTGGCATGGAGCCAGGCCCTCAGGCGAGCAGGGTAGGCAAGTGGGTGGAGGGGAAGTGCAACGCGACTTTATGAGAGATGAGGTGGACCCCTGCAGCCTTCTGCCTTGGGCCTCCAAGGAAGGAGCAAGTGGGAATGGGGAGGTGGGGCAGGAGGAGGGATTCTGAAGCTCTCTGGAAAATCCTGAGTGTGGGGGAGAATAACTCACTCTTCTTTTTCTCAGCATGGACTTAATAAGTCATGTCCCAGACTGGGCAACATAGCAAGACCCTGTCTCTAAAAAAAAAAAATATAAATAAAAATTAGCTGGTGTGGTGGCACATGCCTGTAGTCCTATCTACTCAGAAGACTGAGGCTGGCGGATCGCTTGAGCCCGGGAGTTTGAGGATGCAGTGAGCTATGGTCACACCACTGCACTCCAGCCTGAGTGACAGAGTGAGATCCCAACTCAATAAATAAATAAATAAAATAAAATCATGTTCACTGCTAAATATTTACAATTGTAATTGGCCAATTAAACAAAAAATAAGCTGGGTGCAGTGGCTCACGCCTCTAATCCTGGCACTTTAGGAGGCTGAGGTGGGAGGATCACTTGAACTCAGGAGTTCAAGACCAGCCTGGGCAACACAGGATGACCCCATCTTTACATTTTTTTTTTTTTAATTAGCTGGGTGTGGTGGTGTGTGCTTATAGTACCACCTACTTGGATGGCTGAGATGGGAGGATTGTTTGAGCCCTGGAGGTTGAGGCTGCAGTGAGCTGGGATCACACCATTGCACTCCAGCCTGGGTGACAGAGAGAGACCCTGTCTCAAAAAAAAAAAAAAAAAAAAATTGAAATAAAAAAATGTCACCTCCACTGGGAATTCTTTCCCTTATGCTTCTATGTTGCCCTGACTTCCTTTGGGTGATCTGTCTACTTGTGAAAATCTTTCCTGAGTGGAAAGGTGGATGGGCCTCCCCTCTGCCGCCTCCTCCCCTGCCAGCAGTCAGCTTCCTGTGCTCAGTGCAGGGAGAAGATCTAGAGGAAACCCCGTGAAGGAGCAGTGGTCAGATAGGGGAGGCGTAGTTCTTGACCACAGAGATGTCTCAGCCTGAGTGGGAAGACAGAATACATCCCTGATTCATCAGCAGAGACCAGAAACAAGGGCAGACAGCAACCGAATGGAATTATTGAGGTAGTGCTGGGAGAATGGGAAGAAGATACAGGGAAGGGGCTGAGTGGAGTTATTGGGGAAAGCTTTCTAGAGGAGAATCTGAAATTGATTTGGCAGGAGATTGGGGGAGAGGCTAGTAAATGCCATTTACCCCCAAACTATGCCCATTCACCGGAGGAAGAAACCACCTAGGACTTCACTGTAAATCTGAGCCAGGATTGCAAATCACCCCCTTTTCCCCAGGCTCGAGTGTGTGTGCTCAGATAAGGTGCCAACAATGGGGCGGGGCCATGGGAGGGGGAAACTTGGGCTCCCTGGCCCATGGACGACCCAAAGTCGCTTAAATGAAAAAGAGAGGGGCGAGTTGAGCAGGTCTCAGTCTGGGTCTGGCCACTGTGAGTCAGGGAGCCGGGCAGTCTGATCCCATGAGCCAAATCCCCGAATCTCTGGGGCTTTAAAGGCTCTGAGTGTCCGGCCTCAAAGCCACTGACAGGTATGGATCTGCCCCCTCCCTGACCCCCTCTGCTTCCTGCCCTTTTGGTGCTCTCTGACCTCTGACCCTGGGGCCCAAGGAACCCATTCTGTCTGTAAGGCTGAGTTCACTTCTGCCCCAATGCAGAGATTTGGGGTAGACCCAGGTAAAGATGGCAGAATGAAGGGGTGCTGGCAGACAGACACAGGGCAGGGAGAGAGAACTGAAGCAATCAGGGAAGTCAGAGAGCCCCATGTTTCCCAGCTGATGGGAGGCGGGGCTATTCCTGGTGGCCCCTCCAGCAGCCACAGTGAAATTTAACCCTTCACTGGAGGGTGGCAGGAGGTGGTTTGTGAAAATGTGGATGGGTAAGGAGAAGGTGGAGGTGGAGAAAATGGAGCAATTAAGATGGGTCCCCAAAGACCCCTTTATTTGAGTGCTAATTGCTGTTAGAGGAAGTAAATTTGAAGGAAGCATCAGGAGGCAGCACCCTTCAGCTCTGGGTCTGACCCCGTAGGGACATCTTGGGGTCCCCCATCAACCGCTGCTCTGGATAGACCCAAGTCAGGGCAGCCTAGGATGTCTCTTCAGGGACTTCTTAAGTCAAGGCCTTTGAAGTGTCCACCTTCTCAAGGGGAAGGACACCCTGTTTTGTTGGGGGAGAGAGAGAGAAGGTGTCTATTGAGCCTCTGGACACCCCTCTAGCCCATGGGAGCTGGCACTGCCTGACCACCTAGGGGAGGCTTGGAGCCTGGCTGAGCCCCAGTCTTAGGAGGGAGGGAAGAGGGTGGCGAGGGAGTGGGATGTCTCTTCCGCCTGGTAGATTAGTGACTCTGAGACAGGAGAGGGCCTGTCACCAGGCCCATAAATAAAGCAGCCGAGTCTCTCCCTCCATCTGTGTTTATCTGTCTGGCCTTGAGTTTCCGGGAGAGGAGATGTCTCGGCACCCCCAGCATCAAACACCAAGCGCTGGAGGGGAGGAGGGGCGGCCTCCCTCCCTTCGCCTTCCTCAGCCTCTATTCCTGCTTCCTCAAATCTCATCCTCTCAGGCCCTCCCTCTTCAGCCTAGACAATGACTCCAGGATGCCCTCTGAGACCAGGGGGTCGGGGCTACAGAGTGGGGAGTGTGGTCTGGGGTCTCTGCCACCTTTTCCCATTAGTGCCCACCCTTTGTAGACTCAGGAGAAAGTGCCCTGGGGCCCGGAGAGAAATGAAAGGTGGGAATCAACAGGGTGCTGGGAGGCCTCAGTGAGGAAGACCCTCTCATCCCAGGGAAGGGTCCAGGGAAGCCCCCAAGTGATGGTGAAGGGCCGGGGGGACCTGCAGGCAGAGAGAGCCTGGTGGATCCCCAGCCCCTCTCAGGGCATGGCAGGCCATGAGGAGAAGACCCTGCCTGTCACCTCCTACCCTGGCTAACTCTTCTTGACAACACTCTCCTCCCTCCCTCCCTCTTTCTACCTCCATGGATCCCTGAAACTCCAGGCTGTTCTTAGAACCCAGGACCTGCCACCAGGGCTTTTCAAAGTGTGGTCACCAGACCACCTACAGCTACATTACTGGGAAGGGGAAGGGGAAATGCTTGTTTCTTTTTTTCTTTTTTTTTTTTGGGACGAAGTCTTGCTCTGTAACCCAGGCTGGGGTGCAGTGGCACGATCTCGGCTCACTGCAAGCTCCGCCTCCTGGGTTCACGCCATTCTCCTGCTTCAGCCTCCCGAGTAGCTGGGACTACAGGTGCCTGCCACCGCACCTGGCTAATTTTTTGTATTTTTAGTAGAGACAGGGTTTCACCGTGTTAGCCAGGATGGTCTCAATCTCCTGACCTCATGATCTGCCTGCCTTCGGCCTCCCAAAGTGCTGGGATTACAGGCATGAGCCACCGCGCCCGGCCGGGGAAATGCTTGTTTCAATGCAGATTCCTGGGCCCCCGTAGACTCACTGGATCAACAGAGGCTTGGGGACTTGGGTTTTTGTTTTCGTTTTGTTTTGTTTTGTTTTGTTTTTTTGAGACAGAGTTTCACTCTTGTTGCCCAGGCTGGAGTGCAATGGTGCGATCTCGGCTCACTGCAGCCTCCACTTCCCGGGTTCAGGCAATTCTCCTGCCTCAGCCTCCCAAGTAGTTAGGATTACAGGTATGTACCACCACGCCTGGCTAATTTTTGTATTTTTATTAGAGACAGGGTTTCACCATGTTGACGAGGCTGGTCTCAAATGCCTAACCTCAGGTGATCCGCCCACCTCGGCCACCCAAAGTGCTGGGATTACAGGCGTGAGCCACCGCGCCCGGCTGGGAACTTGGGTTTTAATGGTCATCATGGTAATGCTGGTGTAATTCAAGCTGGAGAAACACCTATTTTCCTACATGAAGCCAGCCACTCTTGTTCGCCCCATCCCCACTGCCCAGCTCGGGGCCCAGGACATAGTAAGTGTTCAATAAACATCCATTGATTGAATGCATTTCTAGACAGTATCTATTCCTTTTTTCACTCCAGGTCTTCTTCTCTTCTTCAACCACCTCAAATCTACCAGAGGATCCCAAGTCCCTGCTTTCTGCTAAGGTGATAATTCCAGAATATGTCAGCCAGACCCACAGTGACACATGTCTTTAAACAGAACATGGTACTCACAGAAACACTCTAATGCTAGGGATTTTTTGGCAACAGGGCAGGTTAGTGGGGAGCTCACTGGGACAGGGGAGGCTCCTCAGCTCTTCTCAGAGTCCACAGGAGCCACCTGCTTCACTCACCCTCAGGGAATGATGGTGGGGTGCAGGGCTCCTGTGCTGAGGGCAAGGAATGTCAGGACTCAGGGAAGGGGAAGATCAGAGGGAAGGAAAAAGATCGAAAGTGTGTGAAAGAAGAGCCACAGTTAAAGGAGGTCTAAGGGCAAAAGGAGAGCACTGTTACACAACTCAGGTCAGTGGCCCTGGAAAGTTTGCAGAGAATCAGGCATCCCAGCCAGGAATGCACAAGCAAGGAATGCACTTCTTTCCAGCCTCGGTTTCCCTGAATGTCCATCTCTGGAAAAAGAGGTTCTTCCAGATGTTGATTCGTCTCCTGGCATCAGGGCCATCCAGTGTTGCTGCTTCATTGCCTCTGGTTTGGATTGCATTTGCATTAATTTGCTTAGGCTGGACCAACAAGTATATGCAAATGGATATGAAGTGGTGGGGTCTCAGGGCAGGGAGTCTCCCTGAGGTGAAGATGGAGACCTGAAGGAGGGAGGCACCGGGAGTTGCCGGCGCTAGAGGGGGCCCCCTAGGCTTGCTCTTTTAGCCTCTCTGGCTCCAGAGGGGTGAGGGCAGCCTAGGATGTTAACAGCCCTGGCACTGCAAGCCGCAGGAGGCCTTGGGGGGGACTGGGGAACAAAGGACTCAGGCGTTCTGAGGGTAGCAAGGGCAGCTCTGATGGTATAGGGCAGATGATCAGGGTTCTCAGGCCCCCCAGGGAGCAGGGAGCCTGGGAGCCAGCCCCAGGAATGCATGGACATGGCAGATGGCAAATACTTGCCCTGAGGCCCTGGAGAGGGATGAGGGTGGTGGGAAGCTGGGAGAAGAGGAGGAGGAGGCAGATGCCAGGCCAGAGTTTCTGAGAAGAGAAGAAGCTGGGTGGGAGAGGGGAAATGACAAAGCTGCCCCCCTGGTGGTGGCAGGGGCCCAGAAAAGAGGGCTGAGGGGGGAGCTGAGAAAGCAGTCAGTGAAGACCTGGGAGAGGCAGCTGTCTAGGCCCCTCTCCCCTGTGGAATGGCTCCTGCTGACCACAGGCTTGGGCAGGTGGAGGGGGCAGAGTCCTCAACTTTAGGGAAAAGTATTAATGGTAGAGACACAGTCCCACCCTAATGGGGGCTCTCTGGCCTCAGAGACCTACAATATACTGGAAAAGACGCAGCCTGTGTTCTTGCGAAGCCCCCAGTCTAACATAAGAGATAGTCTCTGTCTCCATCCTGGGTGCAGGTGGGGGCACAATGAGGATCCCACATACACTCTCCAAATTACTTAGGAGCTCTCCCAGCCCATATCAGCAAGGGCAAATGTACAGGACCAGTGAGCCCTTCCTAGTTGGAGAGAACCCCAACATCAGCAGCAACCAGAGGTCAGCAGGGCTAACCCAGTGAGGCCTCCTGAAGGGAATTGCTTTTTCTTCTTTTAGAAAGGAGGTCTTGCTGTGTTGTCCAGGCTAGACTCGAACTCCTGGACTCAAGCAGTCCTTCTACCTCAGCCTCCCAAGTAGCTGGAATTACAGGCATGTACCCCCTGCCTGGCTCCTAAAGTGAATTTTGAGGAAGATTGAAAATGAGGCTGGGTGTGGTGGCTCACATCTGTAATCCCAGAACTTTGGGAGGCCAAGGCAGGAGGATCACTTGAGCCCAGGAGTTCGAGACCAGCCTGGGCAATATAATGAAACCCAGCCTCTACAGAAAAAAATTTTAAAAATTAGCCGGGTGTAGTGGTGCACGCCTGTACTCCTAGCTACTCAGGAGGGTGAGGTGGGAGGATTACTTGAGCCAGGGAGGTTGAGGCTGCAGTGAGTTATGATTGCTCCACTGCACTCCAGCCTGGGTGACAGAGTGAGACTGTCTCAAAAAAACAAAAAAGAAGAAGAAGGAGGAGGGAAGAAGGAGGGAGGAATGAGAAGAAGAAGAGGAAGAGGAAGAAGAAGAAAGAGAAAGAAAGAGGAAAGGAGGAGGGAAGAAGGGGGGAGAAGGGAGAAGAGAAGGAGGAAGAAGGAGAAGGAGAAGGAAGAGGAGGAGGGAGAGGAGGAAGAAGAAGAGGAGGAGGAAAGCGAGAAGGAAGGAAGGGGTGAGGGAGGGAGAGAGGGAGAGAGAGAAGAGAAGAAAAGAAAAAAGAAAAGGGGAGGCCAATGGCTGGGATTCATCCTCTGTTGGCCTGAAGCAGAGAGTGGTGAGAGCTGGGGAGGGTGACAAGCAGAGCACTTGGCTCAAGGACCCTTGGCAGCAATGCTGGATGGCCCTGACACAGGGAGGGGCTCAACTCGGGAAGAGCCTTGTTTCCCAGAGATAGCCACTTGGTATTCAGAGAAACTGAGGCTTGGAGAAGATAAGTAACTCTCTCAAGATTACCCAGCAAGTCAGAGGCAAAGCCGAGACCAGAGATCAGATTTTAGGACTCCCAGTTCTGTGCTCTTTCCCCTCCCCCAGCTGGCATGCTGTTAACCTAGGGCTGTTGTCAGAAGGTTCCAGGAGGCCTGTCATCCTCCAGGTGGGCTGTTAGAGCGGGGGAAAGTACCTTAATCTCTTAAGGCCTCTTTTTCCCCATCTATACTTTGGGCTCTTTCATCTAAAGAGGGGAAAGTCCTTTGCAGGTGGGTCCCAGGTGAATCTAAGGTATTGCAGGACTTAGTTTTCCTGTAGGGATGGGTAGGTGGAAAGGGAGAAGGAGGCAAGCAGAGGCTGGGGGTCCTCCAGCTGATCAGGCCTGGCCTTCTTCCAAATATGCTTGATTTGATGATTTTTGAAGGAGAGATAAAAGAAGATGTATTTGCATTTCGTTTGCATAGCAATCGTGTGAATTCCAGGCCTAGGCCGGAGCTCTGGAATCTCCCTGGCTCCTGCTCCCTTCTCTGTGGTTTCCCCACCTGCCTGAGAGCCTCCCGGTTGCCAGTTGTGTGGCCACAGCTGGAGAAGGGGGGTTCAGATGTTGGCCACTGGCTTCTCCAGGACCCAAAAAGCCCCTTCCGCCCTCTCCAGCCCCGGTCCCAGGACATTCTCGCTTCCCTGTGGAGTCCCCAGGAGGTCTCCTGGAGGCCTTGTGGGAGGCTCCGGGCTGGCTGAGGGCCGGCTCTAATCAGGCTGGGGCCTCCTACGGCTCTGCCTTCCCAAACAGGGACCTCCTCTAAGGGTAACCCAGCGGGAGTCCCTCGGGGCCCTGCCTCTGCCACCGGGGGGCTGGTGAGAGGGGTCTCTGCACCCCACCCTCCGCGTCCTCAACGGAGGCTGGGTGCTCAGCTGCAGTGGGCTGGCAAAGGGCTGTCCCCTCCCACTGGAGCCAAATAATTGCCTCCTGCTTTGTTGTGTGGTGTCTGGGGCCCGGGGCCTCTCATTTGTGGGGACGTGCTGTGGCGAGAGCCTCCCTGCTAATTACCCTCCTCCCCATCGCCGCCGCCGCCGCCGCCACTGAGCCTCCTGCGTCCGCTGGGCCTTACTCACCCCCGCCCGGCCTGTAGCTCCCCGCACGGCCCAGACGCAGGGAACTCCCCTCCCGGGTCCCAAACTGTCCTTTCCCGGCAAACAACTTCGCTGGCTTCCCCCTACACGCCTGCAAGCCGGCTCCGGGAGGAGCAGACCCTGCCGGGGTTTGTCTCGGAGAGAGAGACCTGAAAGGATATTTCTGGTTTGGATACATCCGCAATCCGGACCTCTGCACGGGAACCGATCTGGGATTGGGCTCTGGGCACGCGCCTGCATTGTGCAACATCTGGACAGGGGTTGCACCTGTTAGGACTTGTTCCCAGTTGAGGTTGGAACTACCTGCGACCCTGATACCTGAGAGAAAACACCCCATGATAGCTTCTCTTTTTTTCTTCCCCTTTTCCTATTTTTCAACCACTTCTTTACCTATTTGCTGTAAAGGAAATGAAAGAGAGGGAGACAGAGAAATAGATCGGGGCTGAGACAAACCCACACCCCAAGGAATCAAACCTAGAGAGGGGATCCCAAGAAAGAGCGACTCCCCCAGCAAAGAAACAGACCAGAGGCCGGGTGCGGTGGCTGAAGCCTGTAATCCCAGCACTTTGGGAAACCAAGGCAGGCGGATTGCCTGAGCTCAGGGGTTCAAAACCAGCCTGGGCAACATGGTGAAACCCCGTCTCTACTAAAAATACAAAAAAATTAGCCGGGGGTGGTAGCAGGCACCTGTAGTCTCAGCAACTCGGGAGACCAAGGCAGGAGAATCGCTGGAATCTGGGAGGCAGAGGTTGCAGTGAGCCAAGATCATGCCACTGCACTCCAGCCTGGGTGACAGAGCAAAACTTTGTCTCAAAAAAAAAAAAAAAAAAAAGAGAAACGGAAACAGAGACCAGATGGGGATACAGAGGCAGGGACACATGCTATGCAGAGAGTTGGAGGCACAGAGACAAAAAGAAATGGAGAGGTTTTCACTTCTCTTAAATGGAGACAAAAGAAGAACTAGAACAAACAATTATAATCACAGAAAGCAAGCTTCCCATTCTTATTAAATCTTGAGTAATTCTTAAGAAAATGGGCCAGTGAGGTTGAATGAAGACTGGACTTGGAGGGAGAAGTGGGGACAGATAGTAAGAGGTATTGGGATGAGCCAAGACTCTTAAGTTATGAACAGACAGTCACATATCACAATGGTTTGCACACAGTAGGTGCTCAATAAATGATGACTGATGCAGGCAGATAGCTGACTCCTCTCTTCTAGGGCCAGAGCTGAAAGCTTAAATGATAGCAATAGGGATATAGGATGGGCTTCAGGAGGAACTTTCCAAGCGTGAGCACCATTCATTCATCCAGTAAACATTTATGGAATGCCTACTGTGTGCCAGACACTGTTCTGGGTGCTTATGATACACTTAGTGAACAAAACAAAAATCCCTGGAATACTTGAGGGTTGTGGACTCCACCTGCTAGAATGAGGGTTAGAAGAGAACAATCCCTCTTCTCAGCACATTTTAGGGGAGCTAGTTAGGGAGGATGAGTTTGGGGGCAGGGGGTACGAATTTTCCAGAAAACTAGGGAAGGTGAACCCCAGACTCTAGGTTATAGAGCCCATCAAACCAGTGGAGATGAAGTTGCCAGTGGGACATCACTGAGTTCAGCGCAGGAGGAGGTGGATGCTCCTGAAGTCACACAAAACCAGCAGTTTCAGTCTCTGGCATGGCTGGGGGTTCTGGGGTGCCAATTAGGAAACCCAGATGTTTAGGATCCCTTCCCAGCTGGATACTCTATGTCAGGAGCAAGTACCTCCATGTATTCATGCTTGGGTGGTGAAGTTCTTTGCAGTGAAAACCCAGCAAGCTTAGGACCTCGTAAACTGATCTCATCTCTCCCTGTCTCCAGACAGGTCAGTCTTTAAATAATCCCGGCTTTTGTTCACCCCCTCCAAGGACTTCTTACCACCCCAGTTATCAGGAAGTCCAGCTCAAAGCCCTCTCCTTCAGTGGCAGGAAGGGAAATCAGTGCCTCCTGCCTTTTTCCTGGGTGGAGGGAAAGAAGCAGGGATGTCATTTGATGAGGTGGGGACCAGCAGCTTCTTCACAAACACCTTCCACCCCTCCAAAGCTATCTCTTTTAGACCCTGAAGCAGAGGAGGGAGATGAAAGGGACAGAGCTGACCACGAGAGGTGGAGAGGGTAGGACCCTCACTGGGAACAGATTTCAGGAGCAGATAGTGGGGGCAGGGCAGAGGAGAGCAGGGATCCCGGTGATCTCATTGGTTCCCTTGGCATCAAAGCATTCACTGGTTTTTAGCAAAGTGAAATAGGTTAGTGTGTCTGAGGATTGCAGGGGGGTAGGGAATAGGGTGTATCAATGTGTTGGCTCTGCACAGCCTCCTGTCTTTCTTCCCCGCCACACATACACAGTCCAGAACTTCTCTGAGAATCTGGCCTCACCAGGTCTTCATTCTGGAGCAAACTCTTTGATCTTCCAGCTGAGGAAAGAGACAAATGTGAGAGCCCCTTAAAGGAATCATAAGACAAAGTATTGGCTTGATATGTAGAAATGTTTAATGTAAATGTTTATTGAACTATGAAATGCGTATAGAAAAGTGTTATAAATATAGAACATACATAAATCATAAGCACAAAACTGGATGAATTTTCACAAAATGAACATAACTGGGTAACCAACACTCAGCTCAAGGAACAGAAGTTTACCAACACCCCAAATCACCCATTATACCACCTTCAGGTTATTAAACCCCCTAAAAATAAGGAATCTCTATTCTGACTTCAAAGAGTATAGATTAGTTTTTCTGACTGTTTTTGACTTTCAGGTAGGTGGGATCGTGCACTGTGTTTACGCCTTTAGAGCCAGCCTCTTTCACTCTGAGTGTTCATGAGATTTGTCCTTTGCTTGAGTTTGAACCCAACTGCAATAGAAGGGACAGGATGCATCAGGAATTATCCCCCTTTGGGTGTCAAACTCAGGCTCTCCTGAGATCCCTGTCAGCCCCCTTTTCAGAGTTTGGTGTTAGCACCCTCAATTTGCTGTACCTCGACTCCCCAGATCCCAAACAGGATGAGGACTGGGAGATCCTGCCCTCTTGGTGCTCCTATCCAAGCTAAGATCTGGGAACTGCTGGTCCCAGACCACACCCCTCCAAAGGGACTCCAGAGGAAGTCCCCAACCTGGGCGGGGTTAATTAGATGGCGCTTTGAGATCTCAGGATGAAAGGACTGCCTAGGGCCATTGTCCTTGGCCTCCTGTCCAGCTTGGTAGGGGAGGGGAGGCAGTACCCTGTCCCTTCAGGCCCCAAGGATGCGGCATCAGTTTATTGGGAGTGGCACTGCCAGGCTCTGGAGGACTCTGTTCTGAGAAGCTCCTGCTCATAGAAGCAGGGAGCCCAGGGCCGAGATATGGGGCAGTGGGGAGTCAAGGGCTCACGCCCCTGGGGTCTGCCTCCCCGCCTCCTGGGCAGCACCCAGACAGCCCGGCTCTGGTGCCGTGTGTGGTTTCAGGATAAGCTGCCGATGCCACCCAGAGCGCCCTGCTGACAGACAAGGATCTCGCCTGCTTTCAAAGACGCCCTTTCATCTGCCAGGGCTAATTACACCTGCAGAGCGGAGAAGAGGGCACTGGAGCCAGCCCCCTCCTTCTTCCCCCATCCGGCTCCCAAGCCCCCTACCTCAGGAACCCTTCTCCTCCCTCCCCTCTGCCTGTTCCAAAGCTCCGTGGCAGCCTCAGCACCTGCCAATTATGGCTCCTCTAGTGACAAGTGGCCCTGGCTCCTTGGAGGGAGGGTGTGTGAGAGCAGAGGGCTTGAAGATGGGTCTATGAGTATGCATGACGGTCGGGGTTAGGAGGGTCTGGCTGGCATTAGGAGGCTTCTAGGGAGTAGGTGAGGGCCTCGTCAGTGTGAAAGCTCTGTCCCTGATGGAGGCAGCTTGGTGGAGGTCGGAAGCACTTCGGCTCTGATGCAGGCAGCTCTAGGTTGGCTGCCCATGTATGAAAGTGGGAAGGCTCAGTGCCCCCCACTGGCTATGTAGGCAAGTGGCTTCCAAGACTTGGGTTGTCCCCAAGGTACTTGATGCTTTTTCCTCTTCCAGCACTTTGAGTGCTGCTTTGCAACACTCTGCTCATGTGACTGAGTCTCCTGCCACCTTGTAAACACATGTATCCAGGAGGCACCATGTTGGTCCATCTTTGCACTTCATTATCATAGTATTTGCTCACTGCACACACTTGCCCGAATGGGAGTGGAGAGTGTGTGAGGGACCACTTGGGTGAAGGGGATCCCGGGAGTGTGTGGGGGCCTGTTGGCATGGCGAGGCTCTGTGCTGCAGTAAGTGGGGTGTGCCTGCTCCAATGGTCACTGTGGGCTGCTGCGGCCACAGTGTATGCCTGCACTGGGGTCTGGATGAACCTCTGGGTAAGTGATGACTTAAGAGGGCGTGTGACTGAGTGAGGGCGTGTGTGCATGTGTGTGCGCGTGTGCATGCTGGTGGAGGCTCTATGTGTGTGGCTGCATGTCATGCTCTGTTTGGGAGGAACTGTATCTACCTGTGAGGGGTGGTTGGGGGGCACACAGGCAGTGTGGCTGTGCTTGAGGATCTGCCAAAGGCTTCCAGTGGGGGTGAGATCTTTAGAAGGGCAGATGAATTCTTCAAACAGATTCTTCCTTCCCAGGCTCCTCACCTCAAAACTGAGAGAGAAAAAACAGTAAGAGCCCATTTTCTTCCCCAGAATGGGGTAAGCGAGAGGGAGCTATACCATAACCACTGTGCCTTACTCCGCTCCTGGTCCAAAGGAGCAGATGAAATGCCAGCAATAGGTTTCCACGGAGGCCCAGGAAGCTGAGTGGGTCCATGGGGGTGGGGGTGGGAGGATCGGAGCCTCCACTGGCTGTGTGGCCAAGTAGTGATCTACCCTTGCACAAGAGGCATGATTCCTCACTTTCTGAGATCATTGTGGGTTCTTCACTCAGTCTCTTAATGTTCCTGCCACCAAAAAGCAAATAAGTTATGGTGTCTAACCCAAGTCCTCTAGAGGTATTCCAGGCCTAGCCAGGGCCCTGCCCTCCCACTGTCAGAATTCTTAGATAGACACGAAGAATTGACAACCAGGACCCTGGATCCTCAAGTCAGGGTCACTGACATGACAGTTTCTCCACTTTCCCTCTAAGCCTCATCGCTTGTCTTCACCCTCCCATATCCCCTCTTCTGACCCCGCCTGTGTCTGGGAAATGTCATTCCCTGAGCTCCTCCTCACAGCAGGTCCTTCTGGCATCTAACCGACTTATCTCATGCTCTCAGGCCCTGTTTGGGGACTGGTGCAGGGGGACCCTCACTGGGGCAGCGCGATAAGACGGGGTCTGACGGCCTGGCTGAGGTCATCGGCCGCCGAAGTACGTCAGCGATGGGTGTGTACGTCCCAGCCGGCCGCACGACCTCGCTTTCATCCTTTGTTCCTGCCAGCCCGGCCCATTCCCACCACAGATTCTCAGATTCCCAGCGTGGCGTGTCCGATGAGCAGGAGTCTTCGCCCGGACACGATCCTCTCCTGGCCCTGCCCTCTGCTCACCTCCCCCTCCCTGTCTCCCTCCCAGCCACTTTCAGAGGGGCAGTCGCTTTCCATCTCCCCACTGCCCTCTCCTTGCCAAGCCTCCAATGGCCACCAGAGGAATTGTGGTTGGACACAAGAGAGAACGTTTGGGGATGTTGCCAAGCAGGGAACTTGGCAGGTGGTGGGCCCCCCTTTCCCGAGTGCCGATCAGCGGGTTGGGTGGGAAAGAAACACGCATGCCTGGGGAAAGAGGGGTGGGCAAGGCAATTTCTCCATCTCCCGTCAGGCCGCGGATGCGATCCCAGAGCCTTTGTTCACGGTGGCTGTCTGGCTGCTCCGGTCCGGCAGCCAGTCCCCAAACATTTCTTCATTCACCCTGGCTTAAAACTAGGTTTCCACATCACTGGAATGGTTGTTTGTATTTGGCCCTCCCACTTCCCTGCGTCATCTCTGGCAGGGATTTGAACCCTAACTCCTGGCTCCCAGCCCCTTCCCAGGCATCACCATGACCCCCAACCTGGGCCCATCTTCCTCCTTGTCTCCGGGCAGTCTGTGGCTTGGATTTTCTACTCCATACCCCTCCTCACATCTTCCTTGCCCTTATTCTCCAAGAAACCCTCTCAGAGACCCCTCCCTGGCCTTGCCTCTGACTTTCTTCCCTGCCCTCCCTCTCCTCATCCTGATACCCACATTCTTTCCAGCCAGAGTCCTCCCGTTTCTCTTCTCTTCTGGGTGCTTGTGAGTGTCGGGTCTGTATCCCCTCCCATCCCAGTTAGGTGCTCCTCAGGGACAGGAACCTTTATATTTCCCCCAATTCCCAGAAAAGCCATGAGACCAGAGCTTGGAGAAATGAGGGAGGGGAAGAGGGCAATTATCAGGGGAGGTGATGAAAAATTGGTAAGAGCTGAAGCATAAAGATTAAGCAAGTCTCCCCTGAGCCCTGGCCCGGTGATCAGTGTAGAGAAGAGCTATGAACGTTTAGTGGGGTAGATGGGATGGGAAGAGAAAAATTACCCATCATTCCTCTTGTGGGTCTGAAGGGAGGTCCCCTGGAAGTTTTTCAAAGCAAAGACCAGGAGAGGTGAAAGGGTATGTTTGGGGCAGCATGGGGGCCTGATGACTGGGGATGGAGGGAGCCCGCTGCACCAGCTCCTCTTTCTAGACTTTGCCCCAGGGATAGCAGCAGCATTTGGATGCCGTTTGCTCACCGAGCAACCCAGTGTCATAAAGGTGCTAACAAAAGTCCCCAGGCACCCTCCGATCTTGGCCTGGAAGAGAACTCACTGGTTCTTATCCTGGATCTGCCATTAATTAATTTGCTGAGTGATCTCTGGCAAGTCTCTTAACTTCTCTGGGCCTCCCTTTCCTGTCCTCACCCCTCCACAGCAGGAACAGGTGCCTGAGGGGGGAGGTGGAGCCTTCCCTAGGGTGGCTTGGAGGCAGGAGGATGGAGGAGGGACGGACCCTCTCAGAGGCTCTTTTGGTCCTTGTGGTTGGAGCCAAGCGGTACCTTCTTGGACCCTTTCCCTGGTCAGTTGGGGAGGTTGACAAGGGGGACACAGTGCTGTTTCACTCCTGAGAGGAGCACGAATCTCTTCAAAGCTTCTCTTCCTACCCCCTCTCAGGATGGTTAACAGGAATCCCTTTTGTACCCTGGGTCCCCTCCCCTAATGTTTCCCCTCCTCCTGCACAAGAGCAGGAGCACACCCTCAGGAGAGAGACTAGCCCAGCACTCCTGATGAGCAATAATTTGTTTTATGACAGAAAAGGAAATTGTCTTCAGTTTCACAAGAGCGAAACGAATTCGTTTGAAGTCGTTTGCCCAAGTAGTTTGCCCTGCGGCAGGCAGGAGAAGAAGGTTTCTCTCTAGAGCTTGCTTTCGCTCTCCTTCTCTCCCCCTCTCTCCCTCTCCCCTTCTAATTACTGCAGCTTCCAAGCTGTTGGCATGAGTCGATGCCAGGCTGTCAGATGCCAACTGCCCCAGGATCTCACCTCTTGGGTGTGGATAGGGGGATGGAGCCACAGAAACAAGGTGGGGTGGCTCTCAGTTCAGCCTCTGCCATGCCTGAAGCCTTACCTGGCACCATCAGGTAGAGAGGAGGAGGGCGGGGGCAAAGGGCAGCAAGACAGGGCCCAGGAAAGCAATCACGTCCCGGACCTTGGAAGACCACTGGCACGTTCAATGCCCAGAGAGGGCCTGTTAGAGGCTGGGGGGCTTTCCTGTAAGAGCTGCCCATATTTCTAGATCAGCCTTCCTTCTTCATTCTCTGTGATTGCAGCCTGGAAGCTGAAGTCCCTGTGGGCATCTGGGCAAGGAACTGGACCATAACCACCTACTGGTGTCAAGACTCAAAGATTCGGCAGGGTGCCATGGCTCACACCTGTAATCCCAGCACTTTGGGAGGCCAAGATGGGAGAATCACTTGAAGCCAGGAGTTTGAGATTAGCCTGGATAACACAGCGAGACACCCATCTCTACAAAAAAAAAAAAAAAAAATTAAAAATTAGCTGGATGTGGTGGTGCACCTGTAGTCCCAACTACTTGGAAGGCTGAGTCAGGAGGATTGCTTGAGCCCAGGAGTTAGAGGCTTCTATAAGCTATGATGGCGCCACTGCACCCCAGCCTGGGAAATAGAGTAAAATCTTGTCTCTTAAACAACAAAAAACAAAAAAAAAAAAAAAAAACAAAAAAGGAAAAAAGACTCAAAGACTCATTCAGAGGTGGACAGAATGGAATGGAGAGGACAGCACTTGTGGATAATCAATGCTGTCATTAAGAAGTCCAGTGTAGGCCAGGTGTGGTGGCTCACGCCTGTAATCTCAGCACTTTGGGAGGCCAAGGTGGGTGGATCACCTGAGGTCAGGAGTTCGAGACCAGCCTGACCAACATGGTGAAACCCCATCTCTACTAAAAAAAAAAAAAAAGCAAGGCGTGGTGGCTCATGCCTGTAATCCCAGCACTTTGGGAGGCCGAGGCAGGCTACACGGTGAAAACCCATCTCTACTAAAAATACAAAAAATTATCCGGGCTTGGTGGCGGGCCCCTGTAGTCCCAGCTACTCGGGAGGCTGAGGCAGGAGAATGGCGTGAATCCGGGAGGCGGAGCTTGCAGTGAGCCGAGATCACGCCACTGCACTCCAGCCTGGGCGACAGAGCAAGACTCCATCTCAAAGAAAAAGAAAAATACAAAATTAGTTGGGCGTGGTGGCACATTCCTGTAATCCCAGCTACTTGGGAGGCTGAGGCTGAGGCAGGAGAATTGCTTGGACCTGGGAGGCAGAGGTTGCAGTGAGCGGAGATCGCACCATTGCACTCCAGCCTGGGCAGCAAGAGAGAAACTCTGTCTCAAAAAAAAAAAAAAAAAAAAAAAAAAAGAAGTCCAGTGGACTGAAAAATAGCGGGACCCTCCTATGCCCGCTTAAGAGTCCCCTTCCTCCCTCCCTTCCTTCTTTCTTCCATTCCTTCCTTCCTTCCTCCATCTATTCGTCCTTCCATTAACTTATTCAACAAACTTTCAAAGCACTTACAGAGTCCCAGGCACCAATCCAAGCACTGGGAGTAGTGCAATGAATGAAACCCCCTGCCTCCATGAAGCTTACATTCTAGTGAGGATATTAGCTTCAGGGGGAAGAGGCTGTACCGAGCACATGCCTGGAACAGGGAAGGCGCTTAAAAATATCTGTGGAATGAGTGACTAAATGCCCAGAATGAATCAGAGGTGACACTGCAAATGTTCAGCTGGTGGGTAAAAAAGAATGGCTTGCTTAACCCATTCCCTGCCATGCTCCATCCCATCCTCCCTTCCTGTCCAGAGGGCCTTCCTGCTGTGGTCCAAGGGGCAGCTGGCTGTGCAGAGAGCAGGCAGACACCAGGCTCCAGGGCTGCCAACCTGGCACCGCTGCTTGGCGCTGGGCGCCCTCTAAAACAACAAACTTCGTGTCTCTAATTTGGCGCTTCCTGTTTATCTTGATATTATCTCCTGTCCTTGAAGCCCACAGGCCCAGTCGAGGATGTGGCAAAGGGCCAGAACTTTGGGGACTCAGAGATGGAAGAGGCAAGGGTGCCCTCTCTGCCAGGGTTCTAGGCTGTGCCCACAGGCACTGGGCAGAGGTCTGAAGTCCAATGCTCCAGGCACTAGAGGAGGCTGAGTCTCCTCTGCACCTACACAACAGGAAGTCCCACATGCTGGGTTCTAGTTGTCCCAGGTTCATAGATCAATGCCACTTTTTCCCCTCTATGAATCTTGGTTTTCTGAACACCACAGAATAGGAAGGATTCAGTAGGGGAATCCCCTAGCTTCACTGCTGTCTCTTTCTCATCCCCACATGGCTTGGAATCTCTTCTTAATGAATGACTTCAACTCTTTTCACAGCCTTTGAGAAATGGATTGAACTTTGGGTGCTTTACCTTTTTTTTTTTTTGAGACGAAGTCTCGCTCTGTGGCCCAGGCTGGAGTGCAGTGGTGCTATCTCAGCTTACTGCAGCCTTCGCTTCCCAGGTTCAAACGATTCTCGTGCCTCAGCCTCCCAAGTAGCTTGGACTACAGGTGTGTGCCACCACGCCCAGTTTTTTTTTTTTTTTTTGAGACTTAGTCTTGCTCTGTCACCCAGCCTGGGGGCAGTGGCACGATCTCAGCTCATTGCACCCTCCGCCTCCCAGATTCAAGCAATTCTTTTTTTTTTTTTTTTTTTTTGAGACGGAGTCTCGCTCTGTCGCCCAGGCTGGAGTGCAGTGGCGCAATCTCGGCTCACTGTAAGCTCCGCCTCCCGGGTTCACGCCATTCTCCTGTCTCAGCCTCTCCGAGTAGCTGGGACTACAGGCGCCCACCACGCCTGGCTAATTTTTTTTTGTATTTTTAGTAGAGACGGGGTTTCACCGTGGTTTCGATCTCCTGACCTCGTGATCCGCCCGCCTCGGCCTCCCAAAGTGCTGGGATTACAAGCGTGAGCCACCGCGCCCGGCCTCAAGCAATTCTTCTGCCTCAGCCTCCCAAGTAGCTGGGATTATAGGCGCCCGCCACCAGACCTGGCTAATTTTTGTATTTCATAGAGATGGGGTTTCACCACGTTGGCCAGGCTGGTCTCGAATTCCTGACCTCAGGTGATCCACTCGTCTTGGCTTCTCAAAGTGCTGGGATTACAGGCATGAGCCACCACCATGCCAGGCTTTTTTCTTTTTTTTTTTTTTTTTTTTTTTTTGAGACAGGGTCTCATTCTGTCTCCCAGGCTGGAATGCAGTGGTGTGATCATAGCTCACTGCAGCCTTGACCTCCTGGGCTCAGGTGATCCTCCTACCTCAGCCTCCCAAGTAGCTGGGACTACAGGCACCCCCACCATGCCCAACTAATTTTTGTGCTTTTTGTAGAAATGGGGTCTGGCTATCTTGCCCAAGCCGGTCTTGAATCCCTGGGCTTAAGCGGTCTGCTCACTTTGGCGTCCTAAAGTGCCGGGATTATAGGTGTGAGCCACCGTGGCTGGCTGCCTCAGGTTTTTTTTTTTTTTTTTTTTTTTTTTTCAGACAGAGTCTCACTCTGTCTGAGTGAGACCCAGGCTGGAGTGCAGTGGCATGATCTCAGCTCTCTGCAACCTCTGCCTCCTGGGTTCAAGCGATTCTTGTGCCTCAGCCTCCTAAGTAGCTGGGACTACAGGCGCGCACCGCCATGCCTGGCTAATTTTTGTATTTTTGGTAGAGATGGGTTTTCACCACGTTGGCCAGGCTGGTCTCGAACTCCTGACCTCAAGTGATCCACCCGCCTCGGCTTCCCAAAGTGCTGGGATTACAGGCATAAGCCACTGCACCTGGCCCTTCAGGTTCTTGAATCCATACTCTAGGCACTTGAAAGATGAAGCTTCCTCCAGACATTGAAGTCCGCCTGGGATTAGCTGACTCTTGGAACCAAGTGAATGTGTCCACTATGCTGGGCATCAAGATGGCTGCCCTGTGGGTGGTAGGATCAGGGCAGATTCCAGACAGGCCCCCACCCCGGCCAGAGGGGCAGCCTCTGCCACCCCCAGAGCTCCAGGTAATAACCTAGGGGCCACGCCAGGCTCGCCAGCACCTGAGCCACCGGCAGCAGATAATGACGGGGGAGCTGGGCAGTCAGAGCCAACCCCTCAATCAGGAAGCAAATTAAAAAGGGGAGGAATCTCCCAGACAGACCACAACAATGAGACCGGCCCCCTTTCCAGAGCACTGCCCTCCCTCCCCCTACCCGCCTGATTCCGCCTGCCAGGTCCTGATACCCAGCCTCCTCTCTAATTCCCCTCTCGTGGGATCCTGCTGGAGGTTCTCTGGATGACCCTGGCTGTGGGTTGGTGGCCGTGCCCAGCTGACCAGGACACAGGATGCTGCGCCTCTTATGGAGCCTCGTCTGTCAGCCCTGACCTTGGATTCCTGACAGGGCACTGGGCACAGTGTCAGGGTGAAAGAGGAAGGGTCAGGGCGTGTTTTTGATGCAGTGTCTTGAAGGCCGTGAGGCCAGCTCTCAGTGACATGACAAAAGGGATTTATTTATTTAAACTTTTTTTTTTTTTTTGTAGAGTCGGAGTCTCACTATGTTGCCCAGGCTGGTCTGCAACTCCTGGCCTCAAGTAATCCTCCTGCCTCCGCCTCCCAAAGTGCTGGGGTTACAGACATGAGCCATTGTACCCAGCTGACAAAGGGATTTATAGAGAACTCACCAACCTCTGACCTGGCAGCCGCTGGTCCTCTGCAAAAGGTGTAAATTCAATCCAGTGCGACATATATTTATTGCACACTCAGTACTAGTTGTTGTATAAGATGCTGGGGGAGATACAAAGATGAACAGAAATTTCCAGTCCCTCAAGGAACTCACGGTCTGACACACGCACATAGCTAATTGTATTACCCATCAGAGAATATTAAACACTCTATATTTTAGAACTATGGGAGCACGGAAAAGTATAACTTGAAAAACTGGAGAAGGTTTTAGAGAGCATGAGGACATAGGAGTTGGGATTTAAAAGATCCATAGGAGCTCATCAGGCAGAGAAATGGGGAAGAGCATTCCACACATGGAACAGTGTGGGGTGTGAAAGTGTGTGGACGGTAAGGATGGAGTAGAAGCTTCCTGGGGAGGGGGAAGGGATGTGGCTGGAAAGGGAGGCTGAGGCCAGATGGGGAATGGGGCTTCAATTCTAGGCTAAGAGTGCAGATTTTCTCCTGTAGGTAATGGGGAGCTATTGAATGTTTTTGAGCTGAGGCACGACATGACTGGGATCTTTCCACTCTTGTAAGAAGTTTAAATTCCTACTGAGGGACTAAGGGGATTCTGCTTTTTCTGCCTCTGCCTGTCTCCGTGACTGACACCCAGGCAGCCTTTTCTCTCGGCTCCACTTACTGCCCTTGCTTCTTTGCCCCAAACCTCCAATTCCTTGTTCCAAGCAGGGTGACAGGGTGGGGGGCTTCACTCTCCCTCAGCCCCCACTCCAACCCTACATGTCCCAGATACTCTCTGGGTCCTTCCACCTCCCTCACACAACCAGGGCCAGCCAGGGGGACAGTAGGAAGCTGTGTGTGCTTACTTCGTGGATCTTTGGGTTTTAAGTTCCCCTGACCCAGGCTTCTGCCTTCACTGATGCCCTCCCCCAGCTGACAAGCTTCTGGAAGCTTGGATTCTGGGGAGCCCTTTCTCTAATTCACTCAGCTGTGGCTTATCCACCCCTTTCTCAAAGAAAGGCTCTGGGCTGAGGACCCTGTGGCATGAAAGGATAGAGTTCTTGCCCTCAAGGATCCAACCAGTAGAGAAGATAAGAAAACAAGCCCATGGAAGCAGAGCATGAGGCAATAAGTGCTGAGGAAGTTCAGAGGAGCACGCCAGTGATGTGCTGATAAGGGAAGCCTTTGCAGAGAAAGCCGCCTATGTGCCAGCCAGGAGCTTGAAGGATAATGTGCTTTCCAGAGGCAAGAATGGCTGGCAGGGGTGGAAATGATTTCAACAAAGGTAGGAAGGCTGGATATGTTTGGTGAACATTAAATCCACTGGGCTGAGCTGGGCTGTAGGGTTTGTACGAGGACCAGCGAGAGAGAAGACTGCATAGGTGAAGTGGGAGGGCCCTGGATGGCACAGTTAGCACTGTGGAGCCACTGGATGTGTTGGAGATGGGAAGTGCCAAGATGGAGTGGCACTTTAGGATGCTTAGGCCAGGCATCATGTCTCACGCCTATAATCCCAGCACTTTGGGAGGCTGAGGCAGGCGGATCACCTGAGGCCAGGAGTTCGAGAGGAGCCTGGTCAATATGGCAAAACTCCGTCTCTACCAAAAATACAAAAATTAGCCAGGCATGATGGTGGGTGCCTGTAATCCTAGTTACTTGGGAGGTTGAGGCATGAGAATCACTTGAACCCAGGAGGCGGAGGTTGCAGTGAGCTAAGATGGCGCCACTGCACTCCAGTCTGGGTGATAGAGGGAGACTGTCTCAAAAAAAAAAGATGCTTAATCTGTCATTGATTAGGTGCAGGAAAGCTTAGGTTGGTGGGTACAGAAGTGGCATAGGAGACCTGAAAATTAATTGAGACAAGTAGTAATTTTTGTCAGCAAGTTGACGCTGCCATAGAATTTCCACAGACCAGTGCCCATTTCCACCTCATTCGTCAATTCAACAAATATTTGTAAAATACTTGCTAAGTACCAGACACCATTTTAGGCTCTTTCTTCATCATCTTCCCCTGCCCTAAGATAAAAAGATGAAGGTAAACTCTCACCTGCACACACTTGGGAGATCTTACTTAGCCCAGCCTCCCCCTTGCAGCCTAAGTGAATCCAGTAGTGTCTGCCTTTGGAGCAGGTATATTGAGAAAAATCAGAGAACTACATGCAGTAAGGATTTGGGGGACAGTGAGGTAAGCAAGCTTAGGGGTGGGAGGAAGAGTAGCTTGGAAAGCAGAAAGCAGTTGGGGGGTGGGAAAAGGGAAGTTGACAGCTGAGTGTAGGGGAGCCCTGGGATCTTTAGGGGAGGGAGGCTGGGCAAGGAGGAGAAAGATGGAAGGAAGAACAGTAGGAGATGGGCCTCTGGGGCTGAGGATGGGGGCCAGAGGGAGGAACAAATTAGAGAGCTGAAGAAGGAAGTAGAGTCTTAGCAGCTAGGGGCGGGAGGAGGAGGTGGGAGACCGAGAGGCGAGGGCAGAGGAAATAGGCCCAGGCACTGGAGACGAAAGTCTGGGAGTCTGAGCCGCTGAGGAGCCACCTGGAAGGTGCAGGCAGCGGCAACATCAAACCTGAGATCCGAGGGCTGGCGCTGGGAGTGAGCTGGAGTTGGGGGAGGTGGCTCGTGTGGGGGGCCAGGGGGCGGGTAGGGGAGCTGTGATCAGGACAGAGGGGCTTGAATTGAATCTACCCTTAGCCCCACTGGGTCTTCAGCTTCCTCAGCCCCCTCCCCTCTTCTGGCTCCAAAGGCCAGAAGCCAGGACTCTGCAGTCCCGCCCCCCACTCCAAGCTATAGGCCGCATGGCACCCACCCCTGGCTTTCCCAGCTCCTCTCTCCCACCCATTACTGGTGTTGGGAAAACACATTGTCTGGAGGTGCAAATAGAGGAGGAAAGGGGGTCGCCTGCCAAGTAGGGTGCTGGCTATGTTCATTGCTGTCCAGGCAGGGTCTACACACACCCATGACTGATCCAAAGTCCAGGGGAAGGTGTGTGGGCCTGAAGGTCCAGGTTGAGGGCTGGGTCTTTTTCCTCTCCCAAACTCCCCCCCCACCCCAAGATTCTCCCATCTTTTGGACTGGACCTGCTACCTAAGCATATGGAACCGATTGAAAGAATTTGTATGCTCACCTTATAATTTATGCAAATCAACTCTGTAATTAACTATAATTTGGAGGCATCCTTTGGTATTTGAGACATTTATCCATGAGGAAATGCCCTAGTGATAATGCTCCCGTATTAACATTATTTACTCCACCTGTGTGGTCTCCTCAGCTTGTTTCCCCTCCCCACTCTGATTTTCTGTGCTGGAAGGTGGGGAGGGACAGGGAAGCCCCTCCCTGGAGCCTGCCTCAGTCCTGACGCCTGGGTTCCCCCAGGAGGTTGTGCTGGCCCTGTCCTCCCAATTTTGCCTAAGATTGAAGAAAGAGGTCCAGCTCTGCCTCCTAAGCCCTCTAATACTCTATTCTCTCTTGCTTGATGGGTGGCTTTCTGCTGAGCTTTTACCTTTTCAGGGCCTCAGTGTTCTCATCTCTGAAATGGGGAGAGGAAGGACCTGTCGGAGCCTTTATGGGATAATTGCTGAAAAGTTAATGAAGAGACTGGGAATCCCCAGTCTAGAGGTTGTTGAGGGTATAGGGGAGGAGCAGGAGAAGAGTTTTGGGTGAAGACTCCCTGGCTCATCCTGTGGGAGGGAGGTAGCATGCAAGTCTTGGGGTACTGGGTTCTGGTGTGTAGAGGGGGTACAACTGCTCCTGTCCTCTGCCAAGGGCATTGGGCTGTGGTCAAAAACAGGATGTCATCCTGTGAAAAGTCCCCAGGCCACTCTCCTATGTGGGTCAGAGTTCGCAGCTTCAATGAGCTTTGGGAAACAAGTCTTACTCTGTTTCATCTCCGTTCTCCTTCCTGGTCTTTTGTCCATCTCTGCCCTGGGACATGTTTGTGTTAGCCAGTATACCTAAACTTACAACCATCCTAAAATTAGGCTTATATAAATAGAGATCTGGGGGCTCCCCCTAAATTCACCTTCAGGCCCCTTCTCCCTTTTCCAGGCCACCTTTCCACCCTCTTCACCCTCCTGGAGTTCCAGGAGTCCTGAACTGTCTGTAACAGTTCTTGGCTGGACTCTGCCTCTGGTCTTTCTGGTCTTAGGTGACCTCTTGTCCATCCTAAGCTGCCCCACCCCATCCAAAGTCAGGGAAAAGGTCCTCCCTTCCCATTTGACAATGAGAGATCCCAGGTCCAAAAGATAGATTACACTGGGTCCTCCTGGGGACCCAAGTTGGGAAGTGAGTATGTAAAGAGAGGATGAAAAGGGAGAGAGAGAAATTGTGCCTCAGAGAGGCCAACAACACTGACATGAAGCTCTGCAAGGAGGAACTGACTTGAAGCCGTGTGGTGTGTGTGTGTTGGGTGGGGGGCATGCGTCTTTCAAGTCTCAAAAATGGAACTTGTTTCTTTCTTACCAAGTCCATGGAGGAAACCTCAGGAAGAGGGAATGGAATTTGGAGAGTTCCAGCCATCCCAGCTCTCCACCCTAGCAATGCTGTCATTTCCTCCATCCTGCAAGAACCACTTTGTCCCTCTCCCACTGCCCAGCCAACTCTGCGAAAGGAAGGAAGTGCCCCCAGCCCCCACTCCCAGCTGAAATCCTCCTTTCCTGGCAGACCTCACGGACTCAGATCTCACCCCCTACCACTCCCCTAGGAGAGCTGGGGGCCACTGTTTCCTGGATTATCCTAAAAGCTTCCGAGGCCGTGAGGAATTGGCAGCATCCCTACTCCCTCCTTCACCTCCCCCTTTGGCACTGCCTGTCACCTCCTTTATAAAGCCTGGCTCTTTTATCACCGCCACTTGGCCCTCACTGCCGCCGCCAGCTCTGGGCTCCATGGACTGGTAAGAGAGGCTGTTCCCTGTCCAGTACAGGGGACCTCCACAAAGAGGATCAGGTCTCCACTCTAAAGTAGGGGTCATAGAGAAGGATCTGGTTCTCTCTGAATTGGGAAGGGGGAGATAAGAGGGAGATCTTCGTGGGGTTTGCATGGAGAACCAAAGGGATCCCTTGGAGGTCTTTTGACTGGGCTGGGGTAGTCAGCCCAGTGGAGAAGTGGGGTAGGGATTCATAGCTGGGAACTTTATTCCGAGAGAAAGGAAGGGCAAATAAATGTTAATAGAAATACAGGGCACACACACTCACTGGCTGGAAGATCCTGAATGACAGAACACCTGCAAGGATAGTAAGGGAGAAACCACTATCCACATCCTATGGGGAACTGCATTTATGATGGAGGAGAGAAGACACTCTACACCCAAGCCCACAGGCATAATATGTACACACATTTGTAGATATACACACACCAGCATACAGATGCACTATCCTCAGGCGGGTTCATCTTCTAGACTGAAAAGGGATGGTGGTAGCTAGGGATTTTGAAATTAATAATAAAATTAGTGTCCAGCATTGTGCTTGGCCTTAAGTAGACCCTCGATAAGTGTTTGTTGAATGAAACAAAGGATGAATGAAAGAAAACTATTTGACTCCAGCTTTGGGCTCTACCTGGTTTTCTAAGAATCAGGAGATTGTGATGGGGAGAGGAGGGGAAATAAGGAATATGTTGGCATCCAGGGTCATCAGCTTGCAGGCTTGGAAGTTCAGCCTGGAGGTGGGAGTGGGAAAAAGAGGAGAGGAATGAGTGAGAAGAGGAAAACAGGACCAGACTCTGGTCTGGTCCCAGCTCTGCTTCTTTTTTTTTTTTTTTTTTGAGACGGAGTCTCGCTCTGTCGCCCAGGCTGGAGTGCAGTGGCGCAATCTCGGCTCACTACAAGCTCCACCTCCCGGGTTCACGCCATTCTCCTGCCTCAGCCTCTCCGAGTAGCTGGGACTACAGGCGCCCGCCACCACGCCCGGCTAATTTTTTGTATTTTTTAGTAGAGACGGGGTTTCACTGTGGTCTCGATCTCCTGACCTCGTGATCCGCCCGCCTCGGCCTCCCAAAGTGCTGGGATTACAAGCGTGAGCCACCGCGCCCGGCCTCTGCTTCTAACTTGCTACTAACTTCCCTGTTTTGGGGTTCAGTTTCCCTACCAGTAAAACGAGGGCTTGGACTAGACAATTTGGGGCTAGACCAGCTTTGATATTCTCATAGTGCAATCTCTACAGGACAGTTGAGGTTTGGAAGGGATCACAAGTGTAGAGTCTGACTTGTCTCAGTAATTCAAGATGGGATCAGTTTGTCCATTAGACTCAAGATAGGAGATGGCTTTCATCTAGGGATTCATTTAAGAATGCTGTTTCCTCTGCCTTCAGGCTCTAGGGGAGCCAGACTTCCAGGGTCATCAATTCTGCCATATTGAGGCCAGATGGACTAGTAGGCAGAATACAGGCTTTGGAACCTGAGAGATCTGAACTCAGTTTCTTCTTCTGTCTTTCAACAACTCTGTAATCTTGGGTAGATCATTTAACTTCTTTGATCTTTGGCTTCCTCATCTGTACAATGGGAATAATAATAATTACTTCGCTGCATGCCCATGAGAATTAGAGATACTTGTGTAAAGCACCTGGAACATAGTAGGTGCTCAGTAAATAAACGCTGGTTGTGATAAACACGCAGACTAATGAGGTTTCTCCAGGTACAAAGTGGATCACCGACTATAGATGAAGCTTGAGAAGAAGAGGGGTGGCAGGAATGGGGGCTGGACACTTGCAGGGGAAATCTGACTATTTATTTGAGAAAATGAGGAAGAGCAGCAGAAATGACCCAAGTCAAAGACAGATCTCAGTTTATACAGGAGATGCGATGGGCTGTGTTGTTCAATTTTGAGTAGCAGTAAGTATATGGGCAATGGGCTGTGGTGACCTTGCTCATTATGTCAACATCAGACCATAGGCCGTCATTCGGTGGAAAACATTTATCAAGTGGGCAACCAAAAGGGCTGGAAGCAGAGGACTGCAAGTAGAGGGGGACTGGAGGAAAGATAGTGCCAGTACCCTCAGTGAGCAGCAGAAACCTAGGCAGAGCAGGAAATCAGAATGGCTGGGATTTTCCAGAGACAACTGCATTGTTGTTGAATTTCCTGCTGAGGAGCTGCAGGCAGATAGAGGGTCTTTGCTCGTGGGATTCCAGATGGCTACAGGTCTGGTTGGATCGGGGTAGGGCTAAAGGGGGCCTAGAGTGAAAGTAGCGGGGAGTGTCTACCATCCTTGGGCTGAATCCCTGTTGCTTTCCAGGGAAAAGGCAGAAGGGGCCAGGAAGAGAAGGCAATCTGATGCCTATAAATGAGAGGGGGAACTTGGTCCCCCTACCCAGAGTCAGACCCCTGCACAGGCTTTAGCACCTTAGGAACAGTAGATGCAGCACCAGCAGGCAGCTTGGAGGAGGAGGCAGGAATGCCCAGAGGTCAAATCAGGAACCAGAGTCCCCTACTGGGGGCTCTGTTTTGGACCTGATGAGCTTCTACTCCATTCCAGAGGTAGCTGTGAACTAGGATACAAACCCAACTGGCCAGGATTTGTAGGCTGAATGGATGGAGAGAAAGCTGCATTGATGAAGAGGATTGTCAATTTAGCCATGGCCACAAAGATCCAGAGCAGTTTCTGTGAATCCACATCCAGAGCCCCAAGTAACAAGAAGGCAAAAAGCAAACCCCGACTGATCAGAAATCTCAATCCCCCGATGTCAGGCGGCACCTCTGGCTTCCGAATACCTGTCATTTCTCTAGCTTGGTGGCTGCTCTTACAGCATTTCACCAAGGAAGAAACTGAGGCTTAGAGGCACCTACCTGCCAGGGTCAGTTTAGCAGGTGCAGAGCTGGGGCTAGAATTTAAATCCGTCAACTTCTAGTCCACAGGGCTTTGTGCATACACCTTAATCCAATCAATATTTACTGGGAACTGACTTATTTAATAATTATAACAAGGATATCTTCCATTTACCCGGCACTTACCAGGGGCCCCGTGGGCTAAGCATTTTTAGGCACATCAATTCCTTTAAGCCCCCAAGAGACCCTACCAATGTGTACCCAGGTGGTCCGGATGAAGGAAATGAGCCTTAGAAAAGAGGGAGATGCACAGATGAATCCGACATCGATTCTGGATAAGAACGTGTGTGTGTCTGAGGGGTACCGCACACATACGCATACATGCATGGATTGCTTTTCACCCCGCTTATGCACTCGGTTTAGCTATTTTTGAGTTACAGTTTGAGTGTGTCCCGAACGGGCATGCAGGACAGGTAAACCAATGGGGGTGGAATAGGGGCTGTAGAGGCGAGATTAAATCAGCCTAAATTCAAGTATGAAATCGACTGTAAAGAGGAAAACGAAATTTTAAAAAGCCGACGGCAAAGCGCACAGAGGAGACCAACTTGCCAAATGAAAGAAATAGGGAAATTAATCGGTGTTCCCCTGTGAAAAAAGGGGTCACATGGAGAGATCAACACTGCGGCATGGGAGTGAAGCATGGGGCCACCTCGGCGGCCAGGCAGAAGAATGCGTGGGTGGGGGATGGAACTTCCCTACCCACCGGTGCTTGGCGGGTCTCGGGAATGTCGACCCATCCAGATCTTGAGAGAAGTTTTTGTGAGCTCCGCGAGCGCGCTGAAATTTTACCAGAATATTGCACTGGGCATGTGCATTTTTCTCAAAGGAATCCAAGACCCCCTCCCCAAAGTTGAGAACCTTGGGTTTAGTTATTCTGGTGAGAATTAGGAAGGAATGGTGGCAAAGGATAGCTTAATTCCTTCCAGAAGTGTCCCTTCCCAGGGCCATTCAGGCGCCTGCCCATTCTTCAGAACCGGGTGCTCGGGGACGAGGGTGTGCGTAGGCTGAGCATTTCCCAAAGGACAGGAGGGCGAGGAGAGGCGAATTTGGGAGGTGGATTTCGGAGGCACTGGGGTTGCTACCTAAGGGGAGGGGCAAAGTGAGAGCTGCTGGGACCTGGGACCGGAGTAGGGGGGCAGCAGAGACCGGTTGTGGGCAGAGGCTGGGAGAGGGGAGGAGAGGAGGTGGTCATCCAGAAAGGTCAGAGAGGGAGACCCCGAAAGGGAGAGGGAAAAAAGGACGGGGAAGGGTGGTGGTGGAGAGAAGCAGCGCGGCGTGCGGGGGGGTGAGGCGGGGCAGGGGACAGGGGTCGGGGGTCTGGGGAATGGGGAAGGAGGGCAGCCAAGACAAATTTCACACGGCCTAGGCCTAGAGGCGAACTGGAAACATACTTGGCGCTCAATCCTGTTTCCTTCTTTCCTCCCAGTTCCGGGGCAGGGCTGCCCGTCCAGAGAGGGTCAAGGGCCATCGAGGCAACCTAAGGGTTGCTGCCTAAGGGTGGCTCCGTCTCACCCCCAGGACCTGCCCCCTTATCCATTCCCCCCCGGGTCTTAGTCCTGCGTCCTCTGCTACACCGAACCAGCTCCAGGGCAGTTTTCCACCCGGCGGGGCGGGTCTTAGAATCTGGGAATCACCCCACCCGGGCCCCTCGCCCTGGGAGTGGAGGGGACCAGGGAGGAGCGAGGGAGCGGGCGGCGCACGCCCTAGTTAGCTTTCCTCCCCCACTCCCGCCCGCCCCCTCCTCGCGGCCCTGGCTGGGCCTCCGGTCCAGCCGAGCCCGCAAGGGTTAAAGGCGGCCGCAGGTGAGGTGGGCGGGGCCGCGAGTTCGGGGGGAAAAAGCAGCGCTGGGGAGAGGATGAAGGCAGAGAGCGCGGGTGAGTCACGGGCGGAGCTGGCCTTGTTCGCTCGCTGGCTCCTGCCCGCCCTCCGTCCTCCGCCCTCTCGCCAGCGCTCACCTCCTCCGCCGCCTGCCGCCTGCCGCCAGCCACCGAGTCTGGCTCGCCCTGGGCTCCTGCCCCTCACCGCTGGAGAGCTCGCCGGCGCACAGGGCCCATGAGCGACCGTCTGTAGCGCACCAGCCAGCTGTGCCCGGAGGCCGCCGCAGCCTCGAGGTAGGAGCGCGGGTCGGGGTGGCCAGGGGTGAGCGCTACGGAGATTGTCTCGAAAAAACGCACTCCGAACGCGCCCCAGCCTCCTATGGCCTTGGGAGCGGGGTAGTCCTAAAGGATCTGAGGGGTTAGAACCCCCATGGAGGGAAAACTGGGCGGACGGGAGAGACTGGAGAGACCGAGGAGGCTGGAAACCGGGGCAACTGGAGCGACTGGGACAACCAGAGGACCGGGACATTGAGAACTGGGAGTACTAGCCGGTGATCCAGAGAGGCAGAGCCGAATGGGGCATAAGGGTGCACCGACTTGCCTTCCCACTTCGGGGAGAGAGAAGCCTGCGATGTGCGCTGTGCTCTCTCCTTTCCTGAAATCTTTCTAGGCCTGGAAGTGAACCGGACATATACTTGGTACTCAATCCTGTTCCCTTCTTTCCTCTCAGTTCTGGGGCAGGGCAGTGTTGCCCATCTGGGGCAGGTGGATCAAGGACCATAAAGGCAACCAAAGGGTTGCCACCTAAGGGTGGCTCCATATCACCCCCAAGACCTGCCCCCTCCTCTATTCTCCTCGGTCTTAGTCTTGCATCTTCTGCTAGACTGAGCCAGCTCCAGGGCAGTTTTCCACCCAGTGGGACGGGTCTTAGAACCTGAGAATCACCCCGCTTTGGGTTTCCGAAATCTTGGTAGCAGGCCATTGCATCCCAGGCCTGGGCTCTCCAGCTCTCTGCCAGGAGAAGCCACTCTGGAGCCCAGATTATCCTAGCCTTCCCACCCTCCAGCCCCTGGGGCAGTTCCCAGGCACCAAAAGCTGTTAGGGTCCCCGGCTTCACAGCTCCTGCCCAGCCCCTTCTGTGCTGCCCCACCCCAGCCTGGGGCTCCCTTCCTGCAGCTTCACCCTGTTTTTGTCTTGTGGTGAGGCAGCCAGAGCCTGAGTAGGTGCCCCCGTCCTCCTCTCCCTCCCTCTCCCAGGCTATCAGTGCCACCTCCCTGGTCCCAGAGGCAGAAGTGGTAGGGTCAGCTAAGCCCTGCTGTGGGAAGGAAACAATCCTGCCCTAAGTCACTGGTCTCCTCCCCCACCAGTAGAGAAGACCCAGGCATACAAACCTGCCCAGCTGAGGCAGCAGGGCTTCCAGGCCTTAGGGAGAGGTGGTGGGAAGACAGTGAACTTCAAGCCACAGATACGTGGTTGAGAAAGGGTTGGGGGTCTTTAGCGTTCTAAGGGTCTACAGAAAGACTGGTTTACAGAAAGTAACAGACTGAGAGTCCAGGAGTTAGGAGACCTGGTTTATTGAATGAATAAATGAACATCCTTCTCCAAGTCACTGTGCCAAGTCATTCAGCCTGCTTCCTCCTCTTCAAAATAAGAAGATTGGCCTGGAGCAGTGGTTCTCAACATTTGCTGCATATAGGAATCATCTGGGGGGGGCTTCTAAAAAATGATCCACGCCTGGGATGCACTCGCTTATGTCATCTTTTTGGGCAATTCTTGCTCTTAAGTTCTGTGGTTATTTCTCTTGTTGCCTTCCTCTTCCTGCACTCTGACCCTATATCCCTTAAAGGGGTGCAACTGTACCCTCCAGAGCTTGCTGTCAAGCTCTTCTCTGGGGAAGCCATTCCCTCCCAACTTTATATCTGGGCCTCCTCTAGTATGGAGAGGAAGATGGGTAGCAGTCAGAGAGTTGCCTTGCACTGGTATGAGTCAGGAGAGGGATGGAAATTTGGTTTTCTCTGGTGGGGGTATCTCCCAGATTCCAGGGAGTATCTGGTGGCCAGAGAGCTGCTCCCCAGGGAGGTGAAGTCCCTGCTTGAGGGAAGGGGGTGGGGGTATGTGAGTTGGTTTAGTGGGCCCGATGTGACCAGGCCAGGCGGGGAGCAGCGTAGACGGTGAAATGCTTTTCATTACTGAACATGCTTTGGGAATGGCATGAGAACTCTTTCTCTAAAGACTCAGGACCCGTTTGGGGCTTTATGAGGGGCAGGTCACCTGAAGCTTTGGGTTTCAGAAATAGACCATCCCCTCTTCCATCTGTATCCTGAGTTAAACTGGGGAAGCTGAGATGGGTCTAGATCCTCCATTTGGGCTGACGCAAGTCTGCAGGGGGAAAATGCCACTGCCCCTTGCGCTGGCCTGGGCAGCTGGGGTGGGGATGGTTCTAGCACTGTGCTGTAGGTGTATCTGACCTACCATCCTGGGAGTGGCCCAACTCTAGGGATGAGCTGGGTCATACGGCAGGGATCACCCAGAGGAAGGTAGACCTCCATCATCCTCTGTGCTTGGATGAGAACCTCACGTCTTGGACCCTTCCTCGCACTCCTGAATTCTCTAAACTGATCTCTAGTCCTCGTTCAGAGGTGCATCCTTCTTTTACACCTGGGGCCAGAGAGGAGGACCTGGGTTAGGAGGGAAAGTGAGCTGGTCATTTCCCTTACTTTTCTGCTTCTTCGCCTCCTTTAGGTCCCGTCTGAGGTGCCCCTGACCGTCCCTGCCCTCACCCCACCCCGGATCCCGGCAATGCTAACCGCTGTCTGCGGCTCTCTGGGCAGCCAGCACACGGAAGCGCCGCAAGCCTCCCCGCCGCGCCTCGACCTGCAGCCTCTCCAAACTTACCAGGGCCACACGAGCCCTGAGGCCGGGGACTACCCCTCCCCGCTGCAGCCTGGAGAGCTGCAGAGCCTCCCGCTGGGCCCGGAGGTGGACTTCTCGCAGGGCTATGAGCTGCCAGGGGCCTCCTCGCGGGTAACCTGCGAGGACCTGGAAAGCGACAGTCCCTTGGCCCCGGGCCCCTTTTCCAAGCTCCTGCAGCCGGACATGTCACACCATTATGAATCGTGGTTCAGGCCGACTCACCCAGGCGCGGAGGACGGCTCGTGGTGGGACCTTCATCCGGGCACCAGCTGGATGGACCTCCCCCACACTCAGGGCGCGCTGACCTCACCTGGCCACCCGGGGGCGCTTCAGGCGGGCTTGGGGGGCTACGTCGGAGACCACCAGCTTTGTGCCCCGCCACCCCACCCGCATCCGCACCACCTCCTTCCAGCTGCCGGAGGGCAGCATCTCCTAGGGCCGCCCGACGGGGCTAAGGCCTTGGAAGTAGCCGCCCCGGAGTCTCAAGGGCTGGATTCCAGCCTGGACGGGGCGGCGCGTCCCAAAGGCTCCCGGCGGTCGGTGCCCCGCAGCTCAGGCCAGACCGTCTGTCGCTGCCCCAACTGCCTGGAGGCGGAGCGACTGGGGTCTCCGTGTGGGCCCGATGGGGGCAAGAAGAAGCATTTGCACAACTGCCACATCCCGGGCTGCGGGAAAGCCTACGCCAAGACGTCGCACCTGAAGGCGCACCTGCGCTGGCACAGCGGCGACCGTCCCTTCGTGTGCAACTGGCTCTTCTGCGGCAAGCGCTTCACGCGCTCGGACGAGCTGCAGCGCCACCTCCAGACCCACACCGGCACCAAGAAGTTCCCCTGTGCAGTCTGCAGCCGCGTCTTCATGCGCAGCGACCACCTGGCCAAGCACATGAAAACCCACGAGGGCGTCAAGGAGGAGGCGGCCGGGGCGGCCTCCGGAGAGGGCAAGGCCGGCGGCGCAGTAGAGCCCCCCGGGAGCAAAGGCAAACGCGAGGCCGAGGGCAGCGCGGCTCCCTCCAACTGAGCTCCTCGGTGCCGCCTCCCTGCGGGTCTCCCGGGGGGCACTGGATGCGAGCCCCCAGGTCTGACGTCCTTGGGGGTGGCTTGAGGAAGAGGGGAAGGTGCGTATTTATTCAGGGAGGAGGAAAAGTGGTGCAGGGACAGGGAGATGGGGCGCTAGAGGTTCTTAGTCTCTGGGGCTACTAGGCAGGCTGCATTTGACTGGACCGGTAGGAGCTGCGCAATGCCCCTCTGTTCTCCCCTGCCTCAGTTTCCCTTGCCCCTGGGCTGGGGGGTTGGGGTGGGACACCCGTACCGCGGCTGGCTGGCGGGGCCAGGCTAGAGGAGACAGCAAGTCCCAGGCCCCGGAGCAGAGAGAAGTGGGGACGGCCCGGGGCGCTGGTGGTGGCTGTCTGGACACGTCCTTAGCGCCTGGGAACCAGGACATAAAAGCGCCTCCGGAGCCGCCCTGAGGGTCCCTTTCATCCCACTTAAAGTGCTTCTGCCCCTAGGGTTTCCGGAGGGAGAGCCGAGATGGGATGGGGGAGCCTGGGGGTCCCCCTTGGCAGGGGTCTCTCTCTCTGGTTTGGAAGGTTGTTGCTGTAAAAATAACTCCTTTGATGAGCTTCCTTATTAACCCTTTCAGACCCAGTCTGATGGAGCCATGAAGGAAGAGGGAAAGAGGGCTGGCATTCCTGACAGCCTCCCAGCCAGGGCTGGCGATAAAGGACAGAGTTAGATGTAGGGGGCGAGTAGGGAAGTCCCCTTCTAAAATGAGAGATAGGGATTTGGTGGGGTATGGAAGGAACTAGCCCCTTCCCTCTCCACCTCTGATTCAGCCCTTAATTCTTGGTCCTTACTATAAATAAAGTTCAGTAGTCACATTCCCCATCTATTACCCTAGGTGTGTTTTCAAGGCAGCCAGCAGTAGACTCCATGTAGTTCCCACCAGTTGCCTTCCTCTCAGGGATGGAAGGAAGAGGGTTTCTTGGGCTGGTTGAGGACAGATTGGGGGTGTCTCAGCAGAGGAACGTCCACTGGTTCCCACTCAGAGTGGAGGCCTGCAGCCTGCCTGACCATCTCTTTAGCCATCACCAAGAAAATAAACCCCACTGTCTCTCTAGTTTGGCCCTTGTTTTTCCCTTGCTCTTGCTGTAGCATGTTCATTAGGGGATTCCTTCCTCCCCCTCATCTCACAGGGGAAGGGAGAAGAGTTGTTCTCCCACTGGAAGGGGTTCTGCCTTCTGAGGTGACATCCAGGAAGCTGTCCCCATTCCCTTCTCCTTTAGATGCTAGAAACACATTTTGATTCTGATCATGGGGTGGGGGAGAAAGGAAGGGAGGGAGGTGAGAAGCCCAGCAGAGGCTGAGCCAGGCAGAGGGGAAAGAAGCTGATATGAGGAAGGGTCTGGCAGGCCACAGCCCCTGCAGCTGGAGGGCTTTCCCACGCTCGAGAGAGGGGCCTTACAGTCCCTCTGATACCCCTCCCCCTTCCCCTTGCTCCCTTTCTTCACCCGGAGCCCTCTGCGGAGATTAGCTGTGTATTGATTTTTAAGTTATAAGCAAAGGGTATTTTATTTAATATTAGGTTATGTGTGTGCATGTTGTGTGTACCTGTGTGCATATATGTGTGTTTCTCTACTGAGCCTGGGGTCTCTAGCCAGGGAGACCCCATCTTATTCACCATGTCCAAGATCCTGGGATCTGGGCCCAGCATCTCTTCTTCCCTTGTAGATGCTAGAGCCCAGCCAAGGTCTGGGAGCTATATGGGAAGTGGGGGCTGGGATCTGGGTGGGAATATGTGTTTGTATACAAAGGGGCCCTTCTTAAAAGGGACAGGATGACCTTCCGGAGCGACTCATTGGCCTGGGGTAGTTTAAGAAGTAATGTTCTTTCTTTCTTTCTCTTTTCCCTACCTCCTGCTAACCCAACCAGAGATCCCCTTCCTTGCTGAGAAGGTTGGGGGCAGGAAGAGAGTTGGCAGTGCCTGCAAGTTGCCTGGCCAGGTGGAGAGGGGGAGAGAGGAAGGGCACCGTGGGTGTAGGATGCCTTTCTCCTCCACCCATCGAAACCAGCCATCCCCTCCCTGTGCCACCAAGACAGCCTTTTCCAGTGGCCATCCTAAGGGGAACTCCCAAATGGGTGTTGGTGGTAGACACAGATGCTCCCCCCAATGGAAGCCCCAAGCTCTGAGGTATGCGGGTAGAGGCTTTGGATAGGTTTTCTTCTGCTCCCCTCTTGTATAGATCTAGGCTGCTTGGCTGCCTGTCTTTCTAGGCAGCCCCCCTAGAGGAAAAATGTAGGAATTTATTTTTTCTTTAACTGCTGTGAACTCACTTTGAAGGGGTAGGAGGGAGAAACAGCCTGTGTTTTTTATGCAATAAAGTCATCAACTACATCATGCTTCCTTTGTGTTCCAGCTCTGTTTCCTTTTTGACTCAGTGTCTCTCAGCAGTGAGGACCAGGTCTGGGCCACAGAATGGGGTGGATGCTTCCCGATGATCCTGCAGCCCCTTGGAAAGCCTCATGTCTATTGAGTTGGGTTGGAGCTGGGGTCTGATCCTGCCCCAGAGGTGTCTGGTACAGAAGAAGGGAGGTGCTTCCTCTGGGTTGATACCCGGGCTGTCCCTCCCTGGTCTCATACCTGTGGTTATGAGAAGTTTCTAGATATCTCTTTCCTCCTCCACATACAAACCTCTTCTTTCCCTTCCCCTGCTAAGAACACTGGTTCCCTCTTTCCCAGTCATTGGCTCCCTCACTCCATCCCCATGGAGGGTGCATGTCAGTCCATCCCCTGCTTGTGACTGAGCTGGGGGTGACTGGCAATGATTTCTTCACCCAGGATGATCCTTATCAGGGACAAGGCGATGAAAGGCAGCCGAGCTATCTGATGGGCTCCCGCCCAGCTGGAAAGTATGAGGGAAAGGCTCCTATTGTAGCTCACAGCTAGAGACCCACCATGGTTACACAACCACAAGGCACACAAACATACCCGCACTGGACCCATGTGCACCCGCCCCCAGAGATATGCAGAAATATCCATCTGTACACATCTTCCCAGGCCTCCCAGTGCTTGATACAAAGTTGGTGCCTAATTCACAGCAAATGAGTAGAAAGCCTCATGATTCCAGAGCCCCAAAGCCAGGAAGGTTGACAGAAGATAGGTTTTGGGCTCCAAGGGGGCTGGGGGGCAGGAGTTACTGTGTTCTTTCACCTTCTCATTCTACCTTTCGCCAAAAGTATTATTTTCCCCTAGTGGGATTTCTAGATCCACCACTCTAACCCTAACCCAATTTCTCGAAGCCAAATCTGGTACTCAGGCTGGCCCATCCCATAACTTAATTTGGGATCCTGGGGTCACAATGTTTATGGCTACCTTAGGATAGGGTCATCAGAATGAATGATTTAGGGGTTGTAGAGGAAACCAGACTGGTTTGGGGCCAATTGTTTTGTTTCCATCTGCTGCTGGATTTAGAAGGCTGGGAGGAGGAAGGACAGGTGTGTTTTCCCGAGACCTTATGCCAGCCCCACTCCTCCAGGTGCCTCTTTTGTCTTCCTGGTTCTAGGGGAGTTAGACCCCAGGAACTTGGTGAGTCCCGTCCTCCTTTACCCCCATTGCTGCCCCCAGGGACAGGAGGGCAGCTGTGCGGCTGGCTAGGCCTGTCTGGGCAGGGCTGGGGCCACCCCTCCTCCCTATGCAGCTCCTCCTGCTGACCTGCATTCTTAGCAGGGGCCTTTGGTGGGGCTCTGACGCTTGCTTGCTTGCTGGAAATGCTGCCTGGCTGGCCTGCCCCCCACCCCCCCACGACGGAATCCAAGGCCACCTCTGACCCCCCTCAGATGGGGTGTCTGGCAGGAGGATCGTGGAGGGCCCAGGAAGGGGTTAGGGAAATCAGAACATCTGGGCTGGCTCTCTGGGTTCCTCTCCTGGGAAGTGGAAGTAGAATCTACTCCTACCCTCTAGGGTGGATGAATGAAATAAGAAATGAGAAAGTGACAGAGAAGAAGACAGCCTGGGGACTGCAACCTGGGGATGCGCTGTGGCCTCTCTCTGCCTCTCCTCCTGCCTGTTTCCGCCCCACAGTGGGAAGCCGGGGAACTGCAGGAGATGAACCCGCTTTCCTGCAAGCTGCTTCAGGTGCCCAGATTTCTCAGCACACAGCCTTGATGTTTGCTTCTGGAATGACATTAATTGGCAACCTCACAACCCCTCCCCGACATTGTATCAGAAAGAGCCTTCACCTTCCCATTAATCCTAGTGTGACTGACCACCAGCACCCTAGCAGAGTAGGCTTGAAAGAAAGCCAAACTCCACTAAAACACTGTTAGAATTGTTTTCTTTTCTTTCTTTTTTTTTTTTTTTGAGACGGAGTTTTGCTCTTATTGCCCAGGCTGGAGTGCAATGGTGCGATCTCAGCTCACCGCAACCTCTGCCTCCCAGGTTCAATCGATTCTCCTGCCTCAGCCTTCCCAAGAAGCTGGGATTGCAGGCATGTGTCACCACGCCCAGCTAATTTTGTATTTTTAGTAGAGATGGGGTTTCTCCATGTGAGCCAGGTTGGTCTCGAACTCCCGACCTCAGGGGATCTGCCCACCTCGGCCTCCCAAAGTGCTAGGATTACAGACGTGAGCCACCGCGCCCGGCCCACTGTTAGAATTGTTAAGCAAATACAGTAAAGTCAGAGGATACAAGGTCAATGTACAAAAGTCAATAGTGTTCCTATACACTAATAACAAACTATACAAAAAAGAAATCAAGAAAATAGTCCCATTTACAATAGCTACCAAAATAATAAAATATTTAGGAATAAATTTAACCAAAGAGGTGAAAGATCTGTACTCTGAAAATAAGACATTGATGAAAGAAACTGAAGAAGACACAAAGACATGGAAAGATATTTCATGCTCATGGATTGGAAGAATTACTATTGCTAAAATGTGCATACTACTCAAAGCCATCTGTAGATTCAGTGCAACCCCTGGAAGCAGATAACCTGCAGCATCTCCCCTCCCTCCATTCTGGAGGGCTCCACAGAGCAAAAGGGTGTAAGATGCATTTGTCTTAATGATGGCTATGGAGAGATGGTTTGTGGAGAAAAATGAACTGAAAATCAAAACATTTGGGATCAGAGTGTACCTCCACATGACTCTGTGTCACCTTTGGCCAAGACTTCTTTGTGGTTTCAGTTTCACCACAGGTAAAGGCACCAAATCTTTGAACTAGAAAGTTCCAAATTTCCTTTTAAAGCGATCTTCCTATGGGTTTGAGCACTGTCGGACAGATAGGCCCTCTGGGATCAGACGGGTTTTGTGCACACGTTCCCGTATTTATTAATTTTAAGAGACAGGGTCTTGCTCTGTCACCGCGGCTGGAGTGCAGTGGTGTGATCTTGGCTTACTGCAGCCTCAACCTCTCTAGCTCAAGTGATCCTCCCACCTCAGCCTTCCGAGCAGTTGGGACTAGAGGCACGCACCACCAGGCCCAGCTAATTTTAAAATATTTTCTGTAGAGGTGAGGTCTTGCTATGTTACCCAGGCTGGTCTTGAACTCCTGGGTTCAAGTGATCCTCCCATCACCGCCTCCCAGAGTGCTGGGATTACAGGGGCGAGCCCCCCCCCCCGCACCCAGCCTCCACCACTCTCGTATTCTGTATCTTATTCCCCTGGGCGCCTCCAGCCTGGGATTGCGCCTCTGGGATTCAAACCAGGACTCAAGTATCTGAGGTTCTTCCTTAATCTCCAGATGTCCCAGCAGTCCTCTTTCTCTGACAAAGTCTCCCTTTCCACGCGGGATCCTTTCCACCCCCAGCTCCAGCTCCCCGCAGTGACTCCGCGGGGTTAGCAGCCTTTGTCAGGCCTGAAATGGGCGCCTGGGTAGGACAGGGAGCCAGGTGGGACTCGCAAGGCCGCTCCGCTCCGGGAAGTAGTGCAGGCGCGCGCCCTGGTGGAAAATCGCGGAGCTGCAGGCTCCGTTCCGGCTCCGACCCCGAGGCCGAAGGCCTTCCAGGTCACCCGGGAGTCTCCGCCCAATGGGGCGGCCCTGGCCAGAAGCGGAGGAGGTGGCACCCAGGACCGAGCTGGTGTCTTGGAGGGAGAGAGGGTGAGGGGAATACAGTACTGGGGGTGAGAGAAGCGTTGGACAGAAGAGGGTCGGGTATCTGGACATGCGCAGGGCCGCTGGACTCTTGGGGTAGCGAGGGGGACGGTCCCACGACTGCTCCGAAGGGCCGGGACTCCCAGTGGGGGCGGGACCCTCGGAGTGCCCGCCTGCGGACTCCCAAGCCTGGAGCCTGGGGAGAGGGTGGGCACCTCCGTTCCCGCACACCCGTGCATGGTGTGTGCGCCGAGCGTCCAGAAGCCACGGCGGTGTCTTCCCTGCGCGTCTTTTACACGTGTCGGGGTAGGCGGCTCCTCGGGGCTGAGCTGTGGCCAGGGTTATAGAGAGGCCCGCCTCTCCCCAGATGGCATCGTCGAGCCCTGACTCCCCATGTTCCTGCGACTGCTTTGTCTCCGTGCCCCCGGCCTCAGCCATCCCGGCTGTGATCTTTGCCAAGAACTCGGACCGACCCCGCGACGAGGTGCAGGAGGTGGTGTTTGTCCCCGCAGGCACTCACACTCCTGGCAGCCGGCTCCAGGTGGGTTAGACTTTACGGGGTGCTGGGAGGTGTGGCAGATCTCTGCATTCTTTTAAGACCTTCTTCCCTGCTCCCCACACCTGGGAGGCTGCCAGAAGTAGTGGAAGAGCATAAGCTTTAGGTTTACCAACCTGGACCTGAGCCCATTATGTAGCCTCAGTCTACCTCAGTTTCCTCTTCTGTAAAATGGGAATGAGACCTTCCTCAAAGGGATCTATAAGGTGACTGGCAGAGTGCCAGCACTCGAGGGGCCGCCCCTCTATGAGTGGACGCTTCCTTTCTCCTCCCTCACCTCTAGTGCACCTACATTGAAGTGGAACAGGTGTCGAAGACGCAGGCTGTGATTCTGAGCCGTCCTTCTTGGCTATGGGGGGCTGAGATGGGCGCCAACGAGCATGGTGTCTGCATTGGCAACGAGGCTGTGTGGACGAAGGAGCCAGTTGGGGAGGGGGAAGCCCTGCTGGGCATGGACCTACTCAGGTGCAGACCCTGCCCTTCCTCATCTGCCTGACACACCAGAAATCTGGGGGCTGAATTTTGACCTGGGCCCATCCATCCCTCCCCCAGCCTGGTTCACGGGGGCCTCCTCCTCTCTGCAGACTCTGCCCTTGTGCCTTCGTGAGGAAGGCTGCAGCAGCAGCCACCTTTGAGCCTCTCCTGGCCCAGAAATAGAGCAGTGGTTATTTATTTATTTTCAGTTGAAATCTCACGTAGAGTCCCGGTTTATAAAACCAGTAATAGTGAATGGAGCAGCTCTGGGTGGAGAGAGGTTGGGGGCTCAAGACACTTCTCTCTCTGAAACTGTGTTTCAGGCCTTTTCATGGAACCCTCAAAGCATAGCACATGGAACCAGGGCACTGAAAGCCACTGGCATAATTGCGTTTGATATGATCAGTGCCAGGAGATTTGCTGTGTGACTTGGGCCTGTCACCAAACCTCTCCGGCCCTCTTCTGTCCCCTGGAGCTTCTGCCACCAGCCATTGATCCCTCTGTCACCCTTCTGTCCCTTGGCCCTCTCTCTTGCCAGGCTGGCTTTGGAACGGAGCAGCTCTGCCCAGGAGGCTTTGCATGTGATCACAGGGTTACTGGAGCGCTATGGGCAAGGGGGCAGCTGCCTGGAGGACCCTGTGCCATTCTCCTACCATAGCACCTTCCTGCTGGCTGACCGCACTGAGGCATGGGTGCTGGAGACAGCTGGGAGGCTCTGGGCTGCACAGAGGATACAGGGTGAGGTGTTCCCTTTCTGCCAGCTTTGGGAAGTGGGAGAGATGGTAGGGGCGGGGACGGGCCCGATCCAGGTGCAAGCCTGTTGGGACATCGAGGGAGATGGGAGATGAGCCCACTTGGGAATTCTCCTCCCCTTCACTTAGTTAAGTCTTGCTTGTGCTATAGCCTGTTGCTTCTTCTGGGAAGCCTTCCTGGACTTCCCTGGGTGGTCAGGTTTCCTGCTCATATGCAAGCAGGTACTTCTTTTTCGTCGCATTCAACACAGTTGCATGCTTACATTTATCTCTGTGATTATTTTGTCTGCCTCCCCCATCACACTGTAGGCTCCATGAGGGTAGGTCGTTCTCTTCTTCACCATGTTCTCAGCACCTCGCCCAGTGCCTGGCATAGAATAGATGCTCAATGGTAAATGAACCGCTCCCCCATCTCCTCCACAGAGGGGGCCCGCAACATCTCCAACCAGCTGAGCATTGGCAAGGACATCTCAGCCCAACACCCGGAGCTGCAGACGCATGCCCAGGCCAAGGGCTGGTGGGATGGGCAGGGCGCCTTTGACTTTGCTCAGGTCTTCTCCCTGACCCAGCAGCCTGTGCGCATGGAGGCTGCCAAGGCCCGCTTCCGGGCAGGGGGGGAGCTGCTGCGGCAACGGCAAGGTTAGTGAGTGGTGGAGGGGGCTGGGGGCCAGGAGGGCCACAGCAGTGCCAGCCACTCTCCCCTCCCACAGCTTCCCCCCTACTCCTTGGCAGGGGGCATCACGGCAGAGGTGATGATGGGCATCCTCAGGGACAAGGAGAGTGGTATCTGTATGGACTCAGGAGGCTTTTGCACCACGGCCAGCATGGTGTCTGTCCTGCCCCAGGATCCCACGCAGCCCTGCGTGCACTTTCTTACCGCCACGCCAGACCCATCCAGGTGGGAAGAATGAGGGTGGGGAAGGCTGGGGAGAAGAGAGGATCTGATATATCTCCGCCCTTCCATCTGTGCCCCTTCTAGGTCTGTGTTCAAACCTTTCATCTTCGGGGTGGGGGTGACCCAGGCCCCCCAGGTGCTGTCCCCCACTTTTGGAGCACAGGACCCTGTTCGGACCCTGCCCCGATTCCAGACGCAGGTAGATCGTCGGCATACCCTCTACCGTGGACACCAGGCAGCCCTGGGGCTGATGGAGAGTGATCAGGTATCCCCCAGGGAGTAGGGGCTACCCTGAGGGGATGACAGACCTCCCCCACTCCCAGTGGGACTCTGGATATATGAGGGAACCTGGGAGTGGAAGAGATTTCAGAGCTGGGGAGAGGAGATCCTCCCTTAGAAGCCAGCAACTGCCTTTGGGGAATGTCGGGTGGGGGTCTCTCCTTTCTCCTGCTTGTGTGAGGTGGCACACAGTCCCACCTTCACCTGGTGGGAAGCCTGTCCTGGACAGACTCATCTCAGCTTTCCCTTGGGGCAGGATCGGGGGCAGCAGCTCCAGCAGAAACAGCGGGATCTGGAGCAGGAAGGCCTCAAGGCCACACAGGGGCTGCTGGCCGGCGAGTGGACCCCACCTCTCCGGGAGCTGGGCAGCCTCTTCCAGGCCTTCGTGAAGAGGGAGAGCCAGGTTTACGCGTAAGCTTCATAGCTTCTGCTGGCCTGGGGTGGGCCCAGGACCCCTGGGGCCAACTGCCCTGAGTGGTGGTGAAGTTGGAGCAATCCCTTCACGCTCCTTGGCCATGTTCTGAGCGGCCAGCTTGGCCTTTGCCTTAATAAATGTGCTTTATTTTCTCTTCAGTGAACTTTATCCCAGGACCAGTGGGGGTGGGAGATCCAAGTGAGGCCCAAAGGCAGCTGTGGGCTGGCTGCAGGGCCTGTGGTTGTGTACTCATTCCTGTGAGTGGGTGAGTGATGGGGACTAGGTAGGAGGACAGGGAGGGGACAGGAGCTGGCTGCTGTTGGGGATGACTAGGACCACAGCTTCTTGGTCCTTGGCTTGGACCGGGGAAGGGCACTATGTAGGGGTGGCAGTGAGATGGCATCTTCCATGAGGTAGTGCCTGCTTCCTGCCCACATGGGAGCCAGGAAGCCAGCGGGGGGCCTGAGGCATGCCTGCCCTGTGGGTAGCTCCTGAAAGATTCCAAACTCGCTCTTTAGAATCAGGTGGCTCACTGGGCTCTGTATTTTGTTTCCTGGAGCTTTCACTGGTTGCTTCCCCTGAGATACCCCAAGTGACATGAAAAGCATATTCAGGGCCTAGAGACACTTTACTGGGGATGGGCTCCTGTCACAGGTCAGAGGTCTGAGAAGGGGGGCAGGCCCCACTCCTCTCCACTAATAGAGAAAGGTTGACAGAAAATCATTTCTTGCTTCTCTTGGCCGTAGTTTTGGTTGTGCTGGGGGCCTCAGCCACAGAGGCCTTGGGGGCTGTGGCTGCTCGTGCCCCCTTCCTTCCCCAGAGAGAGCTTTGGTGGCCCCTGGGAATCAGACTGCATGGTTTCTTGGTGGGAGAGGAGGCCTGGGGTGAGGAGACGGCCTCAGGGACTGTCTCCTCCCCTTGCCCAGGAGTGGCAGAAGGGCTGCTGTCCCCAGCCGTGGGCACCCCAGGTAGCAGCGGCAGGTCGGTGAGGGTGGGCTGCATCTCCGTCCTCAGCAGGTGCTTTGTCAGGTCCGCCTGTTGCCGGTGCTCCCTGTGCCTGCTCAGCTCCTGCTCCAGCTCCTTGAGGAAGCCTGTGAGGGGCCAGGGGGTGGAGGGTACAGGGTGGGTGGAGCCTTGGGCTCAGCAGGCGGGTCCTTGGGCTCAGGGAAGTCTCTGGCTGGCCCCTTGTCCCTCGTGGGAAGGAGCCTGAGGCTGGGGCCCAGAACTGACACCTGGCTCTGGCCCAGATGTTGATCTGCACTTGGGGCTCCCCTCCCCAGACGCCACTGCCATCTTAGCTTCCCTCATGTCCCACAGGGCAGAGGTGGGCTCTGGGGAGGCTGAAAGTCTTGGAAAGCAGGGTCACCTCGTTCTGAGCAGAATGGGCCACTCAGCTCCGGGAACTCCTCATCGCTTGAGGCTTCATCCTCCTCGTCCGAAATCCAGCGCTCCATCACAGGCTGCCCATCCAGATCCAGGAGAAGTGGCAGGGCTTCTGTCACCAGCTCGCTGCAAAGCAGAAGGAGCAGAGGTTACCCAGGAGGGCACCCTGGCATGGAAGATGCAAAGACATGCACCACAGCACCCACGCCCGGAGGGGTGGTGGCTCATGAGCTAGGTAGGAGGTAGGGGAGAAGGTGTCATGGACAGTGACCCCAGGTTTGCAGGCTGAGGGGGGCCTGGGCTGAGTTAGCAGGTAGAGCTCAGCCATGACCTTTCTTCCCACCCTCCACTCCTTACCGGTAGCCATCCTGGTTGGTGCAGCTGTTTCCAGACAGGTTGAGGATGAGAAGGCTCTGGGGGAACTCATCTGCACACAGCAAAGAGAGAGGAAATGGGGTTCTCACTTGATCTTAGCCAAAAGGCCATGAAGCGATGGGAATGGGGTTCTCATACCCACTTTTTAGTCCAAAGCCAGTACCTCTAGGCACAACCCCTTGAACTCCCTGAGGATGAAATGTGGACCTGTGGGGGCATGGCTAATAGAAGCACAGGCAGATGGGTGCAGAGGGGAGGGCAGGCCCCACAGGGGATGTGTTTGGTAAGTGAGGGCAAGTGGGTTCCTACCCAGCTTCAACGTTTCTATCAGGTTCTCAGAAAGGTCCAGAAACTGGAGGTATGGGAGGTTGAGGAGGTTTTCCACCTGCCTGATTTGGTTTCCTGCCAGAGACAGGAAGCTGTAGGGGAAGGAAGGGGTACAGAGGCAGAGCTGAATCATGGAACAGCTGGAGGAAAAGAGGAGGGTACCTGACACCGGGGTCCCTGGGCTAGGCAGCTGATGACCAGTAGGGACACATGGCCTTCTGGGGTGAGGGAGTAGATCTAGGCTTGCTGGTCCTTGACTGACAAGGACCCAGGCTTGGAGAAATCTGAACCAGTTCTTTGGGGTATGGCTAGGTTCCCCCGACCCCTCTTCCCCTGCCTGAGCCCTGGCACCACATACCGCAAGGAGGGGATGCAAGCCAGGTTCTCAATTTGCTGGATCTTATTCTGCAAGAAGAAACCGAAGCGGGGAAACCAAGCTGAGATCAGATACGCCAGGGGCCCTTTACGGGGACAAAGCCCCAAGACCATGTCTACTCCTGCAGCTGGAGATCTGGCACTTTGGGAATGGTCACCCCACTCCTTGAACAGGTTGCCACTACCTTAAGAAAGATGACTTTCTTTCTCCATGTGGATGGTTAAGGGTGTAAACCTGGGGTATCTAAACCTGACTAAGTGTACTCTTCTGATTCCGCAACCAAAGAGTGACCTGGGAATCAGAAAAGGAAACCAAGAAGCCACCAGGAAAATGGAAAGGGCCTTGGTGGTGGCTTGCATACACAGAGAGAACAATGAGCATACAGGAACTTGATGGGTAAAGTTTCTATGGGGAAAGTTGAAGCGAGCTGGGAATATTCAACCAGGGGAAGGCTGAAGATCAACCAACCACCACCACCACCACCACCAAACAGCCTTCAAGTAGGATCTGAATGATGTAGAGGAATCTTCATAGTTTCCTCTTCTTCAAAACAGGAAATGGGCTGGAGCTATTTAACATGAAAGATTTAGAGTAGATGCCAAGAAGAACTTCTGGATCAAGAGAAGTGCCTAAAGAACAGTGGAGGGAGCACAGGTCATGTTCAGGATCTATTTTGAGGGAATTAGTCTTTCAATTCAGGACCCTATGTCATTCATCTGGGAATGGTTTAAATGAAGGTCTGCCTGCCTGAACACCAGGGAATGGGCAAGATGACCTGGTTGGCTCCTTTCAGATGAGACAGATTAGGTCCACAGGGGTCAAGGGGAGGGGAAGGGTGGAGAAAGAAGTTACCCCTTGCAGATAGAGACTGTGAAGATTCTGGAGGCCTTCTAAGTTCCTGATAGTAGTAATCCCCTCCCGGTCCAGGCGGACAGTCTGCAGTTCATCAAGAGTGTGAAACCTGGGAGAAGAGTCAGTAAGGGTGGAGTTAGAGCACCACTCATGTGGTCTCTTAGCAGGGAGGATAGGAGAGAGGGGGGAGGGAAGGGGTTTCAAGGAGGGGTAGTTGGCTGAGTGATTTTAATGAGATGTAAGAAACATCTTGACATCTTGAGGTGGTGTCTAGATCATGAAACTGGCTTGACTTGCAGACTTGTATCTCTATCGTTAGCACTGGGAAGGGTGAGAGAGAGGAGTAAGGGCCCTCTGGGAAATTGGGGGATGGCAGCTTATGGTTCCTGGAGAGATTCAGAGGCAAGAGAAGCCTTCCTCTGGCCAGCTTGGATGGTGGAGGCAGGGGTGGGACAGAGATAAGACACTGCAGAAAGATCCTTCCTCACCTTCCTTTTGAGTGGTTCATGGAGGAAAAAGCACTTGTTCCATCCACCCATTCATTCATTCCACAACATTGCTGAGTGCCTACTAGGGACAAATGACAGTCTATGCCCACCACTATTAAAGAAGCAGGGCAGGCTGGCCATGGTGGCTTACCCTGTACTCCCAGCACTTTGGGAGGCTGAGGCAGGAGGATTGCTTGAGCCCAGGAGGTCGAGGCTGCAGTGTGCCATGATTATGCCACTGCACTTCAGCCTGGGTGACAGAGCAAGACCCTATGTCATTTAAAAAAAAAAAAAAGAGGCTGGGCGAGGTGGCTCATGCCTGTAATCCCAGCACTTTGGGAGGTCAAGGCAGGCGGATTGCCTGAGGTCAGGAGTTCAAGACCAGCCTGGCTAACATGGTGAAACCCCATCTCTACTGAAAATACAAAAAAAAAAATAGCTGGGTGTGGTGGCGCACACCTGTAGTCCCAGCTACTCGGGAGGCTGAGGCTGGAGAATCGCGTCAACCTGGGCGGCAGACATTGCAGTGAGCCAAGATCACGCCACTGCACTCCAGCCTGCGCAACAGAGTGAGACTCCGTCTCAAAACAAAAAAAAATAAAAAAAAAAAAAGAGGAAGAAGGCCAAACATCTATGACAAGTGGATAACAGAGCCAAGTACAGGGGAAAGGAAGAAGAAGGAGGTGAAGGAAGAGGAAGAAGGGGAAGAAGGAGAAAGAATAAAGAAGAGGAAGAAGAAAGAAAGAAAGAAAGAGAGGAAGGAAGGAAGGAAGGAAGGAAGGAAGGAAGGCCGGCCAAACATCTATGACAAGTGGATAACAGAAGCAAGTACAGGGGACAAAGGGTGTACATAGGCTGTGCACTAAGTTCAGAGTAGGAGGAATCGGAATGCTTCCTAGAGGAGGTGACAGATGAGTAGGCATTAGCCATGAAGGTAGGAGGATATGGGGAGAAGGCATTTCAAGCAGAAGGAATATTATGTGCTAATTCAGCCCTTCAGAAACTCCAATATGCCCATGTAGATTCTAATTCAGTAGATCGGGCAGAGGGGCTGAGATTCTCCGCTTCTAACAAGCCCCCTGTGATGCCAATGTTGCTGCCCTACCCCTGCACCCCCTCCCGCTCACACATACTCTGAGTAGTAAGGTACTAAGGTGTGAGTACACAGTGTGGGAAATTGTACACTTGTGGAGAGTGGCCAGAAATAAGGCTGAAAAGCAGAAGTCAACTCATGCTTAGGCATTGGGATTTTATTTGGGAGGAAGTTTCTATCAGTGAGTGCCTGATTAGATTTGTTATTTAAAAGGATCACTTTGGCTACTCAGGAGGCTGAAGTAGGAAGATTGTTTGAGGAGTTCAAGACCAGTCTGGCCAACAGAGCAAGACCCCATCTCTAAAAAAGTAATTAAAAATACTTTACTTTTTGTTTGTTTGTTTTAGAAATAGGGTCTCACCCTGTTGCCCAGGCTGGCATGCAATGGCATGATCATAGCTTACTGCAGCTACAGGCACCTGGGTTCAAGTGAACCTCCTGCCTCAGCCTCTCAAGTACCTAGGACTACAGGTGTGCACCACCATGCTCAGCTAGTTTATTTTTATTTTTAGAGATAGGATTCTGTCTCTATTGCCCGGGCTGGTCTCAAACTCCTGGGCTCAAGCGATCCTCCTGCCTCAGCCTCCCAAAGTGCTGGGTGTATAGGAGAGAGGTGAACACGGCCTTATCTAAGACAGTTGAGTGAGGATGGTGAAAAAGAAATGGAATTATTTTTAAGAAGGGAAAATCAACTGGGCATTACCACTGATTGGATGTGTGGAGTAAGTAAGGAGAGAGACGAAGATCAGTTGATAAATCAGTACACCTCAGGGACCTGGTCATCCTGAGTGTTTCAGCCTTCTAGCACCCCTTTTCTCCCCCATGCACTCACATCTTCTCTGACAGTTCCTCATCTTCAGGGAAAGTCAAGTTCCGCTTAGTGATAAGGGCTTCAGTGATGCAGACGCCCCCTTCCTCTGGACCCTGGGCTGACTTCGCTGTGAAAAGATGAGTCCAACTGTGACATTTCCTCACTCTTGGAGGCCTTACCCCACTGTTTTCCAACTGCTCTACACACCGTCCCACCTCCCTACTCACCTCCAGACATGATCTAAAATAAAAGGCTGCTGGTCTGAGGCGGGAGAGGAACGAAAAGGAGCCTAGCAGCCTGGGCGGCCCCTAAGGATGGCAGAACTCAGGATGGCAGGAGGAGAGAGAAACTCAGAGACTTGGGAGAGGAGGAAAAGGGGTCGATTCAGAGAAAATTGCTGGGGTGAGGTCGAAGGCAACAGTAAATTGATGTGAAGGGTCTGGAGTTTGAGGGGTGTGGAGGGGCTTTGCTGGCAGCAAGCTGGGGCGTTGTGGGCAGGAATGGTTGAGAAAGGAGCAGTTCCTAGGAAGCCGGAGTCGTTGCTAAGAGACTGGACGCCGAGTGGGGAGGTAAAGGCGGGCTCCGTTGGCCCGGCTTAGCGCATGCGTGTTACAGCTACAGCTGGCGGGTACGCCCACTGCTTCCGGCCCCGGGGTTCGCTACCCCACAATCCTTAGCTCTTTCCGTTTCCACTCGGCTTCCGTCCATTCTTCCGGTGAAGATGGCTGCGGCCGTGGCGGGGATGATGCGAGGGGGTTTCCTGCCCCAGGCGGGTAAGGAGTGGCCCAGGTCCTCACGGCGTGGCTTGCCGCCGCTCTCTAGTCCTCATCTGCCCTCCTCTACTACTGATTCTTCCCATAATCTCTGACCCCAGCTAGATCGCTGGCCTCCTTACCCCGTCCGGTTCCTTGTGACTCCAGACTGGTAATCACAGCAACAACGTCCAGCTGTTGCCTGTTTTCAGCGTTTCTTTTGCCTGGACCACTCCTCGCCCAGACCTTTGCATTATGTCTCCATCTTAATGTCTCAGCCTAAATGTCACCTCAGGTCTTCCCTGGACTCCTTAGCCCCGTCGCTATCTGTAATTTTGCATTTGTTTAGTTGCTTGTTTCCTCTATTAAACTCCGCAAGGGCAGAACCATGTTCGTTCAGCATAGCCAGCAGTGATATGGTGCTTGATGTTAGTAAGCGTGCAGTAAATATTTGTTTAATGAATGGATTTGAGCACTTAATATAGGCCAGGCACTGTGATAACTATTTTTATATGTGTTAGCTCATTTAAATCTTTTAAATCATTTAAATCTAAGGCACCCTGTGAGAAAGACATTCGCATCTCCTCTTTACAGACGCAGCAACTGAAGTTCAGACCAGTTGGGTGGCCAAGGTCACAGCTAGTAATTGGTGGAAGAAAGATTAAAATCCAGTTTCGGCTGGGTGCGGTGGCTCACGCTTGTAATCCCAAGCACTTTGGGAGGCTAAGGCGGAGGGATCACCTGAGGTCAAGAGTTTGAGACCAGCCTGGCCAACATGGCGAAACCCCAACTCTACTAAAAATACAAAAATGAGCCGGGCATGGTGGCGCGTGCCTGTAGTCCCAGCTATTCAGGAGGCTGAGGCGTGAGAATCGCTTACACCCTGGAGGCAGAGGTTGCAGTGAGCTGAAATCGCGTTGCTGCACTCCAGCTTGGGCGACAGCGCGAGACTCCATCTCAAAAAAAAAAAAAAATCCAGTTTAATTTGATCCCAAAGCCTGCCTGCAGTCTTAACAGGTTTTGTGGCTGCTGGCAAAAGACCTCTTACCCCAGCAAATATCCATACTCTCTGACTGTTAGAGCCGCCTTCTATCTGGACCTTTTTCTGAGGTCACATCCCAGTCTTGGGAATGACTGAAAGTGGGAAGTTCTAGTCTTGGCCCTTGTGTTGAGGATGAAGGGGTCACTTTGTCTCAGGGCTTTTGAGTGCCTCCCTTGTTTTCTGTGGGGTGCTCTGTAGCATTACCTGTAAACAGGAAGAGAGGAGGAAAGAGAAACTTGTCTGAGAGCTGTGAGAATGGTGTAACATTTTTTCTCCTCTTCAAATCATAGGAGAGGGTGTCAGCGCAGCGGTTAGAGCAGTGGTTTTCAAACTTTAGCATGCGTCAGCATCACCAGGAGGGCTTGTTAAAACACTATTTGTTACCAGCCTTGGTAACATAGTGAAACCTGGTCTCTACAAAAGAAAACAAACAAAAAACACTATTTGCTAGGCTCCACCCCGGAGTTGCTGCTTCAGTAGGTCTAGGCAGGGCCTGAGAATTTATATTTATTTTTCTTTCTTTTTTTTTTTTTTTTGAGACAGTCTTGCTCTGTCACCCAGGCCGGAGTGCCGGAGTGCAATGGCACATTCTCTGCTCACTGCAACCTCTGCCTCTTGGGTTCAAGCAATTCTCATGGCTCAGCCACCGGAGTAGCTGGGACTATAGGTGTGTGCCACCACACCTGGCTAATTTTTATAGTTTAGTTAAGAGATGGGGTTTCACCATGTTGGACAGGTTGGTCTTGAATTCCTGACCTCAAGTGAGCTGCCCACCTTGGCCTCCCAAAGTGTTGGGATTACAGGCGTTAGCCACCACACCCAGCAAAATTTCTATTTCTAACAAGCTCTCAAATGATGCTGATGTTGCTGGTTGGGGTGGAGGTGGGGCATACCTTGAGAGCCACTAGATTAGACCGGGGTTGGCATATTATGGCAGGGCCAGTCACTGTGTTTTATAAAATTCTATTGGTACATAGCTTCTGCTGTCTCTTTACATACTGCCTGTGGCTGCTTTTTTCAGAGTTGAGTGTTAGAGACGGATTACATGGGCCCCGAACTGAAAATATTTACTATTTGACCATTTTAAGAAAAAGTGTATTCAACCTTATCCCCTTTTTCTTTCTTTCTTTCTTTTTTTTTTTTTTCCTGAGACGGAGTCTCACTCTGTGCCCAGGCTGGAGTGCAGTGGCATGATCTCAGCTCACTGCAACCTCCACCTCCCGGGTTCAAGCGATTCTCCTGCCTCAGCCTCTCAAGTAGCTGGGATTACAGGTGTACACCACCATGCCTGGCTAATTTTTGTATTTTTAGTAGAGATGAGGTTTCACTGTGTTGGCCAGGCTGGTCTCAAACTCCTGACCTCAAGTGATCTCGCCTGCTTTGGCCTACCAAAGTGCTGGGATTACAGGTGTCAGCCACTGCACCCGGCCCCCCTTTTCTTAATGTGTTCAAAATATTTTCTCCTTTGTTCTCATATTTTTCTCGCATTTCTGCACATTAAGAAGAGCTGGAGAAATGGGAGCCTCAAGAGATTAAGTAATTGACCTCAGGTCACTTATTGAAAGGGAAGAGAAGCTTTGGAAATTCAGGACTTTTGGCAGACAATTCCTTATCCCACTCTTGTGCTGAGTCTAGCTCTGTGAGCTGTGTGCTTTTCTCTGCTAGAGGGTGTGTTTTTTCTCCATCTGGGATAAACTAGGGCCTCCAAGAGGTTGCATCTAACCATGTTGCTATATCCCCTCCCAGGCCGGCTGCCTACCCTCCAGACTGTCCGCTATGGCTCCAAGGCTGTTACCCGCCACCGTCGTGTGATGCACTTTCAGCGGCAGAAACTGATGGCTGTGACTGAATATATCCCCCCGAAACCAGCCATCCACCCATCATGCCTGCCATCTCCTCCCAGGCCCCCACAGGAGGTAAGGAGGAGTTTGGATACATGTCACTTGGTGATGGGATGGTGGATTAAAGTAATCTTGTCTCTGGCCATAGTGAAGTAGGACACTCACCCATTGTCACTCATGTCATTATTTCAGTTTGACTGCCTGATCCAGATACTTTAAGATGAAATCCGCACTTGATTCTATATTGGCTTTTGGGCTCTAGATTGGGCGGGCCTCCTGAATTTCCTTCTTGTCTCCAAAAATGTGTGTGTGAGAGCTACCCTAGCAGGTGGGGTTGGGGAGAGTATCTCTCCAATCTTTTTTTTTTTTTTTTTTTGAGATGGAGTTCACTCTTATTGCCCAAGCTGGAGTGCAATGGCGCAATCTTGGCTCACTGCAACCTCCGCCTCCCAGGTTTAAGTGATTCTTCTGCCTCAGCCTCCTGAGTAGCTGGGATTACAGGCGTGCGCCACCACACCTGGCTAATTTTTGCATTTTTAGTAGAGATGGGGTTTCACCATGTTAGCCAGGATGGTCTTGATCTCCTGACCTTGTGATCTGCCTGCCTCGGCCTCCCAATGTGCTGGGATTACAGGCATGAGCCACCCCACCCAGCCATTTTTTTTTACTTTGTTTCTTTTTTTTTTTTTTTTGTGAGACAGAGTCTCATTCTGTCACCCAGGCTGGAATGCAGTGGGATATTCTTGGCTCATTGCAACCTCTGCCTCCTGGGTTCAAGCGATTCTGTGCCTCAGCCTCCTGAATAACTGGGATTATAGGTGCATGCCACCATGCTCAGCTAATTTTTTGTATTTTTAGTAGAGACGGGATTTCTCTGTGTTGGCCAGGCTGGTCTCGAACTCCTGACCTCAAGCAATCCGTCCGCGTTGGCCTCCCAAAGTGCTGGGATTACAGGCATGAGCCACCGCACCCAGCCAAATTTTTCAATTTTAAACTAACACTGCAAAAGAGTTATATTTATGATTGGCAAAATAATTCAACGTAAGTATGGTGTCAGATTGATAATTGAAGTAGTTTTAGCAATATTATTGTCAAGCACTGTTGACTGGGGCAGACTGCAGGCCTGTTTTCGGGGGAGTGGAACTGAGCATTCTCAGGTTTGAAAAACACTGCTAAAGACTGCAATTATCTAAGGTGAAAGTGAAAAGGTTAGAGGAGTGGGAGATGTTACATGTCTCTGAGAGTCAGAGGTCCAATTATCCTACTTGTTCCCTGATCTTTTGCACATTTGGACATCACTGGAAGCCCTAGAACCTATCACAGAGGGAGCAAGGTTGCCAGGAGAAGTGACAGCTGATGTACCCTTGGTCATTGCTTTCCAACTTCAGGAGACAGGCCTCATCAGGCTTCTCCGCCGGGAGATAGCAGCAGTTTTCCAGGACAACCGAATGATAGCCGTCTGCCAGAACGTGGCTCTAAGCGCAGAGGACAAGCTTCTTATGCGACACCAGCTGCGGAAACACAAGATCCTGATGAAGGTCTTCCCCAACCAGGTAGGGAGCAGGCCCCTTGGCATGGGTTGCCCATCTTCCCCCCACCCCCACCAGACTCAGACCTCACCATCTGCTCCCCAGTGATAATACTTCTTACTCCTCCTCTCCATGAATCACCCTCTAATCTGGTGTCTAACCTATGATTAGGGGCTGAGAAGACCCTTGGGTTGCACCCTCAGCCTAATGTGGCCCATGACCCATGAGGTGGCTCTTCCTCCCACTTGTTCCCGATAAGCCATTTTTTCCTGCTGTCCCAGGTCCTGAAGCCCTTCCTGGAGGATTCCAAGTACCAAAATCTGCTGCCCCTTTTTGTGGGGCACAACATGCTGCTGGTCAGTGAAGAGCCCAAGGTCAAGGAGATGGTACGGATCTTAAGGACTGTGCCATTCCTGCCGCTGCTAGGTGAGCAAGCACCCCTGCCAGTTAGGGGTGGGGTGAAGAGGGGCCTGCTGCCATCTGCTAGGCTTGTCTTGGTAAAACCGTGAATGTTCTTGGAGAGAGCATCCTTTCACGGATGGGGCCTGAGTCAATAGCACATTTATTGAGGGCCGACTATCACTCCCACACCTGTGTTGTCTCATTACCCCAGGTCACTTCTGCACTGGAGGGAAGACTAGGAAAGGCAGACATGGAGCAGGGAGAGAAAATTCAGATACCCTGAGTCTAACAGTGGGGTAGTAGGTGCTGAAACCCTCACAGATGAAGATATTTAAAACAAGTAGCCCAAGTAAAGGGTGCCGAGGGCCAGTGACCAGTGTTTCCCAGACTCCCCTGATGCTGACTCATTTAAGGAGCAGAGAATACTGCACATATCCCTTGGAAATCCAGATTTCATAGGTCTCTGTAGGGAGGGGACGGGACAGGAATCTGATGTTTTTTTTTTTTTTTTGATTTGAGATGGAGTCTCAGTCTATCACCCAGGCTGGAGTGCAGTGGCGCAGTCTCAGCTCACCGCAACCTCTGTCTCCTGGGTTCAAGCAATTCTCCTGCCTCAGCCTCCCGAGTAGCTGGGATTACAGGCACCTGCCACCATGCCCAGCTAATCTTTTTTTTTTTGCATTTTCAGTAGAGATGGGGTTTCACTGTGTTGGCCAGGCTGGTCTCGAACCCCTGACCTCAGATGATCTGCCACCTCTGCCTCCCAAAGTGCTGGGGTTACAGGCATGAGCCACTGCTCCCAGCGAATCTGTGATTTTAATACCCCCTCAACACTCCGTGATATGTATTCAATTTTTTAATTGTAAAATACACATAAAATTTACCATCTTAACCATTTTAAACGTACAGTTCAGTGTTAAGTACATTCATAATGCTACACAACATCACCACCATCCATCTCCAGAACGTTTTATCTTCTAACAGTGAAACTCGACACCCATTAAACAGTAGTTCCCCATTACTTCCCTCCATTCCGTGATTCAGGGCCTCACTCCCATTGCCCAGACTGGAGTGCAGTGGTCTGGTCATGGCTCACAGCAGGCTGGACCTCCTTGGCTTAATCCATCCTCCCACCTTAACTTCCTAAGTAGCTGGGAATATAGGTGCGTGCCACCATGTCCAGCTAATTTTTGTATTTTTTGTATTTGTATTCACCATGTTGCCCAGGCTGGTCTTGAACTGCTAGGCTCAAGCAATTATCCCACCTTGGCCTCCTGAAGTGTTGGGATTACAGGCGTTAGCCACTGCACTCAGCCTGATTCTTTGGTTTTTTGAGATGGAGTTTCGCTCTTGTTGCCCAGGCTGGAGTGCAATGGCGCGATCTCAGCTCACTGCAACCTCCGCCTCCCGGATTTAAGCGATTCTCTCACCTCAGCCTCCCAAGTAGCTGGGATTATAGGCGCTTGCCACCATGCCTGGCTAATTTTTGTATTTTTAGTAGAGATGGGGTTTCACCATGTTGGCCAGGCTGGTCTCAAACTCCTGACCTCAGGTGATCCACCCACGTTGGTCTCCCAAAGTGCTGGGATTATAGGCTTGAGCCACCGTACCCGACCTCATCCTGATTCTTTTTTTTTTTTTTTTTTGAGACGAAGTTTCGCTCTTGTCTCCCAGGCTGGAGTGCAATGGCACGATCTCAGCTTACTGTAACCTCTGCCTCCCGGGTTCAGACGATTCTCCTGCCTCAGCCTCCCGAGTGGCTGGGATTACAGGCGCTTGCCACCACGCCTGGCTAATTTTTGTATTTTTAGTAGAGACGGGGGTTTCTCCATGTTGGCCAGGCTGGTCTCGAACTCCTGACCTCAGGTGATCTGCCTGCCTCGGCCTCCCAAAGTGCTGGGATTACAGGCATGAGCCACCACACCTGGCCGCCTGATTCTTATTTACAAGGAAGTTTAGGAAACACTGACTTAATGGGGTCAGGGCCAGGTGGATATATTAAGAGTTTTCTGAGGGAAGAGTGAAGAAGTAGGGATCGATCCCAAGCAGAGTGGGTGTGGTGTGGGGCACAGTGGAACCCAGGTCCTGGGGAAGGCAGGATTTTGAGAAGGGCAATGGAGAGCAAGTTCCTAGGGTCAAAACATTGTTTTCAGAGAAGAAAGGCATCTGCAAGGAGCCCAACTGACCCTGTCCTGTGTTCTTCCAGGTGGCTGCATTGATGACACCATCCTCAGTAGGCAGGGCTTTATCAACTACTCCAAGCTCCCCAGCCTGCCCCTGGTGCAGGGGGAGCTTGTAGGAGGCCTCACCCGCCTCACAGCCCAGACCCACTCCCTGCTCCAGCACCAGCCCCTCCAGCTGACCACCCTGTTGGACCACTACATCAGAGAGCAACGCGAGAGGGATTCTGTCATGTCGGCCAATGGGAAGCCAGATCCTGACCCTGTTCCGGACTCGTAGCCAGCCTGTTTAGCCAGCCCTGCGCACAAATACACTGCCCTATTGGCTGTGCTCTCCTCCATGGGAGATGTGGAAGAACTTGCAGTCGGGGAGTGTGTTTGTCACTTGGTTTTCACTAATAATGATATTGTCGGGTATCGGGCCACTCGGAGATGCAGAGGATTCCATTTCAGATGTCAGTCACCGGCTTCGTCCTTAGTTTTCCCAGCTTGGGACCTGATAGGAGCAAAGTCTCTCTCCATTCTCCAGGTCCAAGGCAGAGATCCTGAAAAGATAAGGCTATTATCCCCTGCCTCCTTGGTCACTGCCTCTTGCTGCACGGGGCTCCTGAGCCCACCCCCTTGGGGCACAACCTGCCACTGCCACAGTAGCTCAACCAAGCAGTTGTGCTGAGAATGGCACCTGGTGAGAGGCTGCTGTGTGCCAGGCTTTGTGCTGAGTGCTGTACATGTATTAGTTCCTTCACTCCTGAGCACATTGTACCCATTTCACAGAGAAGGAGCAGAGAAATTAAGTGGCTTGCTCAAGGTCATGCAGTTAGTAAGTGGCAGAACAGGGACTTGAACCAAACCCTCTGCTCTGAAGACCGCGTCCCGAATTTCTACACTAGAGCGTCCTCATCAGGTTACCCAGAAGTGGGTCCCATCCACCATCCAGATGTGCTTGGATGTTAGTTCTCCGCCCTCGAGGTGTACGCTGTGGAAAGTTTGGGAACACTGCTTTATAATAAAATGAAATACATTCTACTTTATTTTGTGGTTTACACGGTTATCCTCCCTTACTCTCAGGGGCTTCTCTGTCATCTGACTTTCCTCACTCTCGCTTCCCTTCCTAGGAAAATCCTCTTCTATACCTGTTCCCACAAATGGCATCCTGCACATGCTTGCCCTGTTAAAGGCAGCTGACAGCTGTACCCACTAGCTAAAGTATCTCTGGTGGTTCTGGACAAAAGGCCTGCGTGAAAACTAGGATTCTCTATTAATGGGGAATTCTGAGAGCTCTAGGGTAGGAGGCCTCATGCAAGTCTTCGTGAACCAGAAATTCCTAATAAAGGAGATGGGATGCTTAACTCAGAGTCCACCATCATCCTTGATTGGAGCACATTCTGGGCGGATGCAGGGGTGACCCGGGGAAGGTGGCTGTTCAACATTCCTTCTCGGACTTGAAGTAATGCCACCGCTTCCTTAGTCTTGGACAGGCACTGTCTGGCAAGGATGATCTGCAGCAGCTTTTTTGTGGCCTGGCCGAGGACCAGCTTCCCACAGTGCCTCGCCCTGTGCTGTATGCCCAGGGATGTTCAATCACTGGGAAGTGGCTTAAAAGGCCCTTGAGGCTCCTGGATGCCAGAGCTTGTCTGGTCAGTGCAGCCCAGTGCTCCTGTCCCTCCCAGAACCCTGCCAGGTGCTAACAACACCCTCCTCCTGGGGTGGCTGGAGCGGCGCTGAGGCTCTGAATAAAGGCAAGACAGTGGGTGTCCCCAAGAGATATGCGAGACCCTGAAACGTAAATCAAGTTTGGTGGGGATGAAGTAGAAGGGATAAGTGGCCTATGTCACTTTTGGGGTCGAAGAAAGTTGAATCACACCCTTCACCTGAGGCCCCACCTAATTCTTTCCAGAAAAGACTACTTCTTTCCAGAAAACTTAGCTGCACTTGAAACTGTAGGTCTGTGCCACATTCATTTGAATGAATTTTAGATCTTTGTTAAGAGCCGAGTTTTCATTAGAATTGAGCAGCTGGGCACAGTACTCTAGCAGAAGGGTAAAGGGAAGGGAGGGGACCAGCATTGCAGCCCTTTTAACAGCAGCTGTGACTGCCCCAGGCCTGCTCCTGATCAGAGACTGCAGGCTGTGGGGTGTCATTGTACGCACAGGCACTTTCAGATCTCCATGGGGTCTGACCTAGTGGGGCATCACCCCAGTGAAGGGCCTCAGTGTGGGGACTGCTGGATGTCCCTCTCCTGGCTTGACTGCCCCTGCTGACTGTGCTCTTGGCACTCTCTTATGGTCCCAAGGGGGCATCTGTCCCTCCACCATCAACCTGATACTTTTGCTGGCTCCAAATTTTGCAGTCTATTTTCAGATGTAAAATGAGAGGCGGAGGGCGGGGGTTAATTAGGAATTGGCCTTGGGCACTAACAGGGTCACTGCCATGCTAGTCTGAATAAATCCTTTACCACCACTGGCGTACAGCCAGCAGTTCCCCAGTCCTCTCATCTATCTGGAACCATGCCCGGTGGGGACTGTGTCCCCACTCCCAAGCCACATCGATGCTAGGGCAGTCTGCTCAGCCCTGAGTCCTCCGGGGAGCAGGGGGGCAGAGCTGAGCGGCTGCCCGGAGCTTGGCGGGAGGAGGGGACAGGGGAGAGGGAGGTGGGGAGATCCGGCTAGAGGGGAGGCTCCGACGTCTCCTTCCTTCCTGGTTCCTGCAGCAGCTGCTGCCACTGCTCAGCGTGGTGAGGAGGGAGCCGGTGACTTGGAGACGGTGACTCAGAGGCAGAGCGGCGTGAGGGCCAAGGAGCACTGGCGTCCATGGACCCTGGGGTAAGGGGGCTGTGTGGCAGCAGCTGACATTCCTGAGAAGAGCTTCCTCCCACCTGAAGCTGGTGGGTCTGCTCCTGAATGGAGGTGGAGAGGGGGCACCCACCTGGCTCGCCTAGACCCCTCACCTTCCTACCGATAGAGCCTCCCCCTCCACCCACAAGCAGTGAGGGGCCAGGATCCCCACAGGGCCGGGAGAAGGGCACAGAGATACCTGAACACCGGAAGAGTTTGAGAACTTTCAATGGCTGAACGCAGGAGTTTCCTCCCAGGTCAGCCTCTTGCAGCAACGGTCCCTCTGCCCCAACCTCCTGGGCACCCGTTCCTGCCACATCCCTGTCCCCTCTGGGCCTCAGTTCCTCAGGTGCTTGCTAGCTCCATTAGAAGATCTGGGCTGCTTCCCCCACCTCAAACGAGCCTCGCCCCTCCAGTCCCCTCCCCCGTCTCACACACGCAGAGCCTCATGCATTATTGATCTCCCGGTGGAGCCAGGATGGCCAGGGCCAGTGCCAAGGGTGCCTGTGGGCACTGCTGCAGGACCTGTGCAGACCTGGGCATGTCCTGGGCCCCCTCTTCTCTCATGAAGCATCTCCGTTAGCCCAGTGTCCTGCCCTCTCTGGGTGGGTGGCACTTCTCAGAGCCCCAAGGACTGGGAAGGTAGACAGGGGATGGTGAGGCTTTAGGGGGCACTGAGGGTCCAAAGAGGGCATCCTAGGGGCATGTTTGGTGGGAGGAGACATGGGAAAATGGGGGCTATCTCAGGCCTCAGTTTCTCCAAGCACTAGAGAATATGGAGACTAATTGGTGGGAGGCTGGGGAGTTTTCTGCAAGGGGATCATGGCAGAGAAGTCTCTGAGCTATGGTGGCAGGGTGGAGGGGTCCCGAAGGCAGAGGCAGCTGGATTGAGGAGGTCTCGCTTGTCCAGTCTCTGAACCCCTCTGCCTCTTCCTGGAGCCTCTTCTGTCACTCCCTTGCTTCACCTCTGAGCACTCCCAGGGAAGCCTCTAAAGAAAGCACTGAATGTTTCCTGGGGCCCCAGAGTATGTGCCCAAGGTGGGGCTGGGCATATGTCTTGTGGTTTTCCCTGGGCACCTGCCCGTCTGCTGTGTGCTAGTTCACTCTCAGGGCAGCGTCCATATCAGGTGAAAATGGGTGGGGTCGGGACAGAGGGGCAGACTTGGGAGAGGCATGGCAGGTGAGCAGAGGGTATGTTGGAGAGCCCTTATCTCAGAGGGTGTGGGAGGGGCTGGAGGTGGGGAAGGTGATAGCAGAGTTTGCGTTAAGGAGGTCTTTCTCTTGCTTCAAGGACCCCGTCAGGAGCAGGTGACATCCTTCCCCTTCCACCCTGCTCCCTGCTCTATGTCCCCAGCAGGGAGTGGCCTCTCCCTTCTCCATGGACTTCCAAGAGAGGGACCCGCCCTTCCTGCCTGAGAGCGCTCAGTCCTCAAAGCCCAGCAGTGCTCAGCAGGTCAGAGAGTGGGAAAGCGGTGGTGGGTGGGCCAAGCTTGAACCGGATCGGGAGGGGCCAAGGCAGACGTCTCACCAGTGCTCCCCTCCCTCTGTCCTGGACTGCAGGCCTCTGAGCTGTGGGAGGTGGTGGAGGAGCCTCGGGGCAGGCTGGGGACAGAGGGTGTCATGCCTGAGAGGCAGGAAGGTCACCTGCTCAAGAAAAGGAAGTGGCCTCTGAAAGGCTGGCACAAGGTAGGGTGGGCAGGCAAAGGGAGGGGCCAGACATGGGGGCGGGGTGGGAATGGGGGGCAGCTGCCGGGCAGTCCAATGGTGTTTGCATGATGAGAAGGAAAAGAAAAGCTAATTTGTGTGGTTGCCTTCTCCCTCATGCCCTTCCTCTCGGCCTCCCGGGTCCTGTCACTCCTGGGCAACATCGCAGAGATACTTTGTGCTCGAGGATGGGATCCTTCATTATGCAACAACCCGGCAAGACGTGAGTCCGGGCAGTGGCTTGGGGTTGTGGGAGGAGTCTGGCCCCAGTATGCCCTGGGAAGGCACAGGGTATCTGGAATCGACCAGAGCAGGGTATGAATCCCAGGTCCACCACTTGCTGAATGTGTGATCTCGGGCGAGTTACATCCCTGGGCCATAGCTTCCTCATCTCTAACGGGACAGCACCATCCCCCAGGTGCGGAGCTGTCATGGTAAGGGAGGTCATACACACAAGGCTCTCTGGACAAGGCAAAACAAGTGCCCAAGAAATGGGGGCTTTACCACCCTCATCCTGGTCCCGTTCTCAGGCTGGGAACAAGGAACTGAAGGCCTGGGTACCCAGGATCTCTCTGGGAGGGTGTTGCCTTCCACAACCCTGCAGACCCTTGAGGGTGGGAATAGTTTTTCTTGATCTGTGACTTCTTAGAGCTCAAGATGTGACTTGACGTAGGGGAGCGTTCTGCACATGGGAGGATGATTGACAAGTCTCTACTGATAGTGTGACTTGGACATGAGGGTGAACCTGCCACCTGGCCCTTGAGCCTAGAATGGCATCAGGGAGATGGTGGCTGTATGGCTCTGAGAGCCTAAAACAGGTCCCCTGTCCCCCTACCAACGCTTCAACCCCAGATCACCAAGGGGAAGCTCCATGGCTCCATCGATGTCCGGCTGTCGGTCATGTCCATCAACAAAAAGGCCCAGCGCATTGACCTTGACACTGAAGACAACATCTACCACCTCAAGGTGACATCCCTGGGAGGCAGGACCTGTGTTGGCCCCCAGCCTGGCAGAGGCATTGGAACACACAGGGGCAGGGGCTGAGGGTCTTTGGAACTCAGGGTCTGTCTCTGAGTTTGACAAGAAGTAAGTTTCCATCCTGTAAAAACAGCCAAGGGCAAACCTGCACTTCTTGGTTGTTGTATGGACAGGCACAGAGCTAAGGGCTCAGACACCTGGGCACCTTACACTCTGTCTCCCTGCAAGTGAGCCTTGCACAAACCAGACTCTGTAAGAAGAGACCCTGCTTGTATGGGGACCAGAGCCCTGACTTCTTGCTCTTGGAAAGTGGTCCCTCTCTTCAGATAGCCCTCCCCCTCTCCATCACTTCTGCAGATCAAATCCCAGGACCTATTCCAGAGCTGGGTGGCACAGCTGCGTGCCCACCGCCTAGCCCACCGCCTGGACATGCCCCGTGGTTCACTGCCCAGTACGGCTCACCGGAAGGTAAGGTGGACCCTGGGGTGGGGGCAGGTAATGTGGCAATTCAGGGGTGGGGGCTATGGGGAACTGTGAGACCCAGGGAGGTGGGCATCATCCCTCCTGACCCTGGGCTCACCCCACAGGTTCCTGGTGCCCAGCTTCCAACAGCAGCTACTGCCTCAGCCCTACCTGGGCTTGGACCACGGGAGAAAGTGTCTTCCTGGCTGAGGGACAGTGATGGGCTGGACCGCTGCTCTCATGGTGAGGGGTCCTAGGCACAGCACCTCCAAGGGTAGGGCCCAAGCTGGCAGGTCTAGATAGCATTAGCAGGAGGGGAAAATGTTACCTCCATCCCCGCCTCAGGGAGCCCCAATTTAATGAGACAGCCTCTGACTCCAAGGAGATCCAGTCTACTTGGGTCCTGTCTAGGGGAGTCCCAGTCTTACAGAGGAGTAAGAGTCTGTCTGGGCACATAGACAGACGTGAATGCAAGGACAGGAGTGACAAAGCAGATACTGAATGCCCACACAGGGCAGGAGCCTGAGGAGTAGCACCCGGGAAGGGGTGTGCTCTAGGAAAGTGTTCCTGCAGTAAGGTCCGTGAAGTTGGCCTGGAGGGAGAAGTGTAAACCAAGTAGAGAGAGACAAAGAGAGGGTGAGCACATCCCCAGTCTGCTCAAAGGCAGCAGAGGTGAGGCATGGTCTAGAGACAGAGCAGAAATTAGGCTTCAGGCAGTCTCAGGAAACCAGGGAGCATCACACCAATAGGGGTAGGGACCCGAGCTCTTGAGCAGGGAACAGGGAGCAGTATCGGGATCTCCATGAAGTCAGTGTTGGGAGAGTCATGTCCTTGAGGCTGGGTTTGGTGGCTCATGCCTGTAATCCCAGCACTTTTGGAAACCAAGGTGGGCAGATCACCTGAGGTCAGGAGTTCGAGGCCAGCCTGACCAACATAGTGAAACCCCATCTCTACTAAAAATACAAAAAATTAGCCAGGCGTGGTGTTGCGCGCCTGTAATCCCAGCTACTCGGGAGGCTGAGGCAGGAGAATCACTTGAACCCAGGAGGCAGAGGTTGCAGTGAGCCGAGATTACGCCATTCCACTCTAGCCTGGGCAACAAGAGCAAAACTCTGTCTCAAAAAAAAAAAAAAAAAAGAGAGAGAGAGAGAGATATCCTTGTTCTTTCTCCCCACAGAGCTCTCTGAGTGTCAGGGGAAGCTCCAGGAACTACACAGGCTCCTCCAGAGCCTGGAGTCCCTGCACCGAATCCCCTCAGCCCCTGTTATCCCCACACACCAGGTAAGATCCAGGGGGACACACAGGGTCCTGCTCAGGCCCCCGATCCCATCACTTCCCCAGGATGAGTCCTATTCCTCCCACATCGCTGCAGTTTCCTGGAGAGCCACGCATCGCCTGGTTTCCTCCCCACCCCTGCCCCATGTCCAAACTGTGTCAAGGTTGTCTCTGTTCCTCCATGCCCACGCCTCTGCCAGGGTGGCTGTCATCTTCCACTGGGATGTCAGTTGTCTCTGTCGCCTTGCCTGAGCGGCCGCATCCTCTGTGCTGGGTAATCTGCGCCCTCCTCCATGGGCAGGAGGCCGTCTACTTCTCCCAGGCTGTGATGGTTGCTGCCCCTTTTCCCCACCCTGTGAGTAAAATTGCCCCCACCTTGACTTGCTAGGCCTCAGTGACAACCGAAAGACCCAAGAAGGGGAAACGGACCAGCCGCATGTGGTGCACCCAGAGCTTTGCCAAGGATGACACTATTGGACGGGTGAGGTGGGGCGTGCACCTCACGTAGCTGGGGCAGGATGCTCTAAGGCGGCCGGCCCCTTCAGCCCTTCCCCTTCACCTACAGGTTGGTCGTCTCCACGGCTCTGTTCCCAACCTGTCTCGCTACCTGGAGTCTCGGGACTCCTCGGGCACCCGTGGGCTGCCACCCACAGACTATGCCCACCTGCAGCGAAGCTTCTGGGCCCTGGCCCAGAAGGGTAAGTGCATGCTGAGGGGGCTGCTGGGGAGCAGACAGGAGTGAGCGAGGACTCTGATGGTCTGCCCCACCCCCTGTAGTGCACAGCTCCCTCAGCAGCGTCCTGGCCGCCCTCACCACGGAACGGGACCGACTGAGGGACATGCACCAGGGCTCAGAGTTGTCAAGGATGGGGGTGAGGCCTGGGGGACAGGGTGGCTGGTGGGGGGAGAGGGCTTCAAGCTGGGGACTGCCAGCCTGGGGTCCGATAGCAAATCTGGGTCAGGGTGGGGAGTTGGCAGAGGAAGTCTCTGCAGAGATGCAGCAAGGTGGGGAGGACGTCATCCTCCTGTGACACTGTGTCCCTCACCCTCTCCCTGCAGGTCTCTGAGGCCTCCACTGGCCAGAGGCGCCTCCACTCACTGTCCACCTCCTCTGACACCACAGCGGACTCTTTCAGCTCCCTCAACCCTGAGGAGGTGCGGAGCCAGGGTGGGTTGTGGGGGCCGATTCTCCTGTGCCTTCTCTCCCAGCGAGAGCCAAGGCCCAGGGCAGTGGGTGAAGTTTGTTTTTAGTCCCAAAGACAGCCCCCAAAATCCTGGCTCTATTGGCTTTCCCATAAGGTCAGCAGCAGCCCCATCTCGATCGTTATGTAACAACGTGCAGGGTACTTTTACTTTTAATTCAGAGTCCTCTGATGCAGTGATTCTCACCCTCAACATAACAAAACTGAGGCTCAAAGGATCTAATGGGTGGGCTCAGGCTCCTGTAATTACAGATGGGCTGAACTGAGACTCGGGTTCTGAGCACAGACTCTGGGGCTGCGTTCCACGGGTTCAAATCTGGCTCTCCTGCCTGCCGACTTTGTGATCCTGAGCCTCAGCATCCTAATCTGCAAAGTGGGGGTGACAATTGCACCTACCTCACAGGGTAGGTGTCAGGATTGAGTGGGTTAGTGCACACAGAGGGCTTGGAGCGGGGCTCAGGGTCAGTGCCAGGAAGTGTAAACAGTTATGATGGAGACTGCGTCCCCTCACTCCCAGGCCAGGGCTCATTTTACTATGCCTTTGTCCCCCTCTCACTCCCCTCTGCCTCTTCTGCTCAGAAGGTGTCTGACTCAGCAAAAGTGCCCGGTTATGCCTCCCTCTCAATGGAACTGTCAGGCAAGCGGGTGCCCTGCTTGATCCCCTCGGCTTGGCCCCGGAGCCTGACATCCATCTGGCTGCTCCCACAGCAAGAAGCTCTGTACATGAAGGGGCGCGAGCTCACCCCCCAGCTGTCGCAGACCAGCATCCTGTCCCTTGCTGATTCCCACACGGAGTTCTTCGATGCCTGTGAGGTTCTCCTCTCCGCCAGCTCTTCTGAGAATGAGGTGAGGGAGGAGGGAAGCTGGCAGTGAGGCGGGGGGGACCTTGGGAACAGAAGGGTGGGATCCACAGAGACCATAGATTCCTCAGCCCCTTCTCACCACCTCAGCTGCTATCTCTGGGACTATGTCCAGATCAGCTGGGTTTGTGTGGCCCTGCTCAGAAATCTCTGCTAGGGACTCTTCTCCTAGAGGAGTGTGACATTTTTATCCCCATTGGGTTCTCCTGAAACTACTGCCACAGCTGCAACCCCAGTCATCTTCCTATGACCCTGTCTCAGCTTCAGCACACCCTTGATCCCCTCTTCTCAGACCCTGAACCTCAGTAATCCCCAACTTCCCTTCCTTCTGTGTCCCACCAAGTCCCTGAGCTTTCTCCCACCAGCCGCAGGGCCCGGCCCTCCCCTTCCCAAGGTGGCTGGGCACATTCTGTGATGCCAGGCATCCCGGGGCAATGTCTTAGGGCTCAGAGCCCCCCCAATACATTCTCTTCCCCTTCCCAACAAAGGGCTAGCTGGGCAGATTCTTGCCAGGCCCTGGGCACTGCCCAGCTGCCCGGGGGAGTCCTAGTCTGCCCGGCCTGTCATCTGTCCTGGCCCAGGCCTCAGAGGAGGAGGAGTCATGTACCAGTGAAGTCACCACCAGCCTGTCTGAGGAGATGCTGGACCTCAGGGGAGCTGAGCGCTGTCAGAAAGGTGCCAGCTGGGTGGGCAGGCAGGAAGGGGTGGGAGGCGGGTGGAAAAACAGGGTTTGTCCATGGCTCAGGCCCATGCAAAGGCTATCCCTTGTGGTGACTGATGGGCTAGTGGCTTTGGATGCTGACTGCAGGAGCTAGGGAAGGCCAGGTCATGAACTGGGAAATGTTCCAGGAGCAGCTTTGCCGGGGTGGGCCAGGCTCCGGCCTTGGGGCTGCCTCTGTTGCAGCAGGCTTGCCTAGGGCCTGGGAGGGAGGCAAGAGATCCTACTTTGCTGCTTGTTAGCAGTGTGGCTCTGGACCTGTCATTTTACTTCTGAGAGCCTATTTCCTCATCCATAAAATGGGCTGGATAATCTGCACTCTGACCTCTGTTTCTGTGTTTATAAAGGGAACAAAAGGCAAGGGTGAGGACTCGGGAGGGGCTCCTGGGGTGCAGGGTTTCTGGCAGTGGGAACTGTCTGCCCCTTTGCATGGCTCCCACCCCTGCCAGCCAACTCAGTCCCTGGGAACTCGTCAGCAGTTACAGCCCCAGTCACCCTGCCCTGCTGTGAGTCGAGACAAGGGCTCAGGGGCGAGTGTCCCAGGGGCTTGGGAGGCAGCTGGGCCCTGGACTGGGCTGTGGGCTTGCCATGTCTGGGATGCCTGTTGCCCAGATGGAGAGTGACATGGCAGGGCGGCCCCAGGGGGGTGTGTTCCAGGGAGATCCATGGGGCCACCCCGCCGTCGCTGCCTGCCGGCGGCCAGCGGGCCCGGGGCTGACGTGAGCCTGTGGAACATTCTGCGCAACAACATCGGCAAAGACCTGTCCAAGGTGTCAATGCCTGTGCAGCTCAACGAGCCGCTCAACACTCTGCAGCGGCTCTGCGAGGAGCTGGAGTACAGCAGCCTCCTGGACCAGGCCAGCCGCATCACCGACCCCTGCGAGCGCATGGTACCTGCTTCCCGTCCTCACGCCCAGCCCAAGGCTGCTTCCTTCTCCCTGGGACCTTTTCTCCCAGAAAATCCTGGCTGGGCTGTTCCTTACTGCTGAAGTTCCACCCCAAGGTCCCATACTTTGCTTGCTTGGGGTGGCGGCCCCGTCCTCAGTACCCTGCACCTGCCTTGCCCCCCACAGGTGTACATTGCAGCCTTTGCTGTCTCGGCCTACTCCTCCACATACCACCGAGCCGGCTGCAAGCCCTTCAACCCCGTCCTGGGGGAGACCTACGAGTGTGAGCGGCCTGACCGAGGCTTCCGCTTCATCAGTGAGCAGGTGTGGCCTTGGGAGAAGAGGGCTGGCCTTGGGTGTCTGGGGCAGGGAGGGACCTGGGCTTTGGGACCAGAGCTGGGGCAGAGGGACCAGGGCCTGGGAGAGGAGTGTGGGCAGTTGGCTCTGTGCCGGGCCCTGCGGTGCTTCCTGGCCCACGTTCTGAGGTCCAGCCATTGGATCCCAGGAGTTCCACCTGGGGGCTCATGCTCTAGGGGGCAATCTTGGGCTAGGATGAACTGAAGGATGAATTGGAGAGAGCTGGGAGTACAGGGGCTGGGGAGAATGGGATGTTCCTTCTAGATGGTGTAGAGGAATGCATGGAGCAGGCTTGGGAAGGTTAGAGATGGGGCTGGAAGACAAGGCGGGCCAGACGCTGAGGAGCCTGCCAGTGAAGGGAAAGAGGCCTTGGGCTTTTGTATGTGTGTTTTTAAATCCTGAAGGCATTGGCACCATGGAGGATTTGAGGCAGTGGAGTGGCTGCTCAGAATCGCAGTGTGCAAAGCACACCCAGGTGGCGTGTGCCTGGTTGGCGGAGGCTGACAGGGTCCACCTTGTCATCTCTGTAGAGCTAATGAGTCCCTGCACTTAGGCTGCGGTGTGTTTGGTTCAAGAGCTGTTTATGTGCTGCCCCGACGGGGCCTGGTGCTCAGCGGGGTACCCTCCCGTGTAGGGAATGGGGAGGTTTTTGTCGAGAGGAAGAAGTCTGGGCGGCCTGGTCTGGGGTCTTCAGTGGGTGCATGGTGGCGCCAGTTAGTGAGGTGTCTGTGGGAGCACACTGTCTCTGTGGACTCGACTTCCACAGGAGACGGCCAGGAGGCTCTGGAGTCGCTGGCCTGGAGCTCCTCCAAGAGCAGCAGGTGGCACTAACAGGTCGAGGTGTGGCCAGCTTAGAGGGAGGAGATCAAGGGAGGACCGCCCTCGGGAGGACCGCTCGCAGTGTCTAGGGAGGAGGGCAGGAGGGAACGCGGGTCCCTGGGACCTGAGGGGTGTCATCGGCTTCCTGCGTGAGGAAGGTTTCTGAGACAGGATGAGGACAGAGACTGGATTACAGAGGGTGTAGAGTGTAGGTTTTATAAAAAATAGAGAAAAAGGCAGACTATTTTCCAAAAATTTTATCATAAGGGACAGAGGAGAGAGAAGTGGCAGTTGGTAGGGGGTAAAGGTCGAGGCAGTTTGTGTGTTTGTTTGTTTGGATTTGAAGTGTTTTTGGAAACATGGTGAAGATTGACACAGTACACTCGTGCATACAACAGAAAATAAGCCTCCCTCTCATCCCAACACTCTGAAGGGACTACTGCTAGCAGCTTTTGGGATTCCTCCCAGAAATGTTTTACGCATATGTGAAGAAAGATGTGTGTGTCTAGAAAAGAAAGGTTTGCTATTTTTTAAGGTGGAACAAACAGAAAATCTTTATATTCAGAGAAAGAGAAATTAAGAGGGAAAAACTGAAGGTACAGAAGGAGGAGGAGGGAGGAGCCTGGGGGGCATCGGTGGGAGCAGGCTGACTGCAGCCAGAGCAGAAGGAATCGCCCCCCTGACCCACTTCTGTTCTGTCACAGACTGTGGGAGGCAAATGAGGTTTGAAGGGCCTGGCTCGTGCCTAGGTCCTCAGAGGAGGACTGGTGAGGGATGTCAAGGCCCCAGATACGGGACATTGTAGGTTTAGCAGTTTCTTAGTGTGGGTCATGTCTGTGTTTTGGCAACAGAGTCAGAACCAGGGGTGCACAGAGGAGGCCGGCGCTGGCATTTCTGGCAAGTGGGGGAGGTGGCTGAGGGTATTAGGTGAGAGTGCTGTGAAGGGCAGGAGGGGGCTGGCAGACCATGGGAGGGCAGTGCAGTCGGGGACCTGGACGTCTTGGCTGGAGCTGTGGGCGACAGGCGGAGAGAGAGGCAAGGCAGGCAGGCTGTGGGTTGTTGGAATTGAAGGCTCCAGATGTGGAGCCATTCCAAGTGGGGACAAGGCCAAGTGTTTCCAAGGGTGTGGGGTGGAGTTTGCAGGGCGATGATCAGCTTTGGGGGGCGGTGGTGGGGAGATGGCGGGGAAGAGGGTCGTCAGCAGGGGCTGCATTTCAGGCAGGGGATGGGGTTCCCACCTGTCAGGTGGTTACAGGGTGATGATCAGCTTTGGGGTGTGGTGGGGGGAGATGGTAGGGAAGAGGGTCATCAGCGAGGGCTGGGTTTCAGGCAGGGCATGGGGTGGAGGCCCCCCCATCACTGTTGCAGGGAACTTTTCAGGCTTGAGCAGGGGTTCGCCATAGACAGGGCCAGCCAGGGGAGCTCCTGAGGAAGAGTGAGTGAGAAGGGAGAACATAGGGGCCTCATGGGAAGAAGAGAGGATGATGGGTTTGGGAGGTGGCCAAGGGTGATAGACAAGAGACCTGGAACCAGCTGGTCTTGTGGTACTTAGGGGAACTAGGGGTGGGAATAAGGGACTTTGGGGTGCCCTAATGGTGCTCGGGGATAGCCTCAAGATAACTTCTTTGCTCACCAAGGTCTCGCACCACCCCCCTATCTCGGCCTGCCATGCAGAGTCTGAGAACTTCGCCTTCTGGCAAGGTGAGGAGTAGAGGGCAGGGCCGGGGTGGCCCTGGGCAAAGGGAACACCCTCTGGCCTTATCTCTGTTGTTCTCTCTCCCTCCCCTAATCCAATTCCAGATATGAAGTGGAAGAACAAGTTCTGGGGCAAATCCCTGGAGATTGTGCCTGTGGGAACAGTCAACGTCAGCCTGCCCAGGTGGGATTCTTCGACTCTTAGCAGCCAGGCCAAGCCACAGGCAATCCTTCAGGCTGGAGGGGGCGTGGCCTTAGGGACAGGATAAGGACGGGATAGGAAGGTCTGGCCTGAAGCTGCTTGTAGTGGGGTCAGTGTCTGTAGGTTTTACACCTATATTTACGGCAGTTGCCAATAGAGAAAGATGAAAAGCCTTGGAACGTAGTAGAGCTGGAAGGGCCCATCGAGGTCATCTGACTCAGCAGTTTTCACACTTTTTTGACCATGACTCACAGTCTCACAGTCAGAAATGCCTTTGAGACTTCAAGCCAACGTGTACACATACACGCACACAGAAACCTAAATTTATCTCAGGACTCAGGGGTCACAGACAAAATTTGAAAAACTCTCATCTAGCTAATTTTACAGGCAGGGGACTGAAGCCAGAAAGAAAAAGGGTATTGAGAGTGGTCTGGGTGTTGTGGTAGAGATCCTGGATTTTGGAGTCAGAAGCCCTGAGTTCTGCCACTCAACAGTGATGCAAATTAGCACCAGCCTGTAGTCCCAGCTACTGGGGAAGCTGAGGCAGGAGAATTTCTTCAACCTGGGAGGTGGAGGTAGCGGTGAGCTCAGATTGCACCACTGCACTGCACTTCAGCCTGCCTGGGCAACAGAGCAAGACTCTGTCTCAAAAAAAAACAAAAACAAACAAACAAAAAAAAATAGTGATGCAAGCAGCAAAAACACTTGACACTTCAGAGCCTTGAGCCTGCTTGCGTGTGACATGACAGTAAGAAGTGATACCCAAGAGAGGTGAGGATTAAGCAGGATAATGGATGTGAACGTACACATGGTTCCTGGTGCCCAAGGGCAGGACATTTTGTGTATTTTCATCCCCGTTGCTCAGGCACTCAGGGGCTTTGTAGATGAGTGGAGATGTGTTCGTTGAATACGTTCTGTGAAGGCCACTCTGCCTTGTGATTATAAGTCATCCTTCACTGCAGAACCGGAGCTGGGACCCCAGGGTTCCTGTCACAGACCCACGTGACCTGCTCCAGCAAGACAGGAGGCTCCTGACTCATTTGTTCCCTGGGGCCAGCCAGCTGCCCTTCCATACCTTGTCTCTCTCAGGTTTGGGGACCACTTTGAGTGGAACAAGGTGACGTCCTGCATTCACAATGTCCTGAGCGGTCAGCGCTGGATCGAGCACTATGGGGAGGTGCTCATCCGAAACACACAGGACAGCTCCTGCCACTGCAAGATCACCTTCTGCAAGGTGTGTGTGCCACCTTGACCCTGCCCATCCACCCCCAGCAGCCTCAGTCTCTGGAGGTCACCCTGGCTAAGGGGGAGGGGACACCTCCCTAAACCCTGCCTTCCCCACCCCAGGCCAAGTACTGGAGTTCCAATGTCCATGAGGTGCAGGGCGCTGTGCTCAGTCGGAGTGGCCGTGTCCTCCACCGACTTTTTGGGAAGTGGCACGAGGGGCTGTACCGGGGACCCACGCCAGGTGGCCAGTGCATCTGGAAGCCCAGTAAGTGGAGGGGTCACAGAGGGCTGGGTGAGGCTGGAGCAGCTCAGGCATGGTGCACCTGCCCCAGCCCCTTGCCTTCCCCCAGACTCAATGCCCCCCGACCATGAGCGAAACTTCGGCTTCACCCAGTTTGCCTTGGAGCTGAATGAGCTGACAGCAGAGCTGAAACGGTCGCTGCCTTCCACCGACACGAGGCTCCGGCCAGACCAGAGGTCAGTGCCGGATGGTGCCGGCCTAGAACCATCTAGTTCACTCCCTCCACAGAGTACAGAGCTGGGGCTTTGTCCTTCCTTCACTGAGTGGCCTCAGAGAAATGAGGCTTGTCTAGAGGACAGAGCTGGGCAGGGACAGAGGCCTTGGGTTTGGGGGCCCCTGCAGATGGGCAGTTCCCCTGAGTTTGATCTGGATCCTCAGGTACCTGGAGGAGGGGAACATACAGGCTGCTGAGGCCCAGAAGAGAAGGATCGAGCAGCTGCAGCGAGACAGGCGCAAAGTCATGGAGGAAAACAACATCGTACACCAGGCTCGCTTCTTCAGGTGCCTCGGCCTCGCCCTCCACCCTGGGTCTCCCCATGAGCCCTGCTTGGAGCGGGGCAGGTGCGGGAGGCAGCACCCTAGGACCCTAGCCTGCCTTCTAGATGTTCACCCCTCACTGCCACCGCCTTCTCCCACCAGGCGGCAGACAGATAGCAGCGGGAAGGAGTGGTGGGTGACCAACAATACCTACTGGAGGCTGCGGGCCGAGCCAGGCTATGGGAACATGGATGGGGCCGTGCTCTGGTAGCCCTGGCCCCGGGGGCAGGAGGCTCTGGTTCCTCACTCCTCCTGCCTCCACCCCCTACCACGGACACATGGGTGAGGCCAGGCTCCCTGCCTCACTGCCCTTGAGACCAAAGGGGCAGCCCTGGCCCTCCCTCCCCTCTGCTGGCCAGAGGGTCTACATCTCAGCCCAGCCCCCACCCCACCGTTTGGGGTGAGAAGCAGAATCTGTGCTTCCCAGTCTCCTTGCCCCAGACAACCAGCATGTAAGACCCTTCCCGCTTCACCATTCCCCTTCCTGTCCCCTTTGGGGTACTTGGGGGAGACTCTGGCTCCCAGGATCTGTTCCCCATTTCAGTGCCTTCCTAGGACACAAGGGACCCCTTGACGCTCCCCAGGCTTTCTGTGCCCAGGGCTCTGTCCCCGGCGGTGAGGTTGCAGTGAGTGAAGGAGAGATGATCTGTTCTCCCTCCCCTTCCCCTGCCCATCTCCAGCGTCTTCTTCCCCTTCCCTGGCCCTGCAGGGCCTTCTCCAGCTCCCTTTGGTTGGTCCCTGGCCATCCCTCCTGTCCTGGATCCCTTCTCCCTGACTGCAAAATGCCTGCAGCTTCCAGCTCCTTCGTCCCTGATCCTCAAGTGGTTCCCTCCCGTCTCAGCTCAGCGGATTCCCCAGAGTGGAGGAGGCCTCTCCATGAGGAGGGGAGCAGCCCAAGGCACCTGGCCTCCGACCCACCGGCAGCGAGTGCGCAGGTGTGAGTGTAAGTTCATGTAGGAGAGTGTGTGCGTGTGCGCCTGTGCCCTGCTTGCAGGCGAGCAGGGCTCCCTCATGTAGCCCGGCCTTCCCCCTGCTGGGGGTCCACCACATCGCTGCTCTTTCTCACAGTCTGCCTCTGATGAGGGCGAATTGCTATGACATTCCAAGCTCCAATAAAGACTGTCCCAGACTTTGGCCTGTGACCATTCATTGAAAAACATGTGGGCTCAAGGTCAGTGGAAAGCCCTCTGCCACTGTCATGGGTAAAATGAATTGTGTCCCCAAGAAATGTTTCTAGCCCCCAGGCATGTGCATGTGACCTTAGTTGCAAATAGTGTCTTTGCAGAGACAAGCTAAAATGAGGTCGCATTGGATTTGGGTGGCTCTACTCCAGTGACTGGTCTCCTTATAAGTAGAGTGAAATTTGGGCACACAGACGTACGCAAGGGAAGACAAGTGTGTGAAACAGACACACGGGAGTCAACCACGTGGAGACGTAGGCAGAGATGGGAGCGATGCATCTGAAAGCCAAAAGTGCCAAGGCTGCTGGCAACCGCCCGAAGCTTGGAGAGAGGCTGAGAGAGATTCTCCCACTGAGCCTCAAGAAGGAGCCAACCCTGCTCACACCCGGCCTCAGCTATGAGAGAATACATTTCTGTTGTTTTAAGTCACCCAATATGTGGTGCATTGTTACAGCAACCTCAGGAATTGAATACAGCCACCACCAACCCAAGCCAAAAGCCCAGAGGCCATCTTCCCTCCCGCTTGATGCCCTGTCACTTCTAACCCAGGTGTCTCTCTGCACTGGCCCCTTCTCTCCATTGCACTGGCTAGGCTGGGCCCTCATCAACGCTTGCCTGGACTATTGCAGTGGCCTCCAGGGCGGTATTTCTTCTTCTTTTTTTTTTTGAGACAGAGTTTCACTCTTGTTGTCCAGGCTGGAGTGCAATGGCGCGATCTCAGCTCACCGCAACTATGCCTCCCGGGTCCAAGCAATCCTCCCGCCTCAGCTCCTGAGCAGCTGGGATTACAGGCATGTGCCACCACGCTCGGCTAATTTTGTATTTTTAGTAGAGACGAGGTTTCTTTTTTTTTTTTAATTTTTTTTTTTTTTGCACACAAAACAATAAACATTTTCTAAAAGTACATACAAACATAAAGATGCATATCAAACATATTAGGAAGATTGCACATGGGAAGACGGGGAATAGAAATGGGGGGTGGGAATTAAAGAAAATAAATGAGAGAGGGACTTTGTATGGATCAATGATAATAACTCAATTCTCTATTTGACAAAGGAGAAGGAAGAGGAAGAAAAAGAAAGTGGGATAAAGGATCAGAAAGGGAGGAAAATAGAAAAAATTAGAGTATGACTCCAGGGTAGACCTGTTTTGTTGTCACTTGGTTGGTTGGTTGGTTTGTCAGTTGTATTTTTCATATGTTTCGCCATGTTGGCCAGGCTGGTCTCGAACTCCTAGCCTCAAGTGATCAACCCGCCTCGGCCTCCCAGAGTACTGGGACTACAGGCGTGAGCCACCACGTCCAGCCCCCACATTGCTTCTGGCCTCTGTGGTAGACCTCCCAGACGGGGCGGCCGGGCAGAGGCGCTCCCCACATCCCAGACGGGCGGCCAGGCAGAGGTGCTCCTCACTTCCCAGACAGGGTGGCGGCCGGGCAGAGGCGCTCCTCACTTCCCAGACGGGGCGGCCGGGCAGAGGCGCTCCTCACATCCAGGGGGGGGGCGGGCCTTCCCGACGGGGCCGGGCAGAGGCCTCCTCACTTCTTCCCAGACGGGGGGCCGGGCAGAGGCGCTCCTCACATCCCAGACGATGGGTGGCCAGGCAGAGACGTTCCTCACTTCCTAGACGGGGTGGCGGCTGGGCAGAGGCGCTCCTCACCTCCCAGACGGGGCGGCCAGGCCGAGGAGCTCCTCATAACCCAGACGATGGGCGGCCGGGCAGAGATGCTCCCCACCTCCCAGACGGGGCGGTGGCCGGGCAGAGGCTGCAATCCTAGCACCCTGGGATGCCAAGGCAGGCGGCTGGGAGGCGGAGGCTGCAGTGAGCCAAGACCACGCCACCGCACTCCAGCCCGGGCAACACCGAGCACCGAGTGAGCGAGACTCCGTCTGCAGTCCCAGCACCTCGGGAGGCCGAGGCGGGCAGACCACTCGAGGTCAGGAGCTGGAGACCAGCGTGTCCAACATGGTGAAACCGCGCCACCAGCCAAAGGAGAAAAACCAGGGAGGGGTGGTGGCGCGCGCCAGCAATCCCAGGCGAGGGCAGGAGAATCACGAGAGGCGGACGCAGGGAGTCTGCAGCGAGCCGCGTGTACTCCAGCCTGGGCCACAGAGGGAAGAAAAGAAAGAAGAAAGCAAGGAGGAAGGAAGGAAAGAAGGAAGGAAGGAAGGAAGGAAGGAAGGAAGGAAGGAAGGAAGGAAGGAAGGAAGGGCGGGCGAGACGAGGTTTCTCCATGTTGGTCAGGCTGGTCTCAAACTCCCAACCTCAGGTGATCTGCCCACCTAAGCCTTCCAAATGGCTGGGATTACAGGCATGAGCCACGGTGCCTGGCTTCCAGGGCGGTATTTCAAGAGAAAATGTGGCACCTCATGTCTGCTTAAAATACATCCGCTGCTTCCCAGTGCCTAGAGGAAAATCCAAACTCTTCAACCGGTAGAAAACCACATGGCCCCTGGCCCCCTGTCTGGCACAGAGTGCTGGCCCCCACACTCAGCACCCTAAGTCAGGTCTTTGCTAGTACCCCGCTTTGACCCCCCAGGATCAATGAGTGTTCAAGGGCGGAAGGGAGGGAGGAAGAACAGGACCAGCTGCCTTTCCTCCCCACTGCCCTCGCCCCTGGGGCCAGCTCTGATTCTGAAGCTGTGTGATCTTGGTCAGGTTGCCTTCCCCTTCTGTTTAGAGGCTTCAGTCTTTCATTTGGCTCCTTTTGTGTCTTAAAGGAGAACATCTGTGAGGTGACCCAGGCTCCTCATTTTATTCGTTCTCTCTTAGCCCCTCTTCCCCACTCCCACCCCCCCCCCCCCACCTGCAGCAACAGCGACCCCAGTCCTGCTCTGGTCCAGTGAGTGTCCCAGGAGGAAGTCATGCTTTCTTTGGGGGGTGGCAGAGTGGCAGGAACAGAGGGGACCTCTGAGCTATGACAGCCCTTCACATTGTCATCTGTTTCTTCCTCCTCATCCCCTGCAGAGGAGCGGTGGTCCACATTTCCAGTTTATTTACAGAGAATATCAAAGTTAAAATGAACACACTTGTCCTGGCACCACATGCCAGAAATAACCTCAACCCATTCCAAAAAAAGCCAAGGCCAACACACATTCAGGATATTTTTAAACAGCATGTGCTGCCCTGCTCCGGGCCCTTTCCCCTCAGAGCACCACAGCACCTGACCGACCAGCCCGTGACAAACTGCCACATATTTTAAGAACCAGAGTTTAGGCTGGGCGCGGTGGCTCACGCCTGTAATCCCAGCACTTTGGGAGGCAGAGACGGGTGGATCACGAGGTCAGGAGTTCAAGACCAGCCTGGCCAAGATGGTGAAACCCTATCTCTACTAAAAATACAAAAATTACCCAGGTGTGGTGGTGCGCACCTGTAATCCCAGCTACTGAGAAGGCTGAGATAGGAGAATTGCTTGAACCCAGGAGGCAGAGGTTGCAGTGAGTCGAGATCGTGCCACTGCACTCCAGCCTGGGCAACAGAGTGAGACTCCATCTAGAAAAAAAAAAAAAAAGAGAGAACCAGAGTTTAAAATATACCAAATTCCCAAGTTATTTTTCCAGGGGAGACAAAAAAAGCTCAAAATTCCTCTGCCTCTGTGGCTGTGCCCTCTAGACCAGCATCCTCCCCCGAGTCCTTTCCCAGGCACAGCCCAGGTGCCACCTCAACAGCTGGAAGCGGGGGGTAAGGTTGTTTTTGCTTCTTCTGGGGCCCAGCAGATGAGGGGGCAGTCCCATCTGAAGGACTGTGGTCTCCTTAGAAACGTTCCCCATCTGGCCAGGGCTTTGTGAGTCACTGCTGATGGGAGCTCAGGCCAGGCTGAGGGGAGCCTGGGGTTCTGGCCCCAGTCTGTGCTCCATGGACAGAGTGTGAGGGGCCCACACCAGCCAGGAGTTCAAGGAGCGGTGCCAGCTTCTGGCCACCAAGAATCCCAGGGTGGAGTGCTCAAGTCAGTGATCTGAGAAAGGAATGGTGGGCCCCCTTCTCAAGCCTGTCAGCCTAGTCCAGATGTCCCACAGGAGTACCCATTACCACTGGGTCGTGGGGAGCCAAGCACAGACCCAGATCTCCTGCCTTGGTTGGAGGACATGGTGGGCTTGGGGCAAAGGGGAGAATTTGGGGGCTTAATGGCCCTTAACTAGGCTCAGAGTGCAGTAGTTTGGAGAACCAGGGACCTGCTTCCCTGGATGAGCAAAGGAGGATGGAGCTTGGACAGCAAGGGAAATGCTCGGGCCAAGCAATGCTGGCAGAGGGAGAGGAAGGTAGGCAGGAGGTGTCTCAGTCCTCATTTTGCCTCTTTGGACCCTCCACCTCCAAACTGCTCCACCCAGAGGGATTTAAGCAATTTTTAAAATTTTTATTAATCATTATTGAATAGCTGACAGGGACACCTGGGTTGGAAGGAGCAAAAACAAAAAAAAGTCAAAAATACATAAAAGCCCCAACTGCTTGCATCTTCTGAATAAAGGGTGTGTGTGTGTGTGTGTGTGTGAGTGTGTGTGAGTGTGTGAGTGTGTGTGAGGTGTGAGAGTGTGAGTGTGTGAGTGTGTGAGTGTGTGTGTGAGTGTGTGTGAGTGTGTGAGTGTGTGTGTGTGTGTGTGTGTGTGTGTGTAATAAACAGAGAGGGGAAAGAGTGCTGAACCAGGTGAGAGGCATTCACATTCCCTCCATGAGGTCAAAGTGGAGGGGTGTTCAGGGCAGGAGGAGGCTGCTGGGCCAGCACTGTGCCTCCCAGCTTCACCTGGATGGCATGCAGCCCAAGGGGATGTGTGCAGGGGAGTCCCACTCTCTCTGTTTCGGGGAGAATGAAGGTGGTGGGGAGAGTGGTGGGGTAACCCCCAGCCCCTGACCAATGCCTGCTGAGAATGCAGAGATTTTATGTCCGACCTCAATTCCACCAGCTCCAGTCTGCCCCGGGAGTGGTGCACAGCTCTCCTATTCTAGGCTGCCCTAGTCTAGTCCCAGTTCTGACACAGGCACCTTAAAGATCCTGGATTACATTGCCTGGCCATGTCCAATCCCTTTAGGGAATGCTCAAGGGACCTTGCCATTGAGTCATTAGTTTAATGGTGTCTCCTTACTGCAAAGGACACGTTTTATAAGTGATTTCCCCTTTTAGAGACCCTCTAGTACTAGCAGGGGTAGAAAAGGAGAAGAGGCTTAGCACTCTCCCCCTGGGACCCATCTCTGTTCCCCTTAAGGTGGTCAGGGAGGGCAGTGTAGGACTTCAGAGAGACATTCACAGGCTGGCCTGGGCCAGGTCTCGCTCATCCAATGACCTATTTCTGATACAGGCACTTAACCAGATCACCTGGCCTTATGCAGTGGAGCAGGGACTGGTCTTCCTGATTCTTGCCACACATACCCTCATCTTCTCCTCATCTGTACCTTAAGAGGCATTACCATCAGAGGGGAACACTGAGAGTTATCAAGATCCCGACAGGCCAGAGTCAGGTCTGCATGGGACTCAGGCAGGTGGTTCCAGGGGCTGGGAGAGCGTGGCTCCACGGGTGGGGGTTCTAGAGCACTACTCATGTCTCTCTCTCTCTTCTTTTAGAGACAGGGTCTAACCCAGGCTGGAGTGCAGTGGCGCGATCATAGCTCACTGCAACCTTGAACACCTGGGCTTCAGCAATCTTTCCGCCTCAGCCTCCCAATTAGCTAGGACTACAGGCGCACATTACCACACCTGGCTAGTTTTTTTTGTTTGTTTGTTTAATTTTTAGTAGAGATAGGGTCTCACTATGTTGCCAAGTCTGGTCTCAAACTCCTGGGATCAAGCAACTTTCCAGCATTGGCCTCCTAAAGTGCTGGGATTATAGGCGTGAGCCACCTTGCACGGCCCATGTCTCATTAACACATGTCATCACATGGTGCAAAGTCTTCAGGTTGCTGAAAGATGCCTCCAGGCCCTAAGGTATGTGGAGGGGTGGCTTTGATGAGCAAGTCCAAACTGTGGGCACTATGCCCCAGGATGCCAGGCCCCTGGGGATGTTGGGCCTTGCTGACCCCTAATATGAGAGGCCCCTCAAAATGAAGCGTCTGTCCAGAGGAGGGTAGGTGGGTGGGCTGGGCTCTGGGAGGGGTGTGGGTGAAGAAGAGATTGGCAGGGCCAGGGCAGGAGCAGGAAGAAGAGAGAAAAGCCTGAGAGTCAGCCACAGTCTGTCTAGGACGAAGGTGGTGAGATTCTCCAGGCATCCTCAAGAGGGCACCCCAGGCTCTTGAAAGAACCAATTTAGTCTCATCCCAAGCCCCACCTGACAGGTGGCTGCACCACCAGCTGCATGGAGTATCAGGCCTCCAAGGATGTGGCCCTGGCTGGACCCAGCCTAGCAGTGATCAACAGCAGCGGCAGACACTGTTACAGCCGCATTCCTATGGACTGCCGGCCACCCCCGCCTGCCCTCTTCATCTTCGAAGAGAACGCACAAGTCAGGAAACCCCTGTTCTGGGAGACCCAGGTGTCCCCAGCCACTCCCAAGAGCTGCCCAGATGGTCTGGGGGAAGGAGTTCAGGCCCCTTTTGCTGGTGTCTCTTCACTTCCAGGTGACATCCCTCCCAAGGACAGCTGGTCAGGACACCCTTCCTCCAGAGCCCTCATAAGATGGACGTTTCCCTAAGATTCCACTAAAACCTCTCCTGCTTCTGTCACCCCAGAGCCCATCACACACTGGGATGGGAACCCCTGCATTTAGTTCTGTAGGCTAACGTTAGGTGAAGTGTGTGTGTGTGTCTGTGTGTCTGTGTGTGCAGGCGCGCACATGGTTTGAAGAAGGTGGTGTCCACGGTGCCCTCCTGGGAGGGATGAGAATGAGGACAAGAAGGAAGGGAGCTATTGAGCCAGTGCCAGTTTAGCAGAGAAGCCTTGGCTTCTGTGGGAAGCCGTCTCACCTAGGACCCCTGAGGAGGGAGGGCGAAGGTGGGAGATGCCGAAGGCAGGTCACATTGGCCTTCCCTCCCTTCTCCTCCATTAAGCAAGATGTTACAGGCCCAAGAGAGACACTCTCCTCCAAGCTGGGCCTAGTGGGCCGCAGCCCTCAGAGGCTGGCACAGTCACCTCCCACCACCTCCCATGCAGCCTGGGCGGGGAAGAGCCCTGGACCAAGAGCCAGGAATCCTGAGTTCTGGCCCTGGCTCTGCCATTTATTCCTTTCACCTCCTGAGCCTCAGTCGCCTCCTTTGTAGCTTGGGGGTGATACTGCTGGCCTTACCCCTTCACCGGTGTCTTGTTTGTCCTAGGACAGAGGAGGACTGAGGGTTGTTTTAACTGTGGAGCACAGGACAAGGGTGGCTTCAGATGACCTAGGCCACGGTCACCACCAGCTCTGCCGCTCCCACACCTCTGGGCCTTCCCAAGGCAGCAGCAATTCCCCCTGAGAGAGACAGAAGCAGAATTTAGTGTGTGAACCTGCAGACACCAGTTGGTGCCTTAACTCTCCTGAGACTTTTGCCAAAAATAGGAGGATGCAAAGTGTCTCCCCAGAAAGGTTGGGGGCTCTGGCATTGGTCAAAGTGGAGGGGACAGCACCCCTTATCTCTGTGGTCCCTCTCACCATCAGTTCCGGAGACAACCGAGCATCCTGTGTCTGTCAGGTGACTGATCCCCCTCCCCAGTTAAGGAGGCTTAGGCTGTGGGAAGCTCACACACAGGAGAGACATCTCCAGCTACAAGGGGGCAGAAAGTTCTGGAAGGGCAGGAAGTCCCAGCCTGGCAAAAATGCAGGTTGAGGGGGCAGAAATGGGCGCCTGCTCCCAGGTACCACACCTGGGACTGACATAGGGTGGCCCCAGGATGGGATGCAGCTGGGGGACACATGGGTCCCGAAGTGCCTGCAGGCAGGCAGGTGTGGACATCAGCCTCCCAGGAGCAGCTGGGACAGAGCCCAGCCACCCAACCAGACTGGCTCAGGTGCAGCAGGCCCAGTGGCCGTGGGGCAGAGCCCAAGGACCAGAGATGCCCAAGCCGGAGGGACGCGCCATGCCGCTGCCTCAGTCGCCTGTGCCTGGAGCGGCGAAGGCCCCACAAGGGTATTTTATTTTCAAATACCTTTGCATTTCTTGAATAAACCCACCTGGTCATGAGGTATTATCCCTTTTATGTATCACTGGAATCAATTTTCTAATAATTTATGTGGACTTTGCATCTATGCTTATGAAAGAAATCGGACACTAATTTATCTTTCTTATAATATTAGATTTTTCTGTAAACGTTTTCCTGGCCTCATCAAAGAGTTCGGAGGAGTTCCCTCTTCTTTTTCTATTTTCTTGAAGACTTTGATTATATTGCTGATATTTCATTCTTAAATGTGAAAATACTCACACCTGTAATCCCAGCATGTCTGGAGGCTGAGGCGGGAGGATGGCTTGAAACCAGGAGTTTGAGACCAGCCTAGGCAACATAGTGAGACTTTGTCTCAATAAAAAAAGAAAAGAAAGAAAGAAAATATTCACTGATAAATCAATCTGGGCCTTTATTTGAGGAAACACTTTGAATAACAATTTGTTTAACAGATATTGAACTATTCAAGGCTTTTACCTTTTCTTCTGCCAGTTTTGGTTAGTTTTTGGTTTTTATTTGGAAGAGTGTGTCCATTCAAATTCAAATAGTCAAATTTGTTGTTAAGTTGAACTTCTTTTAATGCCTGTAGGATCTTTTGTGATTATCCCTTTTCATTCTTGATATTAATAGGGATTTTAAAAATCTCACACTTAACCTGAAATGAATTGATTTATTATATAATCTAAATCATAGTCACATTTGCACAGTATAAAATCCTCTTCCTGTCAAAGAAAACTAGGACAAAACTCTTTTAAGGGCTTTCTATTTTAAAATTTATTTTTACATTTATCATGCATATGTGTGTGTTTTAAAACTTATAAAATATGGCCAGGCACAGTGGTTAACTCCTGTAATCCTAACACTCTGGGAGGCCAAAGTGTCAGGATTGATTGAAGCCAGGATTTTGAGACCAGCATGGGCAACACAGCAAGACCACTCTCAACGTAGGGTGTTTTTTTTTTTTTTTTTTTTTTTGAGACAGAGTCTCACTCTGTCACTCAGGCTGGAGTCCAGTAGCACAATCTTGAGTCACCGCAACCTCCACCTCCTAGGTTCAAGCGATTCTGCCTCAGCCTCCCAAGTAGCTGGGATTACAAGCGCCTGCCAGCACGCCCAGCTAATTTTTGTATTTTTAGTAGAGACTGGGTTTCACCATGTTGGCCAGGCTAGTCTCAAACTCCCGACCTCGTGATCCGCCCGCCTCGGCCTCCCAAAGTGCTGGGGTTACAGGCGTGAGCCACTGAGCCGGCCTAGCAAGACTACTATTGATTAACTAAAAATAATTTTTAAAAAATGTTGTGTATAAAGTGCTTATTACAAAAAACAATGGTTCTTTGCTTCATTCTTTCTCAGCCCCTTTGTCATTCATCCCAAACCCTTTCAGCTATTTTTTTCTGGTATTTCCTCCCTATATAGGAATACAATGCTCCTCCTGATATTAATGTCTTGATTTATCAGTTTTAAGCAATGTTATTAATAATTGATCTATTAAGGAAGATGAGGATTTAGCACTCTTACACTGGCCGTACACTCGCTTCCTCCCCATTTATCTTCTCCATATAATTATATGATAATTTTTGGTTAAAACAAAACTCAGGGCTGGGTGCAGTGGCTCACGCCTGTAATCCCAGCACTTTGGAGACCGAGGCGGGTGGATCACCTGAGGTCAGGAGTTTGAGGCCTGCCTGGCCAACATGATGAAACCCTGTCTCTGCTAAAAATACAAAAAATTAGCTGGGTGTGGTGGCAGGCACCTGTAATCCCAGCTACTTAGGAGGCTGAGGCAGGAGAATTGCTTGAAGCCTGGAGGTGGAGGTTGCAATGAGCTGAGATCACACGATTGCACTCTAGCCTGGGCAACAGAGCGAGACTGCATCTCAAAAAAGAAACAAACAAACAAAAAACAAAAACACAAAACAACACTCAGTGTTTATCTTACTGTGACTATGTATGAAAGTGCGCTTCTAGCTTATCATTTACAATTATCACCATAAGCTGAAGGTGGCTCCCATGCCTACGGTGATGGGGAAGGCAGGAAAGCTTGAAAAAAGGAGGAGCAGGGCAAAGGTTGTGGTAATAATTTAGGTCAGGTTTGGTGAGGACAGCCACCTAAACCAGTTTGGAGCTGGCTCAGTTTCCTATAACAGGAAGAGTAATTATTGGGTGATAACGCTGACTGAGTTAATTTAGGGGAATAATCCATAATCCAGTGTCATAAAATTCCTCCTGCCTGAGCTCAAAAAAAATTTCTGCAGCCCAGAAATCTTCCCGAGACTTTGAGATATCCAGCGAAATACTCCGTGGGAGAGATCCAGGCCTTGATAATGTTCCTGTTTATTCCCCTGATTATGATTTTTTTTTAATTGAAAGAGGCCAGGTTGGGCTATAACTCTTCTGAGGATGTTGTTGGAAATACTTTTTTTCCCACTATTTTCTCTCTGCCATTTGCGGTGAAGGGGTAACAATGAAAACTGGGATCTTCGTCCAGGATTGGGTGGAGAAGGAAGGCCTAATCACCCAAGCCCGGACCTAGTACAAATTCCTTGACTCTCACCTTGGGAAAAATCCAGAACCAGCAGAACCAACAGGTAAGGACCTGGAACAGTGTTGCAAAATCCTGAGGCCAGGAAGGAGGAGAAATTATTTTGACCTCAGGGAAAGGGAAGGTAGCAGAATACTTGAAATGACCCCGATCCGTCCAGGGTGCTGATTGGTTGGACCCATTTAAGGCTAATTATGAAATTGGCTCCCATGGCCTCTTGACTTCTGGTCTCAAGGAGAACTGAGGGTCCAGATTCTTCTCCTCCCAATTCTGAAACTCTTGACTTCAAGTGATCCACCTGCCTCGGCCTCCCAGAGTGCTGAGATTACAGGTGTGAGCCACTGCGCCTGGCCAGATTAAGAATTTCTTAAAGAAATAACAAATTCAGGCCGGACGCGGTGGCTCACGCCTGTAATCCCAGCACTCTGGGAGGCCGAGGTGGGCGGATCACGAGGTCAGGAGATCAAGACCATCCTGGCTAACACGGTGAAACCCCATCTCTACTAAAAATACAAAAAATTAGCCAGGCATGGTGGCAGGCGCCTGTAGTCCCAGCTACTCGGGAGGCTGAGGCAGGAGAATGGCGTGAACCTGGGAGGCGGAGCTTGCAGTGAGCTGAGATCGTGCCACTGCACTCCAGCCTGGGCGACACAGCGAGACTCCGTCTCAAAAAAAAAAAAAAAAGAAAAAAGAAATAACAAACTCACAATTCAGGATAGTAGTAAACTCTCAGGGAGACCTAGGGGAGACCAAGGGATTTGGAGAGGGAAGGAGTACACAGATAGATGCAGAATTATTGGTACCATTTTGGTCTTAGGGTGTTTGATTTGCAGGAATTTAATATTGTAATTTATATCCCAAATATATGCCACAAATCTTATTTTATATGCATCAAAAATGCAAAATAAAAGATAATAAAGATATAGAATATACCTCAAGGGAATCTCAAAAAGAATTAAACCTAGAATGTGTTTATCTGGTACTGGAAAAATTGGGCCACCCAAAGAAATGAAAACTATTGCTTTCTAGTCCTCACATCCTTGGTTTGTTACGTTGAAAATATTTAGATTGTTTTTTGTTTTTTGGTTTTTGTTTTTGTTTTTGTTTCTGTTTTTGTTTTGAGATGGAGTTTTGCTCTTGTTGCCCAGGCTGGAGTGCAATGGTGCGATCTTGGCTCACGGCAACCTCTGCCTCCCGGGTTCAAGCAATTCTCCTGCCTCAGCCTCCCATAGGTGGGATTACAGGCGTGTGTCACCACACCCGGCTAATTTTGTATTTTTGGTAGAGACGGGGTTTCTCCATGTTGGTCAGGCTGGTCTCAAACTCCCGACCTCAGGTGGTCTGCCCACCTCAGCCTCCCAAAGTGCTGGGATTACAGGCGTGAGCCACCGCAACAGTCCTATATTGTTAATTTTAGTACACGTTCATATTGAAAGTGACATTTTGTAAAATAATATAGTACATTATAGACTAATTTAGAAATACAGCTTTGTCACTCTCTCGTTTTATGAAACTATTTGATCCAAATTGTTTCTTCCATATCCCTTTTATTTTCACTGCCAGGGCTGTTTAAGCTCTTCTATCTCAGCTATTTGAGAATAAGCAATTTTTACATAATGTATGGTGGTATCCCTTGGAAGACACCCGTTTGCTGTCTGTAATCTTTACAACATAACCACCTACTGTATTTCTTTTAAATTTTTGTTATGAAAACATTATAAAATAACGTTACAGAGGGAACATATAATAAATCCTGATATTTCCATCTCCTAGAATGAGCAATCGTCAAACATTTGCCCCACTTGCCTAATCTGTTCATTCTGTTTTGTTGTTTTAAACTCCAGACCTCACATCTTTTCAACCCTACATATTTCACTATTCATCTCTAATATGTGGACATTTTCTTCAGAACCACAGTGCCAGTATCATGTCTTAAGAAAATAACATTCTTTGGCTTTCTCTAACATCTAAACCATTTTCAAATTTTCCCAAGTGTTCCAAGCATATCTTTTTAGAGTCAGTTGGTTTGAATCTGGATCTGGTTAAGGTCTGCAGATTGTATTTGATGATGTCTCTTAAATATCTTTTAACCCAGAGTATCTATCCTCTCCTCATCCTCCTTCAAACTATTGGCTTGTTGAAGAAACCAGGTCGGTTGTCCTATGGAATGTCCCATAGTCTAGATTAGCCTGTTTATGCCTTTGTGATGGCATTCAACTTGTTCCTTTATCCTCTGCATTTCCTGAGAAATGAAAGTTAGATCTAAAGGCTTGATTCAATTCAAGTTTAACTTTTCTTTTGGGTAAGAACATTTCTTTCAGAGATAGTACTAAGTACTTCACATCATGCCACCAGAAGGCACTGAATGTCAGGTTGTCCCGTTCTTAGTGATACCAAGAGTGACCTGTGGCTTCAGTTGGTAACATCTTGAAACCTCCATTATAAAGCTACCCATCAACCTTTCTGTTGCCCAGGCTGGAGTGCAGTAGCACAATCTCTGCTCACTGCAGCCTCAACCTCCTGGGCTCAAGAGATCCTCCCACTTCAGCCTCCCAAGTAGCTGGGACTACAGGCATGCACCACCACACTTGGCTAATTTTTGTATTTTTTGGAGAGACAAGGTTTTGCCATGTTGCCCAGGCTGGTCTCAAACTTCCAGGCTCAAGCGATCCACCTGCCTGAACCTCTCAAAGTGCTGGGATTACAGGCATGAACCACTGCACCTGGCCCTGACCCTCTTAATACATATAAAAATGCAGAAATGCGGAGAGCAGAAAATAATCACTTATATTCCTGCCACCAAAGACAATGATAAATGCTGTCTTTTGATGGCTTCCTCCCATTTAGTGCATTCAATTTTTTCCTTGCTGTGGTCATACTGATGCAAATTTTTATAAACCACATAAGCTCTTTCAGGCATGATTAAAACTTTATGAACATCAGTTTAATTGCAGCAAAGTACTGACTGTCAGCCATTAGTAAAACTTTTGAGCCTGGGGTAAGGTTGGCAGGTAATAGGAAAGAGACTCGATTTCCTCCCGGATGGAGGGGTGGGTAAGCATGGGGGGGCTCTGCTGCAGCCGGGCAGCTCCACTCACTCCTGCTGGCCCTTTGGGATTAAAGCCACACTCACTGCTTTCACCTGCCCTTGGAGAGAATGGGCCCTTCCACACAGAATCCCAATTTCAGAACTGCATCTCATATAATGAATGCACAAATGAGAAGGAGGTATTTATTGTAGCATTGTTTGTTGTTGTTGTTGCTGTTGTTTTGAGATGGAGTCTTGCTCTCTCGCCCAGGCTGGAGTGTAATGGCACAATCTCAGCTCACTGCAACCTCCTCCTCCCAGGTTCAAGCGATTCTCCCTGCCTCAGGCTCCCAAGTAGCTGGGACTACAGGCACTCACCACCACACCCGGTTAATTTTTGTATTTTTAGTGGAGATGGGGTTTCACTATCTTGGCCAGGGTGGTCTCGAACTCTTGACCTCAGGTGATCTGCCCGCCTCAGCCTCCCAAAGTGCTGGGATTACAGGCATGAGTCACCACACCCAGCCTAGCATTGGTTTTAATAGCAAAAACCTTAATATCCCATATGGGAATAAGCAAATAAATAAACAACACAATGGAAATTCTAAAGCTACTTTAAACATGCATACAGAATGGTGTTCATGTAAAAACTACAGATGGAACACATGCATGTACTTTTGTCTCCTGGCCAAACACAACTAAATAAGATCAAATGGATTAACTTTAGCATTATTTAGAGTACAATGATCATACAGCAAAATTCTTCCTTTTTAGAAGACAATTCTATTATTTTTGACAAATGCACACAATAGTAATCCACAATCACCCCCAAATTCTCTTGTGCCCTTTTGTTGTCAGCTCCCTTCCCCACCTCCAGTTGCTGACACACACTGATCTGTTTTATGTCTCTAAAGTTTTCACTATTCCAGAATGTTACATAAATTGAATAACACAGTATATAGCCTTTTGAGTCTGGCTTTGGTCAGTTATCATACTGCATTTGAGATCTAAATCGTTGTGTGTATCAATGGTTCATTTCTTTTTATTGTGGAATAGTTTTCCATTGTATGGTTGTATCACAGTTTGTGTATCCCTTCACCAGATGAGGGACACTTGGATTATTTCCAGTTCTTGGCAATTATGAAAAAAGCCACTATAGACATCCATGTGCCAATTTTTTTTTCTCCCTCTGTCACCCAAGCTGGAGTGCAGTGGTGCAAATCTCAGCTTACTGCAAACTCTACCTCGCAGGCCCAAGCAATCCTCCCACCTCAGCCTCCCAAGTAGATGGGACCACAGGCGTGAGGCACCATGCCTAGTTAATTTTCGTATTTTTTGTAGAGTCGGGGTTTTGCCACGTTGCCCAGGCTGGTCTCAAGCTCCTGAGCTCAAGTGATCCGCCCGCCGCAGCCACCTAAAGTGCTGGGATTACAGGTGTGAGCCACCAAGCCAGGTCCCATGTACCAATTTTTGAGTGAACCTGTTTTCTTTTACTTGGATAAATATCAAGGAGTGAAATTGCTGGGTCTTATGTTAGGTGTGTATTTAACTTTGTAAAAGTTGTTAAGTGTATGTTTAATTTTATTAGAGACTGCCAAACAGTTTCCTAAAGTGGCTGTACCATTTTGCATTCCCACTAAGAACATATGAGAGCTCCAATTGCTCCACATCTTCATCATTACTTGTTATTGTCAGGGTTTTAGAGTGTTTGTGTGTTTGTTTTTACTCATTCTAATAGATGTATAGTAGTATCTCATTGTGGTTTTAATATGCATTTCCCTAAAGACTAATGATCTTAGCATCTTTTCATGTGCTTATCATTAATGTATCTTTGCTGAACCACCTGTTCAAATCTTTTGTCCCTTTATTATTGGATTGTTTGTTTCTTATTACTGAGTTTTAAGCATTCTTTATATATTCTGGGTCCAAGTTCTTTATCAGATACATGTTTTGCAAATACTTCCTCCCAGCTTGTGGCTTGTCTTTTTATTCTCTTAACAATGTCATTTGGAGGGCAGAAATTTTTAATTTTGATGAAGTCCAATTTTATCAATAGTTTATCTTATGGCTCATGCCTTTGGTGTGGTATTCAAAAATTTTTTGCCTAACTGAAAGTAAAAAATATGTTATACGTTTTTTTCTAGAAGTTTTATAGTTTTACACTTAAGTGTATGATCCATTTGGAGTTAATTTTTATAGTAAATTATCCTTTAGATAAATACAAAATGTAAAAGATATAAATTTTATCTTTAATATAAGCCATTTTTACCACTCTTCATTTCTTTGGGTAGAGCCAAGTTTCTGTCTGGTTATCACATTCAAACGGTTCTTTTAACAAGATCTTTGTAGACCTTAAAAGGAAAAGGAGGCCAGGTGTGGTGGCTCACACCTGTAATCCCAGCACTTCGGGAGGCTGAGGCAGGTGTATCACTTGAGGTCAGGAGTTCAAGACCAGCCTGGCAAACATGGTGAAACCCCATCTCTACTAAAAATACAAAAATTAGCTGGGCGTGGTGGTGTCGCCTGTAATGGCAGCTACTTGGGAGGCTGAGACAGGAGAACTGCTTGAACCCAGGAGGCAGAGGTTGCAGTGAGCAGAGATCACACCACTGCACTCCAGCCTGGGTGACAGAGACTCTGTCAAAAAAAAAAGACAAAGGCAAACACAGTGATTGAAATAGGAGGCTGTTGTGGAAGCTGGAAACAAACAGTGAGTGATAACAAACCTAAAATAACTGACTCTGACACGAGCAGTGGAGAAGGTCCAGTCAGAACTCTGCTTTGCACGTAACTCCCTAAAGACCCTGGTATACGAGGTACCAGGTACTTCTGGAAGTGGAGAAGGTAGGGAGGGTTAAAAGAAAAAAAAAAGATTGTTTAAAAGCCTATTTAAGAAACAGGTACATTCTCAGATTCTCTTCCACACTTAACACAGCTGGGCAACTTCCCCTTCCAATTCCCAAAAGATGAAGGTTTATTGTGGAGAGGTTAAAATAAACAGTCTCTAAAGCTGCGAGATGCCAGATGCAGCCGAGGGTTGGGGCTACCATTCAGGAAACAGGGGGACAGGGAATCTTTACGAGTTAAAATTCGAGACCACCCTTCCCAAACCTCTTCTTCCACTCAGCACCCAGACCCTGTCCACATTATTAAACCCCATAGGTGAGGGGTTTAAGAGTCCTTCTTACAGAATCAGACCAGCTCATGAGGAAAAGACTCTGAAGGGTTCCCCCTAAAAGTTCCAGTCAGATCACTACAGTGACCCCATTGTGGGTAAGCCCAGCCATGAACTCAGCCAGCCCTGTAAGGGTTTAGTGCCTTGTTCTCAAACAGGCGCAGACAAGGCATTCCCAGAATGACGGCCGATCACCAAGTGTGGCTTGTGACATTTCAAATGGGAGCAGGCTAGAAGACTTCAGAAGAGATTTCTTCAGAGAAGGTAAAATTGACTGAAAATCTGAAACATCTAAAGAAACCTTATAATGTGAAAAATGGGACCCAAAATAAACACAGTGAAAAGAGCAACTTGGAGGAAACAGAGACATCCAGGGAAAAGGAAATCTCACCAACGCTGAGATTAGATCAAAGAGATTAGGTCAAATATGGCATTCAAGAAACAAGATAGAATGTTATTTTTAAAAAAGAATATTCAGAGAATAAAAACATTCTCTTGGAAATTGAAAACAGGATAGCAGAAATTAAAATTTCAATAGGAGTTGGAAGACAAAATTAAATCTCTCAGAAAGCAAATGAAACAAATGGAATGGAAATGGGAGAGAAAAGACAAAAAAATTACAGGACCAATCCAGAAAGTCCAACTCCTGACTTTCCCACCCCGTCTCCACTTAAGAAGCCCGGGGCTGTGGGGAGTTCCTGCCCCACCCATCTCAGACACAGGAGAGACCTCTCCTTCTACCCGGGGCCAGAAAGTTCTGAAGAGCAGTAAGTCCCAGGTTAGCAAAGATGCAGGTTGAGGGGGCAAAAATAGTCACCTGCCCCCAGGCCTCACCTTCCGTGCACGCTCTGGGATAGACACAGGTGGCCCCAAGTTGGGATGTGGCCGGGGGACACGTGGGCCCCGAGGTGCCTGCAGGCCGGCGGGTGTGGACACCAGCTTCGCAGGAGCAGCGGAGGCAGAGATCGGCGCGCTCGGGTGCAGCGGGCCCAGTGGCCGCGGAGCGGAGCCCGAGGACCAGAAGACGCCGGAACTGGAGAGACCCGGAGCGCCTTGGCCTCGGTCGCCTGTGCCCAGAGCGGCGTGGGTCCCCGGGCTCCCCCAGAGCTGGCGGTCTTTAAGTGCACAGGGAAGGCGCAGGGTCGGCGGCTGCGCTCAAGACTCGGTCTCCTGCTGGCGGGAGAAATGCAGAGGCGACCGGGGAGGGAGGGCGCGGCGAGCCTGGGGCAGCGGCGAGGGGCAGCCGCATCACCGCGTCCGCGCTCCGGGCACACGTGCGGCGTCCCCTCCCCAGCACTGCTGGAGCGGGGAGATAGACCCCAGCCAGCACTCCTCCTCCTGGAGAAAGCAGGCCCGGGACACCTCCACTCTTGGACGGCCTCCCCACACCCTCTACCACTTCAATATTTCTTCGGCAGCGTCCAGAGGGAGGGACGCGTTGAAGATGCCCGGACGGAACAAGGACGCGCCGGCTGCTGCGAGGAGGAAGCAGAGGAGAAACTGGCTTGAGGGAGGCGCAGAATTTTGGAGTGGGGGACGTGGTTGAAAGTACAAGTAATGCAGGACCCCTATCCCGCTGGATGAGTGATGGAGGTTGTGATACAGGTCGTCAATTTCTCTTTATATTTTTTTGTTTAACAAAAAATCTTTTTGCTGCTGATAAAATTAATGCATGTTTGTTGTAGAAAAGTTTTCAAATACAAAAATAAGAAAATAAAACTCACCTGTCGTAGTACAAAGACAGTAAGTAGCATCTCCGTTTGTAGAAGGAGTTAGGATACAGAAAATACTGAGTAAAATGAGATTTAATAAGATAGAATAGACAAATATTGTTGAGCATCTTTTCATGTGCTAACTGCCATCTGAATAGTATGTCTTTTTTGGTGAAGTGTTTGTTCAAGTCTTCTGTCCATTTTGATGAAGCCCGATTTATTCATTTTTTAATTTTACAAATCAAGATTTTGGTGTTGTGTCTAATAAATCTTTGGCTAGCCTAAGACCACAAAGATTTTCTTCCAGGTTTGTAGTTTTACATGTATGTCATGATCCATTTGAGGAAATTTTTGAATGTGGTTTTTCTTTTCTTTCTTTCGTTTCTTGCATGCAGATACCCACACTTTTTAGCATTTTTGATTGAAAAACTATCCTTTCCCCCCTCAGAATAGCCTTTATACCTTTGGGGAGTTGATCTATGTCTGGATTCTCCAATCTGTTCCATTGATTTATTTGTTTATATTATGCCACTATCACACAGTCTTGATTATTGCAATTTTATGTATAATGTCTAATCATGTAGTGTAATTCATCCAACTTTATGTTTCTTTTTCAAAATTGTTTTGGCTAGTTTAGAGTGCTTTGAATTTCTATATAACTTTTAGAATTGGCATGTGATTTTTTCTACCAAAAAATATGCCTGCTGGGATTTTGGCTAGGATCACGTTGAATTTCTAGTTCAATTTGAAGAGAATTAGCGTGGTAACAATATTGAGTCTTCTGATGTATACGCATGGCATATTTCTATGTTTATTTAGGTCTTTAATTTTTTTCAGGAAGTTTTATAGGTTTCAGTGGTGTGTAGATCAAGAACATCTTTTGTTCCATTTCCCCAAGTATTTCATATTTTAATGCCATTGAAGATGGGATGGTGTTTTATTGTTTTATTATTTATGTATTTATTTATTTATTTTGAGACAGACTCTTGCTCTTTCGCCCAGGCTGGAGGGCAGTGGCGCAAACTTGGCTTAGCGCAACCTCTGTCTCCCAGGTTCAAGCAATTCTCCTGCCTCAGCCTCCTGAGTAGCTGGGACTACAGGCACCTGCCACCACATCTGGCTAATTTTTGTATTTTTAGTAGAGATGGGGTTTCACCATGTTGGCCAGGCTGGTCTTGAACTCCAGGCTTCAGGTGATCTGCCTGCCTTGGCCTCCCAAAGTGCTGGGATTACAGGCATGAGCCACTGCACAAAGATGGTGTTTTAAAATTTTTCAACTTCCTTCCTTCCTTCCTTCCTTCCTTCCTCCTTCCTTCCTTCCTCCCTCCCTTCCTTCCTTCCTCTCTCCCTCCCTCCCTCCCTCCGTCTCTCTATCCCTTCCTTTCTTCTTTCTTTCTTTCATAGGGTCTCACTCTTGTCATTTAGGCTGAAGTACAGTGGTGCGCTCTTGGCTCACTGCAGCCTTATGGCAGCCTTGACTTCCCTCACTCAGGTGATCCTCACACCTCAGCCTCCCACAGGTGTGTGCCATGCCCAGCTAGTTTTTTGTATTTTTCGTAGACAGGGTTTCGCCATGTTGTCCAGGCTGGTCTCAAACCCCTGGATCAAGCAATCGGGCCGCCTCGGCCTACCAAAGTGCTAGGATTACAGGTGTGAGCCACTATGACCAGCCAGAATTTTCAATTTCTGATAATTCATTGCTGGTCTATAGAAATACACTTAATTTTGGGACTGGGTGCGGTGGCTCACACCTGTAATCCCAGCACTTTGGGAAGCTGAGGCAGGCAGATCACATGAGGCCAGAAGTTTGAGACCAGCCTGCCCAACATGGCGAAACCCAGTCTCTACTAAAAATACAAAAATTAGCCAGGAGTAATAGCGCACACCTGTAATCCCACCACTTTGGGAAGCCAAGGTGGGTGGATCACCTGAGGTCAGGAGTTCGAGACCAGCCTGGCCAACATGATGAAGCCCCATCTCTACTAAAAATACAAAAAATTAGCTGGGCATGGTGATGAGCACCTGTAATCCCAGCTGCTTGGGAGGCTGAGGCAGGAGAATCGCCTGAACTTGGGAGGCAGAGGTTGCAGTTAGCTGAAATCCCATCATTGCACTTCAGCCTGGGCAACAAGAGTGAAACTCCGTCTTAAAACAAAAACAAAAACAAAAAACAAAAAAGAAACATTTTAACAAAAACAAAGCAAGATACCTTTGCTAATACCTTCATTTTTCTGTAACATATTTCATAAAGATAGCACAAATTTCTGAGGGTGTTTTAACATACTGTTCCATTCCAAAATTGATAAATTCAGGATTATATGCTTTAAAATAGAGATTAGGTTTCTGGTTTCTGCCAAAATGTCAAATTAGCTTCACTAGCTCCTTCCACAACTTCATCAACCTTGGATTCTAAAGGGAATGCTTACATTTCCCCATGTAGGATGGCATTTATTATAGGATTTTTGTAGACATATTTTCTCAAGTTAAGAAAGTTCTCTTTTATTCTTAATCTTCTAAGGCTTGTTTTTTAAATCACAAATTAACATTGAACTTAAAAATTTCTTTCTGCATCTATTGAGTTGATCATATGGTTTTTCTCTGTTAATCTGTTAAAAGGATGAATAACTTTTATACCATTTTATCATTTAATTAGGTTCTAAGTACTTTAAAATTTTCACTGTGCTTTCTTCTTTGACCTATGCATTATTATTATTATTATTATTTTTTAGTGTCTCTGTCACCTAGACTGGAATGCAATGACATGATCACAGCTCACTGCAATCTCAAACTCCTGGGCTCAAGGGATCCTCCCACCTCAGCCTCCTCAGTAGCTGGGACTACAGCATTATGCCACCACACCCAGCCAATTTTTAAATTTTTTTGTAGAGACAGGGTCTCACTTTGTTGCCCAGGCTGGTCTTGAACTCCTGTCCTCAAGCCATCCTCCCACCTTGGCCTCCCAAAGTGTTGGGATTACAGGTGTGAGCCACCATGCATGGCCCTGTGAATTATTTAGATCTGTTTTCATTTTCAAATATTAAATTTTAACATAATTGCATTATGATCAGAAAGTAAAATGTATATAATTCCTGTTCTTTGAAGTTTGTTGTAACTTTCACTTTTTCCCCAATGTACAATTAGGTCACTGCCTATCAATCTCACTTTTTTGTTTGTCTGTTTTTTGTTTTTTCAAGCTCACTCTAAAATATGATTCCCAGAACCCTATATCCCAGTGGGAGATTCGAAAAGCTAGTGCAGCAGTCTAGCTGAGGTCAAGATGGGAGGCCTCCTCATGGAGTGATTTCACATGATCCTAATGGGTAACCTTCTCAAATTATTGATCACTAGGTCATATGTCATAATTAGCTCCCTATCAGTCTCCTCTGCTCCAAAACTCTTGCAGCCACCAGCACCATGGACAGCGGAAAGCGCTGACCTGGGGCCTACAGTGCTTTGGATTCCTAGATGTTGTACTTGCTAGGACCCTATCTAAAATCTTTGCCTGTGAACTTGGGACTTCCTAGAGAAAGTTTCAGTAAAAGCTTCAATTATGGCCAGGACTATATTGCCTCTCCTGGAGGTGACTGTCTTCAAAGAGGTCTTGACTCAGCGTTTATTCTCCAAAACAGATTCTCCTCAGTCCCATGGAGCCTCCATGGGATATGGGAAGAGAACGGTGTTGCTGGACATCTGGGACAGGGTGTTGATGCTCCACTTCTCTGTGCTGGGCCTGATCTTCTGCAACAGCAAAGATGAGAGAAGCCTCTGTCTCATTTCTTCTACCCTCTTCCAGACAAGTAGGTCACATGGTTCCTCTACCAGTCATGACTTTCCTGATGGGATGTGAGCTATGCCTTATAAGGGTCTTTATAAACCTAGCACAGTTTAAGGGACATCTGTAGTCTGCTCTGATTAGTGATCCACTGGCCGAAAGGTAGGAATTCTAAGAAAGCTGCTAGCGTAATTCGGGGATGTCTAAACCCCTGTATTCCTAAAGTGATCAAAAATAAAAATAAAAACAAACGAAAATATGTCTCAGTACTGAAATGATGGAGAGTGACACCCACAAATCATACACAACCAGAGAGGAGCTCTTGATGGGTTGAATTCACATCAGACCGTGGTGTGTGGCAAAATCAACCTCCCTGCTTTATGGAAGACACACACACACACACTCACACACACCTTTACCAAGAAAATGTCACAATATATAGGAATTAGAAGAAATTCTGGTTGATCTTCACTATCAGCTACTTGCTGGTAAGGCTGATGCTGGTGAAATGGGCTTTTGAAGAGTTACGACCACTCTGGAACCCCTTTCTAATGCCATAGCTCATCTGTTTTTAGTGACAGATGCAAATTGGTGGTGTAAGATGGACCTACAGAGAAGGAAAGGTATGTCTTGTCTATGGGCAGATCTTCCTCTGACCTTACATCTCATTAATATAGACACTGGGCATGGTGGCACACATCTGTAGTCTCAGCTGCCCCAGGAGGCTGAGGAGGGCCAATTGCTTGAGCCCAGGAGTTAGAGGCCAGCCTGGGCATCTTAGCAAGACATTGTCTCTTTTTTTTTTTTTTTTTTTTTTTGAGATAGACTCTCGCTCTATTGCCCAGGCTGGAATGCAGTGGCATGATCTTGCCTCACTGCAATTTCCGCCTCCTGGGTTCAAGCGATTCTCCTGTCTCAGCCTCCCGAGTAGCTGGGATTACAGGCGCGTGCCACCATGCCTAGCTATTTTTTTAATATTTTTGATAGAGATGGGGTTTCACCATGTTGGCCAGGGTGGTCTCAAACTCCTGACCTCAAGTGATCTATCCGTCTTGGCCTCCCAAAGTGCTGGGATAACAGGCGTGAGCCGCTGCGCCTGGCCAAGATTCCATTTCTAAAAAAAAGAAAAGAAAAAAAGAAACAATAGGGACTGATACTGGGCCACAGTTTCCTGAGGAGTTGTTAGAAGTGAAAATAAGAGCCAGAATAATCCCAAACCTCTCCCACTGTCCCTGTGGTATGAGGGGCTGGGGAAGATGAGAACCTCATTCAGAGAGGACCGTGAGGAAAGAAGTGTGTTCAAAGAGAAGTACACGCCAGAAAAGTTACAGGGACAGCAGAAGACCATTGTGTGTACACGCTGGGGAAGGAAAAACTTTTTACATCTTAGAATGGAGGTTCTACCTGCCTCTGTGGGAAGGGGTGTCTGTATGAGATGGAAGAAGGATGTGTTGGGAAAATGGGAGCCAAGTGCAGTAGGATGGGAGTTGCTACTTGAGACAAGGAGAGATGAGATTTGGGGCATACTGAATGGGATGTGAAGAGGACATGGAAGAGATTCACCTGTTTTCATGGGGTCTGCACAGTTGGGGATGGCAAGGGTGTGGCCTATAAGGACCCTACCTCATGGGTCAGGAAGGGTACTCATGGCCAAGTTCAGGTCAGCTTACCATTCCATGACATTTTCTTACAAGACAACATGACGGTTTTTCCACTGAAGGAGGGGCTGGGAAAAGCCACAGGGAATGAAGTGATGTTCACAGAAGGCAGGTGTCAGAAAATCTTGGCTTCAGTGTCTGTCCTGTATTTGCAGACCTGAGACTGGGGAATGATATGAGCTGAAAATGATCTGCCCCTAAAAGCTGGGACAGGAGAAAGACCATCCTTCCAGAGACAGGGGATTGATAAGGAGGCTTAAAGCGGTAGCAGGGATGATGGTCTGTTGGTTTGCTGGAGAGGCGGTGGGAGAGAGGAGTTGAGGAAGAATAAAGGTTTCAAAGCCAGGTACCATAGTACATGGCTGTAATCCCAAGTACTCAGGAGGCTGGGCAGGAGGGTCACTTGAGCCCAGGAGTTTAAGACTGGCCTGGGTATCATTGTAAGATTCTCTCTCAAAAAAAAAAAAAAAAGAAAAGAAAAAGAAAGAAAGAAAAAGAAAAAAAAAGCCAGGCATGGTGGCTCATGCCTGTAATCTCAGCACTTTGGGAGGCCAAGGTGGAGTCTGGCCAGCATGGCGAAACCCTGTCTCTACTAAAAGTACAAAAATTAGCCAGGTGTGGAGGTGCGCACCTGTGGTCCCAGCTACTAGGGATGCTGAGGCAGGAGAATTGCTTGAACCCGGGAGGTGGAGGTTGCAGTGAGATGAGATTGCACCACTGTACTCCAGCCTGGGCAACAAAGTGAGACTCCATTTCCAAAAAAAAAAGAAAAAGAAAAAAAAGAAAGAAGCTTTTCAGGTACACTTATATGGTGGTATGGTATAGACCAGCCCAGTGAGTCTTCATCCTGGAGAAATCAGCCTCTCCCCAGATAAGGCAGAGAGAGAAAAAAGTCTCTTGTCGGATCAGATAAAGGAATCCCCCAGGCTCTCCCTTCAGAACCACCCCCATCCTGACATCATCTTATGTGAGGTATTTTAGGGACCTTTTCCTAGAGCTCTAGCTTTGGTGACCTTGAGGATTGGCCTTTTTCCACTCATTGTAATGTCCTGGTGATTCATTGAGTTGTGTGTGTCATAGTAACCCGTTCTGGTGTGTGTGTGTGTGTGGTTTTTTGTTGTTGTTTGTTTGTTTTTTGTTGTTGTTTGTTTGTTTTGAGACAGCGTCTCACTCTGGTGCCCAGGCTGAAGTGCAGTCATGCGATTTCTGTTCACTGCAACCTCCACCTCCCCAGCTCAAGTGATTCTCCTGCCTCAGCCTGTTGAGTAGCTGGGATTACAGGCGCTCGCCACCACACCCGACTAACTTTTGTATTTTTAGTAGAGACAAGGTTTTGCCATGTTGGCCAGGCTGTTCTCAAACTCCTGACCTCAAGTGATCTGCCCACCTCGGCCTTCCAAAGTGCTGGGATTACAGGCGTGAGCCACCTCGCCTGCTGAACCCGTTCCTTTTTATTGGGAGTGGTATTCCATGGTGTAGATGAACCACAGTTTGTTCATCCATTCACTCATTGAAGGGCGTTTGGGTTTTTCCTAATTTGGAGCTCTTATAAATAGAGCCACTATGAATATTTGTGTACAGGCTTTTTTGTGAACAGAAGTTTTCATTTCTCTGGGATAAATGCTGAGGAGTGGAATTGCTGGAGCATATGGTAAGGGTATGTTGAGTTTTGTAAGAAACTGCACAACTGTTTTCCAGTCTTTGGGCTTTCTTATTTTTCTTTTTTGTTAATTTGTTCATTTCCTCTCAGGTGATTCCAGGGAAAGTGATCTTCGATTTGATGATCACTAACAGCTCATCTCAGGGATGCAGTCAACATCTTAGAAGTGACAACCCGCATGGAACTTTGTTTTGTTTTTTCCAGGTTTTCCAAGCAATTTGCTTTTGCTGTCATATTAGGGTAAAGTTATCCTTGTTATAATTTCACTTAAGTGTAAAAAATATTATATAAGTCTTTCAAAAGTTTTAAGAACATAGAGAAATGAAAAACATGAGCCCAAGCCCATAATCTGCTACTGATTTTTTCTTGGTTAAGTTACTGAATTTCTTTGAACTTCACTTCTTCTTCAGTAAACCAGGGAAGAGTATTTACCTGGGAGGCAATTATAAACACTAAAAAAATAAAAAGCGATGTAAAATGCCTGGGTCATTGTAGGCACCAAATAGAACATAATTGTTATGATAATGATCAGCTTCCTCAAACTCCTGATTTAATTCTATCTCCATGTAACAGCTGAGCATTTAATTAGCAGTAGACTGAGCTGAGATGCGTGGTCACCTACCCAGAGTGAGTAAGACCTCACCCTAGGGGTTGGAAGGAGGCTGTCAACCATACCCTCAAGTGTCAGAGCAGAACTCCCGGAAAGGAAACCCACCCCATTGGACCCACAACTGTTAACATGCAACATGAAAAGCATCTCTACAGCACTGTCATGGGTATCATCTAAAAGTCCCTGAAGTGACAGCCCCTGACACAGGTCCCTGGGGACAGTCCAGGGTGCGATGGCCTGGGGGTATTGTCCTTCACGGGCGACCCATGCATGGTCCAGCCTTCCTCAGGTCACTGCTCCATGATCTCTCCTTTGAACTACAGTCATCTTAAATGGCCTGGGACCTTTGCCCACTCATGGTTCCTCTCAGCTAGCTGCTTGGGTTGTTGGAATTTCCTCAGCTCTGGGGGTTGGCACAGAGGAGGGTCTTCTGCTTGAGGAGGGCAGATGAGGCCTCTGGGCTCTCAGACTAGTAAGGGAGGGCCTGAAGGGTGGTGGCCCAGCTGTGTGCAGGAGAGCAGTTCAGCCCAACAGAGCCAGAGCTGTTCGGATCAGGTGGCCCATGTCCAGGCAGGGAGGGTCCCTTTAATTTGCTGAGAGAGTTCCCTTGGCTTGGAAAGCCATGCACCCCAGGCAGACCGAGGACCTGCAAGTCTTTGTTCCAGGTTCTGCCAAAGAGGCCAGTCCTTCCCCTGCGACTTGGGTCCCGTGTCTCCCCAGAATCATGGACTTTAGTGGCACTGAGATAATGACTTCCACCCAATCTACATGCCCCCTCCACTCTGGGGTCTCCCCTCCAGCACTCCAGCCTCAGGAGTCTGGGGGCCTCTCCTGATAGGCACTCACAGGGAGTGGGCCAGGCTCTCATCACTGTGACCACCCCTACCGACACAGCGACACAGGGACACTGCGAGTCTGAAGAGGCCCTCAGTCCCCAGTTTTTCACGCTCTACTCTCTTTCCCAGTTTGATCTGATTCATTGTTGTTGTTCACAATTAATGTGTGTTTTTCTTTTTTTCTTTTTTTGAGACGGAGTCTTGCTCTGTCACCCAGGCTGAAATGCAGTGGTACAATCTCCGCTCACTGCAACCTCTGCCTCCCAGATTCAAGCGATTCTCGTGCCTCAGCCTCCCAAGTAGCTGGTATTACAGGCACTCACCGCCACGCCCAGCTAATTTTTGTATTTTTAGTAGAGACGGAGTTTCACCATGTTGGTCAGGCTGGTCTTGAACTCCTGACCTCAAGTGATCCACCCACCTTGGCCTCCCAAAGTGCTGGGATTATAGGCATGAGCCACCATGCCTGGCCAAATGTGTGTTTTTCACAAAATGATGTATTTAATTTTAAAAAGAGAAAGGGGTTATAAGTGTGATCTGCTGTTCCTCGTCATATACATACATATACAAAAGTATGTCTACCTCGCAATGCACACAGGAAAATCTTGACCTCTTCCTACAAAAATGAGGACTCTGTCACCTCCGGGGAGTTTACAAAGAGTGGAGGCAGACTTCAGTGTTCTTTTCTGGGTCCCTTAGGATGGGTTATGTCATTTACAAGGAGCTGGTACTTCTTTTGGAATAAAAATAAATTTGAGAAAAAAATTCATAATACTTCACCCAATGGTTCTTGTCTTAGTTCTTGTCCTAAAAGAATAGGCATATGTTGGCACAGACTTGCGTGCAAGGATGTTGGCTGTGGCAAAATTTAGAGACTATTTCGAGATTGACAATCTAACCTTCTATCAATAAGGAATTGACTAAATAAGTTGTCATCTACTCTTCCAATTAAATATAATATGGACTTTAAAAATCATGCTTTTATAAATTATTTGATGATATGGAAAAATGTTCTTGATATAATGTTGGGGTTTTTTGTTGTTTTTTTTGTTTGTTTATTTTTGAGATAGGGTTTCACTCTTGTCACCCAGGCTGGAGTGCAGTGGTATGATCACAGCTCACTCACTACAGCCTCAACCTCCCAGGCTCAAGCGATCATCCCATCTCAGCCTCCCAAACAGCTAGGACTACAGGCACACACAACCACGCCTGGCTAGTTTTTGTATGTTTTGTAGAAACGGAGTCTCCCTATATTGCCCAGGCTGGTCTCAAACTCCTGGACTCAAGTGATCCTCCCGCCTTGGGCTCCCAAAGTGCTGGGATTACAGGCATGAGCCACCGTGCCCAGCCAAATTTAAATACAGTGTGATTTTGTATATATTAATTTAATATTAATAAAGACAATAAGACTGTCTCTTGGTGATAACATTAGGAGCAATTTATAATTTTCTTACTTTTGTTGTAAATTCTCAAATTTTCTAAAATTGACTTTCATCACTTTGATCTGCAAGAAAAAAACAACAGTGATCAAAAGAAATGCAAAGGAGCATTTAAGCCTGGAAAGAGGCCGTTGGTCCTCGACCCCTCCTAGCCATAAAAAAGGATGAGTTCATGTCTTTGAAGGGACTTGGATGAAGCTGGAACCATCATTCTGAGCAAACTATCACAAGGACAGAAAACCAAACACCGCATGTTCTCACTCAGAGGTGGGAATTGAACAATGAGAACACGTGGACACAGGGCGGGGAACATCACACACCGGGGCTTGTCGTGGGGTAGGGGGCTGGGGGAAGGATAGCATTAGGAGAAACACCTAATGTAAATGACGAGTTAATGGGTGCAGCACACCAACATGGCACATGTATACCTATGTAACAAACCTGCACATTGTGCACATGTACCCTAGAACTTAAAAAGTTAAAAAAAAAAAAAGGAGGGGGGGATCTGCAGCGGCTTGTGCCTGGTTTAACCCTCCCTCGTCTAATCCAACCACCTCTTGATCCTCAATACTTCAACTGAGGGGACCTGAGGTGCCTTTTCTGTGGCATCCTATAGCCTCCCCAGCCTCTTTAGTAGCTAGGGTGGTAGAGGACCACCAAGATGAGGGCTGCCAGGGACCTGCTCTCTGTGCGGGTCCCGCCGCGCCCCGCCTTAGTGTTGGCGAGCGGAACCCCGCTGTGTGCCGACGGACCACGCGGAGACTCTGCTGCCTCCCTGGCCCCCGGCCCGGGTCCCAGCCGGTTTTCCCCGCCACTGGGGGACTGAGTCCGAGCGCTGCTGCGAACCCTGCGCCTTCTCCGCGTGCTCCGAGCCTGGCAGCCTCCGGGAAGCCGAGAAAGGCGGCGGACTGGTCCGCGCCGCTCCGGGCGCAGGCGACCGAGACCAAGGCGCGCCGGGTCCCTCCCTCTCTGGCGTCTCTGGTCCTCGGGCTCTGCCCCGCGGCCACCCGGCCTGCTGCACCCGGGAGCCCCGGGCTTTACCCCGCACTGCTCCTTCCTGCAAGGCTGCTGTCCACACCCGCCGGCCTGCAGACGCTTCGGGGTCCACATGTCCCCGCCACATCCCACCCCTGGGCCACCCGGGTCGGTCCCAGAGTGTGCGCTGAAGGTGATGCCTGGGGGCAAGTGCCCATTTCTGTCCTCTCAACCTGCATCTTTGCCAGCCCTTCTAGAACTTTCTGGCCTCTTTTAACCACGCTGTCTCATGTATCTGAGGTGGGTGGGGCAAGACTCCCCACAGCCCAAGCCTCCTTAACTGGGGAGGAGGATTAGTCAGATGGCAGACACGGGATGGTGCTCTGTCCCAGGAACCGATGGCGAAGTAACCCTGTCTTTTGAGTGATGGTGGACCTTAGATTCCACTAAGGGTCTGTTCTGCTCCTGCCCCGACTAAACTGGCAGGTAATTTTAGGAACTGTGTTCCCATCTACAGTTGGCAGGGCCCTTATCCCCGCTCCCTTCCAAACTCTGATTCCATCATCCGTGAGAGCCAATCTGCCATTGCTGGGGCTGGATGGCGTCATATCCTTCCTTACAGATGAGGAACCTGAACCTCAGTGGGGCGATGACAGTGAGTGACAGAGCAGGCCTAGAACCCAGGCCTCCTGTAGAATCCAGTGCTGTTTCCTCTGCCCCTGGCTCCTCTACGCATGTGAGAGCTGGGAAAGGAGGGTGGGGGGTCAGAAGTGACTCCGCCACATCTGGGTCCCTGCGGGCTGCATCCCCACAGAGCCCAGCTGCAGGGAGGTGACCTGGGCCTGCATTGTAGGGAGGGGGGGTTGCACGACCTCGCTTCCGATCTTCCACGTTCTCTCCCGCTTCCTAAGTACACGCCAGAGCAGTGGCGTCCCTTGTCACTCATGAGCTCTCTGCTGAATTGGGCAGTGGGCCTAATCACCACCCTGTTCTCAACCCAATCCTCACCCTCTCTGCAGGACACAGGGATGTCTCCCATCTCCCCACCTCACTCCCATCCCACTTACAGCTCTCTCCCAAAAACCAGAGGTGAGGGCCAGAGCTAGACCCACGTGACCTAGCTCAGACCGTGGTCAGGCTCAGGTAGCTGGGGAGGCAGGAGTGGTTGAGGAGAGGTCTGTGGCTGCTTAGGGGCCAGATCACTATGAGGGCCCAATGGGTGAGGCTGGTGGAGGGGCCTGACTCCCAGGGGTGGGCGTGGGGGAGGGAACCGGCATAGTTTTCCACAGAGCACATGACTCTCCCTCTCCCCAGTGTCCTGGGGGACAGGGATAAAGGTTGGGGATATCTGTGTCTCTGCGGGATAAGAGGTGGTGTGTATTGGGATGCACATAGCCTGAGTTTGGAGATGCTTCTATGTGGGTCATTTGCCATCACTAGGCAGCACCTTCAGCCATCATCACACATTTGTGGGCTGATTCTCATTGACCTGCTTCGATAGAGACCCAAGTAGAAGAAAAGGCAATGAGTCCCACGAGGCTCTTCATCATAGTGAAGTGGGTGCTTTGGGGAGATTGAGGAGCCCTCTTGTGGATGCTGGAGGAATTTCACTATGTCTTTTCCATCCTCCATGCACAGTCATGCACCGCATAACATTTGTCAAGAATGGACCGCATAAATGACAGTCGTCCCATAAGATTATAATATGGTATTTTACTGTGCATTTTATATGTTTAGATACACAAATACCATTGTGTTACAATTGCCTACAGTATTCAGTGCAGTAACATGCTGTACAAGTTTGTAGCCTAGGAGCAATAGGCTATGCCGCATAGCCTAGGTGTGAAGTGGGCTGTACCATCCGGGTTTGTGGAAGTACACTCTGATGTTCCCACCACAATGAAATCACCTAACGACGCATCCCTACCCATCATTAAGGGACACATGACTGCAGTTTCATAATCATTTCCATCCCACCCCCACTCTGCTCATGGGCCCATTGAGTTATCTCTTTATTAAGGACAAAAAGAGTTCATGGGTCCCAAGATTGAGTTTCAACACAGGAAACCCTATTATTATATATATAAGCAACTAATAGCAGTTATTATGTGCTTTACAAATAACTCTTATTCCTCACAACCTACCCTGTGAGGTAACTACTTTTATCATCCCTATTTCACAGATGAGGAAATTGTGGGACAGAGAAGTTAGGTGACTTGCCTAAAGCTGCACAGCTACTCTGGATTCCAGATTCTCTGCTGTTAAGCATTCCACCACGCTGCCTACCACTGGTGTGGGAAGGCTCATACAATAACACACTCACAGCCAGGGACTTGAGTGCATGCAACAGAGAGAATTTTCCCAGTCCTCTTCTCTGACTTCCCCAAAGCTCCTCCAGCACCTCCCCAGGATGTCTCTGTCCTGACACATGAATGGAGGGTCAGAAGACCTCCAAGAACCTCCCCTCTCTTTTTGTCACATCTGGTGGTGGAAAATGAGGGAGGAGACTGGGCTGCTTAAAGCTCAGAGACTCTCGGGGAGAGTCAGGGTACTCTAAGTTAAATGGACCCATCATCAACTGTACCAGAAGCCAGTGTAGACACGGGCTAGTCCGATGAGGTCCACAGTGTCTTTCTGCTCTCCACCCTCTTGGCATGGAGTGGGTCCTGATGGATGATCATAAGACGTGCCTCTCTTCTGAAACCTGAAACCTGGGAGTGTGCGGGGTCAGAAGAACTCCCTTTCCACCATTTTATAGAGAAGGAAATGAAGCCTCTTCCCAAGACCACTCACAACATGTGTTTGTTGACAATATAATGTGAGTGCTGGGAGACAGGACTACAAAGGCAGATAAAAAGCATGCCTCTGCCCTTGAGGGACCCTGCGTAGTAGAGGAAGGACAGATGAGTAAGCAAGGATTGTGATTTCATATGATGGGTTTGCAGTGGGGGGTGATTACTGCAGAAAAGGGGGCTGAACTATGCTTGGGTGGGGCAGGAAAGACTTTAGAGGAGATGCCCTTGGGATTGGTCTTGGAGGGTGGGTCAGGATTAATCAGCTGGGATAAGAGCATCAATGTGAGGCACATGCAACCGTCTGAAACAACAGGGCAAGTTCCGTGACCTATGTGCAAGGAACTGGCTGGAACAGAGGCTGCCTAGGAAGAGGATGGGAAATTTGCTGGGGAAGTTGAGGTCAGATCACAAAGGTCTCACTTGCCATTCTGCAGGGTTCAGACTGGAGACTGCAAGTGCAGGCAGGGGGTAGTATCAGCCTCTTCAAAGAGCATAGATGAGGAGGTCTTGCTGCACCACCTCAGAGGGTGGGCGAGAGTGCCTGAGATGGTTCACTTAGTTTATGAGTGTTTTCATTAAATTTGTACGGAGTCCTCTATTAGTCAGAACTCTTTTAGTTACAGGCAGCAGGAACCCACTCAAACCAACTTTAAGAGGGAACTTGTTGGCTCACACTGGGAGGACACTGTACTCTAAGAGTCTAAAGGGCTGAAGGAGGGCAACAGGCACCAACAGGACTGGAACTCAGTACACAAGGCCACCAGGGCTCCATCCTTGCCCATATCTCATCTCCACTTGAGTCTGCTTGCCTTTTTTCTACACACCGACTCCCTCCACAAGGAGGGAAGATGGCCACCTGCAGCCCCACACCTATAACATCTCAACTAGCAATCCCAACATGAAAGGGACCTCTTTCCGGTGTCTGCAGGGTAATTCCGAAAAAGAATCTGATTGGTCCTGCTTGGGTCACTGATACCCATTGGTCTAATCACTGTTGCCAGGGACATGAAAAACTGATTAACCCAGCCTGGTCACATGCCCGCCTTTGTAGAGGAGGTGGAAGTAGAAGAGAGTACCACAGCTCAGCTCCTCAGGACCATGTAGAGGGAGAGAGGCAGTTCCCCAAAGAAATGGGGGTGTAGTTATCAGGAGGTGCACAAAAAATGGGCTGGACAGCAAACCATAGAAGCTGCTACTTGTCGGGTGCCTGTAATCCCAGCTACTCGGGAAACTGAGGCAGAGAATTGCTTGAACCCAGGAGGCAGAGGTTGCGGTGAGCTGAGATCGCGCCACTGCACTCCATCCTGGGCGACAGAGCGAGACTCTGTCTCAAAACAAACAAACAAAAAAGAAGCTGTCACTTGTATGTGCCAGATGTCCCACTATAGCTGGAAATTCGAAAATGAGATCCAGTGTCTAACTTCACATAGTTCACAGTCCCGATGAGGGTTCAGATGATTAGAAAGTATACAGTGATGGGCCGGGCACAGGGGTTCACGCCTGTAATCCCAGCATTTTGGGAGGCCGAGGTGGGCAAATCACCTGATGTCAGGAATTTGAGACCAGCCTGGACAACATGGTGAAACCCTGACTCTACTAAAAATAAAAAACTAGCCAGGTGTGGTAGATTCCTATAATCCCACTACTCGGGAGGCTGAAGCAGGAGAATTGCTTGAACCCTGAAGGCGGAGGTTGCAGTGAGCCAAGATTGCTCCATTGCACTCCAGCCTGGGTGACAAGAGAGAAACTCTGCCTCAAAAAAAAAAAAAAAAAAAAAGCAAGTATACAGTGATGATAGGGCACAGGGACTCTCCAGACATTGGGAGCCCAAGAGAGGACACCCAACACAGACCGAGGCAGGAGGAAACCAGGAAACGCTTTCCTAAAAACACTGTCCCTCAACTGAGTTATGGAAGATGAATGAGCATTAGCAAAGGAAGAAGAAAGTTCAGGGAGGGACAGTAACATACAGAGGTATAGACCTCAGAAATGGTAGGTTCTGGCTTGGGATAAAGGGCAAATTTACCCAGTTCCTTGAGACAGGGACAAATGGGAGGTTCGGCTTGAGGTGAGAGGCACTGGAGAGTTGAGATTGGCACGTGGGGGGGATCGAGGTGCCTGTCGGTCAGTCGGGTGGAATACCCAATGGATGATTAGATAATTTTGTACCTAGAGGTTGAGAAAGGGATTAAGCTGTGGAGATAAATTTGGGATTCATCCCACAGGCGGTAGCTAAAGCCTCAGGAGGATGCCATCACTCAGGGCGAGCCAGAGCTGGAGGACATCCACATTCACTGAGCGGCAGACACAGAAGGCAGGTGAAGGATGGAGTCTGGTGGGAAGGACAAGCACCACGGGTCAGTGGCGAATGGTGAGCAAATGGTTTGTGCTCCCGCATCCCAAGTGGTCTGCATAAGTCATTTTCTCTCATTTGAAGACTTCTAGGAGGAAAAAGAGATTACCTACAAAGGTAAAATGAAAATCAGATTGTCAGCTGACATCTCATAAGCAACACCTGATGCAAGAAGAAGGAAGCGAGCTAGGCGTGGTGGTGCACACCTGTAGTCCCACAGCTACTCAGGAGACTGAGATGGAAGGATCATTTAAGCCTAGGACTTCCAGGCTGCACTGAGCTATGATTATGCCACTGCACTCCAGCCTGAGCAACAGAGCCAAACCTTGTCCAAAAAAAAAAAAAGAAGAAAGTGGAGCAAAACCTTCAACAAGTATAGGGTGCATTAAGACTGATAGTTGGCCAGGCGTAGTGGCTCACACCTATAATCCCAGCAGTTTGGGAAGCCAAGTTATGTGGATCACCTGAGCTCAGGAGTTCGAGACCAGTCTGGTCAACATGGCCAAACCCCATCTCTACAAAAAATACAAAAATTAGCTGGGCATGGTGGTGCATGGCTGTAATCCCAGCTACTTGAGAAACTGAGGTAAGAATCCCTTGAGCCCAGAAGGTGGAAGCTGCAGTGAGCAGAGATCAAGCCACTACATTCCAGCCTGGGTGACAGAGTGAGACCCTGTCTCAAAAAAACAAAGAAACACAAACACCTGATATTTGGCTGGGTGTAGCGGCTCACACCTGTAATCCCAGCACTTCAGGAGGCTGAGGCAAGAGGATTGCTTGAGCCTAAGAGTTCAAGACCACCCTGGGCAACCTGGCGAGACCATGTCTCTACAAAACATAAAAATTAAAAATTAGCTGGGTGTGGCAGTGTGCACTTGTATTCCCAGCTACTTGGAGGCTGAGGCAAGAGGATCACTTGAGCTCAGGAAGTTGAGGCTGCAGTGAGCTGTGATCAGGCCACTGCACTCCAGCCCGGGCAACAGAGTGAGACCATGTCTCAAAAAAAAAAATATCAGCTGGGTGCATGGCCATCCAGAATGAAGGTTCCACATCCAGGCTTCCATGAAGCTAAGTGTGGCCATGTGACTAAGTTCCAGCTGTCCCTTCCTTCTTTGCACCTTCCTCCATCCTGCTGCCTAGAAAGCCAATATGAGGGCCAGGCACAGTGGCTCATGCCCATAATCCCAGCACTTTGGGAGGCCAAGGTGGTCAGATCACGAGGTCAGGAGTTCGAGACCAGCCTGACCAACATGGTGAAACCCCGTCTCTACTAAAAATACAAAAATTAGCTGGGCATGCTGGTGTGCGCCTATAATCCCAGCTACTCAGGAGGCTGAAGTGGGAGAATCGCTTGAACCCGGGAGGCAGAGGTTGCAGTGAGCCGAGATCACACCACTGCACTCCAGCCTGGGCAACAAAGCGAGATTCCGTCTCAAAAAAAAAAAGCCAATATGAGGCCATCCTCTTGAACCATGAGGAGAAGGGCCACATCCTAAGTGTGACACAGTGGAAAACTGGGAGGAACCTAGTCCCCTCCAGTCTTTCACAAAAGAAAGAAATAAACTTCAACTTGTTTAAGCCACTGCTATTTTGAGTCTCTTATTTATAGCTAACCTTAATCCTAACTGATATTGAGAGGAAATTATACCCAGCCAAACTATCAATCAAGTGTGAGAACAAAAAAACTATTTTTGTACAGGCAATGATCCAACAAGAAGTCAGGAAATAGATTTGAAATATATTATTTAAATTTATAAAAGTAAATAATAGAAGAAGAAGTAAATAAATATGTGACTGGTAGGGATTGAAAGAAGGAAGCAGAGAAAGCAAGCTAAATTCATCACCTTTCATTACATGGAGTCAGAAGCTACTGTTTAAACTTGATGGATTAGGCACAGAGATGGAAGCATATTTTCTAGCATCATGGAAGTACTATTAGGAAAGCCAAAAAGAGAAATAGTTAAAAATAATTACTTCTGGGAATGGGCCTCAGAATTAATAGAGGGAGATTTTTTCAATTTTACTCTCTTCTATGGTTCAGGTGTATACTTGTATTTGTATGTATACAGGGAAAGCACTGGAAGATTCACACATAATTCTTAAAGGTGTTACTCTCTAGAGAGTCAGAGTGGACCTAAAGAGGGAGGGTCTGGGGACAGACTCAGGTTTCACTTTGTAACTTTCTATGCTGTTTTGTTTTATAAAAATGAGCACTTAAGGCCAGGCACAGTGGCTCATGCCTGTAATCCCAGCACTTTGGGAGTCCGAGGCGGGTGGATCACTTGAGGCCAGGAGTTCAAAACCAGCCTGGGCAACATGGCAAAACCCCATCTCTACTAAAAGTACAAAAAAATTAGCTGGGTATGGTGGCAAACACCTGCAGTCCCAGCTATTTGGGAGGCTGAGGCACAAGAATCACTTGAACCCGGGAGATGGAGGTTGCAGTGAGCCAAGATCACACCACTACACTTCTGCCTGGGTGACAGAGCAGGACTCTGTCTCAAAACAAACAAACAAACAAACAAACAAACAAACAGCACTTAGGATTTTTGTTTTAAAAAAAAGTAACGTATATTTTTTAAAAGGAAGGGGAGAGGAGGGAAAGTAACAGTGGTCCACAGTCTAGAAATTCACTCCAGGTGGGAGGATAGGACCTGCAAGAACTCACTTCCCTGGCAGTGAAATCGATTGTTTCTTAGCAGATCAGATTGCCCTGATTGTGGCCACTGCCTGAATTTACCTCGTCCTTTGCCCTCCATGGCTAGACCTAGGAGGAGTTTCAAGTCCTCAAGTGCCCCACTTCCTGCTGGCATAGAGTGGGAATGACCTCAGGGCTGAGCCATCGGAGGCCCCTATTTGCCAGGCCTGGGATTTCTCTGGTGACGCAACTCCCTTAAATCCTAGCTGACTGTCTGCCATTTCAATTCCTGGGGATACCATGTTCAAGGAACCAATGCTAACAATTTTGCCCAGTTATGAAATTTGACTCTGAACCTGGCTATGGTTGTGCCTGTCTCCTAGAAACAGGCCTGGAGGCTCTGACGATGCCATCTAGGCCTTAGGTTCAGGTTCTTTCTTAGAACATCTGGAGTTCACTTCTCAGCATCCTTCTGGGATTGAGACCTTGAATTTCCTTTGGGGAACAATCTCCCCAGTCCATCCTCAGACAGGATATTTAATCTGGGATTGTTTCCGCTCCCAAATCTAGGCTGTGCCACTCAATATATTCCCATCTCCCTAGTCATGGGAGCAATCCCATGATTGCTCAGGGATGGGCACTTGATCTACAACAGCCCGGAGTGAATCACAGGACTTTTGCTGGGAACACTGTGAAACGGACTTGTTCTTTCTTGCTGGTACCAAATAAGACTCTATAGCCCCAGGAGCTGCTGAGACTCCAATAAGGGGAGGGCTGCTGGGACTGCAAGGCAGGTTATTCGACACCGTGCATGTAGAACAGAGAGATAGAAAACAAAAAACAAAACAAAACAAAACAAAACAAAAAATAGACTATGGGTATAATAGATCATTTGCTCTGATGACTCCTAACTTGAGCATAGAGAAGAAAATTCAGCTTTTGCAGTTACACACAGCACACAATTGTCTCTTGGTGGTATTAGATCATTGGCCACAGATAGATTGAATCTTTCTTAACAAAGCTAATTATCCAACCTCCTTGGATGGTCCAGCTTAAAAGAAAGATTTTTGTTATCTTGTAGCACTATATTGAAGACCACAGGAAGTAAATTATGTTCAATATCTAACATTTTCCATCAAGTTCACCAATAATTTCATCACTTTTGGCCACATAATCTGACTCCCAAGGTACAACAGGAAATGGTTAACCCAGCTGATCCACTACCATGAGAATAGCTACCTTCCCAGGATGGAAAGAGGGCGTTGTCATTGCATTACACACCACTTGTCCAGGTTCACTTTTCAAATTCTATTGCTTACATCACCCAACTTCTGGTACCAGTTCTGTATGGTCAAGATTCTTTTAGTTGCAAATAAACAAACCCACTCAATTTAAACAAAAGGGGACTTACTGTGTCATGAGATGGGAAAGGCAGGAATATATTGGGAACAAGGACCAAATGCTGCTAGTTTATCTCTCTCTCTATTATCTTGGTTTCCCACTTTGTGTTTCAACCTCATTGTCTCCTAAATGAGAATGGGTTTCTCCATGCAATTAGAGGATGCTGGCTACCAGTGGCATCCAGGATAGTACCTGAAAACCATAACTAGGGGAAAAAATAAGCCTTTTTTTTTATATCAACTGCAGCCATAAAAATCCCAAGAAGGGTTTTGATTGGTTTGTCTTGAGTCATGTGCCAACCTTTCATCCAGGAGCATGGGATGCTATGATTGACTTGTACTGTATTGTATATGCACTCCTGCAGCTGTTACCAGAAATGTGGGGGAAGAGGATGCTTAGTAGAGGGAAAAAAAGCCACTGGAAGAATTAATGAAAAGACTTAGTAAAGTGGCCAGATATAAGATGAATATACAGAAACTAATGACTCTGTAGACATTGACAATTATTGATTAGAAATAGCTAGTTAATAATATCCCATTTCCAATTAAAAAAAAAAACCCTGTGATAAGAATATATCTAACAAGAAATTTCAAAAAACTATGGCTTTTCAAAGTTGGACATAAAATACAGGAGTAATAAATATAAAGAGTCGTTGGTTTTAAATGGAATGACTCAATATTCTAATGCAGTAGGTATACTCCTCCAAGGCCTGGCACAGTGGCTCACGCCTGTAATCCCAGCACTTTGTGAGGCCGAGGTGGGCGGATCTCCTGAGGTCAGGAGTTCAAGACTAGCCTGGCCAATGTGGCGAAACCCTGTCTTTGCCAAAAATACAAAAACTAGCTGAGCATGGTGCTGGACGTCTGTAATCCCAGCTACTCGGGAGGCTGAGGCAGGAGAATTGCTTGAGCTGGGAGGCGGAGGTTGCAGTGAGCCAAGATCACGCCACTGCATTCCAGTCTGAGCAGCAGAACAAGACTCCACCTCAAAAAAAAAAAAAAGATATACTCCTCTAATTAATCTGTAAATTCAATATATTCCTAATCAAAACTCTAATGGGATTTTCAAAAGGGGGATTTGAAATGCTGAGTCCGAAGTTCTTCTGGAAGATAAGTACATGAGTATAACCAAGAGCATCTCTTTTTTTGGATGGAATTTCGCTCTTGTCGCCCGGGCTGGAGTGCAGTCACGCGATCTTGGCTCACTGCAACCTCTGCCTCCCGGGTTCAAGCTATTCTCCTGCCTCAGCCTCCCAAGTAGCTGGGACTACAGGCGCATGCCACCACGCCTAGCTAATTTTTTTGTATTTTTAGTAGAGACGGGGTTTCACCATGTGGGCCAGAATGGTCTCAATCTCTTGACCTCATGCTCCACCCGCCTTGGCCTCCCAAAGTGCTGGGATTACAGGTGTGAGCTACCGCGCTTGGCCTACATCAAATTCCCAGCCCCAGGTCCATGGCCTATTAGGAATCAGGCCACACAGCAGGAGGTGAGCAGTGGGCAAGCCAGCAAAACTTCATTTGTATTTACAGCTACTCCCCATCACTTGCTGATGCACCTCCTGAGCTTCGCCTCCTGTCAGATCAGCAGTGGCATTAGATTCTCATAAGAGCGACCTACATACACGAGGGATCTAGGTTGCATGCTCCTTATGAGAATCTAATGCCTGACAATCTGCCACTGCCTCCCATCACCCCTAGAGGGGACCATCTAGTTGCAGAAAAACAAGCTCAGGGCTCCCACTGATTCTACATAATAGTGAGGTGCATAATTATTTCATTATATATTACAATGTAATAATAATAAAAATAAAGTACACAATAAATGTAATTTGCTTGGATCATCTTGAAACCATTCTCTGACCCAGGTCTGTGGAAAAATTGTCTTCAACGAAACAAGTCCCTGGTGCCAAAAAGTTTGGGGACCTCTGTTTTAGACAATAGCCATTCTACTGTAGCTAAATATTACAGAAAATAAACTGTGGCTCAACTCCCAAACATGCCAGCAAAGACCAAGTGAGGAGTCTAGACTTCCATCCTTGCAAGGCTGTAGGGAGGAAATTGACCTTCCCTTCCCCCATTCATCCACCCAATGGAGCCGTGTCAAGGGAAGGCAGAGTAAGGAGTAAGGACTTTCATCTCCACTGAGGGTAGTTCTCCCCGCAGTGTCAATAAAAATGATGTGGAGGGCCTTGCCTTCTACCCCAGTCTGGCAGTAAAGAGGTGAAGGCACCCCTTTTCTTGCCCGAGTAGCATCAAAGAAAGCCAGCTAAAACAGAAGGTTTAAATAAGATCAAGAGTATCATATTACTCAAAATGTACACATTTCAGTAGAAAATCAATTGTCATATGAAGAGCCAGGAAATTTTCAACTGAATGAAAAAAGAAAACTGATAGATGCCAACATTGAGACGACAGGCATATTAACATTATCTGACAAAGATTTTTATGCAGCTATGATAAAAACACTTCAGTGAACACACTTGAAACAAATGAAAACCTAGAAAGTTTCAGCAAAAAAATAGAAGACATAAAGAAGATCCAAATGAAAATTTTAGAACTGAGAAATATAATAATCAAAATAAAGAACTCAGTGCATGAGTTCAACAGTAAAAATGGAGAGAATAGAGGAAAAATAGTAAACTGAAAAAAAAGGAAAATAGAAATTACCCAACTCAAGAACAGAGAGAAAACAGACTAAAACAAACAAAAAAAATGAACACAGTCTCAGGGACCTGTGGAGTGATAACGAAAGATCTAACACTCTTGTCATCAGAAGTCCAGAAGGAGAGGAGAAAGAGAGCAGGGTTTTAAAAGTACTTAAGGTTGGGAGGCCAAGGCGAGCGGATCACGAGGTCAGGAGATCAAGACCATCCTGGCTAACACGGTGAAACCCCGTCTCTACTAAAAATACAAAAAATTAGCCGGGCGAGGTGGCGGGCGCCTGTAGTCCCAGCTACTGGGGAGGCTGAGACAGGAGAATGGTGTGAACCCCGGGGGGCGGAGCCTGCAGTGAGCCGAAGATCGCGCCACTGCACTCCAGCCTGGGCGACGGCGAGACTCTGTCTCAAAAAAAAAAAAAGGTACTTAAGGGCTGGACGCGGTGGCTCACACCTGTAATCCCAACACTTTGGGAGGCGAGTCTGGGGAAATCACTTGAGCCCAGGAGTTTGAGACCAGCCCGGCCAACATGGCGAAACCCCGTCTCTAGTAAAAATACAAAAATTATTCAGGCATGGTGGCGCGTACCTGTAGTCCCAGCTACTCTGTAGTCTGAGGCAGGAGAATCACTTGAACCCAGGAGGCAGAGTTTGCAGTGAGCCAAGATGTCGAAATTGCGCTACCGCACTCCAGCCTGGGCAACACAGAAAGACATGCCCAGATCAACACATTCAATACAAACAGTATCTTTAAAAAGAAAGAAAGAAAGAAAAAAGTACCTGAGGCTAAGCTCAGTGGCTCATGCCTGTAACCCCAACACTCTGGGATGCCAAGGCAGGCAGATCTCCTTGAGCTCAGGAGTACCAGACTAGCTGGGTAATATGGCCTGTAATCCCAGCACTTTGGGAAGCCAAGTGGCGGATCACTTGAGGTCAGGGGTTCAAACCAGCCTGGCCAACATGGTGAAACCCTGTCTCTACAAAAAATACAAAAATTAGCTGGGCGTGGCAGTGCGTGCCTGTGATCCCAGCTATTTGGGAGGCTGATGTGGGAAGATCATTTGAGCCTGGAAGGCAGTGGGAGGTTGCAGTGAGCCATGTTCGTGCCACTGTACTCCAGCCTGGGCGATGAGACCCTGTCGGAAAAAAAAAAAAAAAAGTACTTGAAGAAATAGTGTCTGAAGACATCTCAAATTTGGCAAAAGACATAAACCTACAGGCTCAAGAAGTCAAGTGGATCCCAAATAGGCTAAACTCAAATCCACACCGAAACACATCACAAACTTCTGAAAACTAGGCAAAGCAAAAGGCTTTAAAGCAGTGAGAGAGAAGTAGTATCTTACCTATAAGGGAGAAACAATTTAAATGACAGTAGATTTCTAATCAGAGACTAAGGAGGCTAGAAGGAAGTGGCATATTTTCTAGATGTTGATAGAAAATAACTCATCCCAGAATCCTACATTCAGCAAAAATACCCTTCATGAATAAGAGGTTAATCAAGACATTTTCACATGAAGAAATACTAAGAGACTTTGTTGCCAGCAGGTCTATCTTTAAAAATGGCTGAGGGAAATTCTTTAAACAGAGTGGATATTATAATAGAACATCTTGGAACATCAGGAAGAAGGGAAGAACATGGTAAGCAAAAATATGAATACATTTAATAAACTAACTTATCCTCTTGATTTTTCTAAATTATGTTTGATGGTTGAAGCAAAATTATAAGACTACCTGGTGTGGTTCTAAATGAATATAAAGGAAATATTTAAGACAATTATACTAAAAATGGGGAGAGTAACGGACCTTAAAGATAAGGGTTTTTTTTTTCAAGATGGAGTTTCACCCTTGTCATCCAGGCTGGAGTGCAGTGGTGTGATATCAGCTCACTGCAACCTCTGCCTCCTGGGTTCAAGTGATTCTCCTGCCTCAGCCTCCTGAGTAGCTGGAATTACAGGCATGCACCACCATTCCTGGTTAAGTTTTTGGTTTTTTTTTTTGTATTTTTAGTATTTTGTATTTTTGTATTTTTTGTTTTAGGCTTTTGTCATGTTGGCCAGGCTGGTGTCAAACTCCTGACCTTAGGTGATCCTCCCACCTCAGCCTCCCAAAGTGCTGGGATTACAGGGGTGAACCACTGTGTCCAGCCAAGAAAGATAAGGTTTGTATGTTTCATTCTAACTGGGAAAAATTACATCAGTAGAATGTGATTAGATTGATAGATAGATAATATAATAGCTAGAGTGACTATTTTAAAAACTATACAAAAAGATATACTCAGAAACACTATCAAAATGGAATTCTAAAATATGTTCCATTGAGCCACAGGAAGGCAGGAAAAAGAACAAAAATGAGAAACAGAGAATAATCATAAAACAACAACAAAAACCCACTGGTTTAATTCCTAACATATCAGTAATTCCATTAAATGTAAATGGTCTAAATACACATATTAAAAAATGGAGATTGGCAGAGTTTATAGAAAATATGACCAATTATATGCTGCCTAAAAAAAACTTACTTCAAATATACAGTAGTCCCCACTTATCTGCAGGGGATATGTTCCAAGACACTCAGTGGATGCCTGAAACTGAGGATAGTATCAAACCCTATATATATGATGTTTTTTCAGTCTGATAACCCTCAAGACTGACTACTAAGTGACTAATGGGCAGGTGGTGTACACAGCATAAATACACTGAACAAAGGGGTGATTCACATCCTGGTGGAAGACAGAAGGATGGTGAGAGATCTCATCATGCTACTCAGAATGATGAGCAATTTAAAATTTATTGTTTATTTCTGGAATTTTAAACAATATTTTTGGACCACAGAAAGAAAAACTACAAATAAGGGGGCACCACAATAACTATATAGGCAGGTTGAAAGTAAAGAGATTTTTTAAAAAAGATATGTCATGCAAATATCAATTAAAATAAAGCAGGGTGGCTATATTATTATCAGATAAAGTAGACTTCATTTTTTTGTTGTTGTTTTTTGAGACAGAGTCTCACTGTGTCACCCAGGCTAGAATGCAGTGGCATGATCTTGGCTCAGTGCAACCTCTGCCTCCCAGGATCAAGGGACTCTCATGCCTCAGCCTCCTGAGTATCTAGGATTATAGGCATGCACCACCACATCCAGCTAATTTTTATAATTTTAGTAGGGACAGAATTTCGCCATGTTGGCCAGACTGGTCTTAAACTCCTGTCCTCAAGGAATCCATCCACCTTGGCCTCCCAAAGTGCTGGGACTTCAGGTGTGAGCCACTGCACCTGGCATGGATAAAGTAGACTTCAGAGCAAAGAAAAGTACCAGAAGCAGAGAAAATGAAAGTCAATCTCTCAAGAAGACATAGCAATCCTAAATTGTATGCAACAAACAACAGAGCTACAAAATATGTAAATAAACTGATATTCAGAGCTGTCCAACATAGAGGGGAAAATTGATATAACTGAAAGGGGAAATAGACAAATCCATGTTTATACTGGAAACTTCAACACTCCTCTCTCAGCAATGAACAGGACAATTAGATAGAAAATTAGCAAGTGAGGCCAGGTGCGGTGGCTCATCCCTGTAATACCAGCACTTTGGGAGGCCAAGGCAGGCAGATGACAAGATTGGCAGTTCAGGACCAGCCTGGCCAATATGGTGAAACCCCATCTCTACTAAAAATACAAAAATTAGCTGGGCATGGGGGTGTGTGGCTGTAGTCCCACCTACTCAGGCAGCTGAGGCAGGAGAAGGTGGAGGTTGCAGTGAGCCAAGATTGCGCCACTGCACTCCAGCCTGGATGACAGAGCTAGACTCTGTTAAAAAAAAAAAAAAAAAAAAGAAAAGAAAATCAGCAAGTGTACAGAAGAACCTAACATCATCAACCAACAAGAACATTACGATTGAAAACAGCAGGATGAACATTATTTTCAAGTGCCCACAAGATACATACCACATCCTGGACCATAAAATTATCTCAATAATTTTTTTTTTTTGAGAGAGAGTCTTGTTCTGTCACCCAGGCTGAAGTGCAATGAAGTGATCTCGGCTCACTGCAACCTCTGCCTCCCAGGTTCAAGCGATTCTCCTGCCCCAGGCTCCCAAGTAGCTTGGATTATATGGGCCCACCACCATGCCTGGCTAATTTTTATATTTTTAGTAGAGATGGGGTTTCACCATGTTGGCCAGGCTGGTCTTGAACTCCTGACCTCAGGTGATCTGCCCACCTCGGCCTCCCAAAGTGCTGGGCGTGGTGGTGTGTGCCTGTAATCCCAGCTACTTGGGAGGCTGAGGCAGGAGAAGTGCTTGAACTTGGGAGGCAGAGGTTGCAGTGAGATTGTGCCATTGCACTCCAGCCTGGGGACAGAGCAAGACTCTGTCTCAAAAAAAAAAAAAAAAAAAAAAAAAAGGGAAAAGTCTTAAATCAATAATCTAATCTTCCTCCTCAAGGGCCAGAAAAAGAAAAGCAGAATAAATGCAAAGCAAGCAGAAGGATAAGAGCAACTATCTATTAAATTTAAAACAAAAACAATAGAGAAAATAAATGAAACAAAGAGCTAGTTCTTTTTAAAAATGAATAAAATGGACAAACCTCTAGCAAGACTGACAAAGAAAAAAGAAGACTCAAGTTACCAATGGCAGGACCAAAATGGGATATTGCTACAGATCTCCAGACAATAAAAGGAGAATAAGGGAACGTTATGAATAATTATGCATATAAACTTAGTAACTTAGATGAAATGAACCAATTCCTCAAAAAACAAAATCTACACCCAATATGAAACAGACAATTTGAATAGTCCTACAACTATTAAGTAAATTGAGTTCATAATATAAAACTCCCAAAAATGAAATCTTCAGGCCCAGATGGTTTCATTGGAGAATTCTATCAAATGGTGAAAGAATTAACACCAATTCTGGCAGGGTGTGGTGGCTCACACCTGTGATCTCAGCACTTTGGGAATCTGAGGAGGGCAGATCACCTGAGCTCAGGAGTTTGGGACCAGCCTGGGCAACATGGTGAAACCCCGTCTCTACAAAAAAATACAAAAATTAGCCAGGTGTTGTGGTGTGTGCCTGTAGTCCCAACTACTCGGAAGGCTGAGGCAAGAGGATTGCTTGAGCATGGGAGGTGGAGGTGGCGGCGAGCCAAGATTATGCCACTGCACCCCAGTCTAGGTGACAGAGTGAGACCCCCCATCTTAGAAAAAAAAAAAAAAAACTAACACCAATTCTATATAATCTCTTCCAGAAAGTAAAAGAGAAAGAAACACTTACCAATTCATTTTAAGCCCTAATACATCAGTAATTCCATTCTGATATGTTAAATATAACATGTCAGATATGTTATCAGATATCAGATCATCTGATATGGGCTAAATATAACAATTTTTAATTGGCAAATTAGCAGAGTGATGAAAAGTCATGATTCATCTGTATGCTGTCTACAAGAGACTCACTTTAGATATAAGAAAACAAAGAATTTGAAGGAAAAAATATTCCATGCAAGTTGTAACCAAAAGAGAGCTGGTGGTTATATTGTTGTCAAAGTAGACCTTACATTTTTTAAAAAGATTATAAGAGACAAAGGACATTATATATTGATAAAATCCTCAGTTACAATTATAAACATACAAGCCCCTAATAACAGAGCCCCCAAATACATTAAGAAAAAATTTGACAGAAAACAGATTAGTAGGTAACCTACAAGGGTCAAAGAGGGGGTGAGATCTGGAGGGAAATGGGTGTCATTTAAATGGGCTATAGGATCCTTGTGGTGATGGAAATGTTTTGTATCTTGACTGCATGAATGTTGGTACCTATGTTGTAATATTATAGTTTTATAAGTGTTACCACTGGGAAAACAGGATAAAGGGTACATGGGATTTCTGTATTATTTCTTTAAAAATTTTTTTTTCATTGATGTTGTTGTTGAGATGGAGTCTCTGTCTGTCGTCCAGGCTGGAGTACAGTGGCACAATATTGGCTCACTGAAACCTCCACCTTCCAGGTCCAAGCGATGCTCCTGCCTCAGCCTCCTGAATAGCTGAAACTACAGGTGTTCACCACCATGTCCAGCTAACTTTCGTATTTTTAGTAGAGACAGGGTTTTTTACCTTGCTTCTCAAAGTGCTGGGATTACAGGCATGAGCCACTGTGCCAAGCCTCTGTATTATTTCTTACAACTTTTTGTGAATCTACAATTATCTCAAAGTAAAATGTGTCATTTAAAAAGTGTATAATTGGCATAGTAAAAGACAAATGAATAAAAGGAAAAAAATACAGACTCATACTTATGTATACCTTGGAATTCAAAATATAATAATGATGGCATTGTAAATAAATGGGGAACTAATGGACTAGCCAATAAATGGTGTTACTAGAGGATAATGACACCTCTAGTAACACCATTTGTTGTTGATAGGATAATGGCTATCCATTATCTCTAATGTAGATATTTTCCTTGACAACTTTGTGGGAAGGAAGACAGGTTAAGCTGCTGTAACAAAGTGACCTCGAAATATAGTAGCTCAAATAAGAAATATGTGTACTTTTTTCCTTGGAGACTTTTAGACTTAGGGTGTATTGGTGGCTCACCTGTGGGGACAAGCAGAGATTATTTATTAGTCAGGTGTCCCAATCTTTGAAGATATGACATCAGTCTCTGTCTGAATTTTGTTAACAATCCCTCTTACTATCAAGTTGGTCAGAAAGTTCTAGCAGGACAATAAGGCAGACTGTACATTTTAATGTGACTGAACATTAGACCCTCAAACAACATGGGTTTCAACTGCATGAGTCCACTCATACACAGATCTTTTCCAATAAAAATTATACCAAGTGTCCCAGCCTTTCCTGCCTCCCCTTCCACCTGCTCCAACTCTTCCACCTCTGCCACCCCGGAGACAGCAAGACCAACCCCTCCTCTTCCTCCATCTCCCCAGCCTACTCAACAGGAAGATGATGAGGTTGAAGAGCTTTTTGATGATCCACTTTCACTTAATGAATAATAAATATATTTCCCTTTCCTTATGGCTTCCTTAAGGACATTTTCTTTTCTCCAGTTTACTTAATTGTAAGAATATAGTATATAATACATATAATATACAAAATATCTGTTAATCAACTGTTTATGTTATTGGTAAGGTTTCCAATCAACAGTAGATAAGTTTTTGGGCAGTCAAAAGTTTATGCAGATTTTCAACTACATGAGGGTTCAAGGGCCCACTGTGTGTGTATATAGATAAATATGTAAATTTGTATGAAATAAAGAGTATAGACAAATAAATTAAATGACATCATGAGAAAGCAGTCACCCAGATCCAGAAAGTGGGATAATTCTCTACAGAACAGCTGATTTGGCTACTTAAGAAGTCAACAGCATTTAAGAAAAAGGAGAAGTAGAAGGACTATTCCCTATTAAAAGAGGGGGAATAACGATGAAGTATCAGATGTAGACTTTGTTTGGAATCTGGGCAAACAAATCAATTGTGAAAGACATTTGGGGTACAGTGAGGTAAATATGGATAAGGACTCAATAAAAGAACATACTAGAAATTATTTTTTATTTTGTTAGGCGTGATACTGGCATTGTGGTTATGTAACAAAAATGCTCTTGCTTTTAAGAGATGTAGATTGAAATATTTGACAGTGAAATATCATGATATTAACAACTTAGTTTAGAATGCCTGAAAAAATAGACAAAGCAATATGGCAAAATGTTAATAATTGTTAAATATAGTGAATGTTTTGTATGCTCAAAATTTTTTATAATAAGTTTCAAAAGAATGAAGTTGTCACTGAGTACAGCATCCAGGAGAGACTCTGTGGCCCTGGTGATGTTCAAGGGCCTCCTTGAAGAGTGTTGTCGGCTCTCTGCCAAGCTACTGTCGGCCTCACAGGCTTGGTTCCCATCTAGGTGAATCTCATTTAGACATCTCCCTTTTTAAAAGACGGTCCACTGTTACTCCAAAGTCAAAGCATCCATCTAAAATATATGCCCACTGCTTCTTCACTGATCTGAAATCCTAGTATTGAACATGAGAAGCAGACAGGACTTGGCTATGACCCTCCACTTCAGACTATGATTGTGGTCCTCACATCTGGCCAGAAGCTTCAGTTGTTCCCTCCCACTTTGAACTCCACAATTGGAAATTGGCTATAGGCAAAGCTTTGTGAGCTTTTGCTACTCATATGGAAGCTACACCAATACTTCAGCAAGACCTAGGAATGGCAGGGTCAACCTTTGATAGATCAGAAAATAATTTACACAGGGATAAAATGAGGATGTGATCTCTGTCTCTCCACTCCCACAGCTTTTCGTCTTGTTTCTTAACAGTGTGATGTTAGTTTGGGATGAGCTGGATCCATGTCCTCCCACTATAGGAACAGACGGTGCAGCATCTTCATCCTCTTACTCACAATGATGTGATTTGCTTATTATGACTGGGAAGGGATGTCTTAATTGAGGTTCTCTTAGTAGTCCCAGAATCCCACTACAAACTAAAGGAGAATTGTTATCACCACATGGAAGTGACTCAAGGGACAAAGAGAGGAAGTTAAGTAGAACTTTAAAGGGAACTGGAACCAGGAAATTCTCTTTCACTCTTACTCTCATCTTGCTATCACTCAATCTCTTCTTAAATTTTATTCCTCTGTCTCCTTGCATATCTTCTTCTACTCCAACTCCACAAACTGTATTCTCTGCATCTTCATATGCTTGGCTGACTTGTTGCAACACAGTGTAGACAACCCAAACTCAAGCACCACCCCAAAGTGACTAATGACTCTCAACCTCAATTCTTTCATGTGTCAATGCACTTTCAATCAGTTATGATGCAGATGAGGTGGGGCAGGGTCACATCATATAAACATGGCCTTCCGAGGCTTACCCCTGGAGGGAGGAGGGTGTGGGTGAAGTTTTCAGAAAGGAGGAGTATGGTATATAATATCTATTATTTTGCCCAAAAAAGGTTACAGTTGGACTATTTTTTGAACTGATATATAGCTGGTAATCCCACATAGTCAGTTACCTCTTCAATTATATTGACATTTTTAAGACCTACCCAAAAATTTCAGGTAACTATTCAGCATATTAAATGAAATAAAATAAATCTATTAGGAGAAAACTGAGATACAAAGATAAAAGGCCAGGATGAAAGAAAAATAGATGAGATAAGACAAAACTGAAAAGAAAACTAAAATCCAATGGCAGAATTTAAACTTTCAGTGAAGGCTCTAAAGAGCACATTTGAACTGGGGGAAAACCAAATCAGTGAGGTGAAAGACCATTTTGATATTGTGTGTGGCCGAACATGATTCAGCCATGTATCTGTGCCACAGTTTCTTTTTTTTTTTTTTTTTGAGACGGAGTCTCGCTCTGTCACCTAGGCTCGAGTACAGTGGCGCCATCTCGGCTCACTGCAAGCTCTGCCTTCCGGGTTCACACCATTCTGCTGCCTCAGCCTCCTGAGTAGCTGGAACCACAGGCACCCGCCACCATGCCTGGTTAATTTTTTGTATTTTTAGTAGAGACGGGGTTTCACCGTGTTAGCCAGGATGGTCTCGATCTCCTGACCTCATGATCCTCCCGTCTTGGCCTCCCAAAGTGCTGGGATTACAGGTGAGCTACCATGCCCAGCCCACAATTTCTCTTACATCACAGAAGAATACTTGTTATATTAGGATATGACCACAGGCAGTTGTGTTTTTTCAGATGTTTTCTGAAGCAGTTCCTGCATCCCTTTTCCCTATCTGGAAAACCCAGTGGTAATCTAGGTATAAGTAGCTTAGGCAGGCTGGGTTTTTTGTTTGTTTGTGTGATTGAGACAGAGTCTCACTCTGTCTCCCAACTTTAGTGACACTAATGCTAATAAGTCCTGATAACCCAATACCATCAGACCAGCCCCCAACAGTTACTTTTATACCCAGCTGTTTATAACTCTTGCCATATAAACTCTTACAAAATATGGCATACTAAGAGATAGCTGTAACCACAGACACTCAGAAAGGCATTCATGTAAATCATAAGTACAGATATTTATCCTTCTGGATCACTCCCTCCTTTAGAAATTAATCTTCAGCCATCCCCAAGTTAATAAGCCACTACTAAGATAACTTTGGAAATCTCTCCCAGAGGACAGAATATAAAGTCAAAAAATGAAAACAAAGTAATAGGAAGAGAAACAAAGGCCAGATGCAGTGGCACACGCCTGTAATCTCAACATTTAGAGAGGCCAAGGCAGGCAGATTGCTTGAGCCCAGGAGTTTGAGACCAGCCTAGGTAAAATGATGAAATTTTGTCTCTACTAAAAACACAAAAATTTAGCTGGGCATGGTGGCATGTGCCTGTAAACCCAGCTACTTAGGAGGCTGAGGTGGGAGAATCACCTGAGCCTGGGAAGTTGAGGTGACAGTGAGCTGTGATAGCACCACTGCACCCCAGCCTGGGCAACGGGAGTGAGATCCTGTCTCAAAAAAAAAAAAAAAAATGTCGGGAGTGGTGGCTCACACCTGTAATCCCAGCACTTTAGAAGGCCAAAGTGGGTGGATCACAAGGTCAGGAGATCAAGACCATCCTGGCTAACACGGTGAAACCCTGTCTCTACTAAAAATACAAAAAATTAGCCAGGTGTCGTGGTGGGTGCCTGTGGTTCCAGCTACTCGGGAGGCTGAGGCAGGAGAATGGCGTGAACCCAGGAGGCGGAGCTTGCAGTGAGCCGAGATCGCGGCACTCCACTGCACTCCAGCCTGGGTGACAGAGCGAGACTCCGTCTCAAAAAAAAAAAGAAAATGGAGAGAAACAGAGGGTTGAGATCAAGTCGAAGAATAATGAATGTCTCTGAAAAATAAATACTAGCTGGATAGGAAGTAATCGGAGACAAAATAGAAGAAAACTTGTCTGAAATTTGGGGGTGTGGGGTAGAGAAAGAAGAAGGCCAACCCATGAAGGCTGAAAAAATGTACCAGTTTCCATTCAAAATTGATGAAGAGTGTTTAGGTTAAAATTTATGTATTTGGGCTGGGCGCGGTGGCTCATGCCTGTAATCCCAGCACTTTGGGAGGCCAAGGCGGGCAGATGACGAGGTCAGGAGTTCGAGACCAGCCTGACCAATATGGTGAAACCCCCGTCTCTGCTAAAACTACAAAAATTAGCCGGGCATGGTGGTGCGCACCCGTAATCCCAACTACTTGTGAGGCTGAGGCAGGAGAATCGCTTGAATTCAGGAGGCAGAGGCTGCAGTGAGCCGAGATTGCACCACTGCACTCTAGTTTGGGAGACAGAACGAGACTCTGTCTCAAAAAAAAAAAAAATCGTATATTGGTTACTAAAATGATAATATAGGAATTTTTCAAATGTTTGAAACCACAGGAACAAAGAGAATAGCAGAGGAAAAGGAACCAGACAATACATTTCAACAAGTTTTTGGAAACTAGAAAGCAGATGGAGGAGTAGTGCATGATTAAGCAACATGGAGCTACAGCCCACAATGTCTACAAACAGGATTAACAATGAGTGAACTGATTTAGCCCGAAAGAATGCTTAAGAGGCTCAGAACTTGGCACAGTGGAAGGTGGGATTGAGGCATGGTACTGACAATTGGTGGATTGGCTAAAAGTCTGAAATCAGATGTATCCAGATGCCCATGACTGCTTCCCACCCTGAGCAACAAAATAACCATTTCACTACCACTACCACCTAGAAGTATAGAGTGTCATTCTAAAGAAAATGAAAGGAACAGACATGGGACTTGGGGATACCAAAGACAGTAGCTAGGAAGGGTGAGGCAAAGCTGGAAGAAGAAAATGTAAGTGAAAGTTTGCAAAAGAAAAAAATTAGCCCCTCAGTTTCTCTTCTCATATTTCACTCCTACAATATTCTCCAGTCAGCAGGTAAGAAATTTGGAAGAGTCTCTTTAGGAGAACTCATATCTCTACACACTAACATCGTGGGGGCCCCAACCTAATAAGTCAGCTCCCAGTGGTGCGGTAGTAAACCAGCTCTCTGGGAGGAAGTATGCTGTGGCTTGAAGAATTTTTTGGCCAGGTGTTCAAGACCAACCTGACCAACACAGTGAGACTTCATCTCCAAAAAAAAAAAAAAAAAAAAAAAAAAAAAAAAAAAAAAAAATTAAAAATATGAAAAATGTTTTTTAAAAAGGAAGAGAAACTTTCTTTCTTTTTGAGACAGTGTCTCACTTAGTCGCCCAGGCTGGAGTGCAATGGTGCAATCTTGGCTCACTGGAACTTCTGCCTCCTGGGTTCAAGCGATTCTCCTGCCTCAGCCTCCCGAGTGACTGGGATTACAGGCGCCCACCACCACACCCGGCTAATTTTTGTACTTTTGTAGAGACGGAGTTTTGCCACATTGGCCAGGCTGGTCTTGGACTCCTGACCTCAAGTGATCTGCTCGCCTCAGCCTCCCAAAGTGCTGGGATTACAGGCATGAGACACTGAACCGGCAAGGAAGAGACACTTTCTAAGAATGAAGGACAGCATTTCTGGGTTGATAGTTCTCACTGGGTGCACCAGAATAGCAAATGAAAAAGGGCTTCAGACCAAGGTATATAATATAGAATGTTTAAAACACTGGGAACAAAGAGAGGATCTAAAAACCTACCAAAAGGGATCATGAATCAAAATGGCATCAGACTGGCCAGGCGCGGTGGCTCACGCTTGTAATCCCAGCACTTTGGGAGGCCGAGGCGGGCGGATCATGAGGTCAGGAGATCGAGACCACGGTGAAACCCCGTCTCTACTAAAAATACAAAAAAATTAGCCGGGCGTGGTGGCGGGTGCCTGTGGTTCCAGCTACTCGGGAGGCTGAGGCAGGAGAATGGCGTGAACCTGGGAGGCGGAGCTTGCAGTGAGCCGAGATTGCGCCACTGCACTCCAGCCTGGGCGACAGAGCGAGACTCCGTCTCAAAAAAAAAAAAAAAAAAAAAAAAATGGCATCAGACTTCTTAAGAGCAATACTAAAAACTAAGTGACAATGAAAAAAATGCTTTAAAAATTCTGTAAGTAGGGCACGTGTGATGGTTCATGCCTGTAATCCCAGCATTCTGGGAGGCCGAGGCAGGTGGGTCACCTGAAGCCAGGAGTTCGAGACCAGCCTGGCTAGCATGGTGAAACCGCATGTCTACTAAAAATATAAAAATTAGCCAGGCGTGGTGGCATGCACCTCTAATCCCAGCTACTCTGGTGGCTGAGGCAGGAGAATCACTTGAACCCAGGAGGCAGTGGTTGCAGTGAGCCGAGATGGCACCACTGCACTCTTGCCTGGGCAACAGAGTGACTGAGACTCCATCTCAGGAAAAAAAAAAAAAGTCTGAGAGTACTGTCATACTGGTCTTTAAGAAAAAAAATTCTGAGAGAAAATTATTTCAACCTAGCCTTTTATACTGAGTCAAACTATCACTCACATGTGTAAGTAAAATAAAGACATGTTAAATACTCAGAAGTGTTATTGCCTATGCACCAAAGACTCCTTGAAGATTTTCTTTAGCAAATAATCTCTAATAAATAAAGAAAGAAGACCACCAAGCATGGAAGAAGGCAAACCCACTATCATTGAGAATCAAAAGAAACAACAGATTTAGACAACAACCCTGCCATCACCCCCTACAAGGACAGCAGATGTCGAAAATACATAATAGCTAGGTGTAGAATGTTTACAAAAACAAATAATGCAATTATAAGGATACATATGGTTCACACCTGTAATCCCAGCACTTTGGGAAGCTAAGGTGGGAAGATTGCTTGAGCCCAGAGTTTAAGACCAGCCTAGGCAACATAGCGAGACCCTGTCTCTACAAAAAAAAATTTTTTTTTAATTAGCTAGGTATGGCAGTGCATGCCTGCAGTCCCAGCTACTCAGGAGGTTGAGGTGGGAGGATGGCTTAAGCCCAGGAGGTGGAGGTTGCAGTGAGCCAAGAAAATGCCACTGCACTCCAGCCTGGGCAACAGAGCCAGACCCTGTCAAAAAAAAAAAAAAAAAAAGACACCCATCTGATTGGAGTCCTAAAGGATGAAATTGGAGAGAATAGAAAGAAGCAATATTTAAAGAGATGATGACTGAGAATTTTCAGAGCTCATGAAAATGATGAATGCAAAGATCCATGAAACACAATGTATCCCAAATATGATAAGGAAAAATAAAATCATGCCTTCTCACATCATAGTGAATCTTTAGGGCATGAATATAAACAGAAGATCTGGAAAGCAGAGAAAAAACACAGATGACCTAACAAAGAATGATAATTAGAATAGCAGCAGATCTCACAACAATGAAGCCAGAATACAGTGGAATTACTCATATAAAATGATAAGAAAAGGCTGGGTGCAGTGGCTCATGCCTGTAATCCCAGCACTTCAGGAGGCCGAGGCGAGCAGATCACTTGAGGTCAGGAGTTCAAGACCAGCCTGGCCAACATGGTGAAACCCTGTCTCTACTAAAAATACAAAAAAAAAAAATAACATTAGGCAGGCATGGTGGTGGATGCCTGTAATCCCAGCTACTCAGGAGGCCGAGGCAGGAGAATCACTTGAACCTGGGAGGCAGATGTTGCAGTGAGCCGAGATCGTGCCACTGCACTTCAACCTGGGTGACACAATGAGTACAACTTCACCTCAAAAAAAAAAAAATTAAGAAAAAAATACTATTCACCCGAAATTGTGTATTCAGCAAAACAATCACTCAATACCAATAGGGAAAATGATAACATTTATAAGAAACAAGCCCAGGGGAAGTTTACAAAGAGAACTTCTCTAAAAGAACTTATAAAGGATTTAAAGATGTAGGTAAATGATCCCCCAAAAAAGAGAAATGCAAAAAAGGGAAAATGAACAAAAAAGAATGGTAACATAAAGGTAAGTCCAAACCAAGCATAGTCTCAATAAAATAATAAAGGAGTCCAATTTTTAGGGGTTAAAAAAAGAAAGAACTGAAATGAGTAAGTTGAGAGGAGAAAAATATGAATGGAAAAAAGGTTATTAGAATGGCTACTAAAATGATAATATAGGAGTTATCAATAAGTCAGAAGAAGGAAGTAAGTTTTTATTAGTAAGTCAGAAGGAGGAACAGTAAGTCAGAAGGAGGAAGATCAGAATTAAAGTGATCAAAAATTATTTTACTGACGAGAAGGGAGGATAAAACATCATTCGTTATTAAATATACTTATTAAAATGTATAGATAAGCCACTAAAATAAATAAATTATAGAAATGCAAACAAGTAAAGGAAAAAAAAAGTGTAATAAATAGGGGAAAACTGAGCTGAGCATGGCAGCTCACTCTTCTAATCCCAGTGCTTTGGGAGGCCAATGCAGGAGGATCACTTGAGGCCAAGAGTTCAAGAGCAGTCTGGGCAATATAACCAGGCCTTGTTTCTACAAAGAAAAAAAAAATTTTTTTTAACTAGCTAGGCTTCGTAATGTGCACATCTGTAGTCCTAGCTATTTGGGAGGCTGAGGCAGAAGCATCACTTGAACCCAGAAGTTCAATGCTGCAGTGAGCTATGATCACACCACTGTACTCCAACCTGAGTGACAGAGTGAGACCCCAACAGAGGTGGGGTCAAAAAAGAGTGAAAGAAACCATCCCCCAAAAGACAAAAAACCAGCACTTGAGGTTATGACCAGTCGAATAAGATAAGGAAAATAAATTAGAAGCGTAATGATTAGAAACAAGGAAATAAAACTCTCATTAATTTTCTTTTTTTTTTTGAGACAGAGTCTCGCTGTGTCACCCAGGCTGTAGTGTGGTGGTGCAATCTTGGCTCACTGCAAGCTCCACCTCCCGGGTTCATGCCATTCTCCTGCCTCAGCCTCCTGAGTAGCTGGGACTACAGGCGCTCACCACCACACCTGGCTAAAATTCTCATTTTTTTAAAATAATATGATTGGCCACAGAGAAAGCTCTAAAGAAGTTATAGGAAATTCCCCCAAAATAATAAGAGACTTTAGCAACATGGATCTCATGATCAATATACAAAAATCAATTGTAATTCTGCAAACCAGTAACAAACAGCTAGGAAACATATATTTTAAAAGATGCCTTTTACAGAGAAAAAAAGAAATACCCAAGAATAAATTTAACAAAAGATATAAAAGTCCTGCACCTACAAATTGGAAAACTTTGCTAAAGAACCTTAAAGATGACCTAAATAAATGAAGAAATATCCCATGTTCATGCATAGAAAGACAATATCACAAAGTTATCTCTTCTCTCAAATCGAACAATAGATTTAGTCCAACCTCAATAAAAATCTCAGTCAGGTTATGAAAATTTCCAGGTTATTATATATTGCGTATAGAAGGGCAAAGAGCTAGCTAGGCATAGTCAAGTCACTTCAGAAGAAGAAATTTTAAAAAGAGGACTTTGCTCTACCAGAAGTAGTATGTGAGACTACTACCATGGGCAAAAGAAAGACTATTCAACAAAAACAAACAGGAAAAATTGGAAAACAAAACCAAAAATGAATCCTTCACACCATACACTAAAAGGAATTAAATGTCAAATGCAAAACTTCAAATCCTATGGAAAAAAAATACAGATGAATATCTTTCTAACCCTCAAGCAGAAAAAGTTTTCTTAAATGAGATAAGGAAAAGTACTAACTATAAAATGTTGGCCAGGTGTGGTGGCTCGTGCCACCCCAACACTTTGGGAGGTCAAGGCGAGAGGGTCACTTGAGGTCAGGAGTTCAAGATCAGCTTGGGTGACATAGCAAGACCTCATCTCTACAGAAAATTTTTAAATTAGCCAGGCATGGTGGCATATGCCTGTAGTCCTAACTACTGGGGAGGCTGAGTGGAAGGATCACTTGAGGCCAGGAGTTTGCAGCTGCAGTGAGTTATAATGACACCACTGCATTCTAGCCTGGGTGACAGAACAAGACCCTGTCTCTTAAAAAAAAAAAAAAGTAAAATTGTTAAATTTAGCTACATTAAAACTAGAAATTTTTGTTCATCAGAAAACCACTTTAAAGAAAATGAAAAGAGGAACAATAATCTAGAGGAAGATAATTGCAATATAAATAACCAAATGATGGTTGATATCAAGTCAAGAATATATAAAGAACCAGAACCAATGAGAAAAAGACAAATACCCTAATAGCAATATGAGTGAAAGATATGAACAAATCATTTTACAAACCTATGATTAGAAAACATATGAAGAAAGGCTCAACCTTACTACTGCTGAAAGAAAGAAACTCAACATGTTCTCTTGTATGTTATTGGTGAGAGTGTAAATTAGTAAAGTAATTTGGCATTCTCTTGTTAAATTGTACATTCACATATCCTACCCATTTCTAGATACAGACTTGACTTGAGAAATTTTAGCACTTGTGTGCCTGAAGACACATTAAAAAATATTTGAAAAACTGTTCATAATAACAAAAATGTGTAAATTGTCAACAGGAAAATAGATAAGTAAATTATAGCAAACACACACATAATGGAATATCATAAAATAGTGAAAAATGAAAAATACCTGCCACAGATGGATGAATCTTAAAAACAGTGTTGAGTCAAAAATCAAAACATATATGTATGTATGTATACATACACACACACATATATATTATTTTATAAAGTTAAAAACAAGTAAAACCACATAGCACAGCAGTTAGACTTACATAAAGTATTAACACTTAATTTTAAGAAGCAAGAAAGGGGCTGGATGCAGTGGCTCATGACTGTAATCCCAGCACTTTGGGAGGCCAAGGTGAGGATCTCTTGAGCCCAAGAGTTTAAGACCAGCCTGGGCAACATAGCAAGACCTTATCTCTACAAAAATAAAAATAAAAAATATAACAAATAAAAGGCAGGAAAAGCAAAACACAAAATTAAAGATACTGGTTGTCTATGAGGGAAAGGCAAGAGATTAGATGGAGGAAATATAGTTGTGATATTATTAGTGTTTAACTCTTGAAGAAATATCTTGAGTTGTGTGGTATTTAGGTTATATATATTATAGATATATATGGTATGTGTATATATACACAGTATATACAGTAAAAGGTACATCTAATAGTGAAGAAATAATAGTAATGAACCTTTATGAGCCAAATAACACCACATCAAAACATGCAGTCAGACTTCCAGAAAAGGTGGTAAAGTATGGCTTGATCACAAGTCACTTAACTTCATATCTAATGAAGGGAGCAAAAATCATTTTTAAATGGTGAGAGAAAAGAGTATTATAATTATCAACAACAGTTCCTCCAAGAAAGGAATTGGACCCAACCCATTAACTTTAGAAAGTGACAGCCAAGGGGTAGGAGTAGGGGGAGAAATAATCTGAACTCACAGAGCACAATGTGGCAGAACTCCTGTCATTTACAAAATTATGAGACTCCAAATTCAAAGGAAATGGAGCCAAGTATGCCACCTTAGTTTTTCCTTCTAACTAGAAGGTGCCTCTGAGTAGAGAGCGAAAAAGGATGGGATGTGAACTGTGACCAAAAAAAAAAACAAAAAAACCCCCAGGTTTTTCCAGACTCCAAACAGAACTGGGAGAACTACCCAAAGCCCATGATGATGTTTCCCCATTAGAGTGGGGTGCACCCTGGACTGTGGTGGGGCAACATAGTAACTCTAACTTCTTAATGTTTCCTATAAGCGCCTGTCTTATCCTGAGAGTTCTTTCAGAAACTATTTCTTGGCTGGGCACGGTGGCTCATAATCCCAGCACTTTGGGAGGCCGAGGCGGACAGATCACAAGGTCAAGAGATCAAGACCATCCTGGCTAACATGGTGAAAACCCCGTCTCTACTAAAAACACAAAAAAAGCCAGGCGTGGTAGCACGCGCCTGTAGTCCCAGCTACTCGGGAGGCTGAGGCAGGAGAATTGCTTGAACCCGGGAGGCAGAGGTTGCAGTGAGCTGAGATCGCACCACTGCACGCCAGCCTGGGTAACAGAGCCAGACTCTGTCTCAAAAAAAAAAAAACAAAAAAAAAAACCAAGAAAATATTTCTTGTAGTGAAGAAAAATTTATCTTAAGTTTAGCAACTCCCTTCATTTCACTTGAGAGTTTGAGGGGTTTTGCTTGTCTTAATGTGTGTGTGTGTATGTATGTGTGTGTGTGTGTATGTGTGTGTGACTAAATTCTATAAGATACATTTAACCATTTTCATTAAGAAAAAGCATTTTCAGTATGGTTCCAATTTTATAAAACTATTTCTGTCTATCTAACCCATCTAATGTTAATGATAATTCTTGATAGGTAAGATTTGAGATAACTTATTGTTGTCTTTATACTTTTCTTCATTGCTTAAATTATTTAAAAGAAGCTTGTATAGGCCAAGTGTGGTGGCTCACGCCTGTAATCCCAGCACTTTGGGAAGCCAAGGTGGGTAGATCACCTGACGTCAGGAGTTCGAGACCAGCCTGGCCAACATGGCGAAACCCCGTCTCTACTAAAAATACAAAAATTAGCCAGGCATAGTGGTGCACATCTGTAATCCCAGCTACTCAGGAGGGTGAGGCAGGGGAATCGCTTGAACCTGGGAGGCGAAGGTTTCAGTGAGCCGAGATCGCACCATTGTACTCCAGCCTGGGCAACAAGAGCAAAACTCTGTCTCAAAAAAAAAAAAGTATGTATTATTTTACAAACACAATTCAGTGTGTGTATAAAAAGACAGAGAGACAGAAACAGCTAGAAACTGTTGGTGACAATAGCTTACACAGTGAGTGCTTACTGTTTGTCAGGCAATGTTCTTAAACCCTTTACATGTATTAGCTTGAGTCACATAAAATTGCTAATATTTGGCTTTTTGACCTACAAAAATGGTCATTTCACATGGCTCATTTTATATTTATTTCTTTAATCCTTGAATAACCCTAGAGATAAAGGTGGAGGGCTGCTAGAAATGCAAAGAGAAATCAAGTGCCACCCCCTCACAGCACCCTGCACCCCTGCTTCCAGTCCAGCCCTTGGCCTTGCCCTCACACCCCTCCTTTCAAGGTCAGGGTGCACACAGGGCAAGGAATTCTTCTCTGTCCGTCCCAAGATGCCTTAAGAGGTAGCATCAACCATCCCCCTGAGTGCTGAAGGTAGGACATGTGGCCTTGCTGTAACTCAGCTGGAGGCATTTCAGGGTTTTAGCAGGTTCCCCATAAATGAAAGCCGACAGAACACCTTGGGTACACCAGCTTGGGTACAACCCCAACTGAGTCCCCATCCATGTCCCCCCATGCTGGCACTGAGGCAGTCACATTCAACAGTTTTATGTTTATTTTCAGAAAGTGATGAAGACAAAAGGAATATATCCAGACACCACTCTCTGTACAATAAATAGCCTCCCCCATTCAAAAAAAATAAAAAGAAAAAGAAAAAACACACACTCACACACAACCACCACAAACAATATCTTGCTTCTTGAGATGTGCGCCACTCCCCCCTTTCCAGCCCCTTTTCTCTGATCTCCACTGTGTTTGAGCAGGGGGAGCCCAGGCCAGCTGCCCAAAGTCAGGTGAGTCCTTTTTGGATCAGGGATTAACACACACGCCAACAAAAAGGTTGAAAGTTACTGTACGAAGGAAGAAAGTGGAGTCTCCTGCTCCCGTGTCCCACACCTGACCCCTCCCACCCCCTAGATGCAAAAAGCTCCTTCATGTCCAAGAGTTTCTCGTCTTCTTTTCTCCAGCTGGAAACCAAAAGCAAGATGCAGCACCAGGTAAACGACTGTAGTTAGGGCAGAGGATGGGGCAAGGGGACATCCCTCTCAGGTCTCATTGTGGGCCAGGAAGTATCTGGTGAACCCCAAAATCCTTCTTGAGCCCCACTTCCCCAACCAACTACTAAACAGAGAAGGACCAGAGGGAGCGGGGGCCTTCTTAGTCCTTCATCCATTTCCCAAATTAGTTGGCGTCCTCCAACCTAATAACACTGTTTCTGTTCCTTTCATCATGTCATCTGCTCAGTTGGGAAAATAGTTATAAAACTGGCCTTCAGCTTCCTTATCAAAAGGAGAAGGGGCCCCAGCAGGGGAGGAGCTGTCACCACTGGAAGGATAGGGGGACACGCGCCTCCTCTTAGAGTCTCCTTCTCCCAGTCCTGAATCACTGGATTCCGGCCGGATGGGGGCGATCTCAGTCCACACCAAGGGGGGACCCTGGTCCTCTGGTCCCCGTCCCTCTGAGCCTCCAGGGCCGGGTTCCATGGGCAGAGTCCGCATGGGGCGGAACCAGCTGGCCGGGCCCATCTTGGGAGGGTACTGGGGTGCCACAGGCCAGCCAGCTCCGGGTGCCAGGACCTCCTGGCCTCGGTAGTAGGGCATGGTGGGCCCAGGGGCAGAGGGCAGGAACGCAGGCTTCATGCTGACTGCTCGAAACTCAGCCTCATAGCTGTGGTCCCGGGGGGCCCCCAGCCAGTAAGCCTGGGGAACCACATCCTTCGCCTGGCCAGGAAGGTCGGGGTAGAAGCGGCTGGGAACAGGATACTGGTTGGGTAGGAGAGAAGAGTAGTGATCTCCCCCAAGGAATTGACAGTTGGGTCCAGGCGGGGAGGGGATGCTGGTGTCAACAGATGTGTACATGCTAGAAAAAAATAGAAGGCAAGAAAACGAGTCACAAGCAGAACCAGTCACCTGTGAGCCTACCTGTTTCACACATTCCTTCTCTGACCCTCCTTCCCTGGCCTGCCCACCTCTAGCACCTGTCCCCCACCCTCCTGTTTTCAGGGGCAGGGAGAGGATGTGTCTCAGTAGGGACCAAAGCTGAGTTGAACCCAGTGGCACTTACGACTCAAAGTTCTCCCGGAATCCTTTGGCAAAGGGGTTATTATCAATTTTCAGCTGAGTAATCTAGAGAGAAGGGAAATAGAGTCACCTGAGTCCTGAGTCTGGGGCTCGGGAACTTTCCAAATCCCTCCCAAGGAAGACGGTGGGACCCACTCTGCCCTCCTCCCCACGGGGCTCAGGCAGCCCTCACCTCGGCATTCTGGTAGGCAGTCACGGCAATGAACTGGGTTTCTTGGAAAGTAAAGATATGCGTGTTGGAAGCATTGCAGGTGGCTTCTGGCTCTCCGTCGTTCACCTCAACAATATGCAGCCGGGGCTGGTACTTATGGAGGGACTGGAGCACAATCATCTGTAGACAGAGCGGGACGGTTGTCGGGGTGGGGAGGAGGGATTTCGAGGATCCCATCACCCACACCAACAGCTGGCCCCACATGAGGCTAGCAAGCACCCTGAGGTCATCCTGTCCATTCCCCTGCCCTGCCACCATGTAACTTCCCCCAAGCTTTCCAACTCCAGTGTCCGGACTCTTTGGGGCACCAGTTCTAGCCTCTTGCCCCCTCTTCTACCTCCAGATGTCAATTGAGACCAAGGTATCAGCACAAACAGGGCTTTTAGGGCAAGGGCACTTTTTTTTCTTTCTTTTTTTTTTTTTTTTTTTGAGACAGAGTCTCACTCTGTCATCCAGGCTGGAGTGCAGTGGCACGATCTCAGCTCACTGCAACCTCTGCCTCCCGGGTTCAAGCAATTCTCCTGCCTCCGCCTCCTGAGTAGCTGGGATTACAGGCACCTGCCACCACGCTTAGCTAATTTTTGTATTTTTAGTAGAGACAGGGTTTCATCACCTTGGCCAGGCTGGTCTTGAACTCCTGACCTCGTGATCCACCCGCCTTGGCCTCCCAAAGTGCTAGAATTATTGGCGTGAGCCACCACACCCAGCCAGCAAGGGCACTTTTAACAGGATTGTTCAACCTAGAGAAACTCGGCATCTATTCCCTGGGACCACGGGGCCAACTCTGTGCCTTTCATGGTGCTGAAGCAATGGCAACCCATGATTTGGTGAAGCAACCCTGAGGCTGGGTTGGCCTGTGTGGCCTGAATATGACCCCTGTCCAAGATTCAGCTTCATCCCATCTCATCTTCCTCCCAAGGTGGATGAGAAACAGCCAGAGTTTAGGAAGGAAGAAAAATGACCCTTCCTTTAGGACAGAAGAAAAACGAACCTTCTTTCCTTTAGGAAGGAAGAAAAAATGAACCAAACTGGCCCCGCAGGACCCTTGTGGCCTTGGAGGTCTCAGACCCAGGGTGGGGCGCAGGGCGAGGCTACCTTTTGAAGAGCAGGTCCTACCTGGGTCACATTGTTGGACGCCCCCTTGTTGTTTGTGAGCTTTAGTTTCCCAAATGAAACTTCCTGGCGCATCCAATGTGCTCCCGTGTTGGGGGAATCTGGGTGGACGTACAGGCGGTTTCCTGTGGACAGTTCACCTCTTTGACATGCAGCCCCCGGGACAGAACCCTGGTGATGTAGGGCTTTGCCTGTCCCGAGAGGGACGTAAGGAAGGACGCAGAGGGAGGACCAGGCAGGGAAGGTCAGAGGACTCAGCAGAGGACAGGCTAGAGCAAAGCAGGAAGCCAGAAAGAGGTGGGATGCAATGGCTTGGGATGGAGCGGGAGGGGGGTTAAAGGTCTAGGAATTAGGGGTAGGGGCTTGGTGGGCCCACCAGGGGGCGCCCAGTCCCAACGAAACAGAGCCCACCGCTCCCAGGGGCGCGCGCACCTGGCATGCTGCCCTCGGCCTTTCCACACTGCACCCACTTGCCGCTCTGGTACCGCCAGTGGTGCTGGTCCACCAAGACCACGTCCACAAACATCCTGTAGTGGCTGGTGGGCTCCAGCCCGGCCACAGTAAATGACAGGAATGGGAACATCCGCCTGGAGAGAAGAGAGAAAGCCCCCAGCACCCATCAGCTCCAGCTCGACAGCCAGTCCCCCCTGCAACAGTGCCCAGGCATCAGTGGTGTGCTGTAGCCGGCTTCCTCCCACTCACAAGAACCAGCTGGATGGTGTTTAGGGAGTTTGCCAGCCAGTGGTTAAACACAGCCATAATTAAAAATTAAATTATATAAACTTGCAACTCAAGACATATTAACAGTCAAAGTAGGCCGGGCACCATGGCTCATGCCTGTAATCCCAGCACTTTGAGAGGCCGAGGCGGGCGGATCACCTGAAGCCAGGAGTTCGAAACCAGCCTGGCCAACATGGCGAAACTCTGTCTCTACTAAAAAGGACAACAACAGAAAATAGCTGGGCGTGGTGGCAGGTGTCTGTGATCCTAGCTACTCAGGAGGCTGAGGCAGGAGAATGGCTTGAACCCAGGAGGCTGAGGTTACAGTGAGCTGAGATCGTGCCACTGCACTCCGGCCTGGATGACAAGAGTGAGACTCCATCTCAAAACAAAAACAAAAACAAAAAAACAAAGTAGTAAAAACTAAAAAATCATCACTGCCCAGTTATTTTACATTTTACTATTGTCTGCGCTGTCGAGGTTACTTCCGTCTATTGCAGCTGCATGGAGGAGGTACTAAATCACAGCGCACTGTGCATCTCTTCCCAGCTCTGCATTCAATGACTCACATGAGTCGCTTGAAATCATCCATAGCAGGAGTATTTACACCACGGGGATCAGCAAACGCTACAAATCAGAGTTTTTTAAAATGTTCTTTCGGAGGGTCAGTTGCTCGACATCTACCTGCACACCCCTGTCTCTAACCTTAGCTGCTTCCTAGGAGGGGGCACCAGCCAGCTCTCCACAGGCAGTTCCTGGAAGGTCCTCACGCCCCAGTTCCTCGGCCACCCTCTCTGCCGTGGCTCTCACAGTGCTAACGCACTCCCAGCCCCATGACACCCACTCACAGGCCCTCCCTCTCCCATGCTCCTGGCTCTGCCGCCTGCGGTATGGCCTGCCCTCAGCCTTCAGAGAAGTTGCACACATCCTAGTTGAACAGGGAGCTTCCCACCCACCTGAAAGAAGGCTCTATTGAACACGGGGCTCATGTTCAAAGTCCTTGTTTCCAGGAAAAGTAGAGGAAGTTAGGGGGTGGGATGCTGTATGATTCTGCTATCATGCCAGAGTAACAGATTCAGAAAAGAAGCACTCTTCTACCATCACCATCTCCACCACTAACACCTTCACTATCCCCGTCACCACCACCAATACAACCAGCACGATCACCACCAGCAGCACTGTAACCACCCATCACCACCATCACAACCACCGTCACTATAACCTCCCCCTCCACCATCACAACTACCATCACAATAACCACGATCTCCACCAGCACCAGCACGGGCACCACCATCTACAGCCACCACCTTCACCATCACAACCACCACCAGCAGCACCATCACAACCACCACCTCCACCAGCACCAGTTCCATCACCAGCTCCAATGGCTTAGCCTTTCTCTTCTAACACAAGCAGGAAGCCCAGAGTTTTCAGAATGGCAGAAGCTAATCCTCATCAGAATTACTTTTCATTTCCACACACTTCCCCCTCCTCTCATGAGAAGCCCTGACGGATGGGGAAAAAGGGACCTATCAGTGAGTCAGGAAACCTGGAGGAGGGAGGGTTCCAGGGGCCTATGAACTCTTTTTGAGGGACTTCGAATCCCCAGAGGTCCCCAGGACAACTTACCTAACAACCTTGGGAAGGTGTCCTAGAAGGGTGCTGTCACACGCCTGTCTTCCCCTGACTTTCCTGAGTTGAGAAAAATAGATTACTACCCTATGACCCTGGATAAGTTAATTCTTAAACCAAATCTCAGTTTCTTTTTGAAATGGAGTTTTGCTCTGTCACCCAGGCTGGAGTGCAGTGGCGCGATCCACCTTCCAGGTTCAAGTGATTCTCCTGCCTCAGCCTCCCAAGAGCTGGGACTACAGGCATGTGCCACCACACCCGGCTAATTTTTGTATTTTTAGTAGAGACGGAGTTTCACGTTGGCCAAGCTGGTCTCGAACTCCTGACCTCAAGTGATCCACCCACCTCAGCTTCCCAAAGTGCTGGGATTATAGACATGGGCCACTGCGCCCGGCCCAAATCTCAGTTTCTTCACATGTAAATGGAGAGTCTAACTCCTGTCCATCTTTCCTCTGAAAGCTGTTAAAAAGTTCGAAAGATGGCCCAGCACAGTGGCTCACACTTGTAATCCCAGCACTTTGGGAGGCCGAGGAGGGTGGATTGCCTGAGCTCAGGAGTTCGAGACCAGCCTGGCCAACATAGTGAAACCCCGTCTCTACTAAAAATACAAAAAATTAGCCGGGCGTGGTGGCGGGTGCCTGTAGTCCCAGCTACTTTGGAGGCTGAGGCAAGGAGAATCGCTTGAACCTGGGAGGCGAAGGTTGCAGTGACCCGAGATGGCGCCACTGCACTCCAGCCTGGGCAACAGTGTGAGACTCCGTCTCAAAGAAAAAAAAAAACCATAAAATGTATTTCCAATTTTATATTTGAAGAAACTGACGCTCCGAGAGGTTTGGTGACAGTTCTTGGTGGGAGAGCAGAGGTGAGGTCTTCTGACTGCAGAGTGCATGCTGTGGCCTGTGGTCCCCATTTCTTCATATTAATTTTTTTCTTTTTTTTTTTAGACAGAGTTTCACTCTGTCCCCTAGGCTGGAGTGCAGTGGTGTGATCTCGGCTCACTGCAACCTCTGCCTCCCAGGTTCAAGAGATTCTCCTTGAATACAGGCGCCCAACACTGCGCCTGGCTAATTCTTTTTTTTTTTTTTTTTTTTTTTTTTGAGACAGAGTCTTGCTCTGTTGCCCAGGCTGAAGTGCAGTGGCGCGATCTTGGCTCACTGCAAGCTCTGCCTCCAAGGTTCATGCCATTATTCTCCTGCCTCAGCCTCCCCAGTAGCTGGGACTACAGGCACCCGCCACCACGCCTGGCTAATTTTTGTACTTTTTAGTAGAGACGGGGTTTCACCATGTTGACCAAGCTGGTCTCGAACTCCTGATCTCAGGTGATCCACTGGCCTCGACCTCCCAAAGTGCTGGGATTACAGGGGTGAGCCACTGCGCCCAGGCCATACTGATTTTTTTTTAAGAGATGGAGTCTTGGCCGGGCGCGGTGGCTCACGTTTGTAATCCCAGCACTTTGGGAGGCCGAGGCGGGCGGATCACGAGGTCAGGAGATCGAGACCACGGTGAAACCCCGTCTCTATTAAAAATACAAAAAAATTAGCTGGGCGTGGTGGCGGGCGCCTGTAGTCCCAGCTACTCGGAGAGGCTGAGGCAGGAGAATGGCGTGAACCCGGGAGGCGGAGCTTGCAGTGAGCCGAGATCGCGCCACTGCACTCCAGCCTGGGCGACAGAGCGAGACTCCGTCTCAAAAAAAAACAAAAAAAAACAAAAAAAACAAAAAAAAAAACAAACAAGAGATGGAGTCTTGCTATGCTGCCCAGGCTCTACTCAAATGCCTGGGCACAGGCAATCCTCCTGCCTTGGCCTCCCGGGTCACCCGAGTGGGGTTATAGGTGCTCACCACCATGCCCAGCTCATCCTGTTTTTATCACTAGTAGAGGGAAATGGAGGAGACACAGGAAGAGGCTGGGGAAAAGGGAGAAGAGAAAGGAGATCTAGGTTTCTCCCTGAAAGTCTAGAATCACCACCAGCTGGAATCCCAAAATAGCCCCTGATTTACATGACACTTTGCTGGGAAGGAACCGAGAGTGGTGATGGGTCTGGTGCCAAATTGAGCCTCCTTAAAAAATCACTTACCATCCCACCCTCATAAGACAGGGTCCAAGACCCCAAATTCCTCTGCTGGCCCTAAGAACTAAGTAGCCTTGGGATGGTTCACAGGGTCGTCATACCTCTCCCAGATTCGGAGCTCCTGGCACAGACTCTGCTTCACTGTAATTAAGTGCAAGTTAAAATAGCAAGGAGATAGATAGTTCTTCTCAGTCGTATTGGTGAATGTTTAAAAATTGATAATATTGGCCTGGCGTGGTGGCTCACGCCTGTAATCTCAGCACTTTGGGAGGCCGAGGCAGGTGGATTACCTGAGGTCAGGAGTTCGAGACCAGCCTGGGTAACATGGTGAAACCCCATCTCTATTAAAAATACAAAAATTAGCCGGACGTGGTGGTGCACGCCTGTAATCCCAGCTACTCGAGAGGCTGAGGTGGGAGAATCGCTTGAACCTGGGAGGCGGAGGTTGCAGTGAGCAGAGATCATGCCACTGCACTTCAGCCTGGGCAACAGAACGAGACTCTGTCTCAAAAAAAAAAAAAAAAAGTGATAATATCTACTGCTGATGAGGCTATGGGAAAATGGGTCCTCTCATAGACTATTGGTGTGGGTGTAAATTGGTAGCACCTTTTGGGAGGGTATTCTGGCAATGTGTTGTACCTACCAAAGTACAAAATGTGCTTGGGCATCAAGGGACCTCCTCGTCTTACCAACCTCAGATCCACTTAATAGACTCAGATGGCCACTGGCAAACAGCCAGACAAAAAGCAAAGCTGCAGCCTGGGCAACATAGTGAGACCCCATCTCTACAAAAAATAGAAACAATTAGCCAGACATGGTGGTGTGTGCCTATAGTCCCAGTTTCTCAGGAGGCTGGATGGGAGGATTGCTTGAACCCAGGAGGTTGAGGCTGCAGTGAGGCATAATCACACCACTGCACTCCAGCGTGGGTGACAGAGCAAGACCCTGTCTCATTAAAAAAAAAATTTCTAATTAAAGTTGTTTTCACTTGCCCCAAGAGAAATGAAACCAGTTAAGCATGCTTAAGCCTAAAAAAAATTTTTTTAGTTGGGCACAATGGCTCATGCCTGTAATCCCAGCACTTTGGGAGGCTGAGGCGGGAGGATTGCTTGAGATCAGGGATTTGAGACCAGCCTGGGCAACAAAGTAAGATTCTGTCTCCATAAAAAATAAATTTAAAAAAATTTTTAAGATCTGAAAAGTTGGGCCGGGTGCCGTGGCTCACCCCTGTAATCCCAGCACTTTGAGAGGCCAAGGCGGGGGATCACTTGAAGTCAGGTGTTTGGGACCAGCCTGGCCAACATGGCGAAACCCCGTCTCTACTAAAAATACATAAATTAGCTGGGCTTGGTGGCTTCTGCCTGTAATCCCAGCTACTCGGGAGGCTGAGGCAGGAGAATCGCTTGAACCCGGGAGGTGCAGGTTGCAGTGAGCCAAGATTGAGCCACTGCACTCCAGCCTGGGGGACAGAGTGAGACTCCATCTCAAAAAAAAAAAAAAAAAAAGATGTAAAAAGTTATCGACTAAAGTTATCTATGTGGGAGGTTCAGGTCCACTTCCTGGCCCATGAAAAATATTACAAATAAAAAAGTTAAAGTTCTTGGAGTTGGGAAAGTGGAGACAAGAAAAAAATTGTAATGACTGTGAGGATAGCAAGGATAGTGTGGGACTGAAATTGTTGTTTTATCAACCTCTATCTTCACATGCACAAATCCAAATGCAAATTGAGCTTAACACAACACAGCTACCCAAAGTTATCTTAATTATAATAATCAACCAATCACACCCAGAAAAGTGGGGATTGCCAGCAATTAATACACACCCACACACTCACAGAGACACAGGCCTCTCTCTTCCTCTGCTGAGAATGTCTACCATCAACTATTATATACTCGCCAACACATTCGCAACACACACACACCGCCACACAGAAACCCTCGCACAAGCCTGTGTGGGGCATTATCAGGCTGTCCAAATCTCCAGACACAAACGTAGACACCAAAGTCTCCTATTGGGATAATCCATCGTCTTGTTCTCAGTTCCCCTCTCTCAGCCCCATCTGAGCTGCCTTGATCAATCTCCGGACCCAGGAATCACCCCCTGTGCCCTGCCCCATTTCTGCCCGTTGGGAAGAGCGTGCCACTGGCGCTGGTCAATACCGAGGGATAGATCCAGGGTGGATGGGAGAGGAAGAATCTGGGACAGCCGTGAGTCAGCTCAAGGCAAAAAGCCATGGGGCTGTAGGTGGGCCTGGGGTGGGAGAACCTTTCAAAAAGGAAGAAGGTCATGGGTGATGTGGTGTGACTAGTGGGTCACTGGAACCCACGGAGGGATAGGCCAACCCACAAAAGCAGGAGGACGGAAAGGAAGCTGTACTATGAGCCCAAAAGCCTGTTTCGAGAGGAAATGGCCACTGATTTCCCAGATCTCAAGAGCCCAAGCTGAGAAGGTATGGAGGTAACCTGGGGCTGGTGGGACTGAATTGGGGTTGTGTGTCCTCTGTCCCCTCCATGTCAGCATGGGGCCTATGAAGCCTGATCCAAGAAAAAGCACCAAAAGAAACAGTGAAGAGCCACTGCCTCCTTCAACAGGGACCCCGCGTATGGAGCCCCTTGGAATGGAACAAAAAGTGTGAGGACTGTAAAACACACACACACATTTATGAAGCAATCAGAGAAGCTTGGTGATATTTAGGAAATTCTTTTCAGGTTTGCTAATGGTATTGCGTTCATTTTAAAAAGCCATTTTTAGAGGTGCAGAGATAAAATAATATCTAGAATGTACTTAGTAATTACTATATTACTAATATAGTTGCAGACAGAAGAAGCGAAGTGAGGATGCAGAAACAAGATTGGACCCATATTGACAACTGTGGAAGCTGGGTGATGGAAGTCTGTTACATTCTTCTGTCCATGTTTGTACGTAGTGGAATTTTTCGTAATAAAAAAATGTAAGTGTATGTATCTAAAAGGGGGACAAAAAAACTTGTCAAGTGAGAATTACTCAGCAGGAACACCAAGGAAAGGAGGCCATGGGAGTAGAGATGGTGATACACACTTTGAGAATCATCCCCTCAAGTGCCTCCCTGAAGTGCTCTACAGCCTCCCTGAAGCTGGCTCTACAGGTGGAGAGGCAGCCCCCTAGCACTGGCCAACTCCTTAAAGTGCTGGCTGATGCTCCATCCACCCCATCCCTCAAGACTGGCAGGGGGAGGCAGAGGCCTGGCAGAGGCTGTGGGGAGACCCCAGCAAGGGCCCAGGGTGGGAAGGCCTCCTGACCACACAACAGACTGGAAGGTTAAGAGGCCCCACTTCTGGTCTGCTGTGTGATGGAGTGCAAGCCACTAGCTGTCCCTGCAACTCAGTGACCTCAACTGTAAAATGGGGAGACTGCTTGGCCTACCTAACGCACAGTGAAATAATGGAAGTGAAAGCACTCTGAATGCATCAGGGCCTTCGGAGAGCGTGGGTGGCTGTTTTTACTGGTGGCCGTAGGGGGCCAGAGAAAGAATCCCAGGCAAATACTATCTGGGCTCTAGTGCCAGCTCTGCCTGCAATGAGTGTGTTGTGTGACCTTGGAAGAGTCTCTTGCTGTCTCTGGGCCTGTTTCCCTGTCTGTGCAGTGAGAGGGACAGGATCTTCTGGGTCCATTCCTATTCAGACACATTGGGACCAGAAGCTTGGGCTGTGTCTGGGTACACCCAAAGGGTGACTAGGGTTGAGGGGAGCAGAGAGGAATTATCAGAAGGCTTAGGAGATGAAGGCTGAGCCATCAAAGAACACGCCAACTTTCCTGGGTTCATCCCAGGGAAAGTGGAACAGCTCAGTAACTTGAAGCCAGTTGTGGCTGGCAACAGGTTCCCCAGTCCCAGTCTACCCCACAAAAATCATCTGGAGGGAAGAATGTTCCAGCAATGCCCAGATGGAATACCAACCCCTGGGGCCCAACATGGCCTTCTCCCTCTCCCCTCCACCCCAAGCCCCACGTTTGGTATCCACACCTCTCGGACCTCGGACCCAGCATCCCAGGTCCACCAATGACAACAGCCCCTTCACACTGGTCCTCGCTGATCCCCTGCTCACATGGGCCTCACTGGGAAGGGTGGGTGCACACAGCCCACATCAGACACAGCCCACTCCGGGGGTTGCTTACTAAACAAATACCACACAAGTCGCAGGTTTCTGTTTCTTTCCTTGTGCAGGAGGCTCTATCCGGAAGCAGCACCCTCAGCCCCAAACTCTCCCCATCACGCACAGGGCTCAGGGACCCCGAGCCATGAAGCCATGGGAATCCCCTTCCCCACTTCCCCAGGCTGAACCGGTGAATATCTGGACAGGAGTGTGGGGAAGGTTTTCACTGGACCAGCCTCTAAGGGTGCAGTGTGGGGCTGGCCACCAGGCTGGATCCCTGGGTGAGCTTCATCTGCCCAGCCTGTGGGCATTTGTGCCTGGAAGGGATCTGTGCCCCCTACAAGCTTTACTGCCACTACCCCCCATACACACACACACACACACACACACACACACACACACACACACCAGATACATGATCTCAAAGTAAGACCGGAAAGGAAACTTGGCGACTGCTTCTCCATGTCACCAAATCCCAATCTCCCCCCCCCCCACACACACACACCACCACCACCACCACCACCACCACCACTAAAGCTGACCTGATCACACCAGCAGCAAGGGAGCCGGGGGAGGTGGGCGCAGGGGGCCCGGAGATAAGGGGCTCCCTTCCCCTCTAGTTTCCCACACAGGAGGCCCAGGCGTCCTGTCCGCCCAGAACACAGGCTTTCACTGCCCGCTGCGACTCCTCTACAGTAGAGGCAGGGGCGCACACCAGCAGGGGCGCACACGAATTCTGGATGAAGCCACAGTAACCCTTCCCCTAAATCAAGGTGACTTCTCACTGCCCCGCACTCACCCGTCTCCCTTGTGAGTCCTCTGGCTGTTGGTGCAACAGCCTGGGCACAGACGCCCCTCCGGAGCTTTCCCTGTCCTTCCAACAACCCCATTCCCCTGTCTCCCTACGCTGAAGCCAAAGCAGTGAGGGACAGGGAGTCAGAAGCATTGTCGAGCCAGAAAAACAGACGAGACGTTCTTGTTCCGGGCGGGGGCACAGAGGCCCCGCGGGCCGGCGCGCCGCACTCACCGTCCCTGCTTGGTGATGATCATCTCTGTCTGGTGCTGATTAAACTTGGACCACAACAGGTGGTTGTTGAGCGCGACTCTCAGTTTCCCCGACACCTCCAGCCCCGCGGGTAGCGCGTAGTCCTCACGCGGCCCCAGGTAGAGCCCGGCGCGCGGGTCCGGGGCGGCGTAGCCCTCGCCCGGCTGGTAGCCCTCGGCGCCCGCGGGCAGCGGGAAGGACTCGCCCGCGCCGGGGAAGCCGGCCGCCTGGGGCCGCGGCGGGTAGGCGTAGGCTCCAAGGAAGCGGCTCGGCGGGGCGGGCACCAAGGCGCCCCCCGGGTAGGGAGACCCCAGGCTGCCGCCCCCGCGACGCTCGGCAGTGTCCTGCGCGCCCGGCTCCGGGTAGAAGTAGCGGTGCTGCGGGTCGGCGCCAGGCGCCCGGCCCTCGTCGCTCTCCGGCATCGGCTCGGTGCCCGTCAGCATGTCTCCGCAACCCGGCTTCACGATGCCCATCCGGGGCGGGCTGGTACCTTCCCGCAGCCGTCGAGGACCCGCCCCTCCGCGCGCGAGAGGGTCGCGTGGGCTGGGATGGGCAGGGGGCAGGGGGCGGGGGCCCCGAGGGCCGGGTGGGGGACCCCACCGGAGCCCGGGCTCTGACGCCTGGCTTCTACGCCCTCGTCCGGCAGGCGCGCGGCAGCTCTCGGGCTTCCTCTCCAGCGGGCCGCTGTCGCTAGAGTCGCGGCGCTTTGCTGTGGCTTTATGAAGCTCTCCGGTTCCCCCCCACTCCGCCACCTCGGCCCTGCTCCGCCTCGCCCCACCCCGCCCTCTCGTGGCTAATACTAGGCAAATTCTACGCTCTTGGCGAGTACTGCAGAGCCCCCTACGGTGGAGACAAGCGAGAGCCCGCGCGCACCCTGTAGTTCGAAGACCTTGCTTTCTGGGAGTGTCAACTCCGCCGCCTGATACACCAGCCCGTGGCTCTCTTCTGGACCCTCGGGGAAATTCAGCCAAGCTTTGAAGGTTCAGCTCGAAGGCCCTCTCCTACAGGAAGCCTTCCGAGATGGCCCAAGTGGGACTCGCTGGGCATTCTCTTAGCACTCAGAGGCTCAGAGCACGCGCACACTAGAAGCAACTTTCACCATGAACTGGCCGGGCGCGGTGGCTCACGCTTGTAATCCCAGCACTTTGGGAGGCCGAGGCGGGCGGATCACGACGTCAGGAGATCGAGACCACGGTGAAACCCCGTCTCTACTAAAAGTACAAAAAATTAGCCGGGCGTGGTGGAGGGCGCCTGTAGTCCCAGCTACTCTGAGAGGCTGAGGCAGGAGAATGGTGTGAACCCGGGAGGCGGGGCTCGCAGCAAGCCGAGATTTCGCCACTGCACTCCAGCCTGGGTGAGAGAGCGAGACTCCGTCTCAAAAAAAAAAAAAAAAAAGAACATTCCATCGATCTTTATTGATACCTACTGTGTGCCCAGACTCTGTGCTAAGTGACCTTTCGGGTTGCGCTCTTTCTCCCCACCAGAGGTCCACATGTGCTGAGTTGGCTGCATCTTGTAGCTCTAGCCATGGGGGCAGGCCTGGAACCTGATGGACAACAGGAAGAGTTCCTTAAAGCACACGGCATCAGCAGCAGCCAGGGGTTTGCAGGGCCCTGAGATGGGCCTGGCCGGGCCCACAGAAGCTCCCCTACCCTGCATGGCAGTCATGGGCACTGGAAGTAGCATTGGGCTGCCAGTGCTGAGCATCCCAGGTCTGGCTCTGCCTGCCAGGTATATGTGACCCAGGCAAGTCATTTTCCTTGCCTGAAAGTCAACCTCACATGCCTCATCCACAGACTGAGGGAAACAAACAGATCTACTTTTCAGGGGGGCTGCGAGCCTTACATGAGAGGGTGTACGTGTGCAGCACTTTCCAATCTATTATTATACCTGGATGGAAAAGCTGCTTTGAACAGATTCAGAGCCGGCTGACAGGAAGGAAACCCACCACATGCTCTGAAGGGCTGCCTCGGAGATAGGACGATGGAGGCTTTTCTTTCTCCATTTTCCTTTTATGTTAACTAATGTATTAGACTCCTTTTATGATGAAAACTATCAGCCCCCTCCAATTGAAAATAGCATCATTGGGAGTTTTCCTGTGTATAAAGATGAAACATACTTATATAGGAAATTAAAACAGCACAGAAAAGTAAAAACAAGACTGTATAAATCACCCCAAATTCCACCCCCTAAAGGCAAACAGGATTAACATTTCAGTGAACACCCTCTGAGACCGCACTCCTTATATACTCTCTGTCTCTGTCTTTTGCACACATGCACAAATATATAATTTATATAAACACTACACATGCTGCTTTATAATGTGTACTTTTTTTTCACTCCACAAGGTGTCATGGAATATTTTGCATATCAGTATATCGATAAAGATTTACATTTTTAAGATTACTTTGAAAAATACTTTAATATTTTTGTCATGCTAAAGTTTAACTTCTCTCTCTATCCTCACCCCAGCCCTCCCCAGTTCTCCCCTGGGAACTGGCCCCAGCTCTACATTTCTGTCCCAGCCTGACAGGGCTTCACCCTTAGGGGCCCATGGGGACTCTCTGCTCCCAAATAGAGCTGAACGAAGAGGCAAGTTGGCAGGCAAAGGCAAAGCTGGGGACTCCAGGAGGTGGGCATGACCCAGGGAGGGTTGGGGGAGAGAGAATCAGCACATCTTTTGAGGTTGGAGACTGGATACATGACAGTACCAGAAACACAGGACTGGCCTCCTCCCCAACACCTTAGCCGCCATTTCTCTATACCTTAAGGAACAGGGAAGTTTCTGCCTGTTGTTCAAAGTGGGGCAGCATTGCTTGGAAGAGACGGTGACCTTGGGATCCTTCACTACTTTTGGGGAAACATGAGAGCTTTCAGTAAGACCCTCCTGAATGACTGATTCCCCAGGAGATGTGAGACTATTGAATGCTGACACCTCTTTGGGGGACATTTTTGCTCAGTGCTTGGCTGTTGAAGATCAAATGGAGTCTTGCTCCTCCCTCTCTCTCCCCCTCCTCTTTTCCACACTAATCCTCAGGTCAAGTGATTCACCCCCTTGCCTCTGAACAGGATGACATGAGCTCCCACCCAGCTTTCTGGGGCAGGTGGAATTATGAATCTCAGAATCAGGTGGTCCTGGGGCCATGCCTCTGGAGGAAGAGGAAGGCTGGGGGTGGTCTCTCTAGAACCTGACAGGCTGTTATAGGTTCTTACAGCCTGGTTCCTCAATCCCCGATTTCTCACCGCCTCTCTCCAATTTCTTCCACCCAAAAAAGAAAGTGCTTGTGAAAAGCGGGGGCTGAGTGGCCCTGGTGTCACTGCTGCCAGTCCCGCCCCTCTGCCAGCTTGGGTGAGAATAAGGGCCCTGGCAGTGACACCTTCTCCTCCAGCTGCCACCTCACTCTCCTCCTGGGCCCTGGGGCTGGAAAGGTGGGAGAAGAGGAGCGAGGAGATGAGGCCCCCTGGGATCCCCTCACTTCCCCATGTCTGCCGCTCCCAGCCTGTCTCTATCCCATCAATACAGGGAGCATTATGAGGCTGGTCCTGGTGAGAAAGGAATGAAGAAACACAAGGTAAGCGTCCAGGAATGGGAGAGACATGGCCTCCAACCAGCATCACATTTTATGAGACACAGTGGATGGTAAATATGCAAAATGGAATAAGACACCAAACTCACACACTGCATTTGTGGCAGAGCTGAAGCTAGAACCCAGGTCTCTTGACTCCCAGGCCAGTGCTCTTCCCACAAGAGTGAGGAAGAATCATACTAACACTAGAAAAGGTTTAGAAAACAGAAAATGTTTAGAAAACAGGCCGGCATGGTGGCTCACGCCTGTAATCCCAACACTTTGGGATGCCGAGGCCAGCAAATCACTTGAGGCCAGAAGTTCTAGACTACCCAGGCCAACATGGTGAAACCCCGTCTCTACTAAAAACACAAAAATTAGCTGGGCATGATGGGCGCCTGTAATCCCAGCTACTTGGGAGGGAGAGGCAGGAGAATCGCTTGAACCCGGGAGGCAGAGGTTGCAGTGAGCCAAGATCGTGTCACTGCACCCCAGCCCGGGAGACAGAGCAAGACTCCATCTCAAAACAAATACAAAAACAAAAATTAGCAGGTGTGGTGGCTGGCCCCGGTAATCCCAGCTACTCAGGAGGCTGAGGCAGGAGAATCACTTGACCCCAGGAGGAGGGAGGAGGTTGCAGTGAGCTGAGATTGCGCCACTGCACTCCAGCCTGAGTGACAGAGGGAGACTCGGTCTCAAAAAAGCAAAAAGAAAAAGAAAAGAAAAGGTTTAGAAAACAGAAAAGAAAATCATGCCTAATCCCACAGCCTAGACACTGGTTCTCTCCACGCTGTTGTCCTCTGCAAACGTTCAGGGCTTCCTTTCAAACTGTTTCCCATAAAGACTCAAAATGAGAGAGGCTCCCCGAAGGTCACACAGCACTTGCTTCACCTGTGGGCTGCAGACTGTGCCAGGAAGCCACGACGATGTGGATTTCTGGGACTTGCTTCTAGAGATTCTGAGGCCCAGGCCTGTGGCGGCTCTCTAGAATCTGTATGTTTAAGGACTCCAGGTGATGCACTGGACTTCAGGGAGTCCATGCACCCCACTCTCAGGCTCCCTCCCACTTTGCTGTCCCACCTCCAAGTCCCATCCTGCGAGTCAGTGTGCCCTGAGCTTGCTGGGTATGCACACTGAGGGCAGTGGAGGAGGTTTCATGCCTGAGGAGGGTGGCTGCAGGCATTGAGATTTCCTTATTAATGCTGTAGGACCAGATGATTCCTCACCCCAGAGTCTACCAGCCACCTGGGTCCTCTCCTGAAAACGTATGGAGTGCTGAGCTCCCTAGGCACCTGGAAGGCTCTTGGATGGGTTTGGTGGGGCAGCTGGGGAGGAGCGGCTATTACTGGAAACTGTCTTTTTGTTTTGTTTTGTTTTGTTTTTTGAGACAGAGTCTTGCTCTGTCACCCAAGCTGGAGTGCAGTGGTGCAATCTCAGCTCACTGCAACCTCCACTTCCTGGGTTCAAGCAATTCTCCTGCCTCAGTCTCCCATGGTGGGCGGGACTACAGGCACAAGCCACCACGCCTGGCTAATTTTTTGTATTTTTAGTAGAGATGGGGTTTCACCATGTTGGCCAGGCTGGTCTCGATCTCCTGACCTCGTGATCTGCCCGCCTCAGCCTCCCAAAGTGTTGGGATTACAGGCATGAGCCACCACGCCCAGCCTATTGGAAACTGTTAGTGGAGCATGGTATGACACCAGGACCCAGGGTCTCCACCCTCCACCCTGCTGGGCAGAGCCGTAGAGGCTGTGAGAGGGTAGACAGTAAAAGAGAGGGGGCAGCGAGTTGGGGAGGAGGCATGAAAAGAAAGAGAGAGCAAAGTGAGAGGCTTAGGGTGCATTTCTGAAAGAAAGATTTAGACCCAGAGAGGGACAGGGACCACAAAGTCAGAGACCCAGATCGTGACTCAGTGGGAAAGTCTCAGGCTGGGCCTGCGAGAGGGGCATGAAAGAAAGGAGAAAGAGAGAGATGGGCCAATGGGAGGAAAGTCTGCAGAGGCAGAGAGGCCTGGGGGTGCTGGAGCTGGGGCAGAGAGAAATGGGGTGGGGAGACTTAGTTGGGTGGCTCGGTTGGAACCTCAATCCCAACCCTTACTGGCTGTGTGACCTATTAAAGTATCTTAACCTCTCTGGTTTTTTGGTCAGTAAATGGAGCTATCAGACCTCTGCCAGGACTAACTGGGTCTGTCGTGTGAAGGTTGAGGGGTGCTGTCCTAAGGCTGAAACAAAACAGAGGCACAGACCGTGCTAAGCCCTCTTTCCTCTACTCCCAGGCACATATACCTGCCATTTCGTCCCTCTGGCTTAGTGGCTCATCCACAAAGTGTCCTTCAGGTCCATCCTCAGCCTCCACTCAGGGCCAAAAGAGAGCCCCTCTGTTCATAAGACTCCCATTTTAGAAAGGGCCAGGCTTCCCCTCCTGATACCCATATACCATTCCCTGGGTACCTGAGGGCTGGGATAAGCCAGGCCCTTGGAGATCAGGGATCACAAAGATAAATTAGGGTCAGTCTCTGCCCCCAAAGAGCTCCTAGCAAGGTGACCCCCTCAGCCCTCTTGCCCCTGGGGTGTAGACTCACAACACACCACGTGCACACACGCCATCATCCACGCATGTGCACACACATCCCACGCAGAGCTATGCTAGGGAAATCTCTGCGATCCAGTCCCTGCAGCCCCATCACCTGCTCTCGCCCCACATCCAGCATCCCAGAGCTCCTTCAGCATCTGACTCTGCCCACCCCGTGCGCCCTGAATCCCCTCCCCCTCTGGGCCCAGACTGCCAGTCCTTCAGAGGGCATGGCCGGAACCATCGGATTAACAGCCAGAGAGGGGGGAAGGGGAGGGACAAGCACCTATAGAACCCCCCCGCCCTGTGACAGCTGCAGGAGTTCCGAGTCCCCAGCACCCAGCACCAGGTGGTCAGTGTGAATACAGAACAGAGGGCTCCTCCCAAGGTCAAGGGTTCCAGGCTCTCATCTGCAAGCTGGGTCACCCCCACACACACACCCCCAAGCCTGAGCGGCCCTTACCCCTGGGCTCCAGGCCGGGCCTGGGTGCCTTTCAGTCCTCCTTCTCCGTGGCATCTTATTTTGAATCATCTATCCTCTCTCTATCTCTAGCTGCTCTCACCCCCGCCAGTGTTTCACACAAGACCCACACCCCCCATGCACACCGACGCATGCAGTAGGCCGCCCCCACTGCATTCCCAGGCTAGGGCTCCTGCACCCTCCTGAAGGGATATTCAGACATCGGGTACTTGGGTAACTCTGTTATCAGGGGGGCATGCCAGGGTATGGATGGGCAAGCCCAAGCTTCAAGAGGCCCTGGGGAGAGGCTGTGCCCCCACCCTTCCTGCCTCTCAGCAGACAGGCCCTTAATCTGACAGGAAGCAGGGTCTGGTTACCAGGAGTTGTGGGGGGGGGGGGGGAAATATCCAGGGCTTTGGGTAAAAGGAGCTGGGAGGGGAGGGAAGAAAAATAAGAGCCAAGGAAAAGGGACTTGGAGGGAGGGCACAGGCTGAGGGGTTAACCCCCAGGCTGCCAAGCTCCTCTCTGGTTCCCATCTTGCCATCTTGGCATGACTTCCTGGCACAGTCAGGCTCTGCCAGGCCAGGCCTCACTGTCCTTCAGAGGGCCAGCCACCCCCTGGGGCCTCCTCTCTCCCCAAGGTTCTCTCTGGCTTCCTGGGATCTGTGGGCAGCCCTGTGTGCCCGTGTCTCTCAGGGCTCCTGAGTGTCTGGGTTCCTCTGGTCTGATTCGGCCCCTCTCTGGGTCCCTGTGTTTTTGCCTGCATCTTGTGTATCCTCTTTACTTCCACTCCTATCCCTGGGACCTGTGAGAGGTCTGCATGCTGGTCCTGAGCATAGGTTCTGTGCCTCTCTCTGTGTCTCTGTGTCTGTCTGTTACCTGTGGGCCTCGGAACTTGCCTTGTCCCTGTAGCGTGTTTGTGTCTGTCTCTGCATCTTCATGTCACTGTCCGTGTCTCCAGGGCTATCCAGCACTCCATGTATCTCCTGCATGTCTGTCTGTCCATCTGGGACTAGGCCCCATCTGTGAGTTGGCTCTGGCCTTCCTGTGTCTGGCCTAGAGGTTTTGCCTTCTCCACCTGGTTAATGTCTCAGGGTGCCGGTGAGACAGAGCAGACTTATGGACTTGGTTAGGGATGAATGAGGAGGAAGAGGGAAAAGGGCATGGGTGGTATTGGGGGAAAGAGTCCAATTCCTAAATGGTGCCCGAAGCAAGCTGCCCAGCCCTGAAACACCAGGGTGAAGCTCTGTATGGCCAGGGGGCAAGGGAGAGAGAGCATGGCAGGGAACACACCTGCTCAGGGCTGGCAGCAGAGTTGCACAGAAACAGAAACAGACCTAGTTGGTATGTGGGGGTGGGCCCTCTACATACCAGAAACAGGACCCAGAAACAGGTGGAAAGACAAACATGGAACTCTGGGTTCTGATCCTGGCTCCGCCACTGGCATAGATCACCTTGGGCTAGGCCCTTTCCCTCTGTGTGTCGCAGTTTTCTGCTCTGTAAAATGAGACAGCAAGGACCATCCCCTAGAATTCTGTTAGAGAGTCAGAGTGACAGAAGACATCCCTAAACCCAGGACAGAAGACTAGTTGCCCCTTTCTGTCCCTTAAAGAGGTATCCCAAAGACCCTTCTAGTACCAACAGCCTCTGTGTCTGTGATTCAGCACCACTAGGGGCAGGACAGAGGGAAGAATGGAGGTTAGACAGCAGGAAGGACTTCCTGCCAAGCAGTGGGAGGGTGAGGAGGCCCCAGCTTCTCCCAGCAGTCCTCCAGGGCCCCTCTGTCAGGGCTGGGGGTGGAGGGGCAGGAGTGGGGGGCACTCAGCAGCTGGGTAATTAGCCATCGCTCTCAGGCCCTGCGGGGAGGGGCTGGCTGGACTGAGAAACCAACGCAAAGTGACAGGGGTGGTTTTGACACGCGGTGGAGCTGACGGGCCCAGGGGGCTGGGGCTTTGGTTTGGGGGGGGAAAATCCCATCAAATGATTAAAAAATAGGTCAGAGGGAAGAAGCCACAGCCGGCACTGGGTCCGTGGTGAGAACGCCATGTCGCTTCCCCAGGGCTGTGGGCCAGAATAGGGTGGGGGAGCTGAGGAGTGTTTGCAGTAGGCGGGTGAGCTGGGAGTGGGGGCAAGAAGGCTGCAGGCCCAGCAGCTGGCCCTCTGCTTCCCTCAACCCTGTCTCACGGGGACATTTTGGAATTCTACCTGCAGCCCACCTCCTGGCCTTCCTGTTGTACCATCTTCCTCCTCAAAGGCAGGATGCTGCAGGTCTTCTTCTGTTCCCCCTACCCCACCCACAACATATATACAAACTCCATTCCAGAAACACTGAGACTACTGCTGCATGTGGAAGCCCTTCTTACCTTCTCGCCTAGGGATCTCCTGCGCAAAGGCAGCTTGCTGACTTATCCTACATTTCTTGCCCATCTGAACTAATTCACCTGCCACTGCATCCCCTTTGCCATCTTGCCAACTCTGCAAGGGGTCCACTTTGGCCCTCCAGCTTGTTCTCAGATCATCCTTTTCCCTCCTTCTCTCCTTCTCTGCCCTCCCAACTTCTGCCACAAATCATAACCACAGTAGCCTGGGAAAGGCAGGGAACAAGGAGTGAGGTAATAGACTCAGGAGCCTGGGACAGGTTGGTGATCTCTAAGCACTTAGAGATCTAAGTAGGTGGAGGCTGATTGACTGTGTCTGCATTGTACAGCAATTTGAGATTCCTGGTAGTGTTCCCCCGATTTAGGCAGTTTACAGCCACCTCCCACCTTCTCTACTGAAGACTGGGACATTCTTTCAGCTGTCTTCCCACAACCCCTTAAACTGCAGCTTAATCCTATTTCCTTTTCTGAGGTCACTGAAACTCATGGAGAGATTAGCACCTGAAATTTGGGAGTAGAACGGAGGCCTGGGATCCACATGCCACAACTCCCTTCCTTATAAATCCCAGGCACAGGCAGAAATCAGGCAAGCAACCAGTGTGTGAAGCAGAGGGACAAACCAGGCATTAGGCTCCCAGCAGTGCTGTCTCCAGCTGAGTGGGCACCTGGGTCCCAGCCACTGGAACAGAGGACACCCAAGGCCACGTTGGCAAGAAAATGGATTGGCTAGGTCTGACCTTGAGTTTAACCCCACTTACCACCCCAGACACAGATCCGCTCTGACACACAAGTCTGAGATTTCCCCAGGAGCCTGCTGTTTGCTGCTTGCTCCGCTCAGTTACCCAGGAAGTGTCAGAAGGCGTCCAGCCTACCTCCTCCTACCAGGGCCATGGGCAGCTGGCTGGACTGAGCTGGGCACTGAGAAGGGCCCTGGACCCACGTCTCTGGCCACAGGGGACATAAAGCTGGCATGGCTGCCCAGCATTGCCCCCTCTCCTTGCTCACCTCCATTTCTTTCCAATCACTGGCATCAGAACCTGACATTCTGTGAGTTGGGAAAGGATGGTGATGGTCAGGTAAGTTCTTAGCAACCGGACCAGTAACTGGGAATTGAGATACTGACCTCATCACCTTGCATTTCACACACATGCACACACTGAACTAGGGCCACTACCCAAGACCCAGGGCCCTGCAAATAGGCAGTGGGGCATGGGGCTCCCGGGCTCCCATGCACGACCCTGGATGTTGCCAAATCTAGCTTGTACTTTGTCTCAATCCTTGACTCCCAGTGAGTTTGGAAACTGTAAAAACCCCAGTTCTTCCTAATTAACCCCCTCCCCCTATCACCGCTCTGGGTTGAGGGGTAAAGGATGAGATAAGAGAATATCCCGGCCCGGGCATAGTGGCTCATGCCTGTAATCCTAGCACTTTGGGAGGCCGAGGTGGGCAGATCACTTGAGATCAGGAGTTCGAAACCAGCCTGGCCAACATGGTGAAACCCCATCTCTACTAAAAATACAAAAAAACTATCTGGTCATGGTGGTAGGTGCCTGTAATCCCAGCTACTAGGGAGGCTGAGGCAGGAGAATTGCTTGGACCCAGGAGGCGGAGGTTGCAGTGAGCTGAGATTGCTGCACCACTGCACTCCAGCCTGGGCAACAGAGAGAGACTCTGTCAAAAAAAAAGAACATCCCCAGGCAACTCGTACCCTTTATTTCCTTTCTTTCTCTCTCTCTCTTTTTTTTTTTTGGTTAAGACTAGTCAATATACCTTTGATTTCATTAGACTTCACAATGGTGTGAAGGCAACTGGGTGGGAACCATTGTTCCCATTTTACAGACAAGGAAACTGAGATATAAAAAAGTTAAGTAACAGCCAGGCACAGTGGCTCATGTCTGTAAACCCAGCACTTTGGGAGGCCGAGGCGGGAGGATCACAAGGTCAGGAGATTGAGACCATCCTAGCCAACATGGTGAAACCCCGTCTCTGCTAAAAATACAAAAATTACCTGCTGTGGTGGCACGCACCTGTAGTTCCGGCTACTCAGGAGGCTGAGGCAGGAGAATCGCTTGAACGAGGGAGTTGGAGGTTGCAGTGATCCGGGATTGTGCCACTGCACTATAGCCTGGTGACAGAGCGAGACTCCATCTCAAAAAAAAAAAAAAAAAGTTAAGTACCAGCTGGGCACAGTGGCTCGTGCCTGTAATCCCAGCACTTTGGGAGGCTGAGGCGGGTATATCACTGGAGGTCAGGAGTCTGAGATCAGCCTGGCCAACATGGTGAAACTCCGTCTCTACTAAAAACACAAAAATTAGCCGGGCGTGATGGCACATGCCTGTAATCCCAGCTACTAAGAGGCTGAGACAGGATAATTGCTTGAACCCGGGAGGCAGAGGCTGCACTGAGCCGAGATCGTGCCATTGCTCTCCAGCCTAGGCAACAGATGGAGATTCTGTCTCAAAAAAAAAAAAGAAAAGTTAAATACCTTATCAAGATCACATGGCTGGTGACCTAATGAACACTTACTATACACTTTCCTGAGTGGAGCCTCCCACACCTGTGTGAAGAGGACACTATTGTTCCCATTTTGCAGATGAGAAGCTGGTGCTCAGAGAGGTGACATGATTTTCCCAGGTTCTCAGTTATTTTTATCCCCTGACCCTCTCTCCTTATAAGATACCCAACCCAACCCGGGCTGAGTCCTTCTCCTCATTCCCTCTGGAGAAAGGCAAGATGGAAGGGCCCTGTATGTCACCCAGTGAGTGTTCCCCTATGTTTTGGGAAGTCATCCTGGTGTCCTAATTGACATTACCCTTGCCTCACCCAGGCCTCTTCTCACCTCTCCTGGCGTCCTTTCTGTCTGATGACCCTGCAGAACCGGACCCCGTTACTCAGCAAATCCCATCCCGCTGATGGGGTAGGAGTGGGGAAGCAGGGCTGAGAGACTGAAAGGGGCAGGGACTAGCTTCGTCACACAGCCACTGTGGCAGTGAAGGAAGATGAGTCCAGACGGGAAGGACCCAGGAGTCCTGGTGTCCAGGTGGAGTGAGAGGCAGGAGCCTTCCTCACTTCTCCAAACTCCCTGCCCCAGGCAACGGAGCCCACTGCCAGCCATCCAAGCTGTTAGGTGTTTCTGCCTGAGGAAGGAAGGGGCCTGGGCAGCTCCTAGGATGGGAAGAGAATGCCACTGGGCATGCGCCCTGCCAGGCAGTGCTGCCTCCGTCTTTCTGCCCACGCCTAAGTTCATCACACCTTCCGCTCTGCCCTCCTGCTAATTGAACCTGCACTCTCCTCCCTCTTGCTTCTCACCTTGGGACACGTGAGCCAGTGGCCAAGAGTGAGGCAGCAGAGCCAAGTGGAGCCACCAGCTGCCCCATCCCCTCCATGCCAGCCAGACTGCCTGGGATTCTGGGGACCCCTGTATGCCCCTGCTGCAGCCGCAGCAGTAGCTCTGTCCACAGCTCTTAGGAGCTCCTGTTCCAGGCTGGAAGTGAGGAGGGGGCTTTCCTTGACAACAAACAGGGAAATGGGGGGCCCCACGCCCTGGCCCCAGGCTCTTCTTACGATCTAACCCCCTTGGGGCAGGCCCTTTTTCTCGAAGAAACCCAGGGAAGGCTTCCAAAAAGATCACCTGAGGCAGAGTCCCTTTCTTGCCCTGGGCTATAAGTTCTTCTCCTAGTCTAACCTTGCTCCCTTGCAGAGGGGTGGAAGAGGGCAGAGATGAATTGCAGTTTCTTATAAACCTGGTGGCTTCTAGTTCCCCGACGACAATACAGCGGAGGAGCCCTGTGGTTCTGGCTCTGAGTCAGGCCCCATCGCCCGGGCGTCCCCAGTGCCATCTCCCTCCGCCCCGCCACGGACTGGAAAATCAGGCTCATGCCTCTGCCGAGAGTCAGTGCTTCCCCTGCTTCCCCTCACCATCTCGCTTTCCCCTAAAGGGAGGTGTTTCCTCGAAGCAGGGAAAAGTCAAGGGGGCAGAGACCTCACCAGCCACCGGGAGGCGGCACTCGGTAGGCACGGGCACGCGGTGGGGGTGGGGCGACCCTGCCTTCCTGTCCCTTCCCCCTCCACCCCTCCAGCCCAGCTCCCCGGTCGTGCTCTTCCAGACGGCTGCATGTGTGCGTGTGCACACACTTAACACACGTGTGTGGTTGGTATGTAGGGGGGCCCTCTAGCCCCCGAGGGAGAGGGCGGGTGGAGGAGGGGAGATGTCATGCCTCTGATATGCCTATGAGTGACACAAACTTTTTCCACACGTATGTTCTTCACACGTTCTGGGTCTGCACGTGCTCACCATGCCTCCCCGAGTCACAAGTCTGATCGGCGTCCCCCTCCCCTGCTTGTCATTGATCCCTGGGTATTAAGCAGATTCCCTCTGTCTCCCTGTGAGGAGACCCGCCCACCTCGGGAGGGAAAGGTTGGGAATTCAGGAGTCTCTGAGGATACCGGCACCTCCCTCTCAGAAAACTGGCTCCTCCTCCCAGCAGAGGACCCTCAGCCCGGTGGGGGCAGGTCACAGACGTGCCATGCAGACCCTCAACCTTCCCACCTGTTTGAGGGCTCAAAGAGATATCAAAACCCCACCCCTAGACCCTGGATATAGGTGGGAGAGTTTAGGGAGGGTCTCACCCCTTGGGGAAATTGAACCCAGCCAGGGAGTGGTTAGGAAGATCTGGGTCAGCATTCAGAAGAACTCACGTGCACCTCGCTGTCAGGGGTAGGGGGAGTATGAGGGAGCCTAAACGGAAAGTGAGCAGGACAGAGGGAGAAAGAAAGAGAGGGAAAGAGAGAAACTGAGACCCCGGGCAGTCAGAAAGAGAGGGGAGGGCAGCGCTGGAGGTGGGCAGGACCTTCTGGATAGCTGGGCAGCGCGGTGAGGGGGCCTGCGGGTCTAGGAAGTGGTTGCCTTTTCCCTTTTTTCTCTAGCATCACAGATACGCGAAAGGTCAGTGCTGAGAGAATCCAAGCCTTTCATCTCAAGAAGGAGAAATCAAGTCAGAGCAAGACGGCTCAGAGCCACTAAAAGGGAACACAGAACCCTGTAGAGCCCACCCTCTTGCCTCCCAGGTTGTGAATTTTCTAACCCCATGGGGAATCAGGAGGACCCAGCACCTGGGATGTTCAGCACAGCAGGGGTAGTTCCAGCACTCTCTGCAGCTCAAGCAGCTGGGCTGCCTAGCTGGTGCCCAGGCCCTGCCGAGGGGACCCATGATACCCCGTCCCACTAGCAGCATCAGCAGCTTAGCTACCCCGAGAACTGGGACCAGAAGAGGCATGTTGAAAGGAGACTCTTTTGATGACCCAGACATCCTCCACCCCAACCCCTCCCCACTCCAAGCTGCTGGGTGTGCAAGCCCAGGGATACTGCTACCTCCACCTTGGTGACCCCCCAACTCCTGAACCCACAGACATTGTGAGACACAGTGCGCGCAGGCCCTGCTATTTGGGAACTCAGACCCTAGCAAAAGCCTCCAAAGAAAACAATTTTCTGTCTTGGCCTCTGACTCCCCTGAAAATCTGGGGGGCTAATGGGAGGGACTTTTAACCCCCTTAGTCATCCTAGGAAGCCAAGCTGAATAGCAGTGACTGATAGTCACCCGACCACAAGCCAATTTTGCGGTTTCAGTTGTTTTCAGAAGGAGCAGCAAAGCAGTGGCAGGAGGCCCTGGGCAGAGGAGTGGGCTGACTCCCGGACCCCAGCCCCTGCCCAGAGCACTCTGCCCTAGCATGACTCAGCCCAAGGCTCAGCAAGACCCAGAATTGCACCCACTTTACAGATTCACACAGACGGGGTTTGCAACAACCAGAAACAGCCTTCTGTATCCCCTCCATGTACCCCCGGCTACTTTACTGGCAAGGCTGGCTGCTTTCTGCATCCACGATGAGCCCTTTTGCTTTGCTTTTCTCTTTTCTTTTCCTTCATTTCCCTTCCTTTCCTTTCTTTCATATCATTTCACTTCCTTTCTCTTTCCCTCTTTCATTTTTCTTTCCTTCCTTCTTTTCTTCCTTTCCTTTCTTTCTCTTCCTTCCTTATTCCCTCCTCTCTCTCTGCTTCTCTCTCTGCCCCTGCCCCATTACATGTGTGCCTGGCAGGAATAATCTAGGAGCCACAACGAAGAGCAGAGGCCCCTGAGTCCCCCAGGTATACTCCCGAACCACATCTGTCACCTCCCGCATGAGCTACAGGGAAAGAGATCAAGATTAGCTCTAAGGGAAGCTTCCCACTGAATGGAGTTTGGAACAATCTCAGAAATATAGAATGCCAAAATGTCAGAGCCATGATGGAAATTAAACCACCTAGTCCACCGAGGAACAGAAGCGCTGAGAAACGGCACAGTGTTCACAGAGCGCGGCTAGAACCAGAGGTGCTCACTCTCAGAACAGGCTCTAAACGGCTTCCTTTGCTACCCTGTAGGCTGAGAATTCTCTCCCCTTCTCACGATTTTCAGTGTAAACCAGACCCCTTGTCCTCATGACCAGACAGAAGAAAGTAAACAGGAATGGGCTTGGCTCAAGGATGTGGATACAGGTCAGTGGCAGCCCAGGCACAGAGAGGTACAGCATTTTGGTAACATATGGCATCGCCGTGTCCTCTTCCTCCAGGAAGGCTGCTAGAATTAGGAATGAGCCTGTCACCCTCCACACCTGGTGGCCTCAGCCATGGCAGAGAGAGAAAGGATGAACGAGATGTGCCTGAGTACCAGCCACAGCTCGCAGCCCTGAGTGACAGAGAGGGAGGAGGAGGAATGAGAGGGGCAGGAAGTGGGGTCCAGACAGGAGTGGGGGGGTGCGTGAAGCTAGGGAAGGGGAGGCACTCCCACGGGGAAAAAAGGTGCCCTGATGAGTCACTGCTGCCCAGGTGCAGCCCTCCTTGGGGCTGCCCAGCTGCGTTTAAGTTTTATCATGTGATTTCTATGAAGGATAATGGAGTGGTGGGCTGGAGCTGGCTCATGCCAGCTCTCAAGAGCCGATTATGAGTATCTCTTCCCAGTGCTCAGTGCTGAGGTAGCTTACATTGGCGAGCTGGTTGTTAAACATTTGGCAGCACACCACTGGATAATAAGGTCAGCTTCAGAGCCAGGAGTGTACGTGTCTGCATATGGGTGTGGGATTTCCATGCATGTGTTAGTGTGCACTATTCCTGGGTTCCTGTGGCACCTGGGACACACCTGTGTGGCACCTTGATCCTGGCTGTGTGTGTTGGGAGGAGTGTGTCCCTGCACATGGGTGTTCCTGGAAGCCTGGTAGGTGGGGAAGGGATGTGCATGGAACTGGGTCGGTCCGTGTGCTTTGTGTATCTGGGGTGATGTGACAGGGTGAGTCTGGAGGGTGGTGTGGTGACAATGCAACTGCCTGACCGTCCGTGGGAAGGAGACCCACCTGTGCCCACTGTGGGGGACTAGGGCAGCACCTGAGATCAGAGACATACACCTCTGAGCTCCTAGGACGCAGGGAGTCCTGAGACCCTGTGCGAAGTCTCACCTCTGCACTGCTTCTGTCCTCAAGCACAACCATTTGCCAGTCTGGGAGGGAGTGGAATGTCCAGGTGGGCACAGGGCTCTCTGATCCCTCATGTGAGTTCTCTGTGTGTGCTGGGCACCAGGGGGCACTGTCCTCTCCCTTCCCCCTCACCCATGCAGGGGTGAACTATTTCCTTCACACCATCTCCTGATCCTCCCCCTTACCTCCCATCCACAGTGTGCTTTTGCTGTCTGTGGGGGGAAGGGAGAGTTCGGCTCCCGCAACACCCACAAGGCCAAGGGCCCCAAGAAAGGGGAGGGGCAAGATCATTATTCAGTTGGCCTGGCCACCTTCTCACCTCTGGGCTGGAGGCCTGGCATGGGCATCCCTTCAAAGTGGCATGGCCCCCTGCCTCTCGCCTCACTGGCTGCCTCCAGCTGCTCTACCCCAGGGGACTTGGCTCCACTGCCGCATTGACCTTTGAGGCTCCAAATGAGGTCTCATCTCAGTCTCCCCACCAAGAAGTCCTGCAGGCCTCTTGCTCCAGGGAGGAATGGGTAGAAGGACCAGAGCTGTTTCTTCCCACCCCCTCTCTGCCCTGGCCCATAAGGCCAGAAGAAGAAAAGCATGAAGACAGGACAGGTGAGAGGAGGTGCGGAGAGGCAGCCTTTCTTCCTGTACTCTTCCGCCTCAGATCCCTCAACCCAGGCTGTGGCCTGGGGACATGTGCGTTCTCACGCCTGGACCCACCCTCATCCCTCCTGCCTGGAGCCTTCTGCCACCCACTCCCCACCTGCAGTGGGTCTCTCTGCTCATCTCTCTGCCTCTGTTCCCAAGGCCAGGCCAAGCTCCCAGATCCCTCTAGGAATCTGCTGTGGGGAACATCCAGGGGACGGGATCCCTCAGTTCTTCTTTGGAAATGTGTCCGCAGGAAGTTCTTCCTAAAGTTTAACCGAAGGTTCCTTCTACTGCAGCCAGTGCCCAGCACCTCCCAGGCTGGAAGTCGGGTCTTCTTCCCACTCCAGCCAACGCTCTCCTTCAGGTGAAGCTGGATCAGGTGGAGAAACAACCCAGCTCCAAAAACGAAAACAAAAGTCTTTGTTCATCCCCTACCCTCCCTGCCCACCCCTGCCCCCAGCCACCACAGAAACCCACAGGGCATTGGAGCCTTCATCCCAAAATGAGTCAGGGCCCTTCAGAGGGTTGAACTGGGGTGCAAGAATTTCCCTTCATGCCAAGCAAGGGTTCTATCTGATAGCAATCTCCATCCAGCCTCCTTGGGCCAAGGAGCATGTCGGCCTCCCCATTGGGAGGGGTCCAACCATCTGTGGAAGCTTGGCTGGCCTGGATGCGCCTTTCGCCCTGGCCTCCTCTAACACCAAATTTCACTCCCCCTGCTTGACACTAAGAGAGGATCGGCGCAGAGTGCCTAAGCGTGGAGTTGGGTGCAAGAAGTGCTCAGGCCTGCTGAACTGGGCTCCGTGCCTGCCTCACAGTCTGCCCTCCACACCCACCTTCCAAGGAAGCAATGGAAATCGAAACTTCCCCCTAGGTCTGAGGCCCCAGGGACCCTCACAGGGTACCAAGAGGCCAGCTCCAAATCTCCTGGCTCGTTCTTTCCACCCTCACACTCAAGGGAATAAGAAGACTTTCCCAGAGAGGAAGGGAGTGCTTAGGGCCAAAGAAGATGCCTAGGAGAGTAGAGGCAGCAGTGGCCCAGCTGACCCCATGGACAGCCTGCTCCCCCACCCCTGCCCCCTGCACTGCATATATTCTCTTCCCCTAAAATAGCATCTCTGGAGGGAGGAGTGGGGGAGTTCTCAGTTCACCGTTCTCTCCTTCCCACAGTGCATTCACAGCTCTCTCGCTGTCTCTCACGACCTGGTTTCCCTGCCAGGCCCTTCTGCTCTGCCTCCACCCTCACCACCTTGCCCTGCCAGGTGCCAGGACCTCTTGGCCAGAGAGGGGGCCTGCTCTCCATGGCCCATCATTTCCCACTTCCAAGCCGTGACTGTCACACCATTCCCTCCCCTCTTTGGGACAGAAGTAAATTCAGTCCACACAGTTTGAGCATCAGATGTGTCTGTGAGTCTGTGCCGCAGTCACTGGGGCAGGGGATAAAAGTGTTGTGCTGCCACGGTCCTGATCCTTTTCCTCCAGGATCCCATTGCCTGACACTCAGAGGCCTCTGACAGACCTGGGAGTCCCTGGGGTTGCGGGGACGGGGGTCTACCTTTGCCCCACCACACAGCCACAGTCTCACACCGGACCCGGAGTTACCTCATGCCATTTTTAGAATCTCATCGCAAGCTCTTCTGCTCTATTGTGTGGCCTATTTCCACCATGTGGAATGGTCCATTGAGCTGGTGCCAGATTGACAGGGGAGGTTCATACCTTGGCCCTGGGAAATGCCCAGTCTGATGGGGAAGGCAGGACACAGACTGAGAACACTGGCAGAGACAACTCCCCAGTTAGGCAGAGCTGGGGTCATTACAGCTGCCAGAGGGGCACCAGGGAGAGGGTTCCCAGAGGAACAGACAGTGGGGAAGGCTCTGAAGAAGGAAAGGTCAGGGCTCAGGTGTTTGGGGTTGAGGGAAGTGGGAAGCTAGAAAGAGGTGTCTGCCCAACCTGGAGAGGGATGAGCCACAGCAGTTGCATTTCCCCTGGCCAGGGCCCCGCTGTGGGGCTGACCTCCTGTCCCCTGCACCGTGGGAGTGTTGGAGGCAAGGAAAGGGAACCTCAAAGTCCCCCTCAAGGGAACCGCCTCCCCCCTTGTTATTTCTGGCTCCATTTTCTTGGTCAAGAAGGGTGTCAGCGGTAATGCAAATTAGGAGGTGTTTGAGGTGCTGGCCAACACCCATCCTGTCCCCTCAGCCCTCCCCCTCCCCCATGCCCACACTCACATAGCCGAATGGGACATCTGTGAGATGCGCCTGGTGACTCTGCCCTTGGCTGAATTGGCATGCAGGATGGGTGAAGCTGTGGGCTGAGACTGGGTTCTCAGGGGCATCTGCCTCTGCCCCAAGGAAGGGCAGGCATGAGAGGGCCTCTAGCTGATGCCCAGGTTCCCCCTGCACAGCCCCTTTGTGCCCTCAGCCCTGCCAGACTTCCCTGGTCATGACATAGAGCCACATGGCATCTACATGGCATCTGCGTGAACAGTGAATGCACAAACCAGTAAGTGCCTCAAGCCAGAGCCTTCTCTCCTGGGCTGCGGTGTAAAGGGCACGGCTGGCGGCTCCTGAACAGCATGGCTCACATGCTCACCGGGCTCCGGTGTGGCAGATGTGGGTTGGCTCTTAGAAGGCAACCAGGGGGCGCAGCCTTGAGCACCGAGAATGTCGAATGTCGCTGGGGTCAAAACAGAGAAAGTGGAGGAAGTGCAGGAATAGGGGCAGGTGCTGGAGGATTTCACACATTTTCCCCACATTACCTGGCCGCCGCCTCAGACACCTTGCCCGCCCCTGTCCAGCTAGGAACCCCCAGCCCTTGTGGTTCATCCTTATATCTGACCTCTACTCTTCCTGTGGCCGCCAAAGTTGGTCTGTTCTTGTCCTTGCTGAGGGAGGATGGGACTGGGGGACCTGTCCGGCTCTCCCTACCCTATAAAGACATCACTGAGTGAGCCCCCCACCCACTCCGTTCTTCATTAGTCCTAATCAGGACTAATGGGTGAGGTGTTTCTGATTAACACGGCTGACTCACCCACACACCCCTCCCCTTGTTAGGATCCAATGCTCCCGACATACACTCTCCCACACACATGTGCACGTACATGCACCACCAGCTGCTGAAAGGAGCTGTTGCTGCACTCAGCTGATCTCCTGACACAGCCTGCATGGGGACCCAGGCCAGGGGCAGGGGTCTCCATGGGCTGGTAGCTCTGGCTGGGGAAACCCTGTGGGGAGAAGGGGCATAGCCAGAGAGACTGTGGGACACTGGCCTTTAATACAGCATGTGGCGATGCGCCCGAGGGTGGCTTGTTCCCTGTGAAGTCGTCTTCCCCCACCACTGCATGTCTGGCTTTGGGAGAGTGAGTGGGTCCCCCACGTGTGTCTTTCCAGACTCAGCAGAGGTCTTCCCTCCCTCCCCCTTGCTCCTGCCGCAGTTTTCCCACCCTCTTCCCCTTTCCAGGAGCCTAGAGACCCCTTTGCCTCTGCATTTTCTCAGCCCCAGTGCCCTGCCTCCCTGTCTCCACAGAGTAATGAGTATCAGGTGTCCTTCCATGATCACAGTCCTTGAGAGAAGGACTGGCAGGGCTCCCTAGCCCTTCCCCATCTCCCCACACCTTGTCCTCTCCTTTTGGTGGAGGGGGCGAGGGGGAAGATTAGACGAAAGGCTGGGGCACGTTAGCTTTCTCTCCTTCCCAGCCTTCCCTCCCAGCCCCCAGCAACTTTCCACCCTGCACCTGAGCCCTCTCCCAGGTCCCTAGAAATCAAGGAGACAAGCTGCCAGAACCTGCACCCTGTGTCCCCACATTCCCCCCCACCCTGGTGACAGGGGAATGCCCAGTTTGCAGGACACCTGGGTTCCCTTCCACCTTCAGACATGCTCAAGGACCAGCAGTGGCTACCTGGGTCATCCCCCTGCCTCTGTGCTCTCATTCCCAGCCATCCTTTGTGCCTCTTCTCAACAGCAGGATTTCTCTTTGCCTCGTGTGTCCCTAAACCACCCTTATTCATTCATGCACGTCTCCTAAGTGCTTCCAAAGATCCAAATGGCACCCAGGTCCACCTCCTCCATGGAGGTGGAGAAATAGCAGGGGGCACTAAACGGGCACCCATGTGCCAAAGGTTCCAGAACCTTCTTTCCCAGGGCTGTGAACCCATGTCACATAGGGACGGCTGGTCAAACTTCTCCTGGCACTCAGGACTTGGCTGCGGGCGCAACTGAGCTTGGATGAACTCTGAGAGGGCAGCATAGTTGTTAACTGCAACAGAGAACCCGGGGCAGCTGGGAAGTCTTCCCATGGGGGTCTGGACTTTGGCACTGAATGGGAAGGCACATTTGCCCTGGGTCTAGAGCTGAACCTCACACCTTCAATGAGCAATTGCCTTTGTCCCCTTTTTGTTTTTAAGTGAACTATTGACCAAAAAGGAAGAGAAAGGCACCCAGTTGATTAACAAGTCACTGAAGCACTTTTTGCAGACACAGGGCACAACCCCGGCTGGGGCATAAGTCATGGGTTCATGACCCAGCTCTGACTTTTCAGGCTGTGGGACTTCTGAGGCAGCTGCTGAGCCTGGAACTCAGCCCCTCCCCTGTTCTTAGACCCATGAGGACATGGAACACGGATGTTCTTCCTCTTTGAGGCCCCAGCCTGGTTCCTGACAAGCAGAAATCATTTGATGAAGACATAACTGATACTGATAAACCCCAAGGCTTTAGAACCTCGACTGGCCTGACCTACTGGGTGGGAAATTCAAGAGGCCTGCTCAGGGCTGGGTGGCTGCTTTTTTTTTTTTTTTTTTTTTTGAGACAGAGTCTCGCTCTGTCGCCCAGGCTGGAGTGCAGTGGCACAATCTCGGCTCACTGCAAGCTCCGCCTCCCGGGTTCACGCGATTCTCCTGCCTCAGCCTCTCCAAGTAGCTGGGACTACAGGCGCCCGCCACCACGCCCGGCTAATTTTTTTGTATTTTTAGTAGAGACGGGGAGACGGGGTTTCACCGTGGTCTCGATCTCCTGACCTCGTGATCCGCCCGCCTCGGCCTCCCAAAGTGCTGGGATTACAAGCGTGAGCCACTGCGCCCGGCCTGGGTGGCTGCTTTTTATCTATCTGTTCTAATGACTGCCGTGCCACAAGTCATCTGCAACCACTTACATGTCTGCACCTCCAGAACCGCTCTGAATGTGGGTGCCCCATGCATCCCCTACTTGCCCAGTGTCTACCTCCCATGGTCACAGTCACTTGAGACACACTTTCCAAGACCTCCTGCTACCGAGGGCTCTACCCGTCCCCCGCCCTGCCCCCAGCCACAGAGGGCACAGACTGAGCGCAGATGGAACAGGTAAGTTTTATTTGGACTTTCAACTTGTTCAGAGAGCACAGGGGCCCCCGCCTCCCCTCTCCAGGCCCCCTTCCCCATTTCCGCTCCCTGGGGATGCTCAGGGTACAATGACGTGTCCTTGGCCCCTTCCCTGCCCGACACACCCCCTCACTCCCCTGCTCTATAGAGGGGAGGGGTGCACGGAGGTGGGGCCTGGAAGAGTTGGATAAGAGCGGACATGCGCTGTCAGTAGCGGCCACTGCTCCCCACCCAGAGCTGAGACCTGGGAGAGGCGTGCAGTGGAGCGGGGTGGATTCATTGTGGGGTGGCAGACTTTCGCCGTAGAAGGCTCCCCACCTCAGCCCTGGGGACCCCCTGGCCTCCTGCTTACCCGTCCTTCTGAGGGTACGACTCTGAGGTAGATTTCACAGAGGAAATGTAGGTGGGTGGGTGGAGTGTGGGAAGGGGTTAGCTCTTTTGAAGTTGATCTCCACAGCACCCTGGGCCCGTTCTCGGGTTCTGGCCTGGGAGGCAGGGGCTGATGACACCCACCCAGCTAACAGAGGCTGAGTCACACAAGGGCTCCAGGGCACCTGTGGTGTCAGGGGCTCCAGTGGAAGAAGGGTTGAGGGGGCATCTGCCTTGATGATCTGTGCCTCGGTGTCAGGGGCTCCAGTGGAAGAAGGGTTGAGGGGGCATCTGCCTTGATGATCTGTGCCTCAGCGCCAGGGGCGCCAGGAGGGCATGGGCCTGGGAGGCTGGCAGACAGTCCTCTGGCCATAGGGGGATGCTGTAGGGCCCTGGCCCTCAGAGAAGCCTCTTTAGACTAGATCTTCCCAGTCCTCCAGGATCCTCCCTCTCCTCTCCTCTCCTCCCCTCCCTATTCCTCAGAGTGGGCAGAACAGGGAAAGGAGGACAGGGCTGGCCTGCAGGGAACCACAAGAAACAAGATGCCTCCCTCCCCCAATGGGGGCCCATGCCATGAGCCCTAGGCTGGCCACAGGATGGAGGAACTGGGGTCATTGCGCAGAGCAGGCTCTGGGACCCCAAAGACAGCCTGTGGGTGCTCCCCAGAGCCCCGTCTGAGAAAGACGGACATTTGGGGAGGGGCGCAGGAGCTCCTGGAGCCCTCTAACACCTTCCCCCCACCCCAGGCCCAAGCACTGGACACCTTCTTGGATCTAACCCTGTTTAAGAACAGAAAGGCAGAGGGAGAGGCCTGGGAGGGGTATGCCATCCCCATCCCAGCCCAAGTCCCCACCTCCTAAGCAAAAACCAGGAGCACGGCGGGGAGCCTCGGCTGACCTCCCAGGAAGAGCCAGAGCTGAGTGGTGCCTGGACCAGGGAAGATGGCACACACGTTGACTCGGTAGCAAGTGGAGGTATCTGGGGGTTGCAAGGGCAGGGACCCCCCACGAGATTCATGCAGCATTCAAAGTGAGTGTTTGGGGGTGATAGGAGAGGACAGAGAAACAGCCAGTGGGTGGGGGTGGTGCCCTAGATCTTGCTGTTCTCCAGGTGGGAGTCAATGTGTTTGATGAGGGCATCATCCGGGTACCCGACAGGGAAACCCAGCTGGCAGAGGGGGCAGCTGCGGATGTCGGAGCCCACCGTCTCCATCAGCAACTGTCGAGAGAGAAGGAAGTCACTTATGGTCCCCAGCCCCCACCCATGGTCCCCACATCCCAGCCTGCCCTGTCCCAGGACCCAGGGCAGGGAGGGCTGTGGCATGTAGGAGGGGTCCAGCCACCCTTTCTTCAGCACCGTCCTCCCCCACACCAGCTCAGTGTCCACCCCCCTGCCCAGGGACAGGGTCCCCAGGAGGCAGGTATGAGAGAGTCACTGCTAAGCTTGCCAGGGCATCTGTGGTAATGAGGGAAGCCAAGACCCAGACATGCCCTCAGAGTGACTAAGACACAGCTCCCGGATAACTCAAAGCAATGGACGATCCTAAACAAGGTACAACCCCAAAATAATTTTCTGTCTGGCTTTGGAGTATATTTTGGTCTTTCCAGGTTACAATGGGTGGCTCTGACATTCAGGGAACTCATTATTTCAGTGAAATGATTGAGCCCTGAGATAGACTTCTGTCTTTCAGGACAGACAGAAAAGGGCAAGGGCTCTGAGGCCTGAAGAAGGGAGCTGGATAAACAGGCCTGTTCCTGTGTTGGCTGGTGGCCTGCTATGGTCGGTAGCCACCATCACCACAGCCAATATAATAGCAGATGCTTGAGCCAGGCACTGTGCTGACCACTTTAGGCTCACTGCCTGCTTCTTAAGAACCCTGTATGGTAGTCAGATACTATAATCATTGTCCCCATTTTGCAGATGAGAATATTGAGGATCAGAGAGGATAAGTAACTTGCACAAGGTCCCAGAGCTATTAAGTGGTGGAGTTTGGAATCAAAGGCAGAACTGTCACTCACTCCAAAAACCATATCCTTATCCAAGGAAATGAACGAAATCTTAATGGGGCAGGCCCCAATTTCTGGTGACAGAAGACCACGGGAAAGGGAGGTGAAGGGACCTAGACTGTGGCCCGGGGTCCAAGGAGGGTGAATAGTTTGCACGCTGACACCCGAAAGGGGCAGGGCCCTCAACGGAGGGTGAGGCACTGGGGTCTCAATCTCAAGGCCCGGTCCGAGGTGGGCGGAACGCGGGCGCCCCACTCACGTTGATGGACGGCCAGGACTGCGCGTGCTCGGCGTGGGCGTAGGCGGTGGCGGCGGGCGACTCGGGGATAGGGAAGCCCGCGCAGAAGGAGGCGCAGCGGATAGTGCCCACCTCCGGGCTTGGCGGGCTGGTGGGCACAGCCCACTCGTCCTCCTCCGACGGCTGCTTCTCGAAACGCAGCCGGATGCCCTCGAAGGCCCGCCGCGGGCTGAGGGGCCTGCCAGGGCCGTAGAGCTCGCTGCCGTAGGCCCGGGGCTTGGGGAGAGTGGCCGCCTCCGCCTGCAGCCAGGGCGGGGAGGCGCCCGCGTAGGCCGCGCCCTCCGCCAGCTCAGAGTAGCTGCGGCGGCCCTGGAAGCCGGCCTTCACGTGGTGGCTGGGCGGCTTGGCGTAGGCGCGCTCGGCCAGCGTCCTCTCGCTCGGCGGGGGCGGCGGCGGCGGCCGGGGCTGCGGGGCCGGGCAGCTGGGGGGCACCGGGGAACGGCGTTGCGGGCTGGGGGACTGGCACGGCGGCGGCACCGGCGAGCGGCGCTGCGGGACGGGCGACGGGCAGGAGGGTGAGGCCGGAGAGCGGCGCTGCTGCGGCGAGGGGCACGGGGGCACGGGAGAGCGGCGCTGGGTTACGGGGGACTGGCACGGGGGGCACGGGGGAGCCGCTCGGGCAGGCGGGGAGGGGGAGGGGCACTGGGGGGCCGGGGAGTGGCGTTGTGACAGTGGCGAGTGCCTCTGGCCTGGAAGAGAAACCGGGACGGGGTGGGTGGACAGAGGTGCAGAGAGAAGACCTCAGAACTGGAGCGCCAGGGGCTTGCCCGGACCCATGCCCACCAACTCCAGGCCACAGGAAAGGAAATAAAGGGTGGTCCCCAGGACCAAGATGGTTGCCATGGCTACCCGCTCCTTCCCGGGTCCCGGGGCTGCCACCCCCCCCCGCCCCCCGCCCTGCCCCATCTCACCGCCACTCCGGGCCTGCTCCTGCAACAGAGTCCTCAAGATTCTCCCCTGTAGGGAACTCAACTCCCGAAGCCGGCCCAGCTCCTCCGTCAGCTCGGTGTAGGCCAGCGCCAAATTCACCCTGAAGTCAGAGGGCAGTGGGGAAGACGAGAAGGGCAGTGGGTCTACCGTCCCAGCTGTGGAGGAAGAACTGGCTCTGCCCCAGCATCTGGCCCCACCATGCTCCCTCCCACCCGCAAGGCCCTCCTACCCCAACTGCAGAAATCCTCCCTACCTTTAAGGTCCAGCTCAAAAGCCACCTCTTCCAGGGAGCCTCCCTCTGCATCCTAAGACCCATTCCCTGGGCTAAGGCAGTGGTTCCCAGCCTAAGTGCAGGGACAGGGAGCAGAGAGATTCCAAGGGCTCCCTGAATCCCTGCATGCATCAGGCACTGTCCGTGGCCTGAACACAGCTCATACAGGTATGTGTGAATGTTTTTCTAATCTGTGCAAAAGCTGTGATTATGAATTAAAGCACGGATTCATCAAAAAGCTGTACTGAATTTATAGTAGCTTCTGTCACTGTGAATTTTCTCAAGCAGCGCATACTAAAAGTGTTATAATCTGTGTACTGGGAGTGGGATCCATGAAGAGTCCTCACCTTTGAAAAGGTTGGGGACCCTGCTGCATAGAATAGCTCGTTTCATAAGCAAAGATGGTTTCCTGGCTGATGGAGGTGCTAACTGATAAACTTAACCCCAAACCAGCCCAATTCCATGTCCACTGCACCTGGCTCAACATCAAAGCTGCCTCTGGGCTCTTTTCAGCCTTGCCCCTCCCAGGACCTCCTTGCTGTACAACTCCACCAGGATCTTAACACTGAGATCTTTGTGAACAGCTGCTGTACACTGCACACTTGCAGGGAGTGCCAGTCACGCCAGGCACTTCTCAAAGGCTGCCTTGTTCTAGAACTTTATGGGGAGTTTCTTGATGGTGAGGATTACGTCATTGTATTTATATTCCCACCACCTTGTCCAGGGCCTGGAACCCAGCAGATGTTCAGTAAGTGGATAATGCATTTGAGCCTCTCCCTCCATTTTTCTTTCTCCTTCCCTTTCTTCCTCCCTGCTTCCTGTTCAGGCATCTTGGGCACCCACCCCCATGGAGCTGGAACAGACTTGGCAAGGAACCTCACCCACTTCCTTTTCCCTTCCTTTATCTCTAGGTCACTCGCAACCCAGAACCATGGAAGGTCATCACTCCACTGCTCTCTGCTTTCTCCCACTGTGGCCTGCACGGCCCCAGGAGCCCTCCCTGACTGCATGGGAAACTCTGCCATGCCCTTGGGCCCTGCCTTCATCACTGTTCTGAGTGTGGACAGAGCCTTGAATCTCCCTAAGGCAGAGATTTAGGTTTCTTTGGCTCTCCCCACCTCCAACTCCAGAAGGGACTCGGGAACTTAGTGGAAGCTGGAGCTGGGAGAAAATACCAGGTGTCGCTCCACACAGATCTCTTCCCAGGGGAGGTCTTGTCCCAGGATAGAGAGGTCAAGGGGGCCCAATTTCTTAGGCCTGGAGGGCCCTGTCCCCATCCCATAGTGATGGACATGTGGATGGGAGAGTGTGAAGACAGGTGTGAGGCCAGGCTGATGAATGAGGAAAGGCGTGAATGAGCGTAGGGGGTGTGTGTGTGTGTGTGTGTGTGTGTGTGTGTGTGTGTGTGTGTGTCTAAGTCTAACCCTAAAGGAGAGGAGGGGAAGTCATGAGGTTAGGGCTTCAGAGGGCAGGAAAAGAGAGGTGGAGAGGGTAGATAATGACTAGGCTCCCTGCTCTCGCTCACTGGCTCTCTCTTACTAATCATGGGGCAGAAACTGCCCCTCCCACAAGACTATTTTTAACCCATTTGGGCCAAAGCCAAATTACTGCAAATGGGCCAGGTCTCTGGGAGACAGCCCTCTTCTTAGGGAGGGAGAGTCCTCGCCACCCATCTGAAGGTGAGCAGGGCTGGGCAGGCAGAGAGGAAGGAGTCCCAGAGAGGAGGAGGCTGCTGAGACCCTGCGGCCTCCATCCCATCACATCTCAGCCCTTGTTTTTGTTAAATGTGTCCTGTGCCCCCTCACCCTCAGCTCATGGGTCTGTGGGAAGAAATGGCATCTTCCCCATCAGACTGGGAGGTCCAGGTGTGTCCCACGTCAAATAGGGAACTCCCCAAGGGAAGGCTTCCCCTCCAGACCGAGGACATCTGTGGGCAGGAGCTGTGTGTCCCCCATCAGACTGGGGGCTTTTGGAGGGCTGGATCGTGCTATCGCCTTGGCAGCAGGGGAAGGAGAGGGCTCTGGGCAGGGCACAGAGTGTGGTCCTCTATCCACATAGCCAAAGCTTCTCTCACCATCCAATTTCAGTGCTGTATCTCAGGCGACAGATACAGGTCGTCGTCTTCACACCCCGCCTCAGAGATCTCACCTGCCACACTCAGTTCCCAGGCCCCTGTCACACTCCCTTGCTTGCCTCCCTCCCCTTGTCAGGAGCTACCCCAGTTTCTACCACCCAGCCCCTGGCATCCTTCTCACAGTGAAACAGACAGGGTGGCTGAAAATGGAAGGAAGAAGCCTTGGCCCACAATGTCCAGCCCCTCTCCCAGCTCTGCCACCTGGGGCCTGAGGTGGGTGGATTCTGTCCACCCAGAACTTCAGGCAACTCTCACAAAGACTGCTAAGTCCCCGGCAAGGTGATTGACTTGACCTCCTCCTGATGCCCCATGGCCTTTTGGGACCTCCCCCTTCACTGGGTGTCTCTCTCCATGTCAAGATGCACAGGCCTGGGCCACTGAAGATGCTAACGACCTGAATGACTCACTGAAAACACTGCCAATTCAGTGGAAAAAAAAATCTCAACTTCACAACACAACCAAGAGTCGCACACGTGCACCGAAATACACATTCCATTTCCTGGCTTCCTGGCCCACACCTGAGCGCTTTTTCACTATCATGACTGTTTGGGAAGAATGGGTCAGGTAAATGGCAGCAGATGGCTGCATTTGGATGCTGCTTTATTGCTTACATGACAGGAGAAAGTTCTGAGTCTTTCAGAACCTGGGAGGCACCCAGAGAGAAAAGAATCAGATGATCTGTTTGAGTGCTCACCCCGGGCCAGGCACTCTGCTGAGAACTTTATTCATCTCCACAACAACCCTACGGCATTGCCACTGTTACCTTCATTTTATAGATGAGAAAACTGAGGCTTACAGAGGTTAAGTTACTTGACTAAAATCATAAAGCCTACTAGTAATGGAGTTGCTGGGATGGGAGCTCTGCCCCCTAGACTCCAAAGTCCAGGCTACTGACCATTATGCTCTAGCGTCCCCCAAAGAAGCAGGAAGGAGGGGAGAGGAAAGGCAAGGCAGCAGCAGAAGGGAAAGACGAAGAGGAGGAGGGGGCTGGGGACCTTGGCAGTGGCCTGGAAGCCCTGAGAATCACCACCCCTTCCCTGGGGGTGATAGGAAGGTGCTAGACACATGTGGAAGTGGAAGATCAGAGTGATTAAGTGGCTGGCTCAAGGTCACAGAGTGGCAGTGGCACACAGCAGATTCAAACACAGGCTCTTGGCACCTCAGCCTGCCAAGCTGGCAACTCTGGAGGAGCCAGAGAGCAAATGGCAGAGCTGGCAGGAAGGGGGGCCCCCTAGGCTGCAAATATTCACCCTTCGTATCCTTTCATTCAGTCTTTCCACGAAGAATTCACGGATCTCACACACTTTTCTGGAAACGATAAAGCTGGGGATGGCCTTGAGGACAGGATTAAAGAAGCCAGGGTCAGACTAGGAGTGGGGTTGATGTTGCACAAGATTGTGGACAGAGCTGAGGGTCAGGATCAGGGATAGGGTTAGAGTCAGGGACGGGAGCAGTAAAAGGATTAGGATTAGGGTTAGGTTTAGAGCTGTCCATGTGGTCAGAATCATCGTCTGATTCGGAATTGGGAGGAAAACAGAAATCCAACCTTCCTGGGCCCTTCCATCCTTGCTCGAAGCTGCGCCCAGCTGCCCCAGCCACCTCACCCCTGTGGGATAATTTAGGGACCAAACTTTCCACCACCCACAGGCACACCCAGCATCAGTCTTCCCGCCAGACCCTCGGGGAGGGGACCACAGGCACCGGGCCGTGGAGCGGACTTGAGGTTGCGGGCCGGCGGGGAGGAGGAAGTTGCTTTGCAACAACCCAGTGCTCCACCACTTCCTTTCGGGCGCCTTGAGCCCCTTCTCTCTCCTCGACCAGCTATGACTGGTGGGGTCCCCAGAGCCTGGCTCTTCATGGCAGCCCCTGCCACGAATCCACCAGAGCTGACATCCCGGGTCTAGAAAGCTTCCCAGATGCAGCTGATTGGAGCAGCTCAGGGGTAGGCCTGGAAACCAGGGTTCCCATATAGGTGGGGTGCCCAGAGATCCCAGTTTGCCTAGGACTGTCCCAGTTCACACTAGTTGCCCCAGCATAATTATTAATAGTGCCCCCTTTCACTTTCAAAAGTGATCCAGTCTGGTCAACAAATCACACAGTCGCCCCTCATATAAGGGCCTTCTACCTGAAGAAGAACCTGAACCAGAAACACACCGCAGAGGCGCCATCACCCCATCTGCTTAGGACCCACTTGGCATCTGCACTGAACTTCTTACTGAACTCTCAGATTACTTTACTTCCCTGCACCTCAGTTTGCTCATCTGTAAAAGGGGGACAATACCTACATCACGTTTGTGAGAATGAAAGGAGATTTTTGTAGGTAAATCACCTCGCATAGTGTCTGGCATGGACAAAAAAAAAAAAAAAAAATTCAGGGGAGTGCCTAGCAGACAGGTAGAGAAAGGGGGAAACTTGTTTTGAGCCTTTTTTTGGAGACACCAGCCTAGTGGCTTCGGTTTAAGGAGGGAAGACGGGCGTTTCCCATCAAGGGAGGGGGCTCTGGCACAAGCTGCTCCCCACCCTGCTGGCAGGCAAAGCACCAAGGACTGGGGCTGAAAGCTCACGCATCCCTCAGACCCACCTAGCCTGTGGGAGCCCCCAAGGCTGCAAGCGCTCAGGGGTTAACTCCTGTGAGTGCAGCGCGGGGGTGCCCTGGCCGAAGGAGACTTGAAAGAAAGGAAGTAGGGAGGGTGAGAAGCGTGAAGGGGGAGGCCCTGGGCCTGCTGGTTCTGGGGCATGAGGCTACGCTCAGGGTATGCGGGGGTCTCCGACTTCCGTCCTGACCCACCCCACGCTGCCCTTGACCTCCGTGCAGAGTTTCCATCCTCTCTCTCGAGTTCACACTTCTTCCCACCACTAACCGCAGCCCACGCAGAGGCTTGTGGGTGGAGAGAGGGGTGGGGGGGAGGTGGTGCGGAAAAGGGCCCGGGCTGCAGCGCTGAGCCCCCAACGTTGGGAAGAAAGAAAGGCCTATAGTTTTTTCTTCATTGCCCATACTGAGTCCCCATCTTCTCCCAGATGGACCCCGCACAGATGAGCCCACCCTCCCTTACTGGGCCCTTATTCCCCTCACAAAGCCCCTGTCCCTTCAGAGCCCTCATCCCCTTGAAGGAGTCCCCCCCCATTTCCCCTCCCCCTCAGCACGGCCATACCCTCCAAAAGGCCCCACTCTGGAACCCCAGGCTGGGGAGCTGGGCCCAGAGAGAAGGGGGTTGTGGGTGCTGTGCCTTCCACCTGGGCTGGGACCCCCCCAAAGGTCGGGGTCTTTACCTCCCTGTGTATCCTCAGGAGCAGGGTGGGCTCTGCTCCCACTGCCTCCCTCATCACTGCCTTTGGCCTCTGTGTGACCCCCAGTGGCTCTTCCTCTGGGGCAGTTTGTCTCCCTGGGCTCTGTCCCCAGGAGCTGGGCTAACCAAACCATGGGTTTCCCAGGGGGTCAGACCTGGAGGGTAGTAGTCTGCCTCGCTCTGGTCTGGGTGTCTGTTTTCGTGGGAACATTAATGGCCAGAACTTGTGAGCCAGGGGCTGGGAGGGAAGGGACTGGGAAACCCTGGGGCTGGGGCTGGGGCTAGGATCCAGGGAAGGGAATTAATAGAGATGGCGGTGGGGGCGGTTAACCTTGAGGACTCCCGCAATAAAACTGGCTGCCCCGGAGGTGTCTAGACCAAGACAGGTGGGCATACATACATACAGAATTCACCATACAGAAGACTCCCCCCTAAGAGTGGGCTGGACTCAGGAATTGTGTGTACCCTCTTCAGCCTTCACATCCTGGTCCTCCTCACCCCAATCACACCCCAAACCTGGGTCATCCAGCCTCGACACTCACTCCACTCCCGGAAAAGCCTACTTGTAAAATTCCCACCAGCCTGGAAAGTCAGGTGGAAACAGAAGGAAGAGGGGCACTAGTGGGGGAAGAGGAGCTGAAAGCAAGTGACTGAGGCTTCCTTGGGTGGGAGGACAGGGGAGGGAGCACTCGGGAAGCAGCCTATTACCAAAAGGAGCTGAGTTTATAAGAAAATAAAACTACTGGGGGAGTGAGGACTTCCTCTGAGAATTAACGCTTGCCAAACTAGGGCTGTCCAGAGATGCTTGCTCGGCCTGAAAGGAATCGTGTGGCTGGGCAGCAGGGCCTGGCTGGCTCCAGATGCAGAGATCTGGGAGGCTGGAGACACAGCCAAATCACAGGGAAGGAGGGGAGGAGCCAGGAGGTGGCCTCTGGTAAGCCTGTGGGGCCAGCCCCCAAGCAGAGGCCAGCTCCCTCCAGCCAAAGGGCCTGAGAAGGGCAGGCGCCTTGGGAGAGAGAGAGGGAAGGGGCTGCTCTTGCCAGAATGGGCAGCGTGGATGATACGGCTTCCTAGCCCCTTATAGGGTGGGCTTCCTTTCACTCACACAATACAACCTTGGCCCCTGGGAGCCACTGCCCCTTCTCTGCTTCTACCCACTGCCTCACCTTCCTCTCCCATCTCTCAGCAATGACTGGCCCCTGATACCGTGAGCCAAACTGGATCCAGAGAGGTAGAGTCCAAGTCAGTAAACAAAGGCCCCTGGGATTCAAAGCCTGAAGAGCCAGACTCCAGCCCCACCAAAATGTCCTCCCTTGGAGTTCTACCAATTCAGGGAGATTCACTGCTGGTCTGGTAAGAGGGGACTGGGTTCAGTGACCCACGAAGGGCCCTACAGCATGACTTCTGGGGCAAGCTAGGATTGGAGAGTGTGAGTGTGTGTGTGTGTGTGTGTGTGTGTGTGTCTGTGTGTTCCAGGTCTGGGCACATGGGCTATGATGGGCCCCAAGCCCCAGCCACAAGCTAGGGTGGACCCTCTCCACAAAGGCCTAGCTGAGGGGTCCCACCCACCAGTCCCACAAACTGGGTTCTCACCACCTCCCCAGCTATCACAGCTCCACCCAAGCCCTCACTCTAAGGTGGGGAGGTAGGCGAGGGGTATCCCCAGTTGGCCAGAAGCTGGAAGGCAGATGAGGAAGAAGCCTGCTGGGCCGGAGACCTCCGGAGCCCCGGAGCTGGGTATGCTGTGCGGTGGAGGGTTAGTTCCTGCCCCTCTCTGGGCCTCAGTCTTCTCCTCCAATTAGAGTAGGGAGTCTGTGCCACACAGCTCATCTTAGGGGAGAGGACTTAGGCGGAAAGAGGTTTGAGCTCTATTTCTCAGAAAGTGGGAGAGGGTGAGTTCAGTGCGGATGTGAAAGGCACCAGGTTCTACTGTTGCTGGGTGGCTGCTCACCCCTCCCTTGCTGTCCAGTGCCCCCCGGAGGCCCCAAAACTAGGCCCCCCACCAACACAGCTCCCTTGCCGCTCCCTGCTGCCCCTTTCTTGGTAGGATTCCAAGGGACTACCCCAGCAGAGCAGATTCTAACTCCCCAACCCACAGCTGTGTGAACCCATGGAAGCCTCTCCTGTCTCTATGCCTCAGGCTTCTCTCTCCTGAGATCAGCAGACAAGGCCCAACAAATCCCGAGAAACACCGCCTCCCTCTTCCTCACTAGGGAGGGGAGGGTGAACTCAACTGGCTGGGCCTTGTCACTGGAATAGAAAATGGGGCCCTAAGGAGGCCCAAAAGCTCAGCAGGGGACGTTACGCTGGACACAGCAACAAAACAGCCGAGTAAGTGTCACTTAGAACCGGCATCTCCAGAAGAGATGGGTTTGGGCCCCAGAGGAAAGCAAAGGGAATGTCCCAGATCCCAAACACTGAAGAACCCCACCTCCCGGGAGTCAAGACCAGCCTGACCAACATGGAGAAACCCCATCTCTACTAAAAATACAAAAAAAAAAAAAAAAAAAAGGGGCCGGGTGCGGTGGCTCACTCCTGTAATCCCAGCACTTTGGGAGGCTGAGGCGGGTGGATCACAAGGTCAGGAGACCGAGACCATCCTGGCTAACGCGGTGAAACCCCGTCTCTACTAAAAATACAAAAAAAAATTAGCCGGGCGTAGTGGCGGGCGCCTGTAGTCCTAGCTACTCGGGAGGCTGAGGCAGGAGAATGGCATGAACTGGGACGCGGAGCTTGCAGTGAGCCAAGATTGCACCACTGCACTCCAGCCTGGGTGACAGAGCAAGACTCCGCCTCAAGAAAAACCAAAAAAATTGGCTAGGCATGGTGGTGCATGCCTGTAATCCCAGCTACTCGGGAGGCTGAGGCAGGAGAATTGCTTGAACCCGGGAGGCAGAGGTTGCGGTGAGCCAAGATCACGCCATTGCACTCTAGCCTGGGCAACAAGAACGAAACTCCATCTCAAAAAAAAAAAAAAAAAAGGAACCCCACCTCCTCCCTATGAAGGATGCACACAGAGCAACAGCAGCAGCCCAGACACCACACCTCTGAGGGCTGAGAGGGGAGGTTTCCCAAACATCACAGAGGGACGAAAGGCAAACCTAGGGGGACTAGGGTTACCAATGTGACTTACTGATCGTCCCCAACTCTTTTCACCCATGCCATGTCTCGGTCCGACTGGTTGGAGGCCAGATCCTAAGGAAGAAGATGGAGAGGTCAGAGCCCAAGCTCACCCCTGCCAGAGCCCTTGTCTACAGTTCCCTGGGCCAGTCTGCACACAGTAGGGAAGGCCCAGCCCTGGACCTCTAGAAGCTGTTCCAGGCCCCTGCATTTACCTGGGCCCGGGTCTCCTGCAGCTGCTTCAGCTCCCCCTGCAGCCGCTCACACTCGGCCTGGAGCTGCTCCTCCCGGAGCTGAGCCCCCCGGGCCTCTCCCTGCGCGGCCTCCAAAGCCTCTTCCAGCCGCCGCCGCTCCAGGTCACTCACACTGGGTGTGGGGCCCGGCCAGCCTGCTGTCGGTGGACAGGACAACGTCAGGCGAGCTCAGCTGCCTCCTCCAGCTCCCAGAGCCACACAGAGTGAAACGGGAGGATGCAGCATGGGGAATCCAGGAGAGAAGCCAGGACAGCTAGCCAAGGAGGGATGACTGCGACAAGGGCAGCGAGGAAAGATGGGCTGAGCCGCATTTCTAATTTTCCTGGAGGCCAGGAAAAAAATAAGATGGGCTCTTGAAGGCTTTACTGGCCAGACTCAAGTCTAGAGCATCTGCAGGGGCCTCTCCTAGTCACAGCCAGAGACAGGGCAGGGGGACTCTGGGTGGGGGGCGCCCTCTGCTGGCAGGCACAGGAATTGCAATGAGGTGATCCGGAATGCCCGAGTTAGGAGGAGAGAAATTAGGGTAACAGTGGGTGAGGTGAGGGGACAGCAGGTAAGGGAGGATGGGGTGATTATGGAGAAATAGATTATATTACAAATGGGATGGTAAGTAAGCACGAGGTGTTTAGGAATGTTGAAATGGGGGTTGGGGACTAGGAGGTAAGTCGGGGTCACTGAGATCTCACCATGACTCAAGCCAGATCCCCCTCTCAGTGCCAGGTAGTGCAGGTCTAAATCAGTGCAGGGCGGGGCGGGGGCTGGCGGCGGGCTCAGGTTGGAGAAGGCTGCATCCCGGAGGCCTTGCTGTTGCCGCAGCTGCTGCTCCAAACCACAGATCTGACGCAGGTGCGTCTCCACCAGGGCCCTCTGGAGAGACAGACAGAGGGGAGGGTCTGCACAGGCCCAGGACTTCCCCATGTCCAGAGAGTCATCACCCCAGACTACAGCAGAGGCCCCAGGTCACACATCCCAAGCCCACTCTCCAAGTGGCCGTGAGTGCAAAGTCTCCTCTCAGCCACCGCAATGCAGCTGTTGCGGGCTGTTGCCCCTGGCGAGGTCAAGTTAATGCCCCTGCTCTGTCATTGACACACAGGGACACTTAAAAGAACACTCAGCCCCCTGTTTGGAGGCCAACCCCCCTCAGGAGCATCAGAACTTCCATTTGCATACATGGCAAGAGCTTCTGGACTTCACCCATCTGATCCATAAAATGGGGATAACAGTCCCACACTCACCTCTTAGGGTTGTTTTGAGAATTAAAATGAGCTAGTGTATGCCAGGTGAAAAGAACACTGCCTGGCACACCCCGAGTGCCACATAAATATCTGATTATGAAGGCAAAGCATCTATACATGAATGCCCCATCACCCTCACCACAACCTGGTGAGGATGTTAATATTTGCCCCACTTTTCAGAGGAGGGATGGAGGCTAAGTGACTTAACTGAGGTCATGGCTTGGGGTTGGCTGAGACCATGTCTCCTGATTTTTTTTTTTTTTTTTTTTTGGAGACAGGGTCTGGCTCTGTCACCCAGGCTGGAGTGCAGTGGCTTGATCTTGGCTCACCAAAGCTTCGACCTCCTGGGCTAAAGCGATCCTCCCACCTCAGCCTCCTGAGTAGCTGGGACCACAGGCATGCACCACCACACCTGGCTAACTTCTTTTTTGTATTTTTTGTAGAGATGGGGTTTCGCTATGTTGCCCAGGCTGTTCTCAAACTCCTTGACCTCCCAAAGTGCTGGGATTATAGGCGTGAGCCACCATGCCTGGTCTGTCTCTTGATTTTGACCTGCTCGTTGGCACAGCCACACCCTGACTCGGAAGCACACCCAAGCGCAGGCCCACCCTAGCAGTCACACACTCCTGGTCACCTCTGCCCTCACCCTCACAGCCTCCCAAGGGCAGTGCTCACAGGCACAGGGTCACCCCAGCGTGAGAGCCAGGCATACACACAGAGACAGAGGTTCCCACGGGGCCACTGCATGGCCAGGATGCACACAGACACTGCAACATGGATAGCACATGCAGTCTCCCTCACAAGGGCAAACGGGCGGGCACTCACAGATACACATGAACACAAGCAGGGCACGAACAAGTGGTGTGTGACACATGGGACTGCACTGTCACAGGCTGGAATCCTCACACACAGAACTAAATGCACACATGCACACACACAACCAGCTACACATCCTCAAGCACCCCCGGCTCCCCAGGCCTCACCATCTCCCCCAGCTCCGTCTCCAAGTCACTCTTCTCCACGCAGAGTTTCTCGTAGGCCTGGATCATTTCTCCAAGCTGTTCTTCCTGCTCCTTGTTCTTCTGTAACTGGATGAGGCCCAGAGGGCCCCGCCGCAGGGTCAGTCTCACACTGGACTTGGGGCTGGAGAGCTCCCTGCACCTCCCCACCCCCACTCCCAGCACCCTATGGAGGGGCAGGAGGAGCTGCAGCTGGTCTTAGGGAGGACCTGGCCATCTCTAATCAAAGGGGCAGAGGCCAGATACTGGGGGGTGTGGAGGGAAGGGTATCAGAAACAGACTGGAGCAAGATGCTCAGGGGGTGTGCCCAGCCTGGGAGGCTCACCTCGTGCTGGAACTGGTTGAGCCGTTGCTGCAGGCTGACCTTCTCCACCTCCAGCAGGGAGCCATCCTTGATTTCATACAGAGAAAAGCCATGCTCCTCTCCAAAGTCACTGATCAGTGGGTACTGCGGGGGTGGTGGGGGGGGGGCTTCAGGAGAGCGGGTTCCCGGGTTCCCGGGTGCCCAGCCCAGGCCTCAGCCTTGCTGTGCCCCCAACCCCACAACCTGCCTCAGACCCTTGACCCTCCTTCTCCTTGGCTAGTGGGATCCCAGTTCCCACGGGCCTGCAGCCATCTCCCACCCACCGGATCTGTTTTAGATCCCAGATCCAGCCCTTCTGAAGCCAACAGGAGACAGTTCGCATCCCAAACAGCCACATCTCTCATGGGAGACCCTCAAGTTCCCAAGAGTCTGCACGGCGACCCCTCTTTTGGATCCCTGGTATCTACCAGATTCCCAGTCCCCCTCCCCATCCCACACACTCTATCAGGCGCCCTCCTCTCTAATTCTGACCTTGATCTCGTAGACTTTGAGGCGGCGTCGGAGGGTGGCGTTCTCCCTCTCCAGGCCCCCCAGCCGTTCCTTGATGTCTCCGTAAGCAGTGATGAGGGCAAAGTGGGAGGCGGAGCACATGTCGCCCCCAAGCGAGGGGTCTCCGGGACCGTCCAGCCACACCTCACTAGGCCCCAGGGCCTCCTGCGTCAGGATACTGATGTCCTCCTCGAACATGGACTCCATGGTGAGGGCCGGGCCGCGGCCCACACAGGGCCTCCTGGGAGAGCAGGAGCAACCGTGGACAGGGCCGTCTGTCTAGGGTGTGTCCCTGGTACCCCTCTCCCTGGCTCTGCACGCCCTGGGGCTGGCTGAGATGCAACCCAGAAACTTCCTGCCCCGAGCTCAGCAGGAACTCCCATGGCCCCTTTCCAGCCTCCTCAGCCCCATCCTCTCTGCCGCCTTGGGGAAAAGGGGCTGGAACCAGGTGAAGACCCCGCTGCCAGGGTGTTGACAAGTAGGGACAAGTAAGCCAGGCCGGCAGCAGGGGCAGGCTCCTGCCAGAACCCAGGGAGACCTGTGGCTGGGAGAGGGCTGCCTTCCCAGCCGGTCCCGGCCCAGTCCTCCGCGCTTCTCCACCCCAGGCCTTACTTCCCCAAATACCTCGCCGCCAAGCTCCTCAGCCTGGGCCTCTGGCACCCCAGCTCCTCCCCAAGGAAGGCCCAGAGCTGCGCGAGGGTCGGCCCCTCCACAGTCGGCACGCCCTCGGCTGCACCCCCGCCCAGCTTCCCCGCTTCCTCCCGCAGGATCCCAGAGTTCAGGAAAAGGAAGCCCCTCCCCCGGGCGCACTGGGGCTGTGGCAGCCGTCCAGGACCCCTTGGCCCCTGACCTGGGACCCACAGGAAGTCCTTGGCTGAGTGTCACGGGGCGCAAACTGGGGAAGGGGACCCAGGTGGAATGGGACGCCAACGAATTCCCAAGGCCGTCTCAGGGTGCCCGCGCGCCGGGAAATGGGGAACCCTACGAGGGGGCAGGAATGACTCAGGCTCCCGAAAGCAGGAGTAGGCAGTGAGGGGGTGCGTGTGTACTTCTCTCGGGCCTGGTTATGAATGTGTCTGGGGTTGGCGTATGGGGGGAGTGTGCGCCTGTGAATGAGTGTAGGTGTGTCAGTCAATGAGTGCCTTCGGGGTCGCAGGGGCGTCGGGACGGAGTGGGGCAGCGGCCGGGAGGCCGGTGTGTGCACGCGTGCGTGAGCGCGTGGGCAGGGTGGCACGTTCGGGCCGCGTGTCACGTGAGACGCGAGGGGACTGTCCGAGTTGTGTGCGCGCGCTGGAGCGTGTGTGCGCCCCGGAGAGGGGGCTCGGCGGGGAGCTGTGAGTTCAGACAGCGGGGCCCCCAGGTCGGGCTGCAGGAGCTTGGGGTGCAAAGGGCTCCGGCGCAGGCTCCAATTCAATCCACCCCCCCCAGCCACCCACAGGCCCATCTAAGTGCCAGGCAAACGCGAGTGACTGGGTCTGAGTAAGGAGTGTGTGCGCGCGTTTGTATGGCCGGCCCCACCTTTAACCCTCTCCTTCCCACGCCATCCCCTCCCCCCAGCTCCGCGCGCCAGCGCTCACCACACCCCCCAGACCCCCGCCCGCCCCGCTGCGCCCACCCCGCTGGCGGGGCTCTGTCCCCGAGGCCGCCCCACAAATGCCTCCTTCCTCCGCATTCCTCTCTGGGCCCAGCGCCCGGATGAGCGCAATGGAAGGCGGCAGGGGAAGGGGTGCGTGCCTCGGTCGGCCCGGGCCCCTCCTGCGGCCCCTTTAAGAGTCGCCCTTTAAACCCCTTTCGCTCGGCCGACAGAAATTGTCGCCCCTCCCCTCTCGGGGGCCGACACTACGCAGCCCCCTCCCCCACAGCCGGCCGAGCCCGGGGCCCCCGGACACCCTGTCGGGGCCGGGGAAGGGGCTCCGGGAGTGGCGCGGCCTGAGGAACGGCGGCGGAGGGGGACGCTAGGGGATGCGGCCGGCCGACGCCGGACCCCTTCCCTCCCAGCCATCCCGTACGGCTGCCAACTGCCCTCCTGCCGCCTCCTCCTGCCCACCCCGCGACCCCCAGGGCCCGGCCCGGGCGCCGCTCCCCTCCCCCCGCCCTAGCCCCAGCCGGGGACTCACAGCTGCTGCCGGTTCCTGCTTGTAATCGCAGCTTACCCCCTCCGCCTGCTCCCTCCCCAAACGGGCACCAGTGCCCCCACCCCCCTGGCACCGCGCTCTGCTCCTCGCCCTGTCGCCGCCGCCGGGTCTCTCCCCACCCCCCAACCCTCCCCCCAACCCCCTCCCTCCCGCCCGCCCCGCTCCTCCTCCGCCGCCGCCGCCTCCTCCGCCTCCTCCTCCCCGGCTGCTCCGGGTTTCTCCAGCTGGGAAGGCGCCCCGGACCCCGCCGCTGCCACCACCACGTGGCGAGGGGCGGCGGCCCCCACGGTGCGGCCCTTCCTGGCAGTGCGCCCGGAGCCCACCGGCTCCCTGCGGCGCCAGCGGCCGGCACTGGCGCCCCCTCCCCGACGCCTCCCGGCGCAGTGTGGCGTGGTGGCGTGTGTTGGGGGCGTCTGCGGTCAGTGCAGGGGCCCGGCTGATGCTTTGGTTGTTTTGGTTGTTTAGTTATGGGCTGTATATTTGGGGAGGAAGTGGGGCTATTTATTTGGATTTTTTTTTTTTTTTTTTTTGGTCTTTGCGCTTTTGAGAAGGAAATCATTAGACCTGCTCTTCGTTGCTCTTGGAAAAAGGGGCATTGCTGCGATAAATACATTGAACATAGGGTACAGAGAGATTAGAGTTAAGCTGTAACTTCTTTGGAAGTGAGAGGAAACTAAGGAGGTCAAAGATTCATTCATGAAGAAGGACAGCCATCCCCCGCCCCACACACCACTTCCCGGCCACCCTCAAGTACCCATAGATCAGGGAAATGAAGAAACAACAGATTTCACCCTGTGCAAAAGATTATTTGAGCACCTACCAAACTGCTGGGCAACAGAAACAAGTTTTTTGCTACTTTCCTGCTGTGTGACCTTGGGCAAGTTACCTTAACCTTTCTAAGCTGGAGACCATGCCCCACCTAAGCACTCTCATGGAGGAAGAATGGGGATCAGAACTAGATACAGCAGCCTGCGAATGCTCAGGAAGCGTTAACGAGTCATTTTGAGTATTGCCTGTGGATTAAACAATGTGGACAGAGGCATGGTCAGCCTAGCTGCAGGTAGAGAATGATCAGGGGAACCCTGGAGCACTCTGGCTAAAGAGCATCCTCTGTGGACAGGGAGGCAAAGCCCGGAAGCAGGGGATAAGCTGGGTGGGGGCTTTTGGCAGATTCAGCCTTAGCTGCGAAGACTGCTGGGAACCTGAGCCTACCTTTTTGGCTCCTGAGGTGGGGTAGGGGATGGGAATCTCCGAGGGGGAGGATGGAAGGAAAAGGTTTCTTGCTCTCTCTCAGCTTTGAAAAGCAGCAGCTGCCATCTTTCCTCACTGCTGGGAGAAAATTGGACTGCGAGGTGAGCTTCTACCAGGAGAGCCAGCCAGAGTTCTAGACCGTTCTCTTCATAGAAGGGGGGATTCTCAGTGGCTTCCTTCGTCCTCCTCCTGCTGGGTTCCCTTTCAGTCTTTCCTGCCAGCACCGGCTCCCTTTTGTAGTCCAGAATAGGAAGGCAGGTCAGCCACTTGTTCTCTGAGGCACTAGCTTTCTCTGAGCCATGTGGGATGACCCATCTACCCTCCAGATATGAAGGGAAACCAGTGGGGATATCTGTCACCCCACTAATCCCAAGGGCTAGGCAGATGTTCCTTTCCATAGTACTCCCCAAGATCTCTTCTGAAGCAAGGGACTAGGCAAACGATTGGAGGCTAGGCTAGGAGGTGTAGGGTTATCTCTGGGACCCTCGATGACCTTGGACTTGGCCACAAACAGGACCCATGAGACCAACTGGCAAGCCCTCCCTCACTGGAAAAAGGGGTCTCAGGACCCTCTAAGCACACACTCTCTGGGATGAGTTATCAGCCCCTGCTGCTGCTTGGATGCTCAGGGCCTTATTGAGTCACCTGGCAGGGTGCAGCCAAATGGTTTTATCCTTGGTTCTAGGTGGTTGGTGGCAAAAATCCATTAGGATTTAGGTGCCCTAAAATCCTCCCCCTCCTCCAATCTGGACCTGATCTCATTGCATTCTCCACTTCTAGTTTTGCTGCTCATACCAGGCAGTTCTGAGAGCAGGGATTATATCCCGTCCATCCTTGTATTCTAAGGTGCCCCGAGGGTTGGTACCTGCTCATTGTATATTTATTTGGCAAAGATTTCTTGAACATCTATTATGTGCTGGGTGCTGAGAATACAGTGCTGAACATGTCTCTGACAGGTATACATGTCTCTTGCTCTCGTGGAGCTTGCAATATGGTAGAGAAGTCAGAAAAATAAAAAGATGAATAAGTAAAACCACTAGAAATTGTGATAAAGGGCCAGGCACAGTGGCTCATGCCTGTAATCCCAGCACTTTTTGGGGCGGAGGCAGGCGGATCACCTGAGGTCAGGACTTTGAGACCAGCCTGACCAACATGGTGAAACCCATCTCTACTAAAAATGCAAAAATAAGCCGGGCATGAAGGTGGGTCCCTGTAATCCCAGCTACTACTTGGGAGGCTGAGGCAGAAGAATTGCTTGAACCCAGGAGGCGGAGGTTGCAGTGAGCCGAGATGACCCCATTGCACTCCAGCCTGGGTGACAAGAGCGAAACTCCATCTCAAAAAGAAAGGAAAGAAAAGAAAAGAAAAGAGGAAGGGGGGAGGGAGGGAGGGAGAAGAAAGAAAAAGAAAGAAAGAAAGAAAGAGAGAGAAAGGAAAGAAATTGTGGCCTGCCTGCCTGCCTTCCTTCCTTCCTTCTTTCCTTCCATCTTTCTTTCTTTTTTTCTTTTTTCTTCCCTCCGTGGCCCATGCTGGAGTATACTCGACTTGCTGCACACTCCCTGCGTCCGGCTCCCGAGATTCTCCTGCCTCGGCCTGCGGGCTGCCTGGGATTGCGGGCGCGCGCCACCACCCCTGCCTGCTTTTTCTCCTTTGGCTGGAGGCGCGGTTTCGCCATGTTGGCCACGCTGCTCTCCAGCTCCTGACCTCGAGTGGTCTGCCCGCCTCGGCCTCCCTAGTTGCTGGGACTGCAGACGGAGTCTCTCTCACTCGGTGCTCCCTGTTGCCCGGGCTGGAGTGCGGTGGCGTGGTCTTGGCTCGCTGCAGCCTCCGCCTCCCAGCCGCCTGCCTTGGCCTCCCAGCCGCCTGCCTTGGCCTCCCAGGGTGCTGGGATTGCAGCCTCTGCCCCGCTGGCCGCCGCTCCGTCTGGGAGGTGGGGGGCGTCTCTGCCTGGCCGCCCATCGTGTGGGATGTGAGGAGCGCCTCTACCCAGCCGCCCCGTCTGGGAGGTGAGGAGCACCGCTGCCCAGCCGCCACCCCGTCTAGGAGGTGAGGAGCGTCTCTGCCCGGCTGTCCATCGTCTGGGAGGTGAGGAGCGCCTCTGCCCGGCCGCCCCGTCTGGGAAGAAGTGAGGAGCGTCTCTGCCCGGCCGTCCAGTCTGAGAAGTGAGGAGCACCTCTGCCCGGCCACCCATCGTCTGGGATGTGAGGAGCGCCTCTGCCCAGCCGCCCCATCTGGGAAGAAGTGAGGAGCGTCTCTGCCCGGCCGTCCCGTCTGGGAAGTGAGGAGCACCTCTGCCCGGCCACCCATGGTCTGGGATGTGAGGAGCGCCTCTGCCCAGCCGCCCCGTCTGGGAAGTGAGGAGCACCTCTGCCCGGCCGCCCATCGTCTGGGAAGTGAGGAGCGCCTCTGCCCGGCCGCCCCGTCTGGGATGTGGGGAGCGCCTCTGCCCCACCACCCCTCTGGGAAGTGAGGAGCGCCTCTGCCCCGCTGCCCCGTCTGGGAAGTGAGGAGCGCCTCTGCCCAGCCACCCCGTCTGGGAAGTGAGGAGTGCCTCTGCGCGGCCGCCCCGTCTGGGAAGTGAGGAGCACCTCTGCCCGGCCACCCATGGTCTGGGATGTGAGGAGCGCCTCTGCCCAGCCGCCCCGTCTGGGAAGTGAGGAGCACCTCTGCCCGGCCGCCCATCGTCTGGGAAGTGAGGAGCGCCTCTGCCCGGCCGCCCCGTCTGGGATGTGGGGAGCGCCTCTGCCCCACCACCCCGTCTGGGAAGTGAGGAGCGCCTCTGCCCCGCGCCCCGTCTGGGAAGTGAGGAGCGCCTCTGCCCCGCCCCCGTCTGGGAAGTGAGGAGTGCCTCTGCGTGGCCGCCCCGTCTGGGAAGTGAGGAGTGCCTCTGCGCGGCCGCCCCGTCTGGGAAGTGGGGAGCGCCTCTGCACGGCCGCCCAATCTGGGAAGTGGGGAGCGCCTCTGCCCGGCCGCCCCGTCTGGGAGGTCTACCACGGAGGCCAGACGCAACGTGGGGGCTGGACGTGGTGGCTCACGCCTGTAGTCCTAGCACTCTAGGAGTCCGAGGAGGGTTGATCAGGAGTTCGAGACCAGCCTGGCCAACATGACGAAACATATGAAAAATATAACAGACAAACCAACCAACCAACCCAACAACAACAAAACAGGTCTACCCTGGAGTCATACTTTAATTTTTTCTATTTTCCTCCCTTTCCGATCCTTTATCCCACTTTCTTTTTCTTCCTCTTCCTTCTCCTTCTTCTTTGTCAAATAGAGGATTCAGTTATTATCATTGATCCATACAAAGTCCCTCTCTCATTTATTTTCTTTAATTCCCACCCCCCATTTCTATTCCCCGTCTTCCCATGTGCAACCTTCCTAATATGTTTGATAGGCTTCTTTTTGTTTGTATGTATTTTTAGAAAATGTTTATTGTTTTGTGTGCAAAAAAAATTAATAATAAAACTGGCATGTCTTCAGGAAAAAAAAAAAAAGAAAGAAATTGTGATAAAGGATAAAAAGAAACACCAAGGGGCAGCGCTAGAGAAGAATGGGAGGATGGGATCTGCTTCACAGTATTCAGAGAAGGTCTCCTTGATGAGCTCTTACGATGTAATTTTTGTTTTTTTAAAAACAGGGTCTTGGCTGGGCGCGGTGGCTCAAGCCTGTAATCCCAGCACTTTGGGAGGCCGAGGCGGGCGGATCACGAGGTCAGGAGATCGAGACCATCCTGGCTAACACGGTGAAACCCCGTCTCTACTAAAAATGCAAAAAATTAGCCGGGCGTGTTGGCGGGCGCCTGTAGTCCCAGCTACTCAGGAGGCTGAGGCAGGAGAATGGCGTGAACCCGGGAGGCGGAGCTTGCAGTGAACCGAGATCGCGCCACTGCACTCCAGCCTGGGGGACAGAGCAAGACTCCGTCTCAAAAAAAAAAAAAAAAAAAAAAAAAGACAAGGTCTTTCTCTGGCGCCCAGGCTGGAGAGCAGTGGTGCGATCTCGGCTCACTGCAGCTTCGCCCTCCTGGGCTCAGGTGATCCTCCCACCTCAGTCTCCAGGCGTGGTGGCTTGCGCCTCAGCTGGGACTACAGGCGCACGCCACACGCCTGGCTAATTTTTGTATTTTTTGTAGAGACAAGGTTTCACCATGTTGCCCAGGCTGCTCTTGAAATCCTGGGTTCAAGCCATCCACCTGCCTCGGCCTCCCAAAGTGCTGTGTTTACAGGCATGAGCCACTGCACCTGGCTAAGCTAAATCTTAAGAGTAAGAAAGTATGTTCTTTGTTGAATGAATAAATAAATGAGGCAGTGTGACTTAAGACTAACTACTCCACTTTTCTATTGGTCTGAATCTCTTTTTTTTTTTTTTTTTTTTTTTTTTTTTATGAGACGGAGTCTCGCTCTGTCACCCAGGCTGGAGTGCAGTGGCATGGTCTCCGCTCACTGCAAGCTCCACCTCCCAGATTCATGCCATTCTCCTGCCTCAGCCTCCCGAGTAGTTGGGACTACAGGTGCCCGCCACCACGCCCGGCTAATTTTTTGTATTTTTAGTAGAGCTGGGGTTTCATCATGTTAGCCAGGATGGTCTCGATCTCCTGACCTCGTGATCCGCCTGCCTCGGCCTCCCAAAGTGCTGGGATTACAGGCGTGAGCCACCGCGCCCAGCAGGTCTGAATCCCTTTTAAGAGCCCCTGGTATTGGCAGGGCTTATCATGGTGGAGATGATAATAGGGGATATGGTGAAGGGGATAGGAGCCACAGTGGGAGGAGAGTGGGGAAAGTGGTGGACAGTGGTCAGGCATGAGTTGTAAAACATTTCTAAATGGCCTTCACAGGTGTGGTAACAGAGGACCCATCTCCAATCGTTAAGGTAGGAGAGACAGTGCAAACGCAGGCCCCCAGAGCCGGCCCTGCCAGTGTTTCCTCCTTGGAAACCACCAGGGAGACTCTCCCACTCCCATGACTCTTGCTCTGGAGGCTGTCTTTCCTGTCCCATTATTGCCTGAAAAGAGTAGGAGGAGGTGACATTAGCAGCCAGTTAAAGAGGCTGAATCAAAATAAAACCCAGATGACTCAAATGGAACCCTGGCGGGCAGGAAAATTCATTAGCCCCATGTGACTGCAGGATCTAGGTGCCACCTTCGCCCTCCAGTTCCAGACCCTAGAAAGTGGGCCATTCACCCACCATGCAAGCATCCTGGGACTCCAACTGCAGCTGCAGGTGTTCCATCAGATCGGAGGGTAGGGCAGTGGTAGAAAGACATTCCTTCACCACGTCCCCAAATTCCTGTGGAGGTAATGCAGAGCCTCTAATTGAATTAGTAGGGTTTGGGAAGGAAGGAATAGAGCGGTTTTTTTTTTTGTTTTTTTTTTTGTTTTTGAGACGGAGTTTCACTCTTGTTGCCCAGGCTGGAGTGCAATGGTGCCATCTCAGCTCACCGCAGCCTCCGCCTCCCAGGTTCAAGCAATTCTCCTGCCTCAGCCTCCTGAATAGCTGGGATTACAGGCATGCGCCACCATGCCTGGCTAATTTTGTATTTTTAGTAGAGATGGGGTTTCTCCATATTGGTCAGGCTGGTCTCAAACTCCCAACCTAAGATGATCTGCCCGCCTCGGCCTCCCAAAGTGCTGGGATTACAGACATGACCCACCACGCCCAGATGTTGTTTTTTATAATTCCATATGTGCTTCATTTTTCTCCAGGCACGTTCATTTCTGCTATCTCCCAAACAGAATTTCTAAAGTTATATTGAATTATTGAATATTGACTATCCATCAGAATGTGAGCTCCACAGGAAGATTTTGTTTGCTTATTCACTGCTATATCCCCAGTGTCTCCTGGCACGTAAACAGTTGTTTGGTAAGTGCAGTAGCACAATCACATCTCGCTGCAGACTTGATCGCCTGGGCCCAAGTGATCCTCCTGCCTCATCCTCCCACCATGCCTGGCTAATGTGTTTTTTTGTTTTTGAGATGGAGTTTCGCTCTTGTCGTCCAGGCTGGAGTACAATGGCGCGATCTCAGCTCACCGCAACCTCCACCTCCCAGGTTCAAGTGATTCTCCTGCCTTGGCCTCCTGAGTAGCTGGGATTATAGGCATGTGCCATCACGCCCAGCTAATTTTGTATTTTTAGTAGAGACGGGGTTTCACCATGTTGGTCAGGCTGGTCTTGAACTCCTGACCTCAGGTGGGCCACCTACCTGCCTCGGCCTCCCAAAGTGCTGGGATTACAGGCTTGAGCCACCGTGCCCGGCCTGGTTGTTTTTTTTTTTTTTTTTGAGACAGTCTTGCTTTGTTGCCCGGGCTGGAGTGCAGTGGTGCAATCTCAGCTCACTGCAACCTCCACCTCCCGGGTTCAAGCGATTTTTCTGCCTCAGCCTCCTGAGTAGCTGGGATTATAGGCATGTGCCATCACGCCCAGCTAATTTTGTATTATTAGTAGAGATGGGATTTCACCATGTTGACCAGGCTGGTCTCAAACTCCTGACCTCAGGTGATCCGCCTGCCTCAGCCTCCCAAAGTGCTGGGATTACAGGCGTGAGCCACCATGCCCAGCCTAATGTTTTTTATTATTTGTAGAGACAAGGCTAATTTTTTTATTATTTGTAGAGACAAGGTCTTGCTATGTTGCCCAGGCTGGTCTCCAACTTCTAGGCGATCCTCCCACCTCGGCCTCCCAAAGTGCTGGGATTACAGGCATACACCGCGCCTGGCCAGTAGTAGTTGATTGGTTAATCAATGTGAGTTCAAGGTCCTGTGCTAAAAACTTTGTATGCATTATCTTTCATCGGGATCCCTATTTTACAGGAGGAAATCGATAATCAGAAGAGTTGGAGAATTTGTCCAAGGTCATACTCAAAAGACTGAAATATTTTGAAGGGCAGTGCCCAGAACATAGCAGGCATTGCCCATTGCTATGAAGAGCTTATTCACACAGAACTATTTGTGAACTCTTCCCTTCGGAAATGGTGACAGGCTGCCCCTCTGCATCCAGAGCTAATGCCATATGCCAAAGCTGAGATGTACTTTCCTTTCAGACAAAAAGGTACATTTCACACTGAGGACAGCTCAGCTTGGTAACCTGTGGCCAAGGAGCACCTGGGAGAGGGAACAGCTCAGGCTTTGAAGGCCTCCTGCCTGTGCTGTGCATGGAATCAGCTGACAAAGCTGGGGTAATTCAGATGTGGAGCTTACTCAGCAGCCTAGTGGCCTTTTTGGCTACCGAGCACCAACAACCACCCCTCCCCCAGCCCTGGTTCCCAAAAGCTTCCAGCTGAGAGAGAAAACGGAGCAGAAGTGCAGGGAGATGGTTTGGTTCAAACTCCAATTAGGAGGGAAGCTGATCACACACACATTCAAACTCCAATTAGGAGAGAAACTGATCTCACACACACATACTCAATTAAGAGTCTGGCAGTTGCCAAAGGTTAATAATGGAACTTATTGTAGAATTAAGACAAAATGGCTTTGCTATTGAATTCCAAAAACTCAACCAGGGTTCCCTCTGATTGGTAACCACAGCTCATTTACAACACTGGCACACAATGTAGGCTAGAGGTATAAATCCAGGTCAGGACTGCTTGCTGCATGACTTTGGGCAAGGTTCTTAGCCTGTTCCCATTTCCTCCTGTAAAATAGGAATAAAATGGTGCCTTCCTTACAGTGTTGACAAACTTTATTACTCTATGAAAGAACTTATCACAGGCCTAGCATCTTGTAAGTAGATAAAAAGAACATCATGTAAATAATGACTATTCACTAATCCTGTTCCCATTCCATCAGTTAATCTAAGGTTGAGAAGTTAGCCTGAAGTCATCCAGCAGATAAGAGCTAGAAGTCTTCTGTGGCCCTGCCATTCCCAGGTTTCTGGATGCTCTGCCCTTCAAAGGCTAAGTGATGCCATCACAGGAACTCTGTGAACTCTACTATGTCATTAGTTTAACAAATATTTATCGAAAGTCTACTATGTCAGGCGCCGTCTCAGCTGAGCATACTAAAAGACAGCCGAGGTCACTGTATTAGGGAACTTACGTTATAGCGGGGGAAACTGGCAACAAATAAACAACGAAATTAAAATATACTTTTAGATAGTGCTGGGAAGGAAATGGATGGCATATCCTAAGTATGTGTAATATGGACCTTTGTTTTTTTATCACTAAGAGGCTTATACATCTGTCCAGGGCAAATGTGTAAAGCCTCGATTTGACAGACCTGGCTCTGAATTCTGGCTCTAAGTGACCTTGGTCTGATGAGTCAATCTTTCTGCCCTTCCTTCCTCATCAGTAAAACAGGAATACTGACTAAGGCTGTTCTACAAGTTAAAACATAAAATCTCAGTGTTTACCATTTTTCACTTCAGGTGGGCCAAGCTGGGACCTTGGAGGCCAGGTGGAACTGCAGGCTTGCACTGTACGTTGAGTGTTTGTATTGGGACCAGGTATACGGTAATAGGGTTTCTTGTGGGAGCAGTTGCTCCTTCTCTGCCATTTGATGAACTAATTGCATTCTTTTCTCAAATCTCACCTTCAGTGGAGAAATGTTCTCAGTGAATCATTGCTGTTCAGGACTTAATGCAGTCTGGTAAAAATTTACTCTCTATAACTCAGTAACCTCCAAATTGGATTTAGAAATACTAGAACTTCTATTTATCATACAATTGCTTTTCACTATTTTTGTGTCTTATGATTACACAATATGTGGTTATAGTAGTCCAAGTATGTTTTTTTTTTTTTTGAGATGGAGTCTTGCTCTGTCCCCCAGGCTGGAGTGCAGTGGCACGATCTCGGCTCGCTGCAAGCTCCGCCTCCCGGGTTCACGCCATTCTCCTGCCTCAGCCTCCTGAGTAGCTGGGACTACAGGCGCCCGCCAACACGCCCGGCTAATTTTTTTTTTGTATTTTTAGTAGAGACGGGGTTTCACCGTGTTAGCCAGGATGGTCTCGATCTCCTGACCTCGTGATCCGCCCGCCTCGGCCTCCCAAAGTGCTGGGATTACAGGCTTGAGCCACCGCGCCCGGCCCCAAGTATGTTATTTATAAACACATGGGGTATGCATGATCAGAGTTTACTAACAGGGTGTACAATCAGAAAAGAGAGTCTACAGCCCTTATTTTGCTTAACTAAGAAAGGGTGTATTTCCATGAACTAGCCTGCAGGCACCACTATGCTAATAAGCAGCAGGGTTAAGAAAAGGGCCTAGTCTCCTAAATCTCAAACTAGTGTTCTAAGTTTCTTGGGGGGGAAAAATGCAAGTAGAAATAAAAACGTCCTCCATGCATACTTTTTCCTTCCCTCATTTGTAGGACACTTTCATCTATATCACATTACACTATGTACAGTCCATTTCAAGATGTGTGTCCTTTTCCCCACACACGTACATACACAAACACCTCTCACCACACATTCTGACTTTCAAACCATTTCACCTCCATGGAGGTGACACCATTTGGGACAAAAAAAAAAAAAAGGCAACAAGATGTTGAAAATAAAAATAAAGCGGATTTTATTTAGAAGATAAAGGTGGTGGTTATCGGTTTTGGTTAATCGAATTGGGCTCAAGTGTTTTACAGGTCTTAAATGCCATCAGACTGGCATGCCAAGGGCATTCTGAATGCCAATTACAGATTGAAGTTGTTTCAAAAACCAAGGTGCTATCAAAAGCTGATGGAGTTTGGATTTTTCTTAAAGTCAGACTAACACACTTCTTAAATATTTGTAAGAGTAAATAGATTGCTTGGTTCTGAAAGTTAAAACACTACGCTGAGCAATTCTCCTTCTCCACAAGTCCCTAAGGCAATATTACAGTTGCCTCTGACAGCAAAAAGTCTAACATTTCAACAGAGGGGGGCTGAGCAGAACCGGGAAAAATGAAAAGCAAAGTTAATAAATGTAATTGATATAGGCAGCTGCCACTTGTGGCAAACCAAAGCCTAGTCCGATGCCCATTTTCTTCACATTTGCACTGACATCTTCCCAAGCAGACGGTAATTACATTCTTGAAGGAATGTGCCAAGACTAGGGTGGGGAAGGCCCAGACAGTGAGTGAACAGAATGCATTTTGCATCCAGTTGCCTTAGGTGGTATAACTGATTTAAGGTCAAATACCCAGACTATGGAAAATCCACTAGCAAAAGCTTAACTAGAAAAGAGGAGGATTAAACTGCAAGGCACCAAGACCACATCCAACCAGCCCATTTTCCTCCTCTCCACCACTGAATGGATCTGGGAGAAAGCATTAGTAACAGCACTCATCAACTGCTTCCCTGGAACAAAACATGACAAAACACACGGAAGGTTTTTTCATTATGGTTCTCGGTGTACTTTATTCTCCTGCTGTCTAGCTAAGCAGCCCACACAGGACAGAAATGGGTAGCACTGAGGAATGATCAGATTTTTTTTCTATCCCCAATATTTCTGCCCCCTCCCTAAGCCCTGACCCAACCCTATCTAATAATCAGGAATGGTTAGTACATCATTCTGTCTCTCAAAGAACTACTGAAATGGAAACAAGGCATTAGAGGATCAGGCCTCTTCTTAATAGGGCTTAGGAGCTGGTATAAGATCTTTATTCACAATGGAGCGTCTCTCCTTCAAATACCTGGATTTTTTTTTTTTTTTTTGTACACTGGTTCATAGATCGGCACTTGACTTTGAACCTGGCACCAAAAGGCACAATATCTGATACCCTGTACAAGAGCTATTAGAGATGCTGCCATATGGATGGGCAAAACTGAGCCAATCCCACTTATGAATGGAAGGCTTGGACATGGAAGGGAAGATATAAACGAGGAGTTGGAGAAAAACACAAGCCCATACTTTTTGTTAGAGTGGAAATGAAAGTGGGAATGAGGGTCTTGTTTTTAGTCCTCTAAGGACCAGGAAGCAATTTTAAAACTTCCTTGGTTTTTCTGAAAGCAGCATATTCAAAATGCCAGCAAAAACTCCTAACAACTGCAAAACCAAAAGAGGATCAAAGCTCACCAACATCCCTTCTTATTGCTGAAAGACTCTAAAATTCAGGATGCCCTGTTCCCTTGTAAAAGGGAAAATAATTAAGTCTGATTTATGGTAATCATACCACATCACACTTCTAAAAAAATATTAAAGTGTGTGACCAGGGGACGTTTGACACCATTTTATTAACCTTCAACTTCAGTGGAAAAATAAAACCTTTTTCAAGTGCCATTTTCATCACAAGAGTTCTAGTTAGTGTGTTTGTGCATTCACACACACACTTTTTTTTTTGTTTTTGTTTTGTTGGTTGGTTTTGAAGTGCAGCAAGAGACCAATACCGCATTGTAGTCAATCAAATAAAAGAACAGAAGGCCAAGCAGTTTCCAAATGGTTATTTTATCAGATTGTTTGAACATTTAATTTATCCTGTTTGCAATCCAAAATAGTTACCTGAAGTTTGCTGTTTTGTGTGTATGTGTGTGTTTACTTTTACTGTATATTTATTTTTCTAAACTCTTTGGCACAATTTTCTCGGGGCGTTCAGACTGCCACAATACAAGTCAGGAGAGGGCTTTTTCTTTGTGCTGCCAATTCTGATCATTTAAATTTTGGTTTGTTTGGGTTTGTGACTCTTTTGTTTTTGAAGTCTGCGTTATTTGTAACAATTGTACTTATTATTTTTCTATATCCTCTAACGCCAGAGTTTTTTCTCCCCCCTCCCCCCCACTTCTACATTCACAGTTGAACCATATTATTAGGAAAGGCGCCTTGATGAAAAGATCAGGATAGGAGCTCTGACCATTCGTCAGTGTTTTCCCTAGAGTAAAAAAAAACAAACAAAACCAAAAAAAAAAAAAAAAAAAAAAAACAAAAAAAAACAAAACAAAACCTAAAGAGCGTCTTTCCTGTGTGTGTGTGTGTTTTTTTTTTTGTTTGTTTGTTTTTTTTTTTTTTTTTACATCTCTTGTGCTGCATCAGTAGACAGAACTTCGGTTAGTTTTATGAAATGCAACATCTAACCCCTTGTTTTCTGGGAAAAAGAAACTGCAATGACTTGAAGTTGAGAATGTGGATACCGCCTCACTCACACACACTCATTCTCAGACTGTAAAAAATCCCTCACCCTCCTTCTAGCCGGCAAGCATACAGTACCATGTGGCAAAGGTACAGCGAAGGTGGGCTTGAGACCCAGGCTCCATCTTTCTCCTCAGTAGCAAAGGCCAGGCTGCCTTTTACAACAAAGCACCACAGCTGAACCCAGTCCCTCCTCCTCACCCAAACCAGGCATTCCACTAGGCACCGGCCAAAAGACAGAAAAGCTACTTCTATCTAGCCACTCCTGGGAAGAGATAGCTTTCTTTCTTTCTTTTTTTTAAATAAGTAACTCCATTGTTTTTCTCTTTTCCAATATGGCCGATGTTATGGTTTTCTACGAAGTCAGTGCTTACTTAGCTCACTAACAGCGCTGCTGTTGGCGGCTGCGGCTGCTGCTGTGGCAGGATTTTCAATGTGGTGTGTTTTCAAGCCTCACTCACTCATCCTCTCATTCCCAAACATTCAGCATCCGTGCACACTCCTCACTTCCAGGTTTTTCAAAAGATTGGAGATTTCCAGTGGGGGTCCTCAGGTTATCATCCCAATGGTAACAGATCTGAAAACAGATGGAAAAAAAGGTCTATCTTTGAGATCACATATACCCAACAGAGCCAGTAATGCTGACTCCTACAATTACATGCTCCTAGGCCTGAGTGGAATTTGTCAACATTTCAAGGATTGACACTCTCTTCTTGCCCTATGTGCCATTGACCCGCTCTTATTAACACCTACATCAGAGGGTGGGAGGGAAACTCAAAGAGCCGATTTTACTGAGATCTGTGGAGTAAGATAACTAATTAAGAGGGAAAGAAATTAAAACTATATTTCAGTCTGGGTGCAGTGGCTCAAGCCTATAATCTCAGCACTTTGGGAGGCCAAGGAGGGAGAACTCCTTGAGGCCAAGAGTTCAAAACCAGCCTGGGCAACAGGAGACCTTGTCTCTAAAAATAATAAAAAATTAGCCAGTCATGGAGGTGCTTGCCTGCAGTCCCAACCACCTGGGAGGCTGAGGCAGGAGGACCACTTAAGCCCCCGAGCTGGAGGCTTTTATGAGGTATGATTGTACCACTGCACTCTAGCCTGGGTGACAGAGGAGACTCTGTCTCCAAACAAAATTGCATTTCAAAGTAGGAGCCGAGGCCTGGTATGGTAGTGCACACCTGGGAGGCCGAGAGAGGTGGACACCTGAGGTCAGGACCAGTCTGGCCAACGTGGTGAAAACCTGTCTCTACTTAAAAAAAAAAAAAAAAAAAAAAAAAAAAAAAAAAAAAAAAAAAAAAAGCCTATAATTCCAGCAATTTAGGAGGCTGAGGTGGATGGATCACCTCAAGTCAGGAGTTCAAGACCAGCCTGGCCAACATGGCGAAACCCCATCTTTACTAAAAATACAAAAACTGGGCCAGGCATGGTAGCTCACGCCTGTAATCCCAGTACTTTGGGAGGCCGAGGTGGGTGGATCATGAGGTCAGGAGGTCAAGACCAGCCTGGCCAAGATGGTGAAATGCCGTTTCTACTAAAAATACAAAAAAATTAGCCAAGTGTGGTGGTGGTGGGGCACCTGTAATCCCAGCTACTCAGGAGGCTGGCTGAGGCAAAGAGTTGCTTGAACCCGGGAGGCAGAGGTTGCAATAAGCTGAGATCGCGCCACTGCACTCCAGCCTGGGCGACAGAGTGAGACCGTCTCCAAAAAAAAAAAAAAAAAAAAAAGAAAGAAGAAAAGAAAAGAAAAAAAGAAAATTAGTCGGGTGTGGTGCCATGTGACTGTAATCCTAGCTACTCGGAAGGCTGAGACAGGAGAATTGCTCAAACCTAGGAGGTGGCAGTTGCAGTGAACCGAGGTTGTGCCATTGCACTCCAGCTAGGGCAACAGTGAGACTGTCTCAAAAAGAAAAAACACACACACAAAATTTGACTTTGGAAATCTTCTCTAGAGCTAGGCAACGTCTAAAAGCATTGCTGTAAAGAAAGAATAGGGCATGAGGAAAGGAATAGAAAACAGAAGAGAATTAGGGGGAAATGACATTACTGATGATTTTATTAGGACCCAAAATACTCTGGGAATTTCGGTTAATTCCAGTTTTAAAAGTTCTGCTCTCCATCATTATGAGGAGTCAAACAAACATTTGGCTCAAGGAAAAACTGAGGTTGCCTGACTCAGAAGCACCTACGTGGGAAAAAGTACAAACAAAAAAAATGCCAGAAGGCAGTGCTTGCCAGAACGGCCTAAAGAAAACATACCTCCCTCCTCCACGAAGTAGAAGAAAGAGGACAGTGGAGGCAAGATCTTACCAAGCTTGGTTCTTCAGTTTCCTCAGTTCTTTTGTTGCCCATGTAGCAAGGGTTTTTGCTTTGTTAGTCTTCGACCTCCGCCCTTCAGTTAACAATTCATGGATCATTGGTCTAGCTTCTACTAATTTCAGTACATCCTTCCCAAATGCTGTACATAAGTCCCTGTGCAAAACAAACACAGCTGAGAATGAGCTCCTAGCCCCATACCTATCATGTTTTGAGCCTTCCAAACCAGTGCTATGGGTTTCTTAGCAAATTTCAAAGATAAAGAAAACCCTCAGTAGAGGTCACTAGACAGAGGCAATTGTTGACCAACATCAGAGTTTAATGGGGTATAATATAGAGACTTGAGGGTCTGGAATAAACTATCATGTGAACACTAAAAACAGGACATGAAGCGTTCAATAAAGAAATCTCTGTGCCAAAGAAGTGAATTGTTGCCATCCGCGATACTCTCAAAACTCCTTACTCCATGTTTTTTCATTTTCCGTGAGAGGTTCTATTCAGCTCTTAGAAGCAGGGTATAACTTACCCTATTAGTCCAGCAGCACAAGCTACTACTCCATCTGTATGATCCTCATCTCCAGCAATGTGGTCAATGAAAGACAGAATAAATTCTACTCTGGGTTGTACCAGCATCACATCCGCTATAAAAGAGAGAGAAGGTATTGGTCAGGCGTGGTGGCTCACACCTGTAAACCTAGCACCTTGGGAGGCCGAGGCGGGTGGATCACGAGGTCAGAAGATCGAGACCATCCTGGCTAACACGGTGAAACCCCGTCTCTACTAGAAATACAAAAAAATTAGCCGGGCGTGGTGGCGGGCGCCTGTAGTCCCAGCTACTCAGGAGGCTGAGGCAGGAGAATGGCGTGAACCCAGGAGGCAGAGCTTGCAGTGAGCCGAGATTGCACCACTGCACTCCAGCCTAGGCGACAGAGCGAGACTCCATCTCAAAAAAAAATAAAAATAAAAATAAAAAAATAAAAAAGAAAAGAAAAGAAAAGAAAAAGAGAGAAGGTCTGATGCAGCTGTCCCTCATATGGCAGGACTACATCCTTTTTCAAAATTTCCAACTATTATACCCCTATCATACAAGGTCCAAGCTGGATAACTAGATGCATATAGTTATATCAAATTATTCTTCCTTTGATTAATGTGTCATTCCTCAAGTCGACAGAAGAGACAAATATTCCTCTTCCTATAGGCAAATATAGAAGAAACAAATTTAACTTTTTCCTGAGCTAATGATACCAAGGGGGGTGAAGTAAAAAAATTTCCCCAATCAGCAACAAGAACAAGTAATGGGAATTCTGACTCTCCAATCCTCCAATTTAGCTTGTGGGGATGGGAAAGGGGTAGGCTACCTGCCACTCATGGTTGATACAGGAAGCATTTATGTTGGGTTTCTTCCCCCCAGTATTTTTGCTGAATCTCATTCCCTTGCAATACTCAAGAAATATGAGAAAAAGAAGCAGAGGGCTGGGTGCAGTGGCTCACGCCTGAAATCCCATCACTTTGGGAGCCCAAGGTGGGAGACTGCCTGAGCTCAGGAGTTCGAGAGCAGCCTGCAAAACATGGTGAAATCCCATCTCTACTAAAATACAAAAAAAAAAAAAAATTAGCTGGGCATGGTGGTGTGTGCCTGTAGTCCCAGCTACTCAGGAAGCTGAGGCGTAAGAATCACTTGAACCCAGGAGGTGAAGACTGCAGTGAGCCATGATCGCTCCACTGCACTCCAGCTTGGGTGATAGAGTGAGGCTGTCTCCAAAAAATAAAAATAAAATAAAATAAATAAAAAAGACTGGGCACAGTGGCTCAAGCCTGTAATCCCAGCACTTTGGGAGACCAAGGCGGGCGGATCACTTGAGGTCAGGAGTTCAAGACCAGCCTGACCAACAAGGTGAAAGCCTGCCTCTACTAAAAATGTAAAAATTAGCCAGGCATAGTGGCAGATGCCTATAGTTCCAGCTACTCAGGAGGCTGAGGCAGGAGAACTGCTTGAACCTGAGAGGTGGAGGCTGCAGTGAGCTGAGATTGCACCACTGCACTCCAGCCTGAGCAACAGAGTGAGACTCCATCTCAAAACAAAAAAAAGAAAGAAACAGAGCAAAAACAATAGTCTGCAGTTTTCCCCAAGCCACTCTCTTCATTAGGGCACTGCTCCCCCTTCTCCCAGCCTTTAAGCAACAGGCGCTAGGTTCACAAGCGAGCTACAGAATGACAGACATAGCCCATTTGGCTAAGTGCACATTGGCCAGCGGACGAAGGGAACTGGGATGTATACTCAACGGTGTACGTTCTCCTGATCCCCCTTTAATCCCTGGACGATTCCGGTATAGGCTTCCAAGCAGCTTTCCCTTAGCTCATTCAGATAATCCACCATGTCATAGTCTGACTGTAAGACACAAAGAACAGAACCTACATCATACTGATCACTTTTAGCTGCATGTTTGTCAATAGTCCCTCCAATTAGAGCTAGACTTAAAGAACAGCCAAGATAGCTTTAAGCTTACCTTGTCCACCTGGGCTTGGGAGGCCTGCTGAAGAGTATTCAATACAACCTCTAAGTATTTTTTAAACTCTCCACCAATAGCAAGGGCAATATCACCAAACACTGACAGAATCTGCGGCTTCACAGACCTGTGGACGTTCTCATTCTGACAAGGAACAAAAGGAAAAGTGAATTAAGTCAAAGCTTGTTTGATCCAAAGATCCACGAAAATTTCATTTCTAACAAGCAACTATTGATTTTAAATATTTGGATGGTCCTTTATAGCTTACAAAACCTTTCCCATTTGCACCTCACATCAACTCGGAGAAGCTAGCCCAGGTATTGGTATTCCCACTTTACACACGAGGAGACTGACTTAAGAATCAAGTGACTTGTCTGAGAACACACATGTATAATAATTAACGATGGCTATCTCTGGAGAGAGGTATAATATACCAATGGTCCCCTGCTCATGATGGTTTGATGATTTTTCCACTTTACAATGTGTTTATCGGGACCTAACTCCATCATAAGTCAAGGAACAACTGTATTTACTTTTCCTTTGCATTTTACTGTTTTGTTTAAAAAATCTCTAACATAGCACACATTCCTTTAACTTTACAATCTTTCTTCAGAATCATCTGTGAAATGAACAACTCCCCTCTTCATAAGCCCAAAGCCAATGTTCTAGAAACTTACAGCTCCCTGTCACTGATTTTTTTTTTTTTTTTGAGACAGAGTTTGGCTCTTCTTGCCCAAGCTGGGGTGCAATGGCGCAACCTTGGCTCACTGCAACCTCCGCCTCCCAGGTACAAGCGATTATCCTGCCTCAGCCTTCCGAGTAGGTGGGATTACAAGCACCTGCCATCACGCCCGGCTAATCTTTTTTGTATTTATAGTACAGACGGGTTTCACCATGTTGTCCAGGTTGGTCTCGAACTCCTGACCTGCCTCGGCCTCCCAGAATGCTGGGATTACAGGCCACTGTGCCTGGCCTGTCGATATTTAACTATCTTTCCAACTGTTGATTTCTTCAAAGACTGGTTAATTAGATTGTGTGTAGATACTCACCCCCAAATTTTCCAGAAGCAGCTGCATCACCTCGTCACAGAAAGGTATGATGTTGGATTGCAGGGCACGGCACAAGTCTCCCACTAAGCCCACAGCTGCCAAACAAACCTGCCAAGAATCAAGGAAATAATCTTCTAACAGAAAAAGCTGCCTGCTGGGGCAAGATATTATTTTTAACTAGCTGCTGAGCTTTTATCGCTTGAACCTAGAGTTAAAGGAGAAAACATCTTCCCTCTGCCGAGATTAATTTTTCAACAACCAACATGGCAGGAAGGGAACAAAGACTATCTGAGAGAGATCACTGATAAAGTTAAAAAAAAAAAAAAAAAAAAAGCCTTGCTCTCCAGGATGCTAATAGCTCAACTTTATAGCTGCTCCTGCATTAGTGCTGTCTAGGCAAATAAACAGTCATCTTGTCCACCATTATCTGGTGCATCTAATATCCTGTTTTTCATGGACTACTTCCAGTTCAAATGTTCAGGTAATGAATAAAGTAGCTTGCCTTTTAGGACAATGTAAGGAAAAACTACTTAAGCTATAAGAACCTGGTTTTGTGTGCACTACAGTGACTGTCAGGTATAAATGGGAACATACTATTTCGAAAAGCATATCCTACCTGATACTCAGCATAATTTTTTAATCCAATGCCCAGGAAGGGTTTAAAGGCCTCCATGTACTTGAGGAATTCACCACCCAACACTGTAATGAAATAAGCTATTAGCCAATGACAGTGCCACGGGTTAACACAGAGGCAGGCAAAAATAACCCATCCTACCTCTCCCAAAATATACTCACTCCATTCAACAGGTTGGGTGAAATGTGCATTAGTTACCGATTCCATCATTAAGACATTAAAGGCTTGCATAAGCCAAATTTATTACTGCTGGAAGGGCCCTAATTCTTACACCACAGAGACAATGCCCAGTCTCCACAGAATAGGGCTTTACTCTGGCTAATACAACAAAGTGGTATGGCCCTCAAGGAATGTCAAGGTTAATTTTAAATGGGCTGAACCAGCAATACTGACTCTTGTCCACCTCCTCATCTGATAATAGCATGTCCTTTCTGCAGGCCAGCTTCAAAACAGGGTCCTTAGGCAATCCCATCAAGGGCTAAACAAACCATAGCCAGGAAAAGCAGCACTGGGCTTCAGATCCAAATCAGCCACTCCAGGAGCCAAAATTAACTTCTCTGCCCTTTCAGAGGAGTGGTCACATGTTGACAGACCAGTTGGACATAGGCTGCTTATGCCAAAAATAGGTCTGGTCTTCAGGAGAGTGGTCCTCAGGTAAATGGCCTTAGCAATTTACAGGCCTTACAGGCCACCCCTGAAGAGGCATTCCAGATTCCTAAAGTGCTTTGTAATGCCCCTTCAAAGAGTCTTAAGTCAGATATGGCTTCCCCAAACCAATTTTGCAGTCAGACATGTAAAAATCAGAAAATCAATTCCTGGAACTCGCTCAATGTTTCATTTCATCCCATACCAGGCACCATGATGTGTCAATCTTAGTCCAAAGCATTACAAACCAAACCAGGTGATGGCAAGTACCAGGAAAGAAAATAGAAACTTTTAGCAGGGCACAGTGGCTCACGCCTATAATCCCAGCTACTCAGAAGGCTGAGGCAGGAGAATTGCTTGAACCTGGGAGGTGGAGGCTGTGGTGAGCCAAGACTGTGCCACTGCACTCCATCCTGGGCAATAGAGCAAGTCTCAAAAAAACAAAACAAAACAAAACAAAACCAAAGAACACCTCTGCCAATCTCAGTTGCAAACTGGCTCCCCATTTAAATGGACTGACAAGGCAGTTATACAAATTTAAGTGGTGTGCACTTAAGTTCAATCTAACTTTGAAGTGACTCATGCCCCAGTAAAAGGACTATGCTTTCTGTAGTCAAAAATTCTTTAATGCCCTGACAAGGATTGCCTGGGCCCAGGAGTTTGAGACCAGCCTGAGCAATATAGTGAGACCCTATCTTCACAGACAAACAAAATTAAGCTGCGCCGAGTGGCTCACATCTATAATCCTAGCACTTTGGGAGGCTGAGGCAGGAGGATCACTTGACTCAGGAGTTCGAGACCAGTCTGGGCAACATGGCGAAACCCCATCTCTACCAAAAATATAAAAATTAGTCGGGCATGGTGGTGTGCACCTGTTAGTCCCGGCTACTCGGGGCACTGAAGTGGAAGGATCATGTGAGCCCCGGATTTCGAGGCTGCAGTGTGCCAAGATCGTGCCACTGCACTCCAGCCTGGGTGACAATTATTTAAGGCCACTGAAATGCCTATATTCCAAAGACATTCCCTGACCAGACAGTTTTTTTTTCACCGACCTTCCACCAGTGTGCTAACTGCCATCAGGGCATCCTCTTGTACTCCCCCAGACCCAGCTGTGCTTTGGAACATCCTTAACAGGGAGGCCATAACCACATCAGAGATCTGCAAAGCATCTTGATGTTGCACTTTCCGAAGAACATTCTGTGAAACGAGTAAGAGTTCAAGATCAGTTGATTCCAAATCTCCCAATCAGAACACTATACTTTTTCTTTTTAAAATCAATTAAGTCCCTTGATATTTTTTAATTTTGGGAATGCCAAATGTACTTTTTATACACAAAAACATTGACAGTACCAATCACCAGCAATACATTTTAACATTTCTCCTGTTTCTCAATTCAGAACAAACGTGAGCTGATCCTCCACTGTGCAGAAGGTCATGTCCTCTCAATTTCATGTGTCTTACTGTCTGACAAATCCCTGCTGGTAGCCTCCATAGTCCAGTCTTACTAGAACCATAGTTAAATTACTTCAGCTTTAGAGAAGGCCCTATCACCTTAGAGCTCTTATTCATAAAACAAAAAGCAACCCTTCCTATATCCTACCTATTTACAGATGACCTAGAAATAATCTTGATAAAATCAAACCAACCTGACTTCTCCCATCAAACATTCCTTCCTCACTCTTGTTTGTTTCAACTAATGTCACTGACATTAGGTCAAACAGCAAATGTTTCAAAAGATGACAGTACAAATTCAAGGCTTTTTAGCCAAGTGACACCACTTTTTAGCCAAGTGAACTATAGCTGGGAACCAAATCTGACTGAGCTAGGCTTGAATAACCTAATGAAAAACCAAGAGTTTTTTGGTTTTCAAAATCAAAAAACCAAAACCATTCAAGCTGCCAACACAAATGAGCTATATATCTGGAAGGAACCATCACATATTAAGTAGTTTCCTTCTCTACACAGTGACGTTAGTTGAAACAAACAAGAGTGAGGAAGAGAGGTCTGATGAGTGTATGTTGAATTAGGACAAGTCAAGTTGGTTTAATTTTATCAGGATTACATCTAGACCATCTGTAAATAAGTAGGATTTGAATCTTTCTAGACAGACAGGAAAGGCAGGTGGGAAACTCCTCTCCCAATCGATCAATCACAGACCAAAGCCTTCTGAGAACAGCTTCTGATCCGCATCATCTATACCATTTTCGAGTTCTGTGTGTACACGAACTTGTCATACTGAGATACTAATAATTCTCTAACCTGGAGTTATTAAGAAGTCATAAGGCACCACCATACCTGGAGAGTTGCGCAGAGTAAAGACTGAAGGTCATTGAACTGGATTCTATCGGATGTGCTCTGGATATGTGACTACAAAGAAAATAAGAAAACATAGTCTACATGAAAACCTTCCACTTTTGCTGGGACCATTTAATAATCTTCCCCAATACTAACATAGGAAAGTAAACAACAACAAAAAACCCATAATAAACACTAAAAAGACAGAACAGTCTGGAAAATAGATCTAGGTGTCAAAAGTACTGCCCCATTCCCACCCATAGTCAGGGGCACTCTTAGGTCTCACCTCCATCTGAAGAACCTGTTGCAGTCGTTCCATGATGACCAAAGTCGTTTTCTGGACAGCAGGATAACAATCCTTGGCACTGTTTTTCACAATTTCCATCAGAGATTCATATGCAGAACTCCTCAGGTTGTTCTGGTGTCCATCAGGTCTGTAAAGAACACAGAGAAAATCTTAAAGTCTCAACTGAAAAGGACAGGGAAGAATATAGACAATGTCTTGCCAAAAATAAGAACTCAGGAACCGGTATGACTGCAGACCTGGTTTGAGTTTGGAAACACGATATCCAAGAACCAAATCTTCAAGTCCTTTGAGCCAATGGCTATGTTCATTATGGTCTCCAGACAGTTAAAATTTAGAATGGCCCTTTTTGACGAGTTAATGGGTGCAGCAAACCAACATGGCACATGGATACATATGTAACAAACCTGCACACTGTGCACATGTACCCTAAAACCTAAAGCATAATAATAATAATAATAATAAAATAGAATGGCCCTTTTGGAAATGGGCTAAAATTATAGAGGAAAAAATGGTTTGAAATGGTAAAAAATCATGTGAACAATTTAACAAGTTGTCTGAAGTGCTATGAAGAAAATACTCCAATTTTCTTGGCTAGACGTGATGGCTCATGCCTATAATCCCAGCAATTTAGGAGGCTGAGGTGGGCGGATCACTTGAGGTCAGTTCGAAACCAGCTTGGTCAACATGGTGAAACCCAAACTCTACTAAAAACATAAAAATTAGCCAGGCGTGGTGGCGTGTGCTTGTAATCCCAGCTACTCAGGAGGCTGAGGCACGAGAATTCCTTGAACCTGGGAGGTGGTGGTTGCAGTGAGCCAAGACTGCACTCTAGCCTGGGCAACAAGAGCGAAACTCCGTCTCAAAAAACAAATAAACAAACAAAAAAACCCCCAATTTTCTTCATTCATTTAAAAAAGATGTCCTCATATACAATCTCAAAGAGGCATGGAGATGAACTAGTTAAATGGAAGATTTCTGATGAGCACAGTGGCTCAGGCCTGTAATTCCAGCACTTTGGGAGGCCAAGGCGGGCAGATCACCTGAGGTGTCAAGAGTTTGCGACCCGCCTGGCCAACATGGCGAAACCCCATCTCTACTAAAAATATAAAAATTAGCCAGGCATGTTGGTGGGCACTTTTAGTACCAGCTACTCGGGAGGCTGAAGTGCGAGAATCACTTGAACCCAGGAGGTTGCAGTGAGCCAAGATTGCACAATTGCACTCTAGCCTGGGTGTTAAGAGAAGACTGTCTCCAAAAAAAAAAAAAAAAAAAAAAAGGAAGATTTTGTGCTCAGCTCTCTTCCTGAAGGTTTACTTTGCTCATGACTTTAGGTATAGCTCATACAAAACATAAATTGTTAAAGGTTGTCTCCAACTTATAATCCCTTTAAACAACATTTCAAAAGCTTGTTTCTAAGTCAACTGTATTTACCCCAAGTTCTTCATCCTATATAAAAATATGGTAGTTGGCCGGGCATGGTGGCTCATGCCTATAATCCCGGCACTTTGCGGGGCCAAGGCAGGTGGATCACGAGGGTCAGGAGATTGAGGCCATCCTGCCCAACATGGTGAAACCCCGTCTCTACTAAAAATACAAAAATTAGCCAGGCATGGGGGCATGTGCCTGTAGTCCCAGCTATACTCAGGAGGCTGAGGCAGGAGAATCGCTTGAGGAGGTTGCAATGAGCCAAGATTGTGCCACTGCACTCCAGCCTGGGTGACAGAGCAACACTCCGTCTCAAAAAAAATAATAATAAATAAATAAAATAAAAATGGTAGTTACTGATTTGGTGTGGCAATCAAATTCATAATGGGTACTATCATTTCTCTTGTAACCAAATACTCCTGTTAACTGTCAATGCTGCAAAATGAAAGAACCTCTCTAGATCAATTACTCTCTACAAAGAAAGTAGAGAAATTACACGATATTCAGATTTCAGCTGTAAACTGAACAATTCTAAGGTAGGTGGAATCTGCATTTCTTCCTCCATGTTTAAACAAACCAATCAATCAATCAATCATGGGATTCTTTTTTTTTTTTTTTTTTTTTTTGAGACGAGTTTCACTCTTGTTGTCCAGGCTGGAGTGCAATGGCACAGTCTCAGCTCACTGCAACCTCTGTGCCCCAGGTTGAAGCAATTCCCCTGCCTCAGCCTCCCGAGTAGCTAGGACTACAGGCATGCGCCAGCACACCCGGCTAATTTTTTGTATTTTTAGTAGAGACGGGGTTTCACCATGTTGGCCAGACTGCTTTCGAACTCCTGACCTCAGGTGATCCAGCCGCCTTGGCCTCCCAAAGTGCCGGGAATATAGGCGTGAGCCACCATGCCCAGCGGGTTTCTTTTAATTCCTCTAGAGAAGGTAGAGTCTTGTCCTGTCTCACTACGCTTCTATGATTAAGCTAGATATCCTCCACACAGAAGGCAATAGAACTTGGATGCAAAGACCTCACTCATTTCTGTGAAATATCAGTTACCTGTCTGTAGTCTCTAGGAGCTTCTGAACTATGAGTTCAAATGAAGAAGATAAACAGTAAGTAGCTGGTTCTTCCTGATCATCAGCAACGTCTGCAGCTTCATAAGCAGCTTCAGCCAGACTAGAGAAAGCCTGAAATGCAGATAGGTTCAATGTTAATCCTGAAAGAACCCCACACCTTAGGATTATCTCATTTTTCATTAAGATACTTTGGGCTGTGTCAGTGAACTTCCAACTTTTTCTGCCAAGGTCATCTCAAGACAGCATTTTACAGGTATCTTTTAAACTAACTATTTATTTATTTTATTTGTACTTTCTGTTCACCCTGTCTGATAATCTGACAACTCTCTAAGCAGCAGAGTACTTTCAACAATACCTGCCATTTCATTTGTTTCCTTTCACAGAAAGACTTTTAGCCCCATTCCTTCCTTATTTGAACTTCCTCCCCTTAACCAATTACATTAGCCTAACTGACTCAGCATGTAGGCCGCCTACCTTCCTTCCCTCTTGCTCTCTTCTCAGCAATAATACTTCTTGTAGCCAAAAACTCTCTACCTTAATCAAAACTTCTTGTCCCCAAGCAATTCAAGAAAGCAACCCAAGTCCAGACAGTTTCCCCACTGGGTTACCATGACTGTTCTAAGTGGTTCGGGAACCAGTAACCATAAGTCAACTGTTCCCACTGGCTCTTGCAGTTGGAATCTCCCGCATATTTTAACTGAATAAATTAGAAAGAAAATGCTACTCAGAAAAAGCTTTCCAGTGAGGCAGATTGATTTCTCTCCCACACCTTCTACTTTCTTGCCAGTGGCACAGGCAAGCTCTTTTTCTCACCAGGAAGAAAATCCCTTACCCAGCACACATTTGAAGCCACTCTGGGTTCAGCACTGAGACCCTCAATCAGACACTGTAGCAAGGGAGCCAAGTAGACATCATTGATGGCAGCTTCAGGAAGCAGCTCACAAATTCTGCCTACAGTCCATGCAGCTGTATCTCGAACAACTACACTGGGGTCTTTCATTAATTCTATTAGGGTGGGCATTGCCTGAAAATATAACAGTTATTAGCAAAGCAAAACAAAGATTAAAATTCATGTTAACTACTACCCCAGAAAAAGAAATACTGATGGATGGCTTAACTCAAAAAAGTCACCAGGATACTTTTGTAATTTTACAGGACATGGTGTGAAACATCTTTCAAAATATTTGAAAATATCTTTCAAAACTCCAGTTTAGAGTTTTATATTAAGAATTTGGTGTAAATGCTTTTAGTAGTCTGCAATAAATTACTCAGAGGCCAGGCATGATGATGGCTCATGCCTGTAATCCCAGCACTCTGAGAGGCTGAGGCAGGCAGAACACTTGAGGTCAGGAGTCACTTGAGGTCAGGAGTTCAAGACCAGCCGGGCCAACATGATGAAACCCGGTCTCTCTACTAAGAACACAAAAATTAGCTCGGCATGGTGGCACATAGTCCCAACTACTCAGGGGACTGAGGCACGAGAATTGCTTGAGCTGGGGAGCTGGAGGTTGCAGTGAACCTAGATTGCACCACTGCACTTCAGCACGCCAGCATGGGTGACAGAGTAAGACTCCATCCCCCCACCTCCCCACCTCAAAAAAAAGAATTACTTGGATACTCAGAATTCTCAGGATGCAGCTATGATGGCATCTGGCTATATCCAGGAGACTGAAAGACTGAATTCTTTAAGCACTAAACTCAACTGTAACTCTTTTTTTTTTTTTTTGAGATAGAGTTTCGCTCTTGTTGCCCAGGCTGGAGTGCGATGGCACGACTTATAATAGCAAAACAAGCACAACATTTCCGTAAGAACATTTTCATTACATAAAGGACATTTTGTCCAAAGAATAGAATAATAATGCCATTATTAAAAATTATGGGGAATCGCCGGGCGCAGTGGCTCACGCCTGTAATCCCAGCACTTTGGGAGGCCGAGGTGGGCGGATAACGAGGTCAGGAGATCGAGACCATCCTGGCTAACATGGTGAAACCCCGTCTCTACTAAAAATACAAAAAAATTAGCCGGGTGTGGTGGTGGGCACCTGTAGTCCCAGCTACTCGGGAGGCTGAGGCAGGAGAATGGCGTGAACCCGAGGGGCAGAGCTTGCAGTGAGCCGAGATGGCGCCACTGCACTCCAGCCTGGGCGACAGCAAGACTCCGTCTCAAAAAAAAAAAAAAAAAAAATTATGGAGAATCAGTGCTAAGTGCAAAAAAAAAATTATCGGGAAATGTTTACAACATAGTATTAAATGAAGAAACAAGTTATAAAACAATCTGCACAGGAAGAGCCTGCTGCACAGACATGCACACAGGAAAAAGCTTCAAGAATAAATACAGAGTTAAGAGTGGTATTTCTGGGCAATGAAATTAAAGGTGACTTTTCTCTTTTGGCTTTTTTCAAACGTCTCTGGATCATGCTGACTTATGTAATTAAAAACCTAAGGAATGTATTTTACCCTCATTAAAAGTAAACAAGTATCTAGAAATAATCTTTGTAGATGACAATTTACAGTTTTGTTTTGAAAAATAAAGATATGCTTTAAGTTTAAACAATACTACTTTCTACTCCAAAAATCCCTCAGCTTCACCTGTATAACTAGTGGTTTGAGCTGACTGGGCTCTGGTCCTTCCAAGATACAACCAAAAGCCATCACTGCTGCATCCCGGTACCGCCAATCTGGGTTCTTGATGTGTTCTTTAATGAAGGGGAGGACATGTGGGACAATGTCATCTTCACAGCAGGTGGCCAGAAGCATGAGGCACACCCCTGCGGCTTTGCAGGGGTTCCAGTCATCGTCATCATCATTTTCGTCCTGGTGAAAGAATATGGCACTAGTTAAGATTTTGTCCAAAGAATCATTTTAACTCGAAAGGTCCTCCGACTACTCTTGAATGTCTTTAGAATTTAAACTCCAGGGAAATAAAATATAAGACCTTTGTATTTTGTCTCTTCCACAAACATTCATCACAGCATAGCCTTTGTTAAACGAGATTCAGATGGAAGAAGATTCCCTTCAGTACTACACAACAAGAATGAAAAAATTTCAACTACATCCAAAAAGAATGAATTCCAAACATTTAGAACAAAATACAGAACTAGAGTGTATGCTGTATGATTCCAGTTATGTAAAGTCCAAAATCGGCCAGGCGCGGTGGCTCATGCCTGTAATCCCAGCACTTTGGGAGGCTAAGGCGGGTGGATCACCTGAGGTCAGGAGTTTGAGACCAGCCTGGCCAACATGGTGAAACCCCATCTCTACCAAAAATACAAAAATTAGCTGGGTGTGGTGGCACGTGCTTGTAGTCCCAGCTACTCAGGAGGCCAAGGCAGGAGAATTGCTTGAACCTGGGAGGCGGAGGTTGCAGTGAGCCAAGATTGTGCCACTGTGCTCCAGCCTGTGTAACAGAGTGAGACTCTGTCTCAGAAAAAAAAAAAAAAAACAAAAGACATAGTATTAAAAAATAAATAAATAAAGTCCAAAATCAACAAAAATTAACCTATGGAATAAAAGACCAGGAAAGTGAAGGAGTTTCATGACTGGGAGGAAGACATGATTCAATCAAAAGTTCAAAAAAGAGGCGAGGTGCAGTGGATCATGCCTGTAATCCCAGCACTTTAGGAGGCCAAGGCAGGCAGATCACTTGAGGTCAGGACTTCGAGACCAGCCTGGTAAACATGGTGAAACCTCGTTTCTACTAAAAATACAAAGACTATCTGGGTATAGTGGCACACGCCTGTTAATCCCAGCTACTCGGGAGGCTGAGGCAAGAGCATCACATGAACCTGCGAGATGAAGGTTGTAGTGAGCCAAGACAGCCCCACTGCACTCCAGCCTGGGTGATAGAGCAAGACTCTGTACCCCCCAACCCTCAACAAAAAACCAAAAACCAAAAACACAAAAGTTCAAAGAAGAAAAGATTCCACTAATATCTCCTCTTAAGTTAGAATCCAAGGTATAGCTTCCTAATTGTGGCCATTCACACCACATAGTAAACTTAAGGCACGTTGCCTATGCAGTTTCAGAAAATCACACAAAGAATAATTTGTTCTCAAATAGGAAAAGCACAATAAAAATATAAGAAAGCAGGCCGGGTGCAGTGGCTCACGCCTGTAATCCCAGCACTTTGGGAGGCTGAGGCAGGTGGATCACTTGAAGTCAGGAGTTCGAGACCAGCCTGGCTAACACGGCAAAACCCCGTTTCTACTGAAAATACAAAAATTAGCTGGGCGTGGTGGTGCGCACCTGTATTTCCAGCTACTGGGGAGGCTGGAGTGGGACATCGCTTGAACCCAGGAGGCAAAGGGTGCATTGAGCCAAGATCATGCCATTACACTCCAGCCTGGGAGACAGAGTATGACTCCGTCTCAAAACAAAAGAAAAAACAAAAACAAAAAAACCCTGAAAGGAGAGATGAAAATTTAAGGGAACACCCAGTTCATTTTAATCCAAATACATCCCTACTTAGCTTTTGAAACTGCTATATTGAGAATCATACACATCCCTAAAAACAATTACAATCCTGTATACAAAGCAATGACGCAGTGCTCAGTTACCAGCATTGTTTCCTCAGAGTACTAGCAGCTCTTTGGTAATACTTCACATGCACCAGAAGAACCTTCCCAAACACCGTATCAAGAAAACACTGTGTTGCATAAAGTCAGGAGAACAAAAGCAACCAGGACACGGTCCTCATAAAAGAACTTCTATATTTACTCATTAGACCCCAATCTTTATGAAGTCTTGTCACTTTACTTTCATCCTGAATCTTAATAATTGAAGTTAATTATCTTAAAGGATCAGTAGAAGGGTTTCTTTCTTGGGTTGGGGTCCTTCATTAGGATCTGAATAACTCATATCCAACTTCCTTAGCATTTTAAAAACATACACCCTGTGAAATCACGAAAGTATCCTAGATATTAGAACAGATACACAAGTGGCCTAAAACCAGCACATCTTTGCTCCCAACCTTGCTTCACTGAAGTTTTGATAGAGCACCTCTCTTTTATGAGTTTGGACAATGGAGCACTCAGGAAATCAGAGCAGCATGTGGCTCATTCCTGAGCAAGACGCATCTGAGATGTTAAGACTCAGTTCTCCTTCACAAAGAAGTCAGAGCCCAGGGGATCTTATAGATCCAGCTTAGCTGTTCCTGAGTCATCAACAACAGAACATCAAATAGTTGATGGGTTGCAAAGTTCCTTCCATGGAAACTGTTCCACAAACAGTTTACTGTTAGTAAGGTTTCACAGCTTACCTACCTATATTTGGAAGGTAACTCACCTGTTTAGTTAGTGTCTGTGTGAGGATTGGAACCAGATACTGTAGTGCTCCCTTGGCATAAAACTTGCTGGTGTGCTCAGGGGGCCGTCCTTGTTCTGCTGCCTGAGGAGAAACAAAGCAAATTCTAGACAAAAGCAACCAAACTCTGTATACTAAAGGCATACAATGACAGCTGACCAGGGGTCTCTTAACAGAAACATACAGGAACAAATGGTAACATACAATGTGATCTTGGAAAGTGCTAATTTTTTGGTCTACTTCAGTGAGAATCTTTTAGGCCATATATTATAGGTCCAAGGCAACATTAAGTATAACTTTTTTTCGTAAGTTCAATTCATATGGACAACCTGATATTTCAGTGTTCCTTGGATCAACACACACACCCAGTTTGCCTAAAGATGCCAAAAAAAACCTTATTCTTGTCCTGAAATAAAGTGTGTAAAGACCAAGCTAGAAACAAAACGTGAATTCAAAGATCCCAAGTAGAGAACTCCCCCTTCTCCTCCATATCTGACTCTTTCACCAGAGCTAGTAAAGTATCAATTATACATCCCAGGCTTGCATCAGGACTTCCAAAAGGAAATAATTCAGCATCAGGTATCACCTTGGTAAACTGCGACAGCCTGCTGCCCCCTTGTGTTCACTGTGATAATACCACTATTTACGATCAATCATGCCTGACTGCTTGGCAAAAACGTGAGAGCCCTCATTACTGATGTGCCTCCTTCATGAAGGGCTCTGGCTAGCAGAAAAATCAAAATCTCTGCCAATGGAGATACCCTCTAAACCCAGACAGAATAAAGTTCCCCTAGAAGGGGAGTATCATCCACAAATGAGATATGTCCCAAAGCCTATTCAGAATAATAGTTCTCCCCAGCTCACCTCTGAAGCCTCAATGGCCAAATCCATTTCCTCATCACAGACATTGGACCAGAATTCTATCCCTTGTAGAGCCACCTCATCAATGTCACTTTTCATTGCTTCGATTGTGATCTTAAGAAGAAAAACACCCCAGGCCCCAAATAAGTACTGATTCAAGTGAGTTCCCACTCCAACCCGGCTTTAACCACAGACATGCAAATTTCAGAAATGTAACTTATAAAAAGCAAGCTAGGCTTGAAAGAAAAGATAGAAAAAGAAAGATTTTCTTTCTTTCTTTTTTTTTTTTTTTTTGGTAATGGGGTCTCACTCTGTCACCCAGGCTGGAGTACAGTAGCACAATCTCAGCTCACTGCAACCTCCACCTCCCAGGCTCAAACAACCTCCACCTCCCGGGCTCCCACCCCAGCCTCCTGCGTAGGTGGGACCACAGGTGCATGCCACCTCACCTGGCTTATTTTTGTATATTTTGTAGAGGCGGGTTTCACCATATTGCCTAGGCTGGTCTCAAACTCCTGGACTCAAGTGATCTGTCAGTCTCAGCCTCCCAAAGTGCTGGGATTACAGGCGTAAGCCACCATGCCTAGCCTCAGATTTTCAAAATGCAGGGTTTTTTTTTTCTTTTAGAGACAGAGTCTCGCTTTGTGGCCCAGATTGGAGTGCAATGGCGTGTTCTTGGCTCATTGCACCCTCCGCCTCCTGGGTTCAAGCGATTCTCCAGCCTCAGCCTCCAGAGTAGCTGGGATTACAGGCGCGTGCCACCACGTTCAGCTAATTTTTGTGTTTTCAGTAGAGACGGGGTTTCACCATATTGCCATGCTGGTCTCGAACTCCTGACCTCAGGTGATCCGCCCGCCTCAGCCTCCCAAAGTGCTGGGATTACAGGCGTTAGCCACCGGGCCGGGCCTCAAAATGAAGGTCGTTTACCCACACAAAGTTAGCACCAGTTTTCTTGGCACACCACTGATGAGCTTAAACCTAACAGTCTCAAGGAATTTCCTTGATTACATAATATTAAGTAAAATATTACAGAATTGGCAAAATAGCAACTAAGGATGATGGGCTCTGTAATTAGCTATAAGCTCAAATCACATAAAAAATACTTACTGCAAAAAGAGCAGGACCCATATATGTCTCCATGTACTGATAATATAAGGACATTATCTTCACCAGATTCTGTAAAGCAGCCACTCGTACCTTTTATGAAGAGCAGATCAGATAGTTTACGAAAATAACAATGCAATCTGACAAAGTTAGATTCACTCAAATGGGCCAATAATCCTAAGGATTAATTGAGGTAAATATGGGATATGTTATCATTTCCCTAAAATTCATTATCTCCCTTCAATTCCCTCATTATCCGTTCCTTTATTTTCCCATTTCCTCTCTCTTTTTTGGGGAAGGGACAGAGTTTCGCTCTTGTTGCCCAGGCTGGAGTGCAGTGGCATGATCTTGGCTCACTGCAACCTCTGCCTCCCAGATTCAAGCAATTCTCGTGCCTCAGCCTTCCAAGTAGCTGGGACTACAGGTGCCTACCATCATACCCAGCTAATTTTTTGTATTTTTAGTAGAGACGGGGTTTTGCTATGTTGACCAGGCTCATCTCGAACTCCTGAGCTCAGGCAATCCATTCACCTTGGCCACCTAAAGTGCTAGGATTAAAGGTGTGAGCCACTGCGCCCGGCCATTTCTCTCTCTTTTTTTTTTTTGAGACATTCTTCTTGCTCTGTTGCCCTGGTGCAAGTATAGTGGCCATGATCATGGCTCACTGCAGCCTCAACCACCAGGCTCAAGTAATCCTCCCACTTCAGCCTCCCATGTACCTAGGACTACAGGCTCGCCCCATCACGCACAGCTAATCTTTGTGGACATGGAGTTTTGCCATGTTGCCCAGACTGGTCTCCAACTCCTGGGCTCAAGTGATCCTCTGGCCTCCGCCTCCCAAAGTGCTGGGATTATAGGCGTGAGCCACCACACCCAATCCTTTTTTTTTTTTGAGATGGAGTATTCCAGGCTGGAGTGCAGTGGTGTGATCTCAGCTCACTGCAACCGCCGCCTCCCGGGTTCAAGGGATTCTCCCGCCTCAGCCTCCTGAGTAGCTGGGATTACAGACATGCGCCTGTAAAGTGTTGGGATTACAGGCGTAAGCCACCGCGCCTGGCCTCAGTCCTTTTTTTTTTTTTTTGCATTAAAGGTGCGTGTGGAACCCACGGTAGGGCTAAATTCACTAATACTATTCAGACTGAAGATGTTAACTTCTATCTTCTTGAAGGGTCAGGTTTTGGGTATAGCAATAGCAAAGCTGCTTTAATGGCTACAGGGGAAAACAATCACTTGAATAACCTATGGCAATAAAGTAGCAAAGCTGATCAAAAACCTTTTCTCCCTTAACTGTTTGTGTATATATATTTTTTAGTAGAAATGGCTTGAATAACCTATGGCGATGAAGTAGCAAAGCTGATCGAAAACCTTTTCTCCCTTAACTGTTTATTTGTGTATACATATTTTTTAGTAGAGATGGTGTCACCATGTTGCCCAGGTTGGTCTCCAACTCCTGACCTCAGTGATCCTCCTGCTTTGGCCTCCCAAATTGCTGGGATTATAGTGAGCCACCACACTGGCCCCTTAAACCTTTTTTAAGAGGATGGCAACTTCCATTACAATTCTTCCCTCTTCTCCAATGTTTTTATTAATTATCATTATTATTTTTTGAGATGGAGTCTGTTTGCACTGGCATGATCTCGGCTCACTGTGACCTCCGCCTCCCAGGTTCAAGCGATTCTTGTACCTCAGCCTCCCCAGCAGCTGGGACTACAGGCACGTGCCACCACACCCAGCTAATTTTTTTGTATTTTTAGTAGAGACAGGGTTTCACCATGTTGGCCAGACAGGTATGAAACTCCTAACCTCAGGTGAACTGCCTGCCATGGCCTCCCTAAGTGCTGGGATTACAGGTGTGAGCCACCATGCCCAGCCAGAATATTAATTATTAGTAACAATATTAATCAAACCTTATTGCTCAAGTCAACTGATTCCCAGTATTTTAAACTTATATTAGATTTGACATTTCCTAGGAAAGATGCGAGACAGATTTTTCATATAACCTAACACTTACCCTCGTATCTGGACACTGTGTGGCTTCACAGACCACCTGCATAATAAAGTGCCTTTCAGACTGTAGGAGGAATAAAAATAAAGAGAATTAGGAGAGCATAACCTGTACATAGGAAGATTTCCAGACTCCCTCTACAAGGAAAACCTCTCGCTCCCTCAGGGCCCCACACAGCCCTGCCTGGTACAATCAAGCCACTCTCCCTTCAGATGGTACAGCACTATAAAGGCTATAAAGAGTTTACCTTCGGTGTCTGCTATGTGACTTGCCCTCCAATGAGGTCCCTAATCTTTTAATCTCCAAAATGACCCTTCACTAACAAAGACTTCAGGGAGGAAACAGAAAAATGTAGGTCACAAGGTTTAAATAAAAATGGTTGGTTAAAAGATAAAAATTTACATGTAGGAAAATCAATTTCCTTATAGCTAAAATAAGAGAATTCAAAATATCTGCTTTATTTCAGAGACCAAATTTGTTTTCTGAGGTAGCAAATTCACATCAAATGTGGTGAGAAAAGGGAGAATGAGCTTTATGTGCTACCCTCCTAAATCTTCCAAAATCTATTAAACAAAAATCCAGTTTTCTAATGACTTAGAATTGCCGTTTGCTCTGGGGTTTCAGACCTTTCCAAAGTCAAGAAATGGTAAAAAGCCAGCTAAAGTGTCAACAAACATACATACAGAAATACTTTCAGACCATGACCCCGGCAATTTTACTTGTCGGTATTTACCCAAAAGGACTGAAAGCAGAGTCTCAAAGATACACATGCATGCCCATGTTCATAGCAGCATTACCCACCATAGCCAAAACGTGGGCGCAAACCAAATGGCCATGGATGGACGACTAGATAAACAAAATGTGGCATATATATATAATGGAATATTAATCACCCTTAAAAAGCAAATTTTGACAAATGCTACCCCTTAGATGAACCTTGAGGACATCATACTAAGTAAAACAAACCAGTCGCAAAAAGACAAATATTATATGATTCCACTTACGTAAGGTATTTCGTTAGAGTAGTAAAATACATAGAAACTGAAAGTAAAATGGTGGTTACCAGTGGCTGAGAAAAGGGGAAATGAGGAGTTGTTGTTCAGTATGTAGTTTCAATTTTGCAAGATGAAAAAGTTCTGGAGATTGTTTCCACAGCAATGTGAATCTACTTAACTATACATTTAAAAATGACTTAAGATGGTAAATTTTATGTTATTCATTACATTTTCAGCCAAAATGTTTACATATATATTATACATACACATACACATACGCATATATATATATATGTTTTGGAGACAGAGTCTTGCACTGTTGCCCAGGCTGAAGTACAGTGCTGAAATCTTGAGCCTTGAACTCCCAGGCTCAAGTGATCCTCCCACCTCAGCTTCCTAAGTAGCTGGGATTACAGGCATGTGCCAGAGCACCTGCCTATATATCCTGTTTCTTAAAAACACCTTCCTAAGGTGGTATGAAACACACCAATTGCTATAATTTTTATTCATTTCATTTTTCATTCTTTTTTTTCCATTATAAGCCCTGTAAACACAAGAGCTCACAAAACTGGTTAACAACTCAGTTGTTCCTCTCCACAGAAATCTTTTTTTTAGAGACAGGGTTTTGTTATGTTGTGCAGGCTAGTCTCAAACTCCTGACTTCAAGTGATCCTCTTGCCTTGGTGGCCCAAAGTGTTGGGATTACTGGATGTGAGCCCCAGCACCCGGCCTCCACAAAATCTTTAGTACAAGGCAAAAGATTCACACAATCTTAAAAGAAACCAAAGTATATAGTACATGCCATAATTTCTTTCCTTTTCTTTTTTTTTTGAGACAGTCTCGCTCTGTCGCCCAGGCTGGAATACAGTGGTACAATCTCGGCTCACTGCAACCTCTGCCTCCCAGGTTCAAGTGATTCTCCTGCCTCAGCCTCCTGAGTAGCTGGGATTACAGGTGCACACCACCACACCTGGCTAATTTTTTTGTATTTTTAGTAGAGACGGGGTTTCACCATGTCCGTCAGGCTGGTCTCAAACTCCTGACCTGATGATCCACCCGCCTCAGCCTCCCAAAGTGCTGGGATTACAGGCTTGAGCCACAGCGCCCAGCCTATTCCTTTCTTTTTTTTAAGGGACGATATCTGATTTTGTTGCCCAGGCTGGCCTTGAACAACTGGCCTCAAGCAATCCTCCCGCCTCAGCCTCTGAAGTAGCTGGAGTACAAGTATGCACGACCATGCCCTATAATTTAAAAAAACCCAACAACATTCCACACTTTGGACTGCAAAAGGAAAAACCTAAGCTTAGAAACACTTTATTTCCAAAAGCACGATGAGAAACGGCAAACACTCCATGGGGATATCTCACACAACACGAACTCAACTAAACTACAAACAAATACTTTTAAGTAGGTGGTACTTTCTAAATCACAAACTTAAGAAAACAAAACAAAAAACTTTCATCCCTTACTGTCTGAATCTACACCTTATTGTCAAAAAACTTACCTCTTTATCAAAGTTTGCTTTGGTGAACTCCAATGAGTTCAGGAGTGCATTAGTAGCAGCTAGCTTCACATTATTACTAGGCTCTTCTTTCCTCATCCCCTGGATTATGGCAGTCAGAATCTCATTGGATTTATCTTGTAGCTGCTCTGGGTCCTGTAACAAGCAGAGAAGTGCAATGAACATACAGTCAGCCCTCTGCAGCCATGGGTTCCACATCTGTGGATTCAAGCAATTATGGATTGAAAATATTTAGAGGAAAAAAAATGGATGGTTGCATTTGTACTGCACCAAGAGGTGCATGTACACCTTTTTTCCTTGTCGTCATTCCCTTAATACAGTATACCAACTATTAATATAGCATTTACATTGAATTAGGTATTGTAAGTATTCTAGAGATGATTTAAAGTATATGGGAGGATCTGCATAGGTTATATGCAAATACTACACCATTTTATGTAACAGACTTGAACATTTGAGGATTTTGGTACCTGAGGAGGGTGCTGGAATCAATCCCCTCCAGATGACTGCCATAAGGAGCTCATGACTAATCAGCAGTCCTTTTTCTGTTCTTAAGAGACAGGGTCTATACTGCCCAGACTGAAGTGCAGTGGCTATTCACAGGCACTACCACAGTGCACTGCACCCTCAAATTCCTGGGTTCAAGTGATCCTCCCACCTCAGCTTCCCAAGCAGCTGGGACTACAGGTGTAAGCTACTGTGCCTGGCTTAATCGGCAGTCTTTTTAACTGTAAAGTTCACTCAAGAAAGTATCATGACTTGGTGATCTTTCCCCACCCATTTCCATTTGGGAGTAGCACTGCAAACCACCTGCAAAATAATCTCATGGTACTGGCAGTCCAAAACTGAACAAAAGCAAGTCAAACTCATCAACTTCATCTTTGACTTCTTAGCATAATGACTCTGGGTATGAGGTAATATTAGCTTTCTTCCCCGCTTCTGTGCAAATGGAGATGGCAGTCTGTTGGTGTTTTCCAGGCCATCTGTACTCTAAAGTAAAGCTTCAGGATATTTAAGGGCCAAGGCCAAGGATCAACACCTGGGCACATCTAGGGAGTCTAAGTCCGGGTCAAGTGCTGTGGGCTCCTTTGCTTCATAAAGTCTATATATTAAAATACACACCAAGAGTGGTAACCTCATCAGGAACAACAGTGCTGGGAGGGCTACATCTAATACTGTGTCTCCAGTGGCTAAACCAACTACATCAAATGTTGGCAAAACTTTCCGTAATGTAGTAAATGAAAATGCGCCACAACATTCATGGTACATTCAGGATCTTAAGAAAAAGGATTGGGTCAGGGATGCTCCAAATGAGAATATCCTCATTTTGTAAGTCTAGAATCTAAGACTCTTCAGACACAGACTTCTGCTTTCAGTTTGTGATCCTCAAGTTTCTTTACTTTAGGGCGTGATTAGCAATGTGAAGACAGAGGCCTAAGGGAAATAAATCAGTCTCACTTTCAAAACACTGTGCAATTTAGCTTGGCTTTCTTCGTGATTCAGTAAGGTAGTACTAATATCATTCATGTCACAGCTAGAGGCAATCAGAGGTATATAAACCAGATACATTAGGCAAGCACTTACTATATCTTGGCAAATATAACCGATGGCTTCCAATGTCGACTCCTTCATGTGCTCTGTGCTGTTGGGGTTTGTGACATTGGCCACCAGCTGAGGAATGAGTTCTGGCCACTGGTTTACTGGGATCTCTGCACAAGCAATACCAGCCACACACTGTGAGGCAGAACTAGGCCGGTAAGTTTCTGTGCCCAATGTCTGCAAAACCTGCACCAAAAAAGACAAAAGATACAAATTTCTAACACTATTTGACCACATTTTGCCCACCACCATACTTATATTAGTGTCTCTGAATTCTTTTTTTTTTTTCTTTCTTAAGACAGGGTCTCACTCTGTTGCCCGGACTGGAGGGCAGTGGCACGATCACAGCTCACTGTAGCCTCAATCTCTATGGTGCAATCTATCCTCCCGCCTCAGGCTCCTGAGTACCTGAACTACAGGGGTGGATATGCTGACACGCCCAGCTATCTTTTGTTGAGACAGGGCATCACCATATTGCCCAGGCTCAAAAAAAAAAAAAAAAGGAAAATACAAGGCCTCAGTCAGTTGTCCAGGGTGGAGTGCAGTAGCAAAACGATAGTGCAGCGGCACAACGATACTGCAGCCTCGACCTCCCATGCCTCCCCGAGTAGCTTAGACTACAAGCACATGCCATCACACCCAGCTAACTTTTCTGGATTTTTAGTAGAGATGGGGTCTCCCTATGTTGCCCAGGCTGGTCTCAAACTCCTGGCCTCCCAGAGTGCTAGGATTACAGGTGTGGACCACTGTGCCCAGGCAGCTGTCTCAGAATTTTTTTTTTTTTTTTTTTTTTTTTTTTTGAGACAAAGTCTCGCTCGTGTCCCCTAGGCTGGAGCATGATGGCGCGATCTCGGCTCACTGCAACCTCCGCCTTCCAGGTTCAAGTGATTCTCCTGCCTTAGCTCCCCCCAGCAAGTAGCTGGGATTACAGGTGCCTGCCACCATGCCCGGCTAGTTTTTGTATTTTTAGTAGAGGTGGGGTTTCACCATGTTGGCCAGGACAGTCTTGAACTCCTGACCTCAGGTGATCCACCCGCCTCGGCCAACCAAAGTACTGGGATGACAGGCGTGAGCCACCGTGCCTGGCCTCAGAATTCTTATCTATAATACGGAGAAGTAGAAAAGGCTGTCAGAAAAAGCCAGCCTCAGCAGCAACATCAGCATAATCAACACTGCCCTAGAACCTAGAAACAAAACCAGTCATCCCACCTCACTTCAACCTTCGGCATGAGGTGGGCAACCAGAAGTTACAATCGGAGGTAGCAGTAAATGGCAAAGGAGAGAGATAGGGACAAAACTCATCTTCCAGGCTCATTGTTGCCATTAATAAGGAAAGGATGGTTCACAACCTCGTTTTGTGGACAGACACGGACACTAGAATGAAGCTAGTTCTGGGGCATTCGGGTGGGTCTTATTCACAGTATATCACTGTCTAATCTGATCCAAGGAGATCTCACTCATGAGACGTGGGCTGAAACAAAACTTTTTCCTTCTAATCATTGACAACCCAGCACTCTGGGTGACTTACATAGAAAGGCCTTGGCCAAGTAACAACATCACTAAATACAAAAACAAAGTTGCTGATGTTAATAACACCTATGAACTAATCTTTATATAACATCCACTCTGAAAGGATTTGTTCTGTTTGCCCAAGAATCAAAGAACTGTTCTCTCTACCACTGACAGATACCAAAATCTGGCCAGATGTCAAAACAAGATCCACTTGTCATTAAACATGTCTCGCTTGACATGGTAACCACACCACCATTTATGTAAAGAGTAAAGGCGCAGGTATGATAAAAGACGAAGCCACAACTGACCTAGGATTAATTATTACCGTGATCAGCTAATTCAGTCAATGAACTCACTAAGAATCACTAGTCCACTCAAAGGCAAACAGTTAACTGTTCTGGCATGAACACAGGACAAAGAATAGCTGCCAGATATTCAGGCCAGCTCTGCTGACTGGGTCGGATCACTTAGTATCCTGCTTTGCGGCTAGAACCAATAATGAACTCCTCCTTTCCTTCTTATATGGTATATCACCATCACTGGCCCCCACCCCCATCAGCTCTACCCAACTACAAACAGTTTGGATTGATGTTAAATGAAAGGCTTTGCTCTCAAGGACTAGCAGAGCTAGAATGGACAAAAACTGTATGTCAAAGACATGAGGGAATGAGGGGGAAAAACAAGGTGAATTGTCCAGAATGTCAGGGGCTGAATGGGTATTATCAACCCAAGTCCAGGGTGCCTTCTCACCACACTACATTGTCTCCTAGTACATATGTGATGTGCACTGAATCCCATTCTACCTTTACCTTTTTCCTTTAGATTGCTTTCTGAAGACTCCGTATTACTTGAGGTGATTTAGAAACTACAGATGTCCACCTCCTGAGTACTAAAAGTTTTCTGTTTAAACTAGAGGTAACCTTAATAGTAATATTCAATTATCAGAAAAGAGAAACTAGCTCTCAATTGTGCCCCAATATCCAGATTTCAAAAAAGATCAACAGTGAAATTTAGTATTAATTATCAGTTGTGCTATGAAAAGGAAAAAGGCCGAGGTAACTGTTAGCTTTTTTTTCATGCCCGAGGGCTTAACCATGCCTATATAAATTATCTAATTTTTATTTATTTTTTTTAAGAAATGGAGTGTCACTCTGTCACCCAGGCTGGAGTGCAATGCGCAATCTTGGCTCACCACAAACTCTGCCTCCCAGGTTCAAGCAATTCTCCTGCCTAAGCCTCCCGAGTAGCTGGGACTAGAGGTATCCACCGCCACAGCCAGCTAATTTTTGTATTTTTAGTAGAGACAGGGTTTCGCCATGTTGGCCAGGCTGGTCTCGAACTCCTGACCTCAGGTGATCCACCCACCACGGCCTCTCAAAGTGCTGGGATGACAGGCATGAGCCACTGCGCCCAGCCATTATTGTCTAATTTTTTTTTTTAAAAGGATGGTGTTAAGAGTGATGTGCCAAAAAATAAGCCAATTCCAATTCCAATTACATCTTATCCCATTTACTAGTGTGTAATTTAAGGAAGATGAGAAACTGAATGGGCACTATCAGTATCGAGATTTCCAGTGATAGAATATACTTCCATTTATGTCACTTAGCTGAGGGAGAAGGAATTAAAATGTTGTTATTACACAAGCAGACCCAACATGAATAGAAACAGCTCTACATATTCCAAAAAGATTTGAAACCAAGTTAGATTTAATAACCTGGCTCCTTATCATGGGTATGCAAGATTGGTGACAGAAGGAAGTACACAACCAGATAGAGAAGTGATTGCCTTACAGGGCACTACTTTACCTAATGCTGATATCTAGAACCAGGAAATAGCAAGTATGATGTGCATAACCATGTCCTGCACAAGTACATATGTAGGAATTCCCCACTAGTTTCCACTCAGATACCATGGACAAAATGATGACTGCACAGATATTTAACTCACTCCTCTTTGTGCCTTACCCACGTTAGACAGATCACTAAAGAACTTAATTTAAAAACAACAACAGCCAGGCGAGGTGGCTCATGCCTGTAATCCCAGCACTTTGGGAAGCCAAGGCAGGCAGATCACCTGAGGTCAGGAGTTCAAGACCAGCCTGGACAACATGGTGAAACCCCACCTCTACTGAAAGCACAAAAATTAGCTGGGCATGGTGGTGGGTGCCTGTAATCCCAGCTACTTGGGAGGCTGAGGCAGAGAATTGCTTGAACCTGGGAGGCAGAGGCTGCAGTGAGCTGAGATCATGCCATTGCACTCCAGCCTGGGCAACAGAGCAAGACTGTCTCCAAAAAAAAAAAAAAAAAATTCCCTGAGCTGTACTCCAGAAGTACTAAATCAGAATTTCTGGAGAGCTTGGAAATACGTATTAACAAATTCCCTAATTTTTATACAAATTTAGCACCAATTTCTACACTACTCCCATTTGCCAAACAGATTTTACAAATTACGGCACATAATTAAAGTTTCCCAAACGGCTGCAGCCTACCTCAGTCATCTAAAAAGAATTCCAATCCATCAATGGGAATGGACAAGCTGTGTTGAGAAAGATTTAAGACAAAGACAATTTTTATCTTTAGGTAAAGTTCAGGTCCCAGAAACCTATCACACTGTCAGCTCTATCCCATGCAAACAGCAAAAGATCTGAGAAAGCGATTTCTTGTTCTCTGGGCAATATAACCAAACAGATAAGCGTTACTCACATAGTTCTTGACTTCTCGTCGAGCATTAGCATCAATAGCAAGCCACCTCTGCTGATACTGTGCCTTGATATCTGGATCTTTAGATGTCAAAGAGTTCTTGATTTGTAGACCAGCTGCAACTCTGGCAACCTGACTGTTTCCTGGATTTGCCAGCACTCTGGACAGTTCCACAAGGAAAGTGGGCTGTTAAGGGAAGATAAATCTGTAAATAAAAATATCTTAGGAATTTCCAGAACTCAGGATAATTTATAGAGCACTGAACCACCAGAGGAGGGGAGAGGAGGGGAACTAAAGTCTAATTTTTTTTTTTGATATATCATAAGCATCTCAGGAGACCACAAAATATTTACTTCACTGACTTCTATAAAAATGTTACTTAGTATAACAGGAAGTCTTCCACTTTTCTCATGGAGCCTAGCACTTGAGGAATTACAGATTTTCCTATCAAGATCATTCTTAGTGCCCAAATTGTCACGTTAGACCCCCTGAATTGCAAGGTTTCAGAGTATGGTAGTAGTAGTCAGTCTTCTATGTATACTGAGGTGTCCCAAGAACTTTTAATAATGTCTGGTACTCAATGTTTGTTGAACGAATACCTGTTATGATGGGGGGCAGAAAATAAAACTGTTTATCTACATTTCAAAAACCTTGGTCCCAAAAGAATGATTCAACTTTCCATCTCATGGCAGCAGCAGGGTAGCTTTTCATCCCGTGGAAGGAGGTGATCTTTTATGAGAGGGGGAAATACAGATAAGCCTAAAACAAACTTACGAGCCTCATCCTCTGTTTTATTTGTGGGCACTCAGCAAAAAGGAAACAATGAAAAAAGCGGATTTATAAGGAAAAGTGATAAGATATTTAGAAACAGGGAAAAAGTGAAAGAAAAAATCTTCAGGCAAGCTGTTCAAGCAAAATAACTTTGTATCTAATGATCAACAATTACTTGCTCCTATACATTTGGACTTTAGTTGAGGAATACAGTGGATTCCTGAAAAGCATGTTCTTTTGTAACCTTTTGTAATCCACAGGCCTCAAAAACTACTTCCTTTGTTTAAAAATTTAACACACACACCCCTCTCTCCGCCAAAAAAAACCGTGCCCAAACAGCAAAGTTAGCAGGAAAAGCCAAAAGCAGACACATTTTTCTTACTGCTAACAAGTTCTGCAAGCACAGCAGAAGATAATTCTTAAAAGTTTTATTAATTATGTACCACTAAAGAATGTTAAGAATGTTAGGAATAAGATAAAAAGCTTCTTGCAAAATTTGCAAAAGCTGAAACAGGAATAATACCCTAAATGGAATTATCAGCCTATACTAGTGGAAAAAACTCTTCTGGGAAAGGATAAACAGGTTAGTTGTAAAAATTGGCACATATGAAGAACAACAACAAAAAAATCATTCAAAGGCAGTCTGTATAAAATAAGCCTTGTCACTTTGTTGATGTTGACATTTTGCCTATATAACACAAAGGAACACATATGGTTACAATGTTATTCAGACTTAATTCCTATTACCTTTCTCAAAGATGTCAAGCATCATCCAATCCTTCCCTCTGACCCCATCCCCCAACAGGAGATGGACACCAAAGAGAAACTTAACTGGCATCTAGGCTGTTTCAACCAATCCATCCCATATTTTTATACAAAGGACCAGTCTCTAGCGGAGTTAGCTTCATTTTCTCCGGACCCCTTAAATTTTAAACCATGAAAAACGAGGAACTTTCCCCTGTGATTTCATCAGCAAACAGGCCCCATCTCAAAGATGAGCCTCAGTCTGTTTTCTGGGTGCAGACCCCTAGTGATTAGGTCTCTACTCATCCAGGTCAGAAGGAAAGAAAAAAAAAAGAAAGAAAAAGAAAAAACCCCTAGAGAGGAATAACCGGGCAGAAGAGGGAAAAATATTAGTGGAAATGGGTTAAGAGGCAGTCGGGTGCCAGGCCTGGCCAGGAGCACGGACCAAGGTAGCTAGGAAAGGGCAGAACTCTAGGAAATAGGTGGGGAGAGCCACAGGGGCCAAGGGACAGGAAGGAGAAGTCGGCCGGGGTCAGACAGGGCGGGCGGCCGGGCCCAGAGCTTCCACATGGCCCCTAGGCCCGACTCCCCCACCCCCACCCTGCTGAACACGCAGCGCCGCGCAACCTAACTTCCCTTCCCTCCCTTTCTCCCTCCCGCTGCACCGCCGCCCTCAGGCCGCGCGACGACTGGGCGGCAGGCAGCCCGGCGCGCCGCGCCATTGGCCAGTCGCGGGGCTCGGGGCGGGACACACCCACCGGCTTCCCGATGGCGGGGTTAGGTTGGACCGGGTTGGGGGGGAGGGGGACAGGATGGGGCGGGGTAGGTTCCCGAGGCCTGGGCCTCCGGGAGGGCGGGAAGGCCCCGCACGCAGGGGATGGGGACGCGGCGGGATGGGCGCGGCGGGGTAGCACGCACCAGGTTCTCCACGGCCGCACGCTCCAGGAACTTCTGCGCCGCTTCCAGCTCCAGCCGATCTAGGGGGAGGAAAGTGGGAGACGGAGCGGGGTCAGAGGGGCCGGGCCTCCCCTCCCCCACCCCAATCACCTCAGCCCAACCCCCGGTTCCTGCGTCCTACCGGGAGACACAGTCTTCTCGAGGATGGTGATCAGCTCCATGGCGGAGGTGGCGGCGGCGGCGACTCCTAAGACGACGGCCCGGCCTTTCGGGCGGCGGCTCGAACTGGGGATGGGGGTTGGGGGTCGGGTGGGAAGGGAGGGTGGGGTGGGGGGCGGGGGTCACCACAAGCCCATTCACCGGCTCTTTCTGGGTAGTCGCTCCGGCTCCCCTTCCTCTCCTCTTCCCTTACTTCCTCCCTCCAAATGGGTTGCTGGCGGCGGGGGAGGGACCCCGGGGGCAGCTCAGAGCGCGCTGGTGCTCGGGAGGCGGAGGGAGAAAGAAGGAAGGGAGGCGGTGAGTGAAAGGCGGCGCGCAGGGAGGGAGCAAGGGAGGGAGGAAGGCGGAGGGATATTCGGGCCGGACCTCTCCGCGGAGGCGCCGCGCTCCACGGCGATTGGCCGCTGTCCTGGCCACGCGGAATCCCCAATTGGCCAGGCGCTCGGCGTCGAAGGGCCATCTCGTGCCCATTCGCCTGCATGTTTCAAGGCCCGGGTTGGCTGGGCGGGCAGCGGAATGGAGCGCGCGGATTGGCCGGGGGGAGGGAGATTGGGATGGGGCAGGAGAGAGCCCGCCGTTGATTGGGTGGGCTTGGTAAAGGCCTTGAGCTCAGACCGGCTGAGCGCTGGGAGGAGGATGGTCCGAAGGCACGACTCGGAGCCTGCGCGATTGGCTAGGATAGTAGGCGTTGATAGGATAGGGTGCCCGATAGAAATGAGAGGAGTTCGGGGTCGGGGCGCGGGAAGGCGGGAGGCGCCCGGCTACCCTAGGAGCCCGGCGCGGGGCACGATGGGACGCCCCCGGGAAGAGGCGGAGCTGGGTTCGAACTCTGGGGCTGCGGTTGGGTAAGCGCGGTTTCTCCGAGGGGCGTGTTGAGCGAGGCTTTCGCGGGCCTGAGCGGGGGAGGGGGGGGCCGTTGAAGTCTTGCGCCGCGCCCACAGGAAGCTGCTTTAATGGCTAGGTCGACTTGGTACCCTGCTTTCGGCTGGGACGGGTCTGTAAGGCCATGTGGCTCCACTTCCAATGTGTAGATGTGGAAACTGAAGCCCAGAGAGGGTGTGGAACTTGTCCAAGGTCACACAACTGGTTGGTTAGTGGCTTGATAAGCTCAAGCTCTCCTGACTGCCCTTGTCCCTACAAGCAGCTTCCTCTCCAAGGAGTCCCCTAGGCCTGCTTATATGGGGCTTGAGACCTGTGCTGTGATAAATCTGATTTGCTTATGGGTGAGCTGAGGGATTCCTCCTCTTAGACCCCCCATCCATAGCTACCAGGTGCTTGACAGAATGGAAATGTTTCACCCTCCAAAAGTACCCTGTAAAGGCCCAACCTCCAACCAGAAAGAATGTGTGTACAGGCATAAAGGATAGTGGTTCTTAACCTGTTTCAGTTCTCAACCCCGAAAGAAACTCATGAATGCCTTTTCTTAGCAAAATGCATGTAAAGAAAATGTGGGCCGGTCGCTGTGGCTCATGCCTGTAATCCCAGCACTTTGGGAGGCCGAGGGGGGCGGATGACGAGTCAAGAGATCGAGACCATCCTGGCCAACATGGTGAAACCCCGACTCTACTAAAATACAAAAAATTAGCCCGGTGTGGTGGCGCGTACCTGTAGTCCCAGCTATTCCTGAGGCTGAGGCAGGAGAATCGCTTGAACCGTGGAGGCAGAGGTTGCAGCGAGCCGATATCGCGCCACTGCAGTCCAGCCTGGCAACAGAGCGAGACTCCATCTCAAAGAAAAAAAATGTGCATACAGTATGTTGACTTCCTTTGACATTGGTAAGTGGGCTCCAGGTTAAGAATTTCCTAGGCTGGGAGCAGTGGCTCAGGCCTGTAATCCCAGGACGTTGGGAGGATCTCTTGAGCCCAGGAGTTCAAGACTAACCTAGACAACTTAGCGAGATCCTGTCTCTTTTAAAAGATGAAGATTTTTAAAATGATAAAGGAAAAGTGTAATAATAGGGCCGGGTGCGGTGGCTCATGCCTGTAATCCCAGCACTTTGGGAGGCCGAGGCGGGCGGATCATTTGAGATGAGGAGTTCAAGAGCAGTCTGGCCAACATGGTGAAACCGTGTCTCTACTAAAAATACAAAAAAAAAAAAAAAACTAGCGGAGCGTGGTGGCACACGCCTGTAATCTCAGCTCCTCGGGAGGCTGAGACAGGAGAATCTCTTGAACCCGGGAGGCAGAGGTTGCAGTGGGCCAAGACTTCACCACTGCACTCCAGCCTGGGCGACAGAATAAGACTCTCAAAAAAAGAAAAAATAAATGATAACAAAATTTCTTGAATTGCTTCATTTTCACAGTACTGATGTAGGGGTAATTGGATGTAGCTGGTTCATAGAGCTTTTTACCATATGACTTGAGCTGGTGAGGTAATTGCCCTGCACTAGCCACACTGGGAAAACTTAGGAGGAAGTCTGACTTTGCTGAAGGGTTTCACAAAGAATTAGGAAAGCTTGGCCAACTCTTCGTTAAAAGAGGAAGAAATGGTCTTTCTCTGCTAGAGATATCTTTGCAGTTTTGAAGCTAGAAATGTAGGGACACCATTCCTCACACTATACTGTGACTAGTGGATTTCCCATGGCTTAGCAGTTCCTTAACCCCAGCATTTTGCTTCATCTATTAACTGGAACAACTGCCCTGTGTGTGTAACTTTGTTATAAATCAGTGAAGATTGGGCCAGGGCGTGGTGGGTCATGCCTGTAATCCCAGCACGTTGGGAGGCTGAGGTGGGCGGATCAACTGAGGTGAGGAGTTAGAGACCAGCTTGGCCAACACAGTGAAACCCTGTCTCTACTAAAATACAAAATTAGCCGGGCGTGGTGGTGGGCACCTGCAATCAATCCCAACTACTCAGTAGGCTGAAGCAGGAGAATTGCTTGAACCCGTGAGGCAGAGGTTGTAGTGAGCCAAGATTGCACCACTGCACTCCAGCCTGGGTGACAGAGCAAGACTCCATCTCAAAAACCCACTGTACTCCAGCCTGGGTGACAGCAAGACTCCATCTCAAAAAAACAACAAAACAAAACAAAACCAAAAACTGCATTCAGCCTGGGTGCCACAGCAAGCCTCCATTTCAAAAAAAAAAAATCAATGAAGCTTGGCCATGCGTGGTGGCTCACGCCTGTCATCGCAGTACTTTGGAAGGCTGAGGCTGGAGGATCTCTTGAGCCCAGGAGTTTGAGGCCAGCCTGGCCAACATGGTGAAACCCTGTCTGTACTAAAAATACAAAAATTAGCCGGGTGTGGTGGTGGGAGCCTGTAATCCTAGCTACTTGGGAGCCTGAAGCAGGAGAATCACTTGAACTCAGAAGTCAGAGGTTGCAGTGAGCTGAGATTGTGCCACTGCACTCCAGCCTGGGCGACTGAGACCGTCACCCTCCCGGCCCCCCCCTCCCCCCCACCGAAAAAAGTCAATGAAGATTAAGTGAGATGACGTCTGTGAAAATCCTGGAATTGTCCTTACCTGAGTCACCTACACTACAAATTATCCATAATTTATTTCACTCAAGCTAACTTTCCCCTGCTCTCCAGCAGCTTGCTGGGCTACCTCTGTCTCAACAACAGTCATGATGATACCAGGGAGGGCAAATGGATTTTTAAAGCAACTGAAATAAGAGCAAAACTCTGTCTCTATACAATTTTCTTTCTTTTTTTTTGAGACAGAGTCTCGCTCTCACCCGGGCTGGAGTGCGGTGGCGCCGTCTCGGCTCACTGCAACCTCTGCCTCCCGGGTTCAAGCAGTTCTCCTTTGTTCTTAGGATATAGACAAAACCACTTGCATGGCAGGCAAGGTCTTGTATGGTCTTGCCTCCACTCAACACTAGCTCGACTCAATCCCTTGTTCTCAGTCCCTTGTTTTCCCAAGTAGCTGGGATTACAGGTACCCACCACCACGCCCAGCTAATATTTTTTATATTTCAGATGGGGTTTCACCATGTTGGCCGGGCTGGTTTCAAACTCCTGACCTCAAGTTATCCACCTGCCTCGGCCTCCCAAAGTGCTGGAATTACAGGCGTGAGCCACCATGCCCAACCTATACAATTTTGAAAAAGCCAGGCATGGTGGCATGTACTTCAGGAGGGTGAGGCAGGAGGATTACTTGAGGCCAGGAGTTCAAGGCTGCAGTGACCTATGATCCTGCACTCCAGCCTGGGTGACAGCGAGACCCTGTGGCTGAAGTAAAATGCTGGGAAAATAAAAGTTTTACAGCAAAGTTCCAATCAAACATAAAATCCTTACCAAAATCAAAATGAACTGACTTTAGTTGTTACTGATGGTGCTGTTTAGTTCCTATCAAAAGTACTCACATTCAATAAATGCTGGTGAGGTACCAGAGCTTGAGTGATGAGCACAGACTCTAGAAATTGGGTGCCTGAGTTCCTATCCCAGCTCTACCACTTCTTAGTTTGTGAGTTAACTTTCCTCAATGTAAAATGGGACTGTTAATTGTCCTTACTATGTAGGGACAAATAGGGAGGTCCTAAGTGAGTTAAGACATGGTGAATGGGCTGAGTGCAGTGGCTCATGCCTATAATCACAGCACTTTGGGAGGCCGAGGCTGGAGGATCACTTGAGCCCAGGAGTTTGAGGCCAGCCTGGCCAACTTGGTGAAACCCCATCTGTACTTAATACACAAATTAGCCGGGCGTGGTGGCAGGAGCCTATAATCCCACCTACTCGGGAGGCTGAGGCAGGAGAATCACTTGAACCCAGGAGGTGGAGGTTACAGTGAGCCGAGATCACGCCATTGCACTCCAGCCTGGGTAACACAGCGAGACCCTGTCTCAAAAAAGAAAAGAAAAATATGGCAGCTTTAATTTTAATTAAAAAATAAATAAAAGACATGGTGAATACCAGTCTAGCATGTTATGTATGCATTGGCTGTTATCTCCTTACCATGTATTTTGTGCTAAGTGAGTGGTCCTTGGTCTATTAGTGAAGATAGACTTTAATCATTTAATCTCTCAAACATGTAAAGTTGTAAAAGTGACACATGTCAAGGAAGGTTCCAGTCAGGGGAGTTCAGGGAAAGCTTAGCTGAGGAAGGGAAGAGAGTTACTCAGGTGAAGAAGAGAGGAATAGTGTGTATGGAGGCTCTGGTGGGAAGGAGCTTGGGGATTACAAGTTACTGCAGGAATGCCAATGTCCCCAAAACAGAGAACAAGGGATTGAGTTGAGCAAGTGTTGAGTGGAGGAAGACCATATAAGACCTTCCCTGCCATGCAAGTGGTTTTGTCTGTATCCTAACAGCAAAGGAGAGCTATTCAAAGGTTTTAAGAAGGATGGTCATTACAATGTCGAGATTGGATGAGAAGGGGAAAGAGTAGATGCAGGGAGACCAGTTAGGAGGCCGTTGCAGTAATCACGTAGGACATGATACTTGTGAAAAGGAGAAGGGTGGAAGTAATGGTAGAAACACAAAGAGATAGCGAAATTAATTGAGCTTGGTGATTTTTTTTTTTTTTTTTTGAGACAGGATCTCGCTTTGTCTCCCAGGCTAGAATGCAGTGGCATGAAGAACTTTGCGATTGATTGAAAGAAGAGGGAAGTGTCCACTGGTCCCTACTAGATTTCTGGCTTGCACTGTGGAATGGGTGGTGATGCCACTTTGCAGTGTTTCCCAAGTGGGAGGAGTTGGTGGCCACATGGTTTAGTAGGATGGGGAGGATTACACCGAGACTTCAAGTTGCATTTCCTTGAACTATGTATGGTTTACATCAGGCTTTTTTTTAGACAGGGTCTTACAGTGTCACCCAAGCCAGAGTGCAGTGGCGCAATCTCGGCTCACCGCAGCCTCCACCACCTCTATTCAAGCTGGGACTACAGGCACATGCCACCACACCCAGCTAATTTTTATATTTTTTGTAGAGACATGGTCTCTTCACATTGTCCAGGCTGTCTCGAACTCCTGAGCTCAAGCAGTCCGTCTGACTCAGCCTCCTAAAGTGCTGAGGTAACAGGCATGAGTTACTGCACCCGGACGCTTTCTTCTTTCTCAGATTTTCAAAGAAATATATGTTCCTCACTGTAGAAATTTTGAAAAGGAATTCCGCAGAAACTACCTGCAACCTCAAATTATATCCACCATTAAAATATCGGCATATTTTATCCAAAATAGTTCTATTTTAAATGGAAACCAAAATATTCTTATGTATCATTTCTTGTTGATTCCAAAAAATGTACTTTTAATAATTTTATTTATTTATTTATTGAGACAGGATCTTGCCGTGTTGCCCAGGCTGAAATGCAATGGCATGATCTTGGCTCACTGCAGCCTCAATCTCCCGGGCTCAAACAATCCTCCTCGCTTAGCCTCCCAAAAAGCTGGTACTACAGGTGTGAGCCACTGCACCTGGCTAATTTTGTTCATTTTTTTGTGGAGACAGGGTCTCCCTATGTTGCCCAGACAGGTCTTAAACTCCTGGACTCGAGTGATCCTCCTCCCTCTGCCTCCCAAGATGCTGGGATTATAGACATGAGCTACCTTGCTCCGCCCTTTTAAGAATTTTAAATTGACTCTTTATCAAGTTGCATTGAAAAGATAATATGAATTAAACATATGTGAACTGGCCCCAGTACATTTTCACACCGGTGGTGCAATGCAGAAGTGAAGCCTTTTAACTTTGACTTAACCTTTAGAAAAGGTACCTACTGATAGAATAAGCTAAAAGTTGCAAATCTTTGAAGTATGTCCACTGGGTCCCAAAACTGAAAGTTCACTGAGGCCTGTCTTCCTGGCCAGGTGTCACAGGGAATCCTGTACTCTGGCCCAGGCTCTTCTATCTTTTCTGTTTTTATTTTTTTATATGTATAATTGCATAATGCTCTATTTTGATTATTTGCCTTGTACAATTTGTATGTATGCATGTATCTTTTGTCCTGAGTTAGACTATGACTCAGGATTTCTCAACCTTGATTATTTTGGACAACATAATTCTTTTTTTTGCGGGTGGTGTTGGGGGTGGGTGGTGGCAGAGAGCAGAGTCTCACTCTTGTTCAGACTGGAGTGCCGTGGCATGATCTTGGCTCACTGTGACCTCTGCCTCCTGGTAGCTGGGTAACCTCCTGAGTAGCTGGGATTACAGGCATGCACCACCACACCTGGCTAATTTTTGTATTTTTTGTAGAGATGGGGTTTTGCTGTGTTGCCCAGGCTTGTCTCGAACTCCTGGCCTCAAGTGATCCACCCGCCTCGGTTTCCCAAAGTGCTGGGATTACAGGCATGAGCCACTGTGCCTGCCCTCACATAATTACTTGTGGGGAAGCTGTCGTGTGCATTTCAGAATGTTTAGCAGCATTTCTGGCCCCTGCCTACTAAGTTCCACTAGCTCCTCTCCCACCAAGTCATGGTGGGACAATCAAAAATGTCTCCAGATGTTACAGAATAACTCCTAGGAAGGGAGTGAATCCCTCCCAAACTCCCCACAATTGAGAACCACATTTATAGCTCCTCGAGGTCAGAAACCATGTCATATAAATTCCTGTGTTTCCTGCCTAGCACATAGTAAGCATTTTTATTGTCCAAACAATATCATTGCTTCATGAAAATAATAGCTTTTTTTTTTTTTTTTTGAGACAGAGTTTCGCTCTTGTTGCCCAGGCTGGAGTGCGATGGCGCAATCTTGGCTCACGGCAACCTCCGCCTCGTGCGTTCAAGCGGTTCTCCTGCCTCAGCCTCCCTCGTAGCTGAGATTACAGGCATGTGCCACCATGCCCCAGCTAGTTTTTTTGTATTTTTAGTAGAGACGCAGTTTCTCCATGTTGGTCAGGCTGGTCTCGAACTCCTGACCTCAGGTGATCCACCTGCCTCGGCCTCCCAAAGTGCTGGCATTACAGGCGTGAGCTACCGCACATGGCCCTTTTTTTTTTTTTTTTTTTTTTTTTTTGAGACAGCGTCTTTCTCTGTCACCCAGGCTGGAGTGCAGTGATGTGATCTGTGATCCCACTGTAGCCTTGAACTTCCTGCTCAAGTGATCCTCCCACCTCAGCCTCCACAGTAGCTGGGACTGCAGGTGTGTGCCACCACACCTGGCTAATTTTTTTGGGTGTGTTGGGGGGTATTTTTTGTAGAAATGGGGTTTTGTCATGTTGCCCGGGCTGGTCTCAAACTTCTGGGCTTAAGTGAACCTCCCACCTCCCAAAGTGCTAGTATTATAGGTGTGAGCCACTGCACCCAGCCTGATGTCTTTAAAACACTTACTCTTTGTATTGTTCAAGGCTCTTTACATATAGTAACTCATTTAATCCTCCCAGAAACCCTCCGAAATAGGTACTCCTATTGTGCCTTTTTTTACAGTCAAGAAACTAAGGCTTGGCTGGGTGCGGTGGCTCATGCCTGTAATCCCAGCACTTTGGGAGGCCGAGGCAGCGAGGCAGGTGGATCATGAGGTCAGGAGTTCAAGACCAGCCTGGCCAAGATGATGAAACCCCATCTCTACTAGAAAATACAAAAAAAATTAGCCGGGCATGGTGGCAGACACCTGTAATCCCAGCTACTCTGGAGGCTGAGGCAGGAGAATTGCTTGAACCAGGGAGGTGGAGGTTGCAGTGAGCCGAGATCGCGCCACAGCACTCCAGCCTGGGCGACAGAGCAAGACTCCATCTCAAAAAAAAAGACAAAAAAAACAAACCGAAAAAGGAAACAAAGGCTCAAAGAGCTTAGGTTAGTTGCTTAAGGTCGCCCAGCTGAGAGAAGTGACACCTGGGATCTGAACACTAGCCCAGGTAGTCTGGCTACAGATTCTGGGCTGTCAACCATTTTGCTGTATACTGCTTCTAAATACAAAGAAAAGAATTAACTCATGACAGTGCTTTCAAAAAGCCTCATGTTATCCATCTGCCCACAAAATTTGCATAGACAAACATATGGTAAAAATAAAATTTCCCGGCCAGGCGCAGTGGCTCACGCCTGTAATCCTAGCACTTTGGGAGGCTGAGGGGGGCGGATCACCTGAGGTGGGGAATTCAAGACCATCCTGACCAACATGGAAAAACCCCGACTGTACTAAAAATACAAAATTAACTGGGTGTGGTGGTGCATGCCTGTAATCCCAGCAACTTGGGAGGCTGAGGCAGAAAAATCACTTGAACCTGGGAGGCGGAGGTTGTGGTGAGCCAAGATTGTGCCATTGCTTCCAGCCTGGGCAACAAGAGTGAAACTCCATCTCAAAAAAAATAAAAAATAAAAATAAATAAAATTTCCTATTCTGCCACAAAACATGATACAGTATAGCAAAGCATGTTGCTTTGTTGCTGAAATTTTCTAAGTTGTTTGAATGGCTGCATCCTAGTCTATCAAGAGGATAGACAATAAACTAATGTAACCAGTCCCTTGTTATTGGGCATATGGGTTGTTGCTGATATTTATTTGAAACATAACTGTTTTCGCAATATAATTTACATGCGGTAAAGTGCACCAATTTTAAGAGTACAGTTTGGTAAGTTTTGACAAATGTATAAACCTGTGCTACCACTACCACAGTCAAGATACTGACCATCTGATCACCTTTGTTCCTTTCTGTGGTAATGTGCTAGCTAGTACCAGCTCAGGAGAGCCAAATATGTACATCTCTTCCCAAATCTACATTAGTAACATCGTATTAGTAGCTCAAAGTTGGTCATGGTGGGAGTATTTACACCACAGAAAACAGTACCACAAATCCGGGCTCTTTCTTTTCTTTTCTTTTTTTTCTTTTCTTTCCCAATTTACCAGCACCATGACTTACACTCCTTTGCAATCATCCTCCTACATCCTACAGCCACAGTCTACTTGTGGACATTATTTTATTTTGTGTTCTCTAGAATTTTATACAAGTAAAATCGTGCCATATGTACTCTTTGGTGCTTCTTTTGCTCAGTGTGTTTTTGAAATTAATCACATTGTTGCGCACATCAGTAGTTCATCCCTTTTCATCGTTTTCCATTGCATGGATGTACCACACATTTATTCATTCATCTGGTGATGGACATTTGGGTTGCTTCCATTTGGGACTACTATAAATAAACTTGTCATAAATATTTATGTGCCAGTCATTGGATGGACAAGTTTGAATTATTCTTGGAAAAATAGCTAGGAGTAGAGTTGCTGGGTCATATGTTAAGCTTATATTTGTATATAAAGAGCTGCTAACCTGTTTTCCAAAGTGGTTTGAGACAGGATTTTGCTGTGTTGCCCAGCCTGGAGTGCAGTGACCTACAGCCTCAACCTGCCCAGCCGATCTTCTCACCTCAACACCGCAAGTAACTGGGACCACTGGTGCATGCCACCACTCCTGGCTAATTTTATTTTTTGTAGAGACAGGGTCTCGCTGTGTTGCTGAGGCTGATCTCGAACTCCTGGGCTCAAGTGATCCTCTCATCTTGGCCTCCCAAGGTGCTGGGAATACAGATGTGAGCCAATGCACCCAGTCAGTCTTGTCTTTTTAGTTGTAGACATTCTAGTGGGTGGATGTATAGTGTTATCTCATTGTGTTTATTTTTAAATTGCCTTTACTGTGGTATAACATATTTTTTAAAATGTAGGTTTTAGGTTTCTATGCTAATCTGATCACCATCACAATCAAGATAGTGAACATTTCTATCACCAACAAAAGTTCTTGTGTCACTTCCAAACGACTTTCCTCCTCCACCTCTATCTCCAGGCAACCACCAATCTGAACTCTGTCATTATAGATTGGATTTGTCTTTTTTTTTTTTTTTTTTTTTTTAAGGCAGGGTCTCACTCTGTCACCCAGGCTGGAGTGCAGTGATGCAATCTCAACTCACTGCAACCTCCACTTCCTGGGTCAAGCAGTCCTCCCACCTCAGCCTCCTGAGTAGCTGAAACTACAGGAATGTGCCACCATACCCGGCTAATTTTTTTATTTTTTGTAGAGACAAGGTTTTGCTATATTGCCCAGGCTGGTTTCAGACCCTGGACTGAAGTGATCTTCTGCTTCAGCCTCCCCAAAGTGCCGGAATTACAGACATGAGCCACCACGCCTGGCCAGATTTGTCTTTTTTAGACTTTTGTATAAATAGAATCATAAAACGTACTATTTTTATGTCTGTTGTCATTTGCTTAGGATTCATCCAATTGTTCCATGTATCGATAGTTTGTTCCTTTTTCTTGCTGAGTAATATTCTCTTGTAGGAATTTGCCAGAATTGGCTTAGTCATTCTCCTGTTTATGGACATTTGGATTGTGTCTGGGGCTACTATGAATTAATGCTGTTTTGAACGTTTTTGTGTAAGTCTGTGTGTGGACCTGTGTTTGTTTGTTTGTTTCTTTTTGAGACGAAGTCTCTGTCATCCAGGCTGGAGTGCAATAGGGTGATCTCGGCTCACTGCAACCTCCGCCTTCCAGGTTCAAACAATTCTTCTGCCTCAGCCTCCCGAGTAGTTGGGATTACAGGCATGTGCCACCATGCCTAGCTAATTTTTTTTGTATTTTTTTGCAGAGATGGGGTTTCACCATGTTGGCCCAGCTGGTCTTGAACTCCTGACCTCAAGTGATCCACCCGCCTCAGCCTCCCAAAGTGCTGGGATTACAGGCATGAGCCACCGCGCCCAGCTTGGACATGTGCTTTTATCTTATTTCTACCTAGGAGTGGAAATGCTAGGTCATATGGTGTGCATATATTTATAAGAAACTGCCTGACTCTTTTCCAAAGTTGCTGTATTACGGTACATTTCTACCACAAATGTTTGAGAGTTTTAGTTGCTCCACATTTTCATGAACACTTGATATTGTCAGTCTTTTTAATTTTAGCCATTTTAGTCATAGTATTTCATTATGGTTTAAATTTGCATTTCTATGATGACCTAATGATGTTGAACATTTTTTTTTTTTTTTTTTTTTTTTAGATGGAGTCTCGCTCTGTCGCCCAGGCTGAAGTACAGTGGCACGATCTCAGCTCACTGCAAGCTCTGCCTCCTGGGTTCACGCCATTCTCCTGCCTCAGCCTCCCTAGTAGCTGGGACTACAGGTGCCCGCCACCACTCCCGGCTAATTTTTTGTATTTCTAGTAGAGACAGGGTTTCACTGTGTTAGCCAGGATGGTCTTGATCTCCTGACCTCGTGATCTGCCTGCCTCGGCCTCCCAAAGTGCTGGGGTTAGAGGCGTGAGCCACCGCGCCCGGCCAATGATGTTGAACATTTTTTACCAGTCTACTGGCCATTCATATATCTTATTTTGTGAAATATCTGTTTAAATATTTTGCCCATTAAAAAAAAAAAATTAGGCTGGGCACGGTGGCTCACGCTTGTAATCCCAGCACTTTGGGAGGCCGAGGCGGGTGGATCACGAGGTCAGGAGATCGAGACCACGGTGAAACCCCGTCTCTACTAAAAATACAAAAAATTAGCCGGGCGTGGTGGCGGGCGCCTGTAGTCCCAGCTACTCCGAGAGGCTGAGGCAGGAGAATGGCGTGAACCTGGGAGGCAGAGTTTGCAGTGAGCCGAGACTGCGCCACTGCACTCCAGCCTGGGTGACAGAGCAAGACTCCGACTCAAAAAAAAAAAAAAAAAAAAAAAAAAATTGATCTAGGCCGGGTGCAGTGGCTCAGACCTATAATCCTAGCACTTTGGAAGTCCAAGTGGGGTGGATCACCTGAGGTAAGGAGTTCGAGACCAGCCTGGCCAACATGGCGAAACCCCGTATCTATTGAAAATACAAAAATTAGCCTGGGGTGGTGGTGTGTGCCTGTAATCCCAGCTATGATGCCTAGAACAGGACAAAACAAAATCTAAACTTTAAACAGAGGATACATATTCTCAGAGATATAACAATGTTGTATCAATTAAATAAGTACAGGTTGTTTTTAAAAAAGAACATTGGAGAATAAAACATCTAAAAAATATGATAACCATTAACTTTAATCAATGAGTTGGAAGATAAAATTGAGAAAATAGCTTTTTAAAAAACCCTAAAAGCCGGAAAAATTTTTAAAACACTAAAGGCGGCCCAGTAAGACTAATATTCAATTAAGAAGCATTACAGAGGGCTGGGTGTGGTGGCTGACGCCTGTAATCCCAACACTTTGGGAGGCCGAGGTGGGCAGATCATAAGGTCAAGAGTTCGATAGCAGCCTGACCAACATGGTGAAGCCCCATCTCTACTAAAAATACAAGAATTAGCCGGGCATGGTGGCACATGCCTGTAATCCCAACTACTCGGGAAGCTGAGGCAGGAGAATTGCTTGCCTGCGAGGCGGAGGTCACAGTGAGTCGAGATTGCTGGAGTGTACTGACACTGCAGCCTGGGCGACAGAGTGAGGCTCCATCTCAAAAAAAAAAAAAAAGCAGCATTATAGTGATATGGAACATAGAGAAATGGAGAGAAAACAATCATCAAAGGACAAATTCAAGAAGTCATCTCAGATCTGAATGGCCTAGATTTCCAAAATGAAAGGCCCACTGAGTACACAATGTAATGGATGAAAACGTTCATTCGAAGACATATTATCATGCAGTTTCTGATCAATGAGTTAATAGAGGATCCTAAAACATAGAAAAAGCAGGTCACATTCAAAGGAACAGTGATGAGACTGGCATCATGCTTCTTATTAGCCATGCTGAAGGATAATGTAGGAATGTTTTCCAATGATTTATGATATATAATTTTATAAATTATTTAAATTGTGAATTCAGTAGAGTAAGCATATTTTCAGGGCCAAGTATAGTGGCTCATGCCTCTAATCCCAAGCCTTTGGCAAGCCGAGGCTGATGGATCACTTGAGCCTCAGGAGTTCAAGAGCAGCTTGGGCAACATGGTGAAACCCTATCTCTACAAAAAAAAAAAAAAAAAAAAAAGGTTTGTGCTTGGAGTCCCAGCTACTTGGGAAGCTGCACGTGGAGGATCACCTGAGCCCAGGGAGATAGAGGCTACAGTGAGCCATGATCATGCCACTGCACTCCAGCATGGGCAACAGAGTGAGACCCTGTCTCAAAAAAATAAAAAAAAAGCATATTTTCAGATACATAAAATCTTATTTCCTATCCATGTACCCTTTCTCAGGAAACTACTGGAGGATGTGGTGCACCAGAATAAGAGAATAAACCAAGAAACAGGAAGACGTGATCCCGGCAACAGGGTATTCCAGTATAGGTGAGAAATAAGAAAGTCTCCAAGATGATAATGAAGGGAAATCCTAGGGTGATAGCCGGCCTGGCAGCAGGCGTAGGGAGCAATCAGTAAGGCTGGAGCCAGAGGACAAAAGCCTCCAGGAGGGAGGTACCCAAGAAATAAGATGAAATGAATACAGGAAAAATCTACACTTTTAGTGAACGATGGAGAATAAATTCATGATTGGAACATAGAAAACTAAGCAAATAAATCCCAATTTTGTTTTTAGGTATAATTGACTCCATGAAATTTTTTTTAACTAACAAAGAAACAAAACATAATCATAGTAGGCTAAATTGCCCAGCGGTGAATAATATATCCAGAGGCATAAACAGAGTGTGTCGATTTCCACCAAGCCCAGCATAACATGGGCTTTCCTCTTTATGGTCCAAAATGGCTACTTCCTTTCCAGCCATCCTGCCTGCACTCCAGCCAGCATGAGTCCTCTTTGTTCCAGCTATCCTGGGTTTCTTTTGGTTAACTAGGAATTAATGAAATTCAATTAGTAAATTAAAGCATTAAGTTAATAAATGTTTGAATTAAAATATTAGTCTGGGCATGATGACTCATACCTCTAGTCCCAGATACTTCGGAGGCTGAGGTGGGAGGATCAATTAAGCCCGAGAGGTAGAGGTTGCAGTGAGTGATTATTGTGCCACTGCACTCCAGCCTACATGACAGTGGGAGACCCTGTCTCCAAAAAAAAAAAAAAAAGCCGGAGCAGTGGCTCACTCCTGTAATCCTGGCATTTTGGGAGGCTGAGGTGGGCAGATCCTTTGAGGTCAGGAGTTTGAGACCAGCCTGGCCAAGATGGTGAAACCCTGTCTCTACTAAAAATACAAAAATTAGCTGGGCATGGTGGTACACACCTGTAGTCCCAGCTACTCAGGAGGCTGAGGCAGGAGAATCTCTTGAACCTGGGAGGCAGAGGCTGCAGTGAGCCGAGATCTCACCACCACATTCCAGCCTGGGTGACGGAGCTAGGCTCCATCTCAAAAAAAAAAAAAGAGAGAGAGAGACCCTGTCTTGGATGGAGTTCCAGAACAACCAGGCCAACATGGTGAAACCCTGTCTCTACTAAAAATACAAAAATGAGCCAGATGTGCTGGTGGGCGCCTGTAATCCCAGCTATTCGGGAGGCTGAGGCAGGAGAATCGCTTGAACCTGGGAGGCAGAGGTTGCAGTGAGCCGAGGTTGTGCCGTTGCACTCCAGCCTGGGTGACAAGAGCAAGACTCTGTCTCAAAAAGATAAAATAAATGCATCACTGAGTGTTCAGAACAGCTGGGTTTTGACAGAGGTTCCAGTGATGACTTGGGTAAAGCACCCTCTGGAACTCAGGTCCTTTTCTGAAAAATGGGAGGGTGGAAGAGATGATAATAAAAACATCAACCACAGTGCAGATCACAAGGATGTGGCAGTGCTGTGTAAGTGACTGAATGCTATGTAACCAGCTCAGCCTCCTGAGTAGCTGGTACCACAGACACGCACCACCATGCCCGCCTAATTTTTTTTGAAACGAAGTCTCTGTCACCCAGGCTAGAGTGCAGTGGCATGATCTCGGCTCACTGCAACCTCCACCTCCTGGGTTCAAGCAGTTCTCCAGCCTCTGCCTCCCAAGTAGCTGGGACTACAGGTGCGCGCTACCACTCCTGGCTAATTTTTTGTATTTTTAGTAGAGACAGGGTTTCACCATGTTGGCCAGGCTGGCCTTAAACTCCTGACCTCAGATAATCCACCCACCTCCACCTCCCCATTGCTGGGATTACAGGCTGAGCCACCGCGCCCAGCCAACCTGTGGCTAATTTTTAAATTATCCGTAGAGACAAGGTTGTGCTTTGTTGCCCAGATTGGGCTCGAACTCCTGGGCTCAAGCAAGGAATCATCCCGCCTTGACCTCCCAAAGTGCTGGGATCACAGGCATGAGCTGCTGTGCTCAGTGGTGATTTTTCAAGAAAAGCTGTTAATCTGGATCTTTATTTAAAATACCTCGATTTTTTAAAGCTGGAATGGAAATTTTCAAGCAGATTGAGGATTTTTGGTCTTCCCACCCACTGGCCACATGAGAAAATAAAATAAGTAAATAAAATTTCAAAAAGACTTTGAAAGCATTGTGTAGGTCAAGAAAAAGAAATGCAAGTTTGCAACCTCTGGGGTGTAGTACTATAGAACATTTGGAGTAGTCAGTGACTTCTCTGGGGAAGAATTGTGTCTAGTTTGTTCTACTCACAGCTAGCAAGAGGGTTGTGGTAATGGTAAATCACATGCCTATCTGGGCAGCAGCTCTGCCCTCCTATACTTGGGTAATGTTTCATATTTTGGAGGCAGAGAAGACATGGCCCAAAATGAACTATTATGTTTCTCCATGGTGGCATGTCAGGGCTGGTCAGATTGGAGAGGTAAACTCCAGGTTTCTCATCCATTCTGTGAAATTTGACTACTGGTTGTGCCTACTACTCGGAACCATTGTAAGAATAAAGTATCACATATTTGGAAATAGGTGGAATTTTTCCTAAAGTGTAATAAAGCAGGTACCAATTGGGATAATGATTTTGCCATGAACAGCTCAGAGTATAACATTTCTGGAATGATGGCAACTGCTATAAAAGCTGAGCTGGGACCAGCCTGGCTAACATGGTGAAACTCCGTCTCTACTAAAAATACAAAAATTAGCTGGATGTGGTGGCACATGCCTGTAGTCCCAGCTACTCAGGAGGCTGAGGCAAAAGAATTGCTTGAACCCAGGAGGCGGAGGTTGCAGCGAGTGGAGATCGCACCACTGCACTCCAGCCTGGGTAATGGAGTGAGACTCTGTCAAAAAAAAGAAAAAAGAAGATGCTGGGCTTAAGCTTTGGCTATAAGAAATCAAGAGGTAGCCGGATGCAGTGGCTCACACCTGTAATCCCAGCACTTTGGGAGGCCAAGGCGGGTGGATCACGAGGTCAGGAGATCAAGACCATCCTGACTGACACAGTGAAACCCCGTCTCTACTAAAAATAGAAAAAATAAGCCAGGCGTGGTGGCATGCGCATGTAGTCACAGCTACTTGGGAGGCTGAGGCAGGAGAATTGCTTAAACCCAGGAGGCGGAGGTTGGAGTGAGCTGAGATCGCACCACTGCACTCCAACCTGTGCGACAGAGTGAGACTGTGTCTCAAAAAAAAAGAAAAAGAAATCAAGAGGCAAGAATGCTTTGGTGATTCTACTCTGGTGGGTTTGAGGAGGCAGAATGATCTTTTCTGGAAGCGGTGTCAGGGAGTTGGTGTAGAGCTGAGAAATCCCATTGCCATAAATGGTGTGATCCTGCTCCAAAGAGCTGCATTCACCCCCAGGCTTCATAAGCCTCACACTGGAAGTTTCAACTGAAATAAACTTAAGACCTTTCCATCAGTTCCCTGGAGTAGGTCAGGGTTTTAGAGGGTATTTCATATTCCCATTATGAGGAGATTTGAACTCTTGGGTTCTATTAAGAAAGCAGCACAACTTATTTTTACTAATAATATAATCTTAGTAGTATTCCTATAATGCTTTATAACTTAAAAAGGCCTTTTATTTGTATTATTCTCATTTTGCTCCCTGATAACTATGAGATAACTTATTATTTCCACTTTACAGGTGAGGAATCTGATGTTCTCCTATTGTTCCTTAGAGTCCTGAATATTTTTACTTTTTTCGGAGAATGGAGTCACATTGTGTTTCCTAGGCTGGCCCTGAACTCCTGGCCTCGAGTGATCCTTCCACCGTTGCCTCCCTAAGTGCTGGGATTACAGATGTGAGCCACCATGCCTGGCTGAGTTCTGAATCTTTAACAAGGCCCAAGTTCTTGCCAGCCTGGCTCTAGTCTGTCTCTCCAGACCCCTCTTGTACCACTTTCCTGAGAGCTTTCTGTTCTCCTGGGTTTCTCTTTTTTTTCCCAGTATCTTTTTTTTTTTTTTTTTTTGAGACAAAGTCTCGCTCTTATACTATCTTGGCTCACTGCGACCTCCACCTCCCGGATTCAAGCGATTCTTGTGCTTCAGCCTCTCGAGTGGCTGGAATTACAGATGTGCACCACCACGCCTGGCTAATTTTTTTGTATTTTTAGTAGAGACGGGGTTTTGCCATTTTGGCCAAGCTAGTCTCAAAACTCCTGACCTCGGGTGATCTGTCCACCTTGGCCTCCTAAAGTGCTGAGATTACAGGCGTGAGCCACTGCACCATGCTGTTTCTTCTGCTAATAACACTTACCTTATTTTATTTTATTTTTTTAAATGTAGTCTCACTCTGTTGCCAGGCTGGAGTGCAATGGTGCGATCTCAGCTCACTGCAACCTCTGCCTCCTGGGTTCAAGCAATTCTCCTGGCTCAGCCTCCTGAGTAGCTGGGACTACAGGCATGCACCACCATGCCGAGCTAATTTTTATATTTTTAGTAGAGACGGGGTTTCACCATGTTGGCCGGGATGGTCTTGATCTATTGACCTTGTGATCTGCTCGCCTCGGCCTCCCAATGTGCTGGGGCTGGGATTACAGGTGTGAGCCACTGCGCTCGGCCGAGTATCCTCTTTTTTTTTTTTTTTTTTTTTTTGAGACAGGGTCTTGCTCAGTCACCCAGGCTGGAGTGCAGTGGCTGGACCACATCTCATATACCTCAACTTCCTAGGCTCATGCGATCCTCCCACCTCAGCCTCCCAAGTAGTTGGGACTATGGGCGCATGCCACCATGCCTAGCTAATTTTTTTTTTTTTAAGTAGATACTGGATCTCACTATGTTACCTAGGTTGGTCTTGAACTCCTAGGCTTAAGCGATCCTCCCACCTCAGCCTCACAAAGCGCTGGGATCACAGGTGTGAGCTACTGCACCGGGCCCATCTTGGATTTCTTTTGCTTTTTTATTTTTTGAGATGGACTTTTGCTCTTGTTGCCCAGGCTGGAGTGCAATAGCACTGCCTCGGCTCACTGCAACCTCCACCTCCCAGGTACAAGGGATTCTCCTGCCTCAGCCTCCCGAGTAGCTGGGATTACAGGCGCCCGCCACCATGCCCGTCTAATTTTTTTGTATTTTTAGTAAAGACGGGAGTTTCACCATGTTGGCCAGGCTGATCTCGAACTCCTGACCTCAGGTGATCTGCCTGACTTGGCCTCCCAAAGTGCTGGGATTACAGGCGTGAGCCAGCACGCCCAGCCCTCTTTTGCTTTCTTAAATAGGTCTGCTTCCTTCTAACTACAGGCCCATTGCACATGCTGTTTCTTCTGCTAATAACACTTTTTCTCTCCTCTTTGCCTGGCAACTACTCATCTTTCAGGTTTCAGTTTAACATTTCTCTGGGGAGACTTTCCTGACCCTTCAGGCTACTTTGAACTGTCTAGTATAGCACACTGAACTTCCCACTCCAGAGTCGGCACACTTAAAATTACTCATTCGATATCTCTTGTCACTGTTAGATCATAAGCTCCATTAGGGCAGAGACCAAGTCTACCTTATTTGATACTGTAGCCTCAATATCTAGTATAATAGGCATTTCCTTCTGCAGTAAAAGCTTTTGCAACTACTGTCTGCCATCTGAATCCCATAGCCATTGAACAAATCCATCAGAACCTTGCCTTGAATACTGCACTCAGGTTTAATGCTGTGGGGCTTTTCTGACAAGGTTCTTGTGGTAACCAAGGTCTTTTGATCAGTGGCCAAAATGCACACCTCTCACATCAAATAGCAGCCTGTGAGGCTGGAGCACAGTGCTGCTGTATTATTTGATAATGACTAGAAAAGGCCGGTCCTCTTCTCACCAGCCTTCTGTGATGCCTACATACCAATGAGAACCTTTGCCCAGCATCTTACTGGGGATGGCTAAGGTTGGATCCTAGAGAACAGGAACATTTAAAGCTACCTAGATTATTCCTATCTCAGGTCTTTCTTGGGTTTAGTGCACACTTGGGTCATTACCGGATGGATGGCACATTTGTTTTATTTGTTGGAAGCAGTGAGGTGTAGTCACCAAGTTAATGGGAGCAAGCCTAGGAGTCAGGGCAACACAGTTGCTCAGGCTGGCGTGGCAAGCGTCAGCAGGTGAGCAAGCCCCAGTGGGAGGAATGCATGGCCTCATTCAACAGTGTCAGCAAGCTGAAGTCCCTGCACATTGGGAACCTATGAGAAGAGCACCCTCACCCCCCTTTTTTTCAAACCAGTCACATCTCTCTTCACCAAAATCTTTGTGAAATTCATCATCATATAACTTCCTGAATCTAGTTAATGGTGATACTAACCAAAATTTATAGCTCAACACCCAGGCAACAGCGTATAGGATTGCAAGTATTAGTTCCAAATATAGTGCACTTCACATCTCCAGTGAGGGAAGAACATTGAGTGAATTCATTACATGAGCCACTTAAACTAATTGAGCCAGGAACTTAAAGTCACATTCTTCAAATGTGTGCACTCCACAAAACTGGCATTTAACATCAGTAAGTCAGGCTGGAAAACATTCATGAACCAGTGACTCTAAACAAGGAAGAAACACTTCTCTAGGTATGCATTTGCCAGCTGTTACTTTTTTCACAAGTAGTCTTTGGTGATTAGCTTCATGACTTAGGACACGGGTGGCAGCTCTGAGCATGGCACATTTAGTTTTATACAGCAAAGACTGAAAACACGTGGCAGTGGTTACATGGTCAGACAAGTGAAGGAGGCACAGCCTATCTTCATTACTAAAAATATTCAAAATGCATAGAGTATAAAAAGGTAGAGGAGTTTGTAAGAAGAGTCACTTTTTTTCCTTCAATTTTTGAAAAATGAATACGACATATATTACGTTCATGAAAAAATTTTAAATGAATAGGGGTTAGTGATATAATGTTCTTAGATGAACAGCAATTTGTTACAAGATTAGTAAAAATGTAACTTTTTTGTTTTTTGGAGACAGGGTCTCACTCTGTTGCCCAGGCTCTGTAGTGCAGTGGCACAAACACGGCTCACTGCCACCTCCACCTCCTGGACTCAAGTGATCCCCCAACCTCAGCCTTCTGAGCAGTTGGGGCTACAGGTGTGTGCTACCACACCCAGTTAATTTTTTCAATTTTTTTGTAGAGACAGAGTCTCACCATGTTGCCCAGGCTATTACTTTCAATGATACACAAAAAAATACACTTGGATATACGAGGTGTAGCTCAGGGTGATCCAATAGAACTTTCCTGAGTGATGAATATGATTTATATCTGTGCTGTCCAATACAGTAGCCACTACCCTTATGTGGCTGCTGTGCAGTTGATATGTGGCTAGTGCAACCAAGCAAATTTTTTCTTGAGACAGAGTCTTGCCCTGTTACCCAGGCTGGAGTGCAGTGGCGCGGAGTGCAATCTCCGCCTCCTGGGCTCAAGCAATTCCTCTGCCTCATCCTCCCTAGTAGTTGGGATTACAGGCATGCGCCTGGTTAATTTTTGTATTTTTAGTAGAGACAGGGTTTCACCATGTTGTCCAGCCTGGTGTTGAACTCGAGCAATCCACCTGCCTTGGCCTCCCAAAGTGCTGGGATTACAGGCGTGAGCCAGCCCCAAGCAACTTTTTATTTAATTCTAATTAATTTAAATAGCTGCGTATGGCTAGTAGCTACTATATTGGTCACACAGGTCTTCCATTTGCGGAGAATAAGCAATTAAGAGAAGGCCAGGTTTGGTAGCCAAGAGATCTAAGTCATGTACTATTTCGTTGTTTATCCAATAGTCTATCTACTCTGTTACTGTTATAAGAATGAACTAAGAGGCCAGGCGCGGTGGCTCACGCCTGTAATCCCAGCACTTTGGGAGGCCCAGGTGGGCGGTCAGGAGTTCAACACCACCCTGGCCAGCATGGCGAAACCTTGTGTCTACTAAAAATACAAAAATTAGCCAGACAGGTGGCGCATGCCTGTAATCCCAGCTACTCGGGAGGCTGAAGGTGGGAGAATCGTTTGAACCTGGGAGGCGGAGGTTGCAGTGAGCCGAGATCACGCCATTGCACTCCAGCCTGGGCAACGGAGCAAGACTCCATCTCAAAAAAAAAAAAAAAACAAAAATGAACTAAGGCCGGGCAAGATGGCTCATGCCTGTACTCCCAGCAACTTGGGATCACTTGAGCCTAGGAGTTCGAGACAAGCCTGGGCAACATGGTGAAAACCCACCTCCACAAAATTAACCAATTAAATTAGTGGGTGTGGTGGCACACACCTGTAGTCCCAGCTACTCAGGAGGCTGAGGTGGGAGGATCCCTTGAGCCCAGAAGTTCAAGGCTGCAGTGAGCCAGGATCCCGCCACTGCACTCCAGCCTGGGTGACAAAGAGATCATCTCAAGACAAAAAAGAAGAAAACAACTTTACACTTGTAGGGGGCACAGTATTAACTTCATCCTATCCCATCCCTTCACATTCTGACTTACAAGTATTCTGCTGATAGAAGAGGAAATTGACCTGTTAGAAAAGCAACAGCAATCACATCCATTCTCATTCATCTCAAATATTTTAAGTGCTTTGTACTTTTTCTTGTAAGTTGTTTCCCTCCGTCTCCCTTCTATTATTTTGTATGGTGTTCTTGAGACTTCTCCCACTAACCTAATAGCCATTCCACATACTGATTTTTTCTTCTCCTTATTTTTATTACTATTATTTTTGTTTGTTTGAGACAGGGTTTTGCTCTCTCATCCAGGATGGAGTGCAGTGGTGCCATAATGACTCACTGTAGCCTCAACTTACTGGGCTCCAGCGATCCTCCTCCCACCTCAGCCTCCTGAGTAGCTGGGACCACAGGCATATACCACTATGCCTAATTTTTTTATATTTTGTATAATGAAACGGGGTTTCATTATGTTGCCCAGGCTGGTCTTGAACTCCTGAGCTCAAGCAATCCACCCACCTTGGCTTCCCAAAGTGCTGGGATTACAGGCATGAGCCACCACCCCTGGCCCTATTGAGACAGGGTCTCACTGTCACCCAGCCTGGAGTGCAGTGGTGTGATCATAGGTCAGTGCAGCCTCAGCCTCCTGAGTAGCTGGGACTACAGGCACACGCCAACATGCCCAGCTAATTTTTTTACTTTTACTAGAGACGGAGTTTTACCATGTGGCCAAGGCTGTCTCAATCTCCTGAGCTCAAGTGATCCTCCCGCCTTGGCCTCCCAAAGTGCCGGGATTACAGGTGTGAGCTACCATGCCTGCACCTCCTTAACTAGTTTTTATTTTATTTTTTTGAGATAGCGTCTTGCTTTGTCACCCAGGCTGGAGTGCAGTGGCGTGATCTCGGCTCACTGCAACCTCCTCCTGCTGGGCTCAAGCGATTCTCCTGCCTCGGCCTCCCAAGTAGCTGGGACTACAGGAGTGTGCCACCACACCCAGCTAATTTTTGTATTTTTTGTAGAGATGGGGTTTCACTATGTTGCCCAGGCTGGTCTCAAACTCCTGGGCTCAAGTGATCCACCTGCCTCAGCTTCCCAAAGTGCTGGGATTACAGGCGTGAGCCACTGTGCCTGGCCGCCTCCTTAATTTTAAAAGTACAAGCTAATAAACATTAAGGAAGAGAATGTCCAGATGAGTACAAATAATGCAAGGTAATCAGTGCCTTATTAAGAGTTGCCCAGAATTGCAGTGTAACGTAATACACTTGTAAAATTTGTCAAATTGGTGATGAAGGTTAAAGTTGATTAGAGTAGGGGTAGGGGATGTCTCAGAGGACCATAGTGGTACTGTCAGCCAAACCATGACAAGGATTATTTTTTTCTTCCTGGTAGTCATCTTAATTGATGTATATCTGCTGTTAGCTGCTACAACCTCCCTGAGAAAGCACAGATCATGATAGTAAACTATGTTCATTCTCTGCCAATTCCTCCCCAGTGTTGGAAACAGAAGCCCAGTAGTGAAAGCTACAGCTGCCAGATACTTGCAGTGGAATCACAGGAGCAATCGGAGTTCTTTATAAATGGCAGTAACAACTCACTTGACTTTCCTTCACCTGACACTGTCACCTATCACAACATAGGCCATCAAACTGGTAGAACAACCAGTCCTCTGATTTGGTTTCCTAGGGAAGGCAGTTGTTCAGCTCAATGTTTTGTTAACATCAAGGCTCTTATTCTTGCATTTGAAACCAAACACCTCAATCATTTTGCTTGCACCAGGGTTGGTACAAGAAGGCATTGGTCCTTCTTGGGTGGGTATTTTGCATTGTCACAATACTCTTATTTAGAGAAAACCAACTCTGAAACCCTAAAACTAGTATCTAGTAAAGGAAGAGATTCAGTTCTATCAAGCAATATATTTTTCAGTCAAGAATGACGCTCTAAGTATAGATTCAGCAGTATAAACATATTACCAAAAGCTTGGATTTTTATTTATTCATTTTATTTTTGAGATGGAGTTTCACTCTCGTTGCCCAGGCTGGAGTGCAATGGCACAATCTCAGCTCACCGCAACCTCTGCCTCCTGGGTTCAAGCAATTCTCCTGCCTCAGCCTCCCAAGTAGCTGGGATTACAGGCATGCGCCACCACACCCAGCTAATTTTGTATTTTTTTTTTTTTTTAGTAGAGACAGGGTTTCTCCATGTTGGTCAGGCTAGTCTCGAACTCCCGACCTCAGATGAACTGCCCACCTGGACCTCCCAAAGTGCTGGGAATACAGGCGTGAGCCACCGCGCCCAGCTCTCGAGTTCTCCTTTCTATTCATAGATGTGAAGGAGCAAAGAGAAGGAGCCAGAAGCTAGAGGGGGCTGCTTGGTGAAAGCTGTGGTCTTTGCTAAAGGGACACAGACAACCCATGTGACCTGGCAATGAGAAAGCCAGAGTACTCTGACCATCTTTTCCTTGTGTCTTCTTATCTTCTTTGGATATTACTAATTGGATAAACAGAAGCTGAAGTCAGAGGGCAAGGGAGCCATTCATGCAGTCCATGTGGGTCAGCACCCGCTGGGGTCCACAGTGGGATGAAGACGGGTTCTGAAAGGCAAATGGAAGACATCCAGTATAACCTCTCCCTGAACGTAATTCAAACTACTTAACTATTACAGACAAAAATCACATGTATGCTGAAAGTAAAATAACCTGTTTCCAGAATTTCTGGTTGCAAAATTCTGAGTTCTTCAATTAAAACTGCATTTTTCTCAGTCTTTTTGGTGCCCCTGCTTCACTGGTGCCTTAAGCATGTTTGGAGAGCCTGAGGGCAGCCCTGAGCATGGTGCCTGAACTAGGGTACCTCAAAACTAGGGACTGAGGAAGTCTCAAGTTCATTCCTGAATGCTGACTGTAAGAGTCTCTGAGAGAGTTTTGAGAATGTAGAACTGATTTAGAATGAATCTCAGGATTTTTCTGTTAAGATCTATAAATTAGGAATTAAGGAACTGGATTTTTTTGAATTTGAAAAATCCTATGATAGTATAACTTTGCATAAGCCTACTGAATGATAGGAAAGTTTAGTTTCTTATCAAAGAGAATAAAGTGAATCAGCACATCAGTTTCACATTGACATTTTTATTAACGCCAACTGTTTTTTAATTGTTATTTTTTTAAAACAATAGCACAAAAATGTTTCAAGGAAGCAGTCTCACAATCTGATGACCTTCTGAAATAGTTGAGCCACACCAAATATGAATTTCTGTTAACAAAAAAATTTTTTAAGAAAAAAAGAAAAAGGGAAAGAAGAAGGGAATGAGATTTAGATTTAAAACTCATTGGATTAAATAGGTGAGGCTTGTTAGTAGGATATACTGTTGAAGCAAACAGTGGCACACACAGGCTTACAGTCTTTGTTTTTTAAACCAGTTACCACTAATGTATAAGCCCTGCAGCAGTTACCACTGACTTCTCGCACGCATAAAATGAACCAGGAGAAGCCAGTGGTGATACTGTTATGAAGAGGTTCAATACCTGGCTTGTCAGACAACTAAGACCATTTTTAGCAGAATAACTCCTTCAGAAAGGCCTGGCTGAAGATCTTTTTATTTCTATTGTCTCCCCTATATGAATTTCAGGGTTCTTATAAGTCATCTTTAAAAAGAAAAAAAATAATGTATATCAGTTTCTCTTTATTTAATGTGACTATGAAAGATGTTTCCTTATTATTTATCTCTAAGAAGGACACCGGGGAATGGGGGTTGGGGGTGGAACTAAAGGGAGGAAAAAAACCAGAACAGGGTAGGTTTTATTTTTTGTTTGTTTTTTGTTTGTTTGTTTGTTTGGCCAAGGGGTCACACAGAAGGGAAGGCAAGGAGGAAAATTAAACTACAATCCTTGGTTCAGATTGAGTTATACAGGAATATATCTTCCTGATCAGTCCCCGTGCCAAAAAAAAAAAAAAAAGCCACTTGGAATTATGCACTGACTCCAACTATGTTATACCAGCTATCAGCCTTTTGTGTTTAACCATTCCCAGAAATGGACACCACCCTTGGCTTATAGGCTGCTTGCAGAACCCACTTCACAAAAATCCTCTTTACCAAGAAGCCTCTAGTTTCCTTTTGGTAGGTTATAAAAACAGAACATCTGTCATTAACAGTAGGGTGTTAAATACTTTTAACCACTGACAAGGCTTCAGAAAGTTTCAGTTTCGTTATGCTCTATTTTATTACTATCGTATTTACATTTTTATTTTTTATTTATTTTTTGCTGAATTGCTGATTTTCCTTTTTCAATAGAATTTAATTCTGGAATGTGAGCAGGAACCAGTTAACTACATTCATTGTCCAGCCCCCACTGGTTTGAAAGAAGACTCCAAATTCTTGGCATACGAATCAGCTGTTCGGTAGCTCCACCTTATCCCTGCAGCGAAGCAGCAGAACCGCCAATGGCGGCACCTCAGGATTCACACTGTGGGTGGTGAGACCTTCCGCTGAAGGAGGTACTGGTGGATGCTCTCGGCATCTCGCTTTAGCCAAGCAGCATTCAGCAGAATATTTTCACAACACTGCTGGATGGTACGCTCAGCTGAAGGAGCTGGGTGACTCTCGAAGAAAGCCTGGTATAAAACAACCCAGAATGCGGGATCATTACTAGCAGTAAGAAGTTAATATTACAGGTTATGAAAAAATACCCACTGGTCTATATGAAGGATGCAGAATCCTTCATGAGGCACGAGAATTTACCACTGCGACCCTCAGGCTAAAAGAAAACAAGCAACTCCTTGGACCTGCATATAGGAATTCTCCCCTTAAATATTCTATGCTTAACAAACTAATCAAAAGTTAATAAAGAGACAGAACCTACTGCCTTTCTTTTAGGCTAATTGTGTCGTGGTAAATACAGTCTTTGGACTGAAGACTTGGAACTTGAATCTAGGCTTGGTCATGTACTAGCTTGTGACTGTGAGAAAATTAACTGCTCTAAGTCTCAGTTTTCTCAACTATGAGAAAATATTCACTCCAGAAGATTAAAGAGACAATCCATATAAACATTTGACAAAATACCTAGCACAGAGTACTTAAGGATTCAACACATTTTGGCTGCTTCAAATAAAGATTAATTTGTAAGGGATGATAATACAAAGAAGTTTAAATTGCTGCTGTGCCCTAATAATTTAACACCCCATGGTCTTTTTTTTTTTTTTTTTTTTTTTTGAGACAGGGTCTCACTCTGTTGCCCAGGCTAGAGTGCAATGAAACGAACATGACTCATTGCAGCCTCAACCTCCTGGGCTCAAGTAAACCTCCAACCTTAACTTCCTGGGTAGCTGGGACCACAAGCGTGCACTCCCAGGCCTAATTGTTTTTTCCTTTTTGTAGAGATGGGGTCCTACCATGTTGCCCAGACTGGTCTTGAACTCTTGAGCTCAAGCAATCCTCCCACCTCAGCCTCCCAAAATGCTGGAATTACAGGAATCCAACATTTTTAATACAGTAAAACAAACAATTTCTGAGTTTATAATTTATCACAATGCTTAATGATTAAAAGTTGAATAAACTTTTCTAATGGAGTACACCTGGTTTCATAGAAAACAAAGCAACTCTTAAACACCAGCTGGCAAAATGATAGGGCTTTTCCTTTAGTCACCGCAGGTGTGAAAGACAGAATGACTAATCCATCTGATTAAACAGAGACCTTTTAGAAATCAATAACCTTATTTACACAGATGACAACTGCTACTGTTCCAAGGCTCCTAATCATGGTTCAGTTCTCAGGGCCTCAAGTCTTTTTCCATTCCATCTCAGTAAGTAGTACCAACATTTACACACCAGAAACCTGGGGATTATCCTGGCTTGTTTTTCTTCCTCTCCCAGGTACGCTCACAACAGAGAAGCCAATCAATAAATATTGTTGAACTAATGGTTAACAAATTCAAGCCCCTGAATCTCCATTACTCCGTCTCCTCCACTACTGCCACTACCCTACTGTAAGCTATTCTATCATTCTTGCTGGGAGAGTTAGCTTCCCAACATCTTCTCTTCCCCATTCCAAACTATTATCCAAATTGCAGCCAGACTGAAATTTTTATAACACAAATCAGATCAAGGCACTGCCTTGTTTATAAACCATTCGAAGGCTTTCCATTTTTAGGAAATTTTTTTTTTTTTTTTGGAGACGGAGTCTTGCTCTGTCACCCAGGCTGGAGTGCAATGGCACGATCTCAGCTCACTGCAACCTCCACCTCCTGGGCTCAAGCAATTCTCCTGCCTCAGCCTCCCGAGTAGCTGGGATTAGAGGTGTGCACCACCGTGTCCAGCTAATTTGGGGTTTCACCATGTTGCCCAGGCTGGTCTTGAACTCCTGACCTCAGGTGATCCACCTGCCTCGGCCTCCCAAAGTGCTGAGATTACAGATGTGAGCTACCATGCCCGGCCATTTTTAGGAAATTCTTTTTTTTTTTTTTTTTTTTTTGAGAAGGAGTCTCACTCTGTCGCCCAGGCTGGAGTGCAGTGGCACGATCTCAGCTCACTGCAGGCTCTGTCCCCCAGGGTTCACGCCATTCTCCTGCCTCAGCCTCCCGCGTAGCTGGGACTACAGGCGCCTGCCATCTCACCCGGCTAATTTTTTGTATTTTTAGTAGAGACGGGGTTTCACCGCGTTAGCCAGGATGGTCTCGATCTCCTGACCTCGTGATCCGCCCGCCTCGGCCTCCCAAAGTGCTGGGATTACAGGCGTGAGCCACCGCGCCCGGCCAGGAAATTCTTAATATGGCCTCTACAGCCCTGCATGATGTCTTTCTCTAAACAAAAACACAAGAGATGCTACAGTACATTGTCCCAATACTATAATTACAACCAGGTTATTGTTTTTACTTACTAGATTGAAAAGTGAAGAGTAAACAGTATTTTCCTTACCTTAACCTCTCCAGCCATTTTATCAACTGCAAATCCCTCAACTGATAGCTGCAAAACAATGGTTTTAAACAGTAAGTGAAACTAAAAGAGGCTGGGAACAAACTTCCATTTACCCTAAAAACAAATCATTCTGTTCTCTGCCAACTTCAGTCTGTTATAAAGGATTTGTGATGGGAGATGGAGAAGTCCTTAAACAAAGCCAGTAACTATTTAAGGAAACTTTTTTTTTTTTTTGAGACGGAGTTTCACACTTGTTGCCCAGGCTGGAGTGCAATGGCCTCATCTCGGCTCACACAACCTCTGCCTCCCGGGTTCAAGCGATTCTCTGCCTCAGCCTCCCAAGTAGCTGGGATTACAGGCACACACCACCACGCTCAGCTAATTTTTGTATTTTTAGTAGGGACAGGGTTTCACCATGTTGGCCAGGATAGTCTCAAACTCCCGACCTCAGGTGATCTGCCCACCTCGGCCTCCCAAAGTGCTGGGATTACAGGTGTGAGCCACTGCGCCTGGCCGTAGGAAACATTTAAAGAGCAAAGACCACAATGTATGGGTGTAGTGAATCATGGATGTCACTCAATAATATCCATGATTAGCAAGCTACTCAAAATTTTTCACATACCTTTATTAGTCTGGATATTAAGAATCCTCCCTGGTATCAGTTATAAAGTTCTTCCCAGTTGTCCTTTATGAATTTCCAAGCAGCTTTCCTTCCATGCTTGCTGCCTCCAGCTACTCCACCAATTACCGATACAGTGTCCTGCGGACGTACCTCTTCCTAAAAAACAAACAGAGCTAAAAGTCTAGCGTATCAAAAACATATTCTGGTACCAGAAATTGCAACATACTGTTGACACTGAAGTAATCACACTGAAGACACTTATTCCTTGTTTTAGGAATAACTGGAACCAGCAGTTCTCAGCAAAGAAGATAATGTTTAACCTAAAGATCAACCAAAATGAGAACGAGGTACTGAGACAGGTTCAGACAGACTGCTCAACAGATACTTGCTTAGGAGCCTATAGGTTTAAGAAAGGAAGAGACACAAAGTAAGCAAAGGCATAAGCCAGTTTCCCAGTTTTCAAGAGTCCCTGTCCTCATAGTTTCCATTCTGGAGAGACAATTTGTTTACTCTCCCAACTATTATGATTCTCGCCACTAGTGGGAGAAAAACAGAAATCAGTAACAAAAACTCAAGCCAATTTCTCTGGAAAAGGAAGCTTTAGTTAGGGTTAAGGCAGCTCAAGAGGATCAGAGCTGAATCAGAGACACTCGTCACAGATGGGTAACGATTCACTTCTAAATGCAGTTTTCACCGTAACTTACTGAAAGTGCAAACTTGAGGACTTTTTGAATCAGGTCAGGCAAGAGAGTAGCGCCAAGGACTCTTTCAATTCGGTTTTTCTCTTCTTGCATATCTGCTTGTTTATGAAGCTACAGGAAAAAAGATAAAGATAGGAATAGTTAACTCTCCCTTGGATGTTCTGCATATGATTATATGCTTTCTTCCCCAGTAAGGTAAAACTTAAGTTCTATATTCTCACTAGGTGAGAATGGCAGGGCATTATATTAACGAAAGAGAATACTTTTCAAGGTGCTTTGGGCCAGGTGCGGTGGTTTACACCTGTAATCCCAGCACTTTGGGAGGCCGAGGCGGACGGATCACCTGAGGTCAAGAGCTCGAGATCAGCCTGGCAAACATGGTGAAACCCCGTTTCTACTAAAAATACAAAAAAAAAAAATAGCCAGGTGTGGTGGTGCCCACCTGTAATCCCAGCTACTTGGGAGGCCGAGGCAGGAGAATCGCTTGAACCTGGGAGGTTGCAGTGAGCTGAGATCGTGCCACTGCATTCCAGCCTGGGCAAGAGAGCGAGACTCTGTCTCAAAAAAAAAAAAGAAAAAAATATGCTTTGGCACTAAATTTGTCATCTGCTGTTACAGTAAGTAAATCACTAGATGTAAATGCTACCAGATGAACAGCCTGTCATTAGTTCAGACCAGTTTAACATCAAGATCTAAGAGGTAAAATCTATCATAGCCAAATTCTTTACATTATTGATATCTGGCTAATGTTCTGTGTTAGAAGAACAAACTAATCATTAGTAATCTTATACCAAATCATCAAATTAATTTATAATAGTGAAAAATTGAAAATGAATACTGTAATTACTTATAAAAATGCATTATTGAAAGTTATATTTTAAAAATATCTCATAAACATGTTCTTGTATTTAAGTGAAGAAAGTAGATGAAGCAGAATGATCCTAAATTTAAAAAAAAATATATATATATATGGCTGGGCGCAGTGGTTCACGCCTGCAATCCTAGCACTTTGGAAGGCTGAGGTGGAGGTTGCAGTGAGCCCATATCGTACCACTGCACTCCAGTCTGGACAAAAGAGCAAGACTGTGTTTCCAAAAAAAAGGGGTGGGGGAGAACCCCTGGAAATACATCAAAATGGTAGTATTAATTAATGATGGCTTCTGATCAGTGGGATTATGCATCTTCACACTTTTTAACTGCAAAAGCAGCACATACCGAATGCAGAATATCTGAAAGACAGAGAAGCATAAAGAAAAAATAAAATTACTACTATATGTACATTATCAAATCTGGAAAGAGAGCATGTTATACATGCTGTTTTTGCTACCTGCTTTTTAAACTACAGGTAAGTTTTATTTTCCTCTTTATACTTTTCTAGTCTCTAAATCTTCCATAGTATATATATATATATATATAAAATCTTTTTTCATAATCAGAAACAAAATGTTGTAATTCTTAAAAATTAGAACTATAAATGTATAAGAGCTATGTCTCCAAGACTCTTTTGATCTTTTCTACCCCTTAAGATTTAACACTGACCAGAGTGTCTGGAGACCTCATCAAAGCTCTCAGTTTCCTCTTCCTTTTGACACTTTTTTTTTTCAATAAACAATTTTAATTTATAAGAAGCAGAGATAGGGTCTTGCTATGTTGACCAGGCTGGTCTCCCTATTTTTTTTTTTTTTTTTTTTTTTTGAGATACAGTCTCGCTCTGTTGCCCATGCTGGAGTGCAATGGTGTTAGCTCACTACAACCATGCCTAGCTAATTTTTCTATTTTTAGTAGAGCCGGAGTTTCTCCATGTTGCCCAGGCTGGTCTCGAACTCCTGGCCTCAAGTGATCCTCCCATCACTTGTAATCCCAAAGGGCTGGGAATACAGGCATGAACCACCATGCCTGACCCCTTTGGACTCTGAGCAGCAGTGCAGTAAAATAGATAGGACCTTGGGAGATCTGGGTTCTAGTCCCAGTTTTGCCTCTAACTAGCTGTATGATCTTGACTAAGTCCTTCATCCCTCTGGGTCTCAGTTTCCCTATGTGTAAAATGAGATGAGTGGACAGATAATTTCTAAGGCCCTTTTCAGCTCCAATATTCAAGGTCTGAACCTCTGGCTTTCAGGAAGCATTTTCCTCCAAAGAGAACCTGCTATTCTAGTCCACTAGATGGCACTCTAACACCACATTTCAAATATACTGTGAATTAATGTTCTTTAACCCTGCTATATTATTCCTAAATTACCATCATAAGACAACCTTCTTCATCTCTTACCAAATGGCTTCTTGAAGAACCATGATTCCGCCTTCATTAGAGCTATTTCCATAGTGAAGCTGATTATCGTGAACTCCCTTGGGTTAAATAAGTGCAAACTCTTAATAAATACACATACTTGTGGAAAATCTTAAAAGTGCCATGACATGAAAATGTCAATGTATCTGCCATGAAATTTTCAGAATCCCTATCTTTTTCCATATCATCATGGACTAGATGAAAAAAAAATCAAATATCCCATTTCATACATATCATTTATAGTATATAGGTTCACAGAATATTAAGACTGAGAAGGGACCTTAATGTTCAGGTGGAAGGTAAACCCAAATTTAACTTTTTTTAGGGTCTTTTTTAAGATAGGGTCTTGCTCTGTCACCCAGGCTGGAGTGCAGTGGCACAATCATAGCTCACTGCAGCCTTGAACTCCTGGGCTCAAGCGCTCCTCCTGCCTCAGCCTCCTGAGAAGCTGGAACTACAGGTGCATGCCACCATGCCCAGCTCTCCCAAATATAACTTTTATATTCTTAGAAAGCAGGCCAGGCATGGTGGCACATGCCTATAATCCCAGCACTTTGGGAGGCCGAGGCGGGCGGATCACAAGGTCAGGAGTTCGAGGCCTGCCTGACCAATATGGTGAAACCCCGTCTCTACTAAACATGCAAAAATTAGCTGGGTGTGGTGGCAGGCGCCTGTAGTCCCAGCTACTTGGGAGGCTGAGGCAGGAGAATCACGTGAACCCGGGAGGCAGAGGTTGCAGTGAGCCAAGATCATGCCACTACACTCCAGCCTGGGTGACAGAGTAAGACTCTGTCTCAAAAAAAAAAAAAAAAAAGAAAGTAAACCTATTACAACAGGAGTAAAGCAGTACATTTTGAGAAACTTTCTTAAAGTTTCTATTTTCAGACATCCTAATCATTTTTCAGAGGATTTGTTTAAAACCAAAATATCAGAATTTAGATCTGCAATTATGATCATTAGAGCTATTTCTACAGTGAAGCTGATTATCATGAACTCCCTTGAAGTCAGAAGAGTGTTGTTAATCCATGAAAGGTAGAGACAGTAGAGCACATTCCACTCCTGTCCTAAGCGTGGATCTTTTAACAAATGGGTTTTTAGGCACATTTTGCACATTTTATTTAATGATTAAAAAGTAGATTTGGCTACCTCCACCTCTAATGTAGCCAGTGCACTCAAGCCATTTCCTTATAGACCGGAACTGTATGAATAGGGACTGGAGATAGCATTTGCTTCACAGTACTACTATTGATTGAAAATTTCAAACATTGCTGCCATTATGAGGACATGGAAAGTTTTATCTATATTTTATCTAAGTCAGAGCTTAATTATATGCCAATTACCCTGGGAAAACTAGAGAGACTATGAAGGCAGGTGAATTAATTTCGTCTATTAATAAAGGACCCTGCCATAGCTCAGATGCTTGAGACACTTGATCATCATCTGTCTATCCCTTTTCTAAGCACAAAAACAAACCTTCTAAGCACAGAACCTAAGCACAGAAACAAACGTTTTGCTTAAAATGGGCAGAACCCCAAGTAAGTTTACACTGAAGATAAAATTTAAAGAAAGTGACTTGTTAATCAAAACTAACATTTATTTCAGTGTTAAAATTTCAGCTGGGCACAGTAGCTCATGCCTGTAACCCCAGCACTTTGGGAGGCTGAGGTGGGTGTATCACTTGACCCCAGGAGTTTGAGACCAGCCTGGGCATGGTGAAACCTTGTCTCTACAAAAAACACAAAAATTAGCTGGGTGCGGTTATCACACTCCTATAATTCCAGCTACTTGGAAGGCTGACGCAGGAGGATCACTTGAGCCTGGGAGGTTGATGCTGCAGTGATCCATGATTATGTCACTTTAGCCTAGGTGACAGAGTGAGAGCTTGTCTCAAAAAAAAAAAAAAGATTTCAGATGCATAAAGTGAGTAAAAAAAGGTGGGGAAAATAAGACGTCTTTGGCATCATACTGATAATACTGATCTAATAACATATATGGATAGACATATAATTCTCTCACAGTTTTAAAATACTTGCATGTCTACAATATGCATCTTTCTTTTCTAGGACTTTTTTTTTTTTTAACCATTTAGAGGTGTACTGTGTGTCTATCCAAGCTCAAAAGCAGGAAATGGGAGCCTTCTCAAATATACTTACTTTTAACATAATGTCTAAAGTAGTGCCATCACCATGCTTCAAAACAGTCAGATAGACCTACAAGAGAATACAGGGACAAAAAATAAGTCATTTGATTAAATGTACCTTGTTTCAAGTATTCTAATACTAAGAAAAGACAGAAAGCAAGTAAACAATATTGTAAATGTTGGCCGGCTGCGGTGACTCACGCCTGTAATCCCTGCACTTTGGGAGGCCGAGGCAGGCGATCACCGGAGGTCAGCAGTTCCAGGCCAGCCTGGTCAACATGGCGAAACCCTGTCTCTACTAAAAATACAAAAATTAGCTGGGCGTGGTAGCAGGTGCCTGTAATCCCAGCTACTCAGGAGGCTGAGGCACGGAGAACTGCTTGAACCCAGGAGGCGGGGGCTACAGTGAGCCGAGATCACACCACTGCACTCCAGCCTAGGTAACAGAGTGAGACTCCATCTCAAAAAAAAAAAAAAGTAAATATTATAAATGTGGATATTACAAACTGTAGTTAAGGAGCTAGCAGTGCCTGTGAGCAACCACAAAGGTAAATGGCATGTTGTACCAGCAGAGCACAGCAGCTTTCAGGGGAATGTGCACAGCTAATCACCTTTCAGCACTGCAACACTGACTGAGAAACTTTAAACAAGTAAGAAGATGACTATAAACCACTTAAATAGTATATATTAAAATAGAGGTAGACGTGGTTTGTGGGTCAGTTCTTAGGTCAGTTTTGGCTATTAAAAAAAGTACCAGGCTGGGCATGGTAGCTCACGCCTGTAATCCCAGCACTTTGGGAGGCCAAGGCAGGTGGGTCACCTGAGGTCAGGAGTTCGAGACCAGCCTGGCCAACATGGCGAAACCTCATCTCTAATGAAAATACAAAAATTAGCTGGGTGTGGTGGCAGCGCCTGTAATCCCAGCTAGCCAGGAGGCTGAGGCAGGAGAATCACTGGAACTCAGGGGACAGAGGCTGCAATGAGCCGAGATCACGCCACTGTACTCCAGCCTGGGCGACAGAGCAAGACTCCATCTCAAAAAAAAAAAAAAAAAAAAAAAAGTTCCGTGCTTCACAAAATGATGTAGTTACCTATATGTCAAGGGAATTTATCGTGAAAACCTACAGGACTCCTCAGATCAGCGGAGAGAATCTGTTTTCCTTCCACGTGGTCCTTAAACCGACGACGGGCTTCTTCTAACGTTGCCTTATGTCCTGCTTTTCCTAGTTTTCCTAGAACCAAGCCCCTCAGGAGTGCATCGAGATGACCTGATTTGAGAAGTAAAAGAGACATAAGACTACTTAAAAAGCCTATTTTTGTAAGTTTGCCATCTGGATATCTTATAATTGTGCTATACCAATTCTACGGTCTTGAACAAACACACTCAATTAACTTAATACCTGAGAGAATACTTGTTTTACATTTATCAAATCATAAGAGTGATATGCTAAATAGATTAGACAAGCAAATAAACTTGCTGACTTTATCTACAGTCACGAATGCCAACTATCTGAATTTACTAAATGTTTACTCAGTCTAGTTAACTACTCTGCTAAGGATTATGTGTGAAAAGAACAGGCTTACATCATGCAGTTTCGACCCAAGGTTCAAAGAAAGATCACATATGGAACTAGTATGCTCTATGTATAATAAATTGAAATCTTAGATTTTAAAAATCAAAATCTGATGGGTCCATTCCTCCAAGACACACAAATAGCCAATAAGCACATAAAAAGATGTTTAACATAATTAATCACTAGGAGAATGCAAATCAAAACCACAATGAGATACCAATTCATACCCACTATGATGGCTATAATAAAAAAGATAATAGCAAGTGTTGGCAAGGATGTGGAGAAATTGAAACCCTCGGCCGGGCGGGGTGGCTCATGAGGTCAGGAGATCGAGACCATCCTGGCTAACATGGTGAAACCCCGTCTCTACTAAAAAACACAAAAAATTAGCCAGGCATGGTGGCACGCGCCTGTAATCCCAGCTACTCGGGAGGCTGAGGCAGGAGAATGGCGTGAACCCGGGAGGCAGAGCTTGCAGTGAGCCGAGATGGTGCCACTGCACTCCAGCCTGGGCGACAGAGCGAGACTCCGTCTCAAAAAGAAAAAAAGAAATTGAAACCCTCAAACACTGCTGGTGGGAACACAGTATGGTGAAGCCACTTAGAAAATCAGTCTGGCAGTCCCTCAAAAGGTTAAACATACAGTTATGGCCAGGCACAGCAGCTCATGCCTATAATCCCAGCACTTTGGGATGCCAAGGCAAGAGGATTGCTTGAGCCCAGGAGTTCAAGACCAGCCTGAGCAACACAGCAAGACCCTGTTTCTACAAAAAACTTAATAATTAACCAAGCATGGTAGCATATGTCTGTAGGCCCAGTTACACAGGAGGCTGGGGAGGGAGGATCACTTGAGCCCAGGAGGTTGAAGCTGCGGTGAGCTATGATCACACTACTGTACTCCAGCCTGGGCACAGAGCAAGACCTTGTCTTTTTTTTTTTTTTTTTTTTTTTTTGAGATGTGGTCTCACTCTGTTGCCCAAGCTGGAGTGCAGTGGCATGACCTCAGCTCACTGCAGCCTCCGCCTCCCAGGTTCAAGCAATTCTCCACCTCAGTCTTCTGAGTAGCTGGGAATACAGGGTTGCACCACCACGCCCGGCTAATTTTTGCATTTTTATAGAGACAGGGTTTCGCCATGTTGGCCAGGCTGGTCTCGAACTCCTGACCTCAGGTGATCCACCTGCCTTGGCCTCCCAAAGTGTTGGGATTACAAGCCTGAGCCACTGCCACCCAGCCGACCCTGTCTCTTAAAAAAACAAAAGGACGGGCGCGGTGGCTCACGCCTGTAATCTCAGCACTTTAGGAGGCTGAGGCAGGCGGATCATGAGGTCAGGAGATCGAGACCATCCTGGCCAACATGGTGAAACCCTGTCTCTACTAGAATACAAAAAATTAGCCAGGTGCAGTGGCATGGACCTGTAATCCCAGCTACTCAGAAGGCTGAGGCAGGGGAATCACTTGAACCCGGGAGGCGGAGGTTGCAGTGAGCTGAGATCATGCCCACTGCACTCCAGCCTGGAGACACAGTGAGACTCCATCTCAAAAAAAAAAAAAAAAAAACAGAGTCATCATATGACTCAGCAATTTCACTCTTAGGTATCTCGAAAATAAATGAAAGCACGTCTGCACAAAAACTTGTATACAAATGTGCATAACAGAATTCATAATAGCCAAAAACTGGAGCCCTCATGAATGGGAATAGTGCCCTTATAAAAGAGACCCGGGGGTCCGGGTGTGGTGGTTCACGCCTGTAATCCCAGCACTTTGGGAGGCTGAGGCAGGAGGATCACGAGGTCAAGAGCTCGAGACCATCCTGGCCAACATGGTGAAACCCCATCTCTACTAATAATACAAAAATTAGCTGGGCGTGGTGGCCTGCATCTGTAGCCCCAGCTATTGGGGAGGCTGAGGCAGGAGAATTGCTTGAACCCAGGAGGCGGAGGTTGCAGTGAGCCGAGATCACACCACTGCACTCCAACCTGGCAACAGAGTGAGACTCCGTTACCAAAAAAAAAATAAAAGGAAGGACTGATACATGCTACAACATAGATGAATCTTGAAAATATTATGCTAAGTGAAAGAAGCAGATATAAAAGGCCAAGTATTTTATGATTCTATGTATATGAAATGTTCAGAATAGGTAAATCCATGAAATAGTAAATTGGTGGTTGCCAGGAAATGGAGAGTGCCTGCCAGTGGATACAAGGCTTTTTTTTTGCGGGGGGTGGGGGACTGAGAGTGGGGACGGTGAAGAAATTGTTCTGGAAATATGGAGGTGATAGTTGCACAATCTTGTGAACATACTAACAAATACTGATTGTATACTTTAAAAAGGTGAATTTTATGGTATGTGAATTATATCTCAAAAAAAGTTAACATCCAGGAAACAAATGATTGAGAAAAAAAACAGTTAACGGCACACAAATCTGATGAACTGCAGCAGTACAATGGACAAATAAAATGTAGTATATTCATATGATGAAATACTACTCAGCAATAAAAAGCAATGAACAACCCGGATTATCTCAGAAACATTATGCTTAGTGAGAGAGGCCAGGTATAAGAACAGAACACACATTATATGATTCTATGTATATAAAATAGAAGAGATAAATATTAATCTAGGTGAAAGAAATCAGAATGGCATGTGCCTGTGTGGGGTAGGCAGGGGAGGCTCAAGTAGCAGGGACCAATTGGGAAGGAGCCCAAGCAGCTTTCTGGGTGATGGAAATGTGGTACGTGTTTGCCGAAAGTCATGAACTGTAACATTTAGATTATTCATTTTGCTATATTTAAATCAGAATTTAACCAAAAATAATTTTAAGAAAACCATCACAGATCAATAGATAACTACACATTATTGTGATGATTCTTACAAGAAGTAATTTATATTCTGGCTCTGGTACTAACACGCTGTGTGATGCAAGGCAACATTTTATTATTTTGCCGTGTTTCATTCTCCCATCTGTATAGCTAGGAAATTGAAGGCACTTTCCCTATATTGTAAAGATGGTTTTGAAGTCAAAAAGTGTCACGTTATCATCATGAAAGAAAAGTGCAACATCCATTAATTTACATGCATCTGTGTCCATGTACTCCTATCCTGTCACTATTCATCTGTGCTCCTATCTAAAACCAACTCCTAAACTTTGCACTGGATCTCAACTCCTCTTGATTATTCAGCAATAACCCCTCTCTCTCACAAAACATGAATTTTTCCATTATTACTGCATATGTTCAAATAGTTGCAGAAAATGCAATATAAAATCTCCCAACTTAAAAATTCCTTCCTTTACCCCACCTCTCTCTTGTCTACCCCTTTTCTCTGATCTTCTCAGCAAAACTCCTTTAAAAAGTTGTCTAAGTGTGTTGTCTCCATTTCCTCTCCTCCTATTCTAAAGAACCTGCTCCAAAAGTGGAGAATTCATTATTGTTCCCCACTACTCCACAAAACTTGTTAAATGTAATATTGAATTAGCCTTCATCATTCTGTTTGACTTAGTATAGTAGCATCTGACACAGCTGATCACATTCCCTCTGCCTTCATCTACTGTTTCTTTTCATCTGCTGTTTATTTAAATTCTGGGATACCCCCTCTCTCTCCTGGCTCTCCTTCTACCTCACTGGCCAGTCTGTCTCTTTTGCTGATTCTTCCTCTTCCACACAATCTCTAAATCCTGAACTCAGACCTCTTTTTTCCACTTACACTCAGTCACTGGTTGATCTCATCCAGTTTTGTTTTGTTTTTTAAAGACATGAGGTCTCACTATGTTGCCCATGCTGGGCTTCAACTCCAGGACTCAACCAATTCTCCTGTCTCAGCCTCCTGAGTAGCTGGATTACAGGTGTGAGCCACATGTGTGACATGATTCCCACCCCCTCATTTTTTTTTTTTTTTTTTTTGGACGGAGTCTCGCTCTGTTGCCCAGGCTGGAGTGCAATGGCGTGATCTCGGCTCACTGCAACCTCTGCCTCCCAGTTCAAGTGAGTTTCCTGCCTCAGCCTCCTGAGTAGCTGGAACTACAGGCGTGTGCCACCACGCCCAGCTAATTTTATATTTTTAGTAGAGCTGGGGTTTCACCATGTTGGCCAGGCTTGTCTCAAACTCCTGACCTCAGGTGTTCCACCCACCTCAACCTCCCAAAGTGCTGGGATTACAGGTGTGAGCTACCACGCCTGGCCCGATTCCCTCTTACACACAAATATGCTTCTATGCCAGGCACAGTGGCTCATGGCTGCAATCCCAGCACTTTGGGATGCTGAGGCGGGAGAATTTCTGGAGTCCAGGAGTTCAAGACCAGCCTAGGCAACATAGTGAAATCCTGTCTCTACAAAACAAAACAAAACAAAAAAAACATAGCTGGGTATGGTGCATGCCTGTAGTCCCAAATACTCAGGAGGCTGAGGTGGGAGGATAGCTTGAACCCAGAATTCGAGGCTGCAGTGAGCTATGACTGCACCACTGCACTCCAGCTTCGGCAACAGAGCAAGACTCTGTATCTTTAAAAGAAAAAAATGTTTCTACAGCAGTCTTCCCTATCCCTGTACGTGGCAACTTCATTCTTCCAGTTCTGCAGGCCAAAATTTGATGACACTTCTCTTTCTTTCCACCTCACAGTCCATCCTTCACCAAATAGTTTCAGTTCCACCTTTGAAATATACACAGACTTTACCACCTGTAAGTTCTAGTTGCAACCAGCATCTCAATTGGATTGCTAAAATAGCCTTCTGAATGGTCTCCCTGCCTCCTCTCGTCTTCTTTTAGTCTGTTCTTCAGAAAGCCAAGTAAATCAAATCAAGTTCCCCTGCCCAAAACTCTCTAATTAGCGTGTCATATCACTAAATGTGAAAGTCAAAAAACTTCTCACTGTAGCAAACAGGTTCTATAGGATCAGAAAGGTCTCCCATTGCCCTCTCCCACTCGATCCTGTCCTGAACTCAGCAGCTTTCCTGTTATTCCTCGAATACCCTAAGCATGCTCCCATCTCAGGTCTTTTGTACTTGCTGTTTCCTCTGAACCACTTTTCTTCTAGGTATCCTCATAACTCTCTCCATGTCTCAGTTTATGCTCAGTATCACCTTATTAGAGACAGTTTCCCCAAACACTCTCTAGAAAATAGTGGCCCAGCACTCCTTATTATCTGACGACTTTATTTTTCTTTTTTCTTTTTTGAGACAGAGTCTTGCCCTGTCACCCAGGCTGGAGTGCAGTGGCCCCATCTCAGCTCACTGCAACCTCTGCCTCCTGGGTTCAAGCAATTCTCTGCCTCAGCCTCCCGAGTAGCTGAGATTAGAGGCACCCGCCACCATGCCTGGCTAATTTTTGTATTTTTAATAGAGACAGGGTTTCACCATCTTGGCCAGGCTGGTCTTGAACTCTTGACCTTGTGATCCACCCACCTCAGCCTCCCAAAGTGCTGGGATTACAGGCGTGAGCCACCACCCCCGGCAACTTTATTTTTCTTAATGATACTTCCTGCCACCTAGACCATTATACATTTAATTATTTGCTATGTCTCCCATTAGAATATAAGCCATATAAGGCAATATTTGGGTTGCTGCTGTATCACCAGCTCTTAGAATAGTATATGGCATTTACTAGCTACATAAATATTTGTTGAATCAATGAAGAAAAGACATAGAAGCTGGGACCAGCTGTAGTGGCTCATGCCTGTAATACAGCACTTTGGGCGGCTGAGACGGGCAGATCGCTTGAGGCCCAGAGTTCAAGACCAGCCTGGCCAACATGGCGAAACCTCGTCTCTACTAAAAATACAAAAATTAGCCAGGCGTGGTGGTATGCTATTTGGGAGGCTGAGGCAGGAGAATCGCTTGAACCCGAGAGGCAGAGGTTGCAGTGAGCCGAGATGGCGCCATTGCGTTCCAGCCTGGGTGACAAGAGTGAAATTCCATCTCAAAAAAAAAAAAAAGACAAGACATAGAGGTCTAGGTATTGCTACTATTTTTATTACAAAAGACTTCTGGATCAAGACTGGTCAGGAGGAAACACCACCTTTAGTTATTAGCAGATGATAAAAAATAATGATATGTAAAACCTTTAGTCATTCCCAATTTTTAAATGAGAGCAAAAAGAGTAAATATATGCTTATAGAAATAATCACAGAGCAGAGAACACATGTAGAAAGCAAATAATTTCCTTAATTAAAAAAGCTGACCCCTGTGTCTCTCAGCACCTTTACAAGTTATACATAAAGGTGCCTGGTATTTATGGTAATAATAAATAAAACTTGGGAGGCCAGGGCAGGTGGATCACCTGAGGTCGGGGTTCGAGACCAGCCTGACCAGCATGGTGAAACCACGTCTCTACTATAGATATAAAAGTAGCCGGGCGTGGTGGCACATGCCTGTAATCCCAGCTACTCGGGAGGCTAAGGCAGGAGAATCACTTGAACCCAGGAAGTGGAGGTTGCGGTGAGCCGAGATCGCACCATTGCACTCCAGCTTAGGCAACAAGAGTGAAACTCCGTCTCAAAAAAATAAAATTAAATAAATAAATAAATAAATAAATAAAACAAAACAACCTGAAATTCCCTTTTGCTTTTCTTGACTAAAAATAGGCCTCTGGAATTCTGCAAAAGACTTTTGTTTCCACCATGTGCACAAATTATATTTAGCATCGAACACACATAACCACTACTGTTTCTGTGTTGTTGACCCATGTAACTTCACCAGTAGACTTAAAAGACTCAAGTCTTAATTTCTGGCTTGCTGAATATACAGTAACATCCAGTAGCTACAAAGATGATATTAATTATATTGTTAACCACATAAAAAAGTACCAACTTCTGCCTAATTCTTTCTCCATTTAGTATATCCATTACCTTCTCCAGGTTTGGGATCCCAGCCCAGTCTCTCCCCTATAGGTGAAAAGACATCTTTCACAAACTCCTGGATTTCCTCATAGAAGTCTGTGTGGGACAAGAGAGTTGAGAGAATCCCCAGGTTACAGCTCAGGTCGCTCCATACAGTATAATTGGGCTCATTCACAAAAGCCTCCATGACTTTTAGAACCTCTACTGTGCTAATGATTCCAGCTCGAGCCTGGGATAGGAAAAAACATAAATTAACCTAGTCTTCAAACAAAACCAAAAAACATAAGCATGCATTTTTGGCATTATCTGCTGCTAGCAATTTCTTTGGTTTAAGGAAATGGGACTGTATAAGCTCAGAACACTGTTAGAATAAAAATCCTATTCGGATAACATTCCTTTTCTACTCCTTTGTTACTTTTTTCTCTCTTTTTACAGAAAAATTAGAATGAATTATTTGCTATTTATACAAGAACTACTTTTTAAAATTACACTAAAAGTCCCAACAATTTGAGAACAACAACAAACCAGTTAACTTCTATTTCTACTCAGTTTCTGGGGACTTGGCTTTGTTACTGTTTTGAAATTTTTCATACTTTCAGAAAAATTGCAAAAATAGTTTGAGCTTTGGTTGTTGACAGACATTCTTTCAAAGCCAGACCTGCAAACTGTGTCAACTTAAGCCTCTCCTTTACTCATTTCTAAAAGAACATAAACTAGAAGGCACTACAAATTCAAAGTCCTTTCAGAACTAACAGAGTTAGGAAAAAGAACTTCTGTTATAGCAGCCAACTGCACAAACAGCTCACTCTCCTGGGACAGGTCTCTCTCAGCAATTAGATCAGCAGATGTGAGGTTTTGTGCATCAATGCTAATCTGTGTTTATACAAAGGCGGAATCCAAAACCAGTGACTGCAGAGGGGAGGGAAAATTTCCAGTCCAATTTAAAGGAATACTAGGAGGAATACGACAATTTTATCATAAAGACATCTGGAAATTACCTAACCTATGCTGAAGTCATAAAGAAAATAATACTAATTGCTGCTTTAAATCCTTTCTGGAAGAAAGCCAAATATAAATATAATTCTAAAGCTAATGGGATATAATTTGAAATAAGAACACGATGTTTAAAAATTCTGGCTTTCCCAGCAAAGTACAACCACTATTTAGAAAAACATAAAATCGGCCGGGCACGGTGGCTCACGCCTGTAATCCCAGCACTTTGGGAGGCCGAGCTGGGCAGATCACGAGTTCAGGAGATGGAGACCATCCTGGCTAACATGGTGAAACTCCGTCTCTACTAAAAAATACGAAAAATTAGGCGGGCATGGTGGCAGGCGCCTGTAGTCCCAGCTACTCAGGAGGCTGAGGCAGGAGAATGGCATGAACCTGGGAGGCAGAGCTTGCAGTGAGCCAAGATTGCATCACTGCACTCCAGCCTGGGTGACAGAGCAAGACTCCATCTCAAAAAAAAAAAAAAAATCACTCTGACTTAATTATTTTAAAAACCTATCAGTAGAGTTCATTTCTTCAAGGCTCATATTTATTTCTACTGAAAAGAAAGGAATTTTTTGCCTCACAAAGGATAGTTTAATTAAGAGTTTCAGAAAGCTGGCTTAGGAGTAGTGAAATGGGATTTAAATTATATAGCCTCAATCTTGTCATATTAAAAATAGTCATTTGCTCTAGTCCCAAAGGTGTTTTTAACCATCAAGAAGACCCATATTCTTCTAATTATGTTTCAGATACTCCAGGAAAAATAAAATCTTTTAATCAGCAAAATCCATCATATTACTTAAGTCACAGATGCTCACCAAGGAGAAGAGGTCATTCTGTAATCCAAGTCGATCCACAGGGGGCAGAGAAAGGTCACGAATGCCTGGTAATAAACTTTCCAGCATGGCAGAGCTGTACTGGGTCCGATAAAACCCCACTGTTCCTAAGTTTAACTGCAAAGATATCCAGTAAGTACTATTAAACAGCTCCATTAATTTTTTAAATCAACCTTTTGTATGTTTAAAAGGAGTTCTGGTTTTAGATATACCTGGATGAAAAACAGTTAAGACCATCTATGCCAACTAATGGATTAAAACAAGACAACACATCAAGATAGAATGAATGCACAGACAAAAGAAAAGGGAAACTTGAAATTGTGGGGGCCAAAGTGAGGGACAGTAGAAAGAACATGGAAGGGACAAAATAATGTGGGTAAGTTTCTATTTCTAACCTCAATTTTAGGTTTACAGAAAATACTTAATATATATGAAAACACCTGGACAGTAGAATCTCTAAGAAAGCTTAGGCCTTTACAAACATTGATCTTATAAGCACAGAGACTGAACGGATTAACAATTTTCAGATCCCAATTTTAAAGAATTACATGGACCTAAGGCAATTTCATAAGATTTTTGGCGTGAGGTAATTACTGACTGCATTATTCTTTTTTTTTTTTTTTTTTTTTGAGATGGAATCTCACTCTGTCGCCCAGGCCGGAGGGGAGTGGCATGATCTCAGCTCACTGCAACTTCCACCTCCCAGGTTCAAGTGATTCTCCTGCCTCACCCTCCCAAGCAGCTGGGATTACAGGCACCCGCCACCACACCCAGCTAATTTTGTATTTTTAGGAGAGACAGGGTTTCACCATGTTGGCCAGGCTGGTCTCGAACTCCTGACCTCAGGTGATCCGCCACGCCTCAGCCTCCCTGGGATTACAGGCATGAGCCACTGCACCTGGCAACTGCATTATTCTCTATAGGCTATTTACCAATAGCCAAAAAATATTTTTGAGAACATTTATATTCAAAATAGTTAAATGGTAAAACAGTAAGATATAAATATTTTACTATTTATATGTAAACATTTTTAAAACCACCCCTACAATTTTAACTCAACTATCACTTTATTGATTCCCTTTATTTAACCTAATCAAAATTGTAGTGTACATAACTTTTTTCTCATTTATAAGAAATTTTTCATATTGCTACAACATAATCTTCCAGATAATTTTAAATGGTAATATTCCAGTGAGTATATTTTAAATATATATTTAAAAAAGTAAAACAATGCCAGGCATGGTGGCTCATGGCTATAATCCTAGCTACTCTGGAGCCTGAGGTGGGAGGATCGCATGAGCCTAGGAGTTTGAATCCAGCCTAAGCAACATAGTGAGACCCCCAACTCGAAAAAATAAAAAGTTGATAAACAGGAACATGGCTTTTTTTTTTTTTTCAGATGGAGTCTCACCCTGTCACCCAGGCTGGAGTGCAATGGCGCGACCTCGGCTCACTGCAACCTCCGCCTCCTGGGTTCAAGCGATTCTCCTGCCTCAGCCTCTCCGAGTAGCTAGGATTACAGGTGCACGCCATCACGACTAATTTTTTTTTTCATACCTTTAGTAGAGACAGGGTTTCACCATGTTGGTTGGACTGTTCTTGAACTCCTGACCTTGTGATTTGCCTGCCTCGGCCTCCCAAAGTGACCTGCCTGCCTCGGCCTCCCAAAGTGCTGGGATTACTCCCAAAGTGCTACCGTGGCGCCCGGCGGGCTTTCTTTTTCAAAAAGCACAAATGTCTGATAAAATGTGTAATTCCTATTAGGAACATACAATTAAGAGTTTGTAGTAAATACTTTCATTATGAAAGGCACAGAGTACAGAATAATGAAAAATAATTCATACCTACTGGTATTTTTGTGAAATGGTTTTGAAATACCAGCTAAGGAATTTTACATTTCAGTGACACGAACCGATTATTATCTATGCCTGCTCTCACTAGATTACAGCAGTACACATATGGTGACAACACATCATTGAAGTTAACCTTTCATTACAATAACAGGGGAGTTTGAAGGTGTGAGACTACAAATATTTTGGTTCATATAAGCTTACACTCAATCTACTTTTGTTTTTCTTCTCCTCCTTAGTCCTATGCCTTTGGATCTGCTTCTCTACCACTACCTTCCCTAACATAAGGACAAATGTCTGAACAATACTATATGAAAATTCGTCCTAAATCTCACAAAGAAAAGTTTAGGTTTTTTTTTTTCTTTGAAACTACTAAACTGAAGCAGAATTTAAAGCTGGCCATAAAATGTATAAGTGAGAGAAATCTGTTTAGGTAAGATTCCGAACTCACCTTCACCCATTGGTCTGGTTTGACATTTTTCAAAACCACATTCATCTCTGGCCTGTCCATTAGAATTTTTAGTTTGGCCTAGTTGGGGTCTTCACTAGTAGAGATTGTGATAGGGACCATCCACTGGGGACAATCTTCACCTAAGCAAGAGAAGAACAAACAAATTTTGCACTGGGACAAACAGAAGGTAAGGTGGAGAGAGGAGTGGTGGTGTTCTAACCAGGAGCCTAAGCCTAACTGTCAATAGTTCATTCTTAGTGGTACATGAACTCTTCCAGATAACCTGAATAGTATCAGTGCAAAGGAAGGGATAATTTATGAAAAAAATCACATGTTGTCTAAAAAAAGAAAGCAGTTAACTCACTTGTAGAATCACAAATGCAATGACTTAAACTTAATTATCATTTTCCCCTTACAGAGCAGACAGCAATTTTACTGTTAAATTTAAAAATATATATACATATATATATGTATGTATTTTTTTTGGAGACAGAGTTTTGCTCTGTCGCCCAGGCTGGAGTGTGGTGGTGGGATCTCAGCTCACTGCAACCTCCACCTCCCGGGTTTAAGAGGTTCTTGTGCCTCAGCTTCCTGAGTAGCTGGGACTACAGGTGTGTGCCACCATACCCAAAAATACACAATTTTTTTTTGTACTTTATTAGTAGAGATGGGGTTTTGCCATATTGGCCAGGCTGGTCTCGAACTCCTGGCCTCAAGGGATCCACCCGCCTCGGCCTCCCAAAGTGCTGGGATTACAGGTATGAGCCACTGCGCCTAGCCTTCATATATCATTTAAAAACAAATTCTAAGGTGCAGTCCTTAACAGGTATACACACTGCTGAAATATCGAAGCGTTAATTTTTATTGTTGTGATAGACAGGATACAACCTGGAAGCTGTTATGTTCCGGCACAGAGGAGTCATATCTATAAGCCAAAGCTTTTGTAAGGCAGAAACACTGTCTTATATATCAGACAGCAAAACAGATTTGGCATTAAGATGCCAAACAAAAAAAGAGTCCTTGCCCAGTACATTCATGGAAATGGAGCTACTTTAATAAATTACATAGCTTTAGGCCGGGCACGGTGGCTCACGCTTGTAATCCCAGCACTTTGGGAGGCCGAGGTGGGCAGATCACGAGGTCAGGAGATCAAGACCACGGTGAAACCCCATCTCTACTAAAAATACAAAAAAAAACTAGCCAGGCGTAGTGGCGGGCGCCTGTAGTCCCAGCTACTCAGAGAGGCTGAGGCAGGAGAATGGCGTGAACCCAGGAGGCGGAGCTTGCAGTGAGCCGAGATTGCGCCACTGCACTCCAGCCTGGGCGACAGAGCGAGACTCCGCCTCCAAAAAAAAATAAATAAATAAAATAAATAAATAAATTACGTAGCTTTATGCTACCAGGTTAAACCACAAAGTAAAATTTCTCCGATATTGGGATACTGCAAGTTTTAATGTTGCCTCTATTGGTCACAGAGTATTAGAAAAACCTGTCAGTACTACAATGTAGATTACAGGTAAGAGGCAGAAAACGGCAACTGTGACACGTACAGATTTTTTTGGGTAATAAAACTGTCATCTGACTTGTTAGATATTTTTTTTCCCCCAGACAGGGTCTCGCCGTGACACCCAGGCTAGAATGCAATGGCACGATCACGGCTCACTGCAGCCTCGATCTCATGGGCTCAAGAGATTCTCCAACTCAGGCTCCCAAGTAGCAGGGACTGCAGATGCATGCCACCATGCCAAGCTAATTTTATTTATTTTTTTGAGATGAGGTTTTGCCATGTTGCCCAGGCTGGTCTCGAACCCCTGGGCTCAAGCAATCTGCCCACCTTGGCCTCCCAATGTACTGGGACTACAGGTGTGAACCACTGTGCCCAGCTTTGTTAGATATATTCATTAAAAGAGTAATTCTATGGCTAGGCACAGTGACTCACACCTGTAATACCAACACTTTGGGAGGCTGAGGCGGGCGGATCTCGAGGTCAGGACTTCAAGACCAGCCTGGGCAACATGGTGAAACCCTGTCTCTACTAAAGATACAAAAAATTAGCTGAGCATGGTGGCATGTTCCTGTTAATCCCAGCTACTTGGGAGGCTGAGGCAGGAGAACTGCTTGAACCCAGGAGGCGGAGGTTGCAGTGAGCCGAGATCACGCCATTGCACTCTAGCCTAGGTGACAGGGCAAGACTCAGTCTCAAAAAAAAAAAAAAAAAGTAATTCTAGGCTGGGCGTGGTGGCTCACGCCTATAATCCCAGCACTTTGGGAGAAGGCCAAGGCAGGCGGATCACCAGAGGTCAGGAGTTCGAGACCAGCCTGGCCAACGTGGCGAAACCCTGTCTCTATTAAAAATACAAAAATGAGCTGGGCGGTATGGCATGCGCCTGTAATCCCAGCTACTCAGGAGGCTGAGGCAGGAGAATCGCTTGAACCTGGGAGGCGGAGGTTGTAGTGAGCCGAGGTTGTACCACTGCACTCCAGACTCCAGCCGGGGCGACAAAGCGAGACATGAGTAGCTGTCTCACAAAAAAAAAAAAAAAAAAAAAAAAAAATATCAGGCCAGGCACGGTGGCTCACGCCTGTAATCTCAGCAGTTTGGGAGGCCGAGGCGGGTGGATCATGAGGTCAGGAGTTCAAGATCAGCCTGGCCAAGACGGTGAAACCCCATCTCTACTAAAAATACAAAAATTAGCTGGGCGTGGTGGTGGGCGCCTGTACTCCCAGCTACTCAGGAGGCTGAGGCAGAGAATCGCTTGAACCTGGGAGGCAGAGGTTGCAGTGAGCTGAGATCGTGCCACTGAACTCCAGCCTGAAGGACAGAGCGAGACTGTGTCTCAAAAAAAAAAAAAAAAAAAAGACTAATTCTAACTGCTAAGGAAGGTTAAGGGCAGAAGGCCATACGTCTTAACTGAGTTGAATGTATCAGATTTTTAGTGGGTGGAACATGACAAGGCATTGATGATTCTCATATATACCTCCCCTTTGTTGAGAACTGTTGTTTTAAAGGAAGCAAGAAAGGTATAAACACTTCCCATCTTTGCCCTCATGTCAAGCACCCATCATCTCTCTCTGTTTCCCCTCCCTTTCCTCTTCCTCCTCAGCCGACTCAGCGACTTCTGCTCTCAGCCTGACTTCACTAGAATGACGCCCACTAAGCACACCAATGGCCTCCATGTTGCTGAAGCCAGTGGACATTTTTCTGTCCCAGCCAGGCTGGCCCCTAAGGAGTCTGACATGTAGGCACTCTGTCCTTCATCTCTGGGGTGCTGTCCTTTGCACCCTGGCTGCTCCCCTTCTGTGTCTTTCTTTTTCTTTCTTTCTTTTTTTTTTTTTTTTGAGACGGAGTTTCGCTCTTGTTGCCCAGGCTGGAGTGCAATCGTGAAATCTCGGCTCACCGCAACCTCCGCCTCCTGGGTTCAAGCGATTCTCCTGCTTCAGCCTCCCAAGTAGCAAGGATTACAGGCATGTGCCACCGTGCCCAGCTAATTTTGTATTTTTAGTAGAGATGGGGGTTTCTCCATGTTGGTCAGGTTGGCCTCAAACCCCTGACCTCAGGTGATCCACCCTCCTCGGCCTCCCAAAGTGCTGGGATTACAGGCGTGAGCCACCACACCCTGCCTCCGTGTCTTTCACAGGCTCACTCAAGCCTGGACCTGAGCCCTCTTCTCTGCTCCGCTGCATAGTCTCCCTGGATCAGCTCCACACCCACATGGTCTCAACAGTCAAGATCCCCAATCCTCTCTCCTGAAGCCTCTCCTCTGTCCTCCAAGCAGTGTCATCTCTGTCTCCATGTGCACATCTCAAACCCGCAGGTCCAACAATGAACCCCATGAGTTGTCCCCCCACCCCCACCCCATGCCCTCTCTTGAGGGAACGGCCCCACCTTGCAAGTCACCCTGGACACCGCCTTCTTTGTTGCTGCCAATCCTGACAACGTTTCCTCCTTGACCGACCTCCAGCCCATCCCCTTTTCTGCATCTCCGCTCCCCCATTTCCCCCCTGGGTGCTGCTATAGCCTCCTATCTGCCCCTGCTTTCAGTCTTGCCCCTTTCCAGTTCATTCTCCACTGGGAAGCTGGTGGGATCTTTCCAAAACGCAGATCCAACCGGGTCACCCTCCTGACTAAAGCCTTTCAATAGCTTGCTTCTACTCTCATCAAAAATCCCCTTCTCTGGCCAGGCACGGTGGCTCACAATTGTAATCCCAGCACTTGGGAGGCTGAGGCAGATGGATCACTTGAGGTCAGGAGTTTGAGACCAGCCTAGGCAACATGGCGAAACCCCATCTCTACTAAAAATGCAAAAATTAGCTGGGCATGGTGGCACGCGCCTGTAGTCCCAGCTACTTGGAAGGCTGAGGCACAAGAATCGCTTGCACCTAGGAGGTGGAGGTTGCAGAGAGCCAAGATCCACTGCACTCCAGCCTGGGCGACAGAGCGAGACTCCGTCTAAAAAAAAATTGGGTTGGGCATGGTGGCTCATGCCTGTAATCCCAGCACTTTGGGAGGCCGAGGCAGATGGATCACCTGAGGTCAGCAGTTTGAGACCAGCCTTGAACCCAGGATGCGGAGGTTGCAGTGAACCGAGATCACACCACTGCACTCCAGCCTGGGTGACAGAGCGAGACTCTGTCTCAAAAAATAAAAATCCCCTTCTCACAGTTCACGAGTCTCTCCAAGATCTTGCCTCTGCCCTCATCTACTCCCTGTCTTCCCTCTTTCTGCAGTTGCTCAGCCCTGACTCACTGACAAGCCACGGGGCCTTTGCACAAACTGTGCCTCTGCCTCCTTCCCCAGCAGTCCCCCTGAGCACCCTCCAAGTTCCTTCCTCTCGTTCTCCATGGCTTCACAAATGTGATTTCCTCAGGGAAGCCTTCATCCTTTGCCCCTTCCACCAGATCAGGTCACTTGTTACGTTATACCCTCACGGACTTGTCACATGGGTGTTTATCGGTATGGCTGTCGAATCTGCCGCTCTCAACAGACTGTGAGCCATGTGAGGGCAGGAGCCTTGTTTCTCTCTGCCCACCATTGTATACTCAGTGCCTTGCAGAGTGGCAGGCAGCAGACACTTAATAAATATTGGCTGAATGTAGCCAGTGAGGCCATGTGTAACCTATGAGACGTAAAATGGGCTCATCAATATTATTTAAGGAAGGCTTCCTGGAGTGGGTAGGATTTGAGTAGGACCTAGAGACGAGGAGGCTGCAAAAAGCAAAGCTTGTTAGCTGGTGGACCTGGCCAAGGTACGCCTTCGCCTTGGACCTCATTTCTCATTTGTAAAATGGGCAGGGGTTGGACAAAATGGGCCGAAGCTCTGGCATCCCATGGCCCTAGCATCCCCCAGCCCTAGATCCCACAACTCTCCCTATTCCCTTGAGAAGGGCTGTCCTCCGCAGGCAGGGGCAGAGCCCAATTTTATGCACAGAATGGGTCCTCCCAAGGCCGGGGTGCCTGATCTGCAATTCTGCGCTGCGCCGCAGGGCGACGCTCGGAGACCAGCCACACTGTCCCAAGTCCGGGCGAAGACCCGCCCGCGGCTCCCTAGGTGCCCGGCCCGCCCCTCGCAGCCTCCTGCCCTCCCTTCCTGTCGTTAGCGGCCGGGCCCACGGCCCCGAGCAGCCATGCTGGGCGCGCGGGCCTGGTTGGGCCGCGTCCTTCTGCTGCCCCGCGCCAGTGCAGGCCTCGCCGCAAGCCGCAGGTACAGGCGGGCAAGCGGGCCCCTAGGGCACTCCCTGCGCTTGCCTGCGGGCCCAGTGGAGGGTCTTCCGGACACCGGTCCCCAGTGCCAGTCTGGACCACCCCTGCATGCCTGGCCCTTCCCCAACCCCACCTCCGGTCTGCTCCTGAGACCTGGCCCTGGCAGTAAGGCCCTCCTCCCCTCCCCTCCCTCCCCTCCTCATCCCTTCCCTCCTCTCCCCTTCCTTCCAGTGCAGTGCCAGCTCCTCAGGGACTGTTCTGACACCGCTTCCAGGAAGCCTTCCTTGCACCCCAGTGCTGGATGCTGGGTCAAGGGCCTTTCTCCAATAGTAGCCTGTGCCCTGTCACAGTCCTTTATTGCTGCATGGACCTTTCGTTATTTAGGTCTGCCTGCAGTCCCACTTCCAGGCTGAACTCCCTGAGGTCTCTGATTCCCTAGGTGTCCTGGGGTCTGGCCCAGGACCTGGCCACACAGGAGTCCCAGCAGGTGGGCGTTGAGTGAGGGAGTCCCCATGTCTGGTTTCCTCCGTTTGTCCCTCACCTGGTCCAGTACCAGACCCTACTGATCTTGGCCTGTCCAGCCACCAACAGTGGGCTGCCTTCCAGTGGGGCCACACCCAGGCCTGCCAGAGAGATGCCTCCAAGCAGCTGCTCCAAGAAGGGCCTGGGGAGGGGTCTGGGGAGGGGTAAGAATGGAGCCCCAAGAACCATTCTGCCCATTGTGACCCGCCCTGACCTCATAGCCATCCTTCCCACCGCCAGGCCCAGGAGGTTGGGGGAGACTAACCTGGCAAGGAGCCCCCAATGAGCCACCTCTCCTCACCCCCCCAAAAAACATAAGGGGGAACACAAAGGCCACAGTCTCCCCCATGGTTCAGAAAGGTGGGTTGGACTGGGAGCAGGGGTCCTACTGGGGTGCTGAGTGGAGTGGGGCAGGTGCTGGGGGGCCTGGGAGAAGGTGGGTGGAGGCCCCTGGCTTGCCTGACGCACCAGTCCTCACCAGGGGTAGCTCCTCCCGGGACAAGGACCGAAGTGCGACGGTCAGTAGTTCAGTGCCCATGCCTGCTGGAGGGAAGGGAAGCCATCCTTCATCTACACCCCAGAGGGTCCCCAACCGCCTGATCCACGAGAAGTCACCATACCTCCTACAACATGCCTGCAATCCTGTGGACTGGTGAGCACCTCTCCTGGGGCCCTGCCTGGAAATGCTGGGCAGACCCTCTGGGCTACTGAGTGACCCTCTGGGCTACTGAGTGATGCCCCACCCTGCTGGGTCTAGGTGCCCCTGGGGACAGGAAGCCTTTGACAAGGCCAGGAAAGAAAACAAGCCAATTTTCCTCTCAGGTAATGCTCCCACCTTCCCTGATATGGGAGTGTGGGCAGGGAGTGGCAGTAGATGGGAGAGGGTCCTCTTGGCTTGGCGGGTCTTCCAGGAGACTAGAGGCCAGGACGTCTTCCATGCAGCCAGGGCTACTTGGCCAGCCTCCCTCTGACCCGTTGCTGGCCCCCTGACCTCTCCCCATGGCCCTGTTCAGTCGGGTACTCTACCTGCCACTGGTGCCACATGATGGAAAAGGAGTCCTTCCAGAATGAGGAGATTGGCTGCCTGCTCAGTGAGGACTTTGTGAGCATGAAGGTAGACCGTGAGGAGCAGCCTGACGTGGACAAGGTGTACATGACGTTTGTGCAGGTGAGCAGCCCTCCTCGGGAGTGTATGCGCCACGTGGGCTCAGGGCAGCTCCCTTTACCCTTGCCCTCTCTCCACCAGGCCACCAGCAGTGGCGGGGGCTGGCCCATGAATGTGTGGCTGGCTCCCAACCTCCAGCCCTTTGTCGGAGGCACCTATTTCCCTCCTGAGGATGGCTTGACCCGAGTCGGCTTCCGCACAGTGTTGCTGAGAATACGAGAACAGGTGGGTGTGCCTTGGGGAGCTGGGGGACCAG